>NW_027316278.1:19821250-20503750 GCF_026437365.1 Eucyclogobius newberryi
AAGTAATTCTGTCATTCATTATTCCCATTGAGGGAAAATTTCAAATATTAAGAGGCACAATGGAGGCTAAGCAGCTCTGTGGTAACACAGCTGTTTTTAGGCCAAAAAACACATGTACAATTTTAAATTCTGCAAATGTTCCAACTGTGTTTATTTACGTCTTTTAAGAATCATTATATGCCTTAATATATCATCATAATTTGAATTTTGCATTTTTGCAAAAAATGGGGGAAAAGTAGAAATCTTGTGGGGAACCAAAGTGAAGGTAAGTAGAGAGCGTTCCTCCAGGCAGTTGAGGAGCATCCATGTCCACAGGTCAGGGTCATGAGATGAGGCATCTAAGGTGCAGTCGCCACTGGAGCAGCATCAGCAGTGTCTGAAACAGTAGCACTCCTCGAGGGGTGGAAGAAGGAGGAAAACATGTGAAGAGCAATGAACAGACACAGGTGAACTAAATCATTGAATATTGTTTATAGGGAAAGTAGAATGAAGCAGAGATACTCACGCTGCCAAACTTCAACCAGCATAGTTCCTCCTAGAGCAGGAAAACTACAGGTTTTTATTTCTGTTCCTAACTGGCCTGACCATAAGATATTTAAAAAAGGAACGTATTAAGCCTGGTCTTAAGACCAGTGTCGGACTGTGTCGGACTCATTAGACAGGGAGCTGAATTAGCTCCCTGTCTCCTCAAAAATATGATATATTATATTATAATATATCATATTTTTGTTATATATATATATATATATATATATATATATACATATACATACATATACACACACACACCCTATCCTCAGGTTTTTTATTAATTTCAAAAAGTTACCAATCAACAAGATGCAGGGGAATTATTGTACAGTGTTTCTAGTCCTTTGATAAAACTTATACTTATATACTTTTACCAAAGAGGTGGAGGGGAAGCAGATGTGAGTTTTGCTCCACATGCCCTCAAAGCTTTTCTTCTGCAGAGTAAGTAAGACAGCCTGAAGTGAAAGGCTGAACGGCTGGCTCCTGCTCACCCTGCCCGCGGCCGCCTGCCTCTTTCCTAAAGACCTGTTTGTTCACAACTAGAGCACAGCAGGTGTGCGAGCAAAGTGCAAGGTGGAAACGTGGCTCTGATCGCTGTTAATGAAACGCTCACAATTTACTAACAGAAAATGCCTCACTGGGACTGGAACATGCATTTGTCCTTTCTACTCACCTACAGCAGGAAGATGAAGCCTTGGAAACATTTGTGGTACCTGTACAAGTGGATTTTATGTTTTTTTATGTTTTATGTTTTATGTTATTACGTTTTTCAGCGTCTGTGACAAAATGTAAATGCACTGATGTGTCTGTGGGAACTAAATACCGGTACTTTATATAATGGCATATTAAGATATGTTGATTAAAAACTGTTGATCATATTGTGACATAAGAATGTTATTTTGTCATTTTTGAGATAGTTTTGTTTTATGTAATATTCAGAATAAGTAATAAGGGAAATATATGAGTACAAGTACAAGTATATGTAAACAACAATTATGTGAAAAAGAAATAAAAACCTTAGGGATCATCTCAAAATAAGTTGAAACTGAAAAAGACTAAATATATTTTTTTCTTTTGTCTTGCTTTGAAGCTTCAATAAATCGCTGTGGCAGTAATTGTTTTGGAATGCTAAAAAACTCTCAGCAACGAGCATTATATATCTTATCTTATTAGGCCAACGTCCATGACATCAGACACTCATGACTTTGCTTGTTGTGAAATGTAACTCGCATAGCGATTTATAGCAGCCAATCAGAAACGTTGTTTAAATGACTTCCTGGTTGAGCGATTTGATTCTGCATGGTGCTGGTGTAGCGGTTGAATGGGATGGCCCTAGGGCCCGTGACCATTGTTTTTTAGTATTTTCAGGGGGGAGAAGGTCCAGAGAGAGACTAAAAAAATGTAGTCTTTTTTAGCTTCAACCTATTTTGAGATGATCCCTTACTAACTTTTGAACTTTAACAATTAAAAACACAAGAATTTACTTCTTTAAAAAATCTTCATAAATCTTCATAAATCTTCGATGTTAATGACAATAACATTCACCATCATTTTTGCTCTACCTTTGTCTTTGCGTTTCGACGCATCTAGATTCATCTCCTCATTGTCCACATAGTGACCACTGTCCACTGACTTCTTCTACAGTGTGTCAAATGTTTGTGCTTCCTGCTAGAGTGCCTCCTGGTGGCCATTAGCCAGTAAAAATGTATAATTAAGACACACCGTTGTATGGGCCGCAGGGTTCAATGTGTGGGGGAAAAGTATGGCTTTAAGTCTGCAAAGTGAGCAATTCGTTATCCATCCATCCATCCATCCATTTTCTACCGCTTGTAAAAGTAGTTTTTTTCAGGGCACAAAACAAATCAAAGTAAAATCTACAAATACATATGGCACTTTATGTTTAAAGTATTCCTTCTCCTTATATCACACTTGTGAGCATAAGATCACTTTTAACAATAACTTAACTTTTACTTCAAGCATGTTTTTGTTTTATTTTGCCTGTTCTCTCATCTATAGTGTAGTATGTAACTGTGTGAAGTCCTTAACATAAAATCAATTCATTTACAGCTACAACTGTACCATGAGCTAGAGTCAAATTCCAAGTTGTAAAGCACATTTCCGCCAGAAGAAGTCGTTTTAGTCAAGATTATAAAGATTATCTTTAGTACTGTGACTACTTTTACTTTTAGTCATCAAAGGTCAATATTATGACAATAAAGTGATCATAGTTTAACACAAAAAAGAATAAACATGTGAATGAAAACCAGAAGTGAAATAATACTTTCAAAACCAAAATAAATATATTTAAATAACTGAGTTGTGATGACATAATTTCACTAAGAGCCCTTGTCCAAATCTGGTTATCTGGTAATTCATGGGTTTCAACTTCCTGATATAAGCAACATTTTGGGGACATTTTGAATTGGTAATTGCTATGGCAACAGTCCATTATTCTGAAACCCATGGTTAGCTCACTATATGGACTTAATGAAGGAAATCAATACCGTTCTCTACTGATCCTCAATTATTTGAAAGAGATGAAAAATTAAACAGGTCGAGACTAGGGGGTTCTCATGCCACACAATTAGTCGGCTGGAGGGAGATTATGTTACCTAGATACCACTGGGAAGAGTAATTTCTCTTGCAGATGGAGTTTTTTTAATGAACAGTGCAATTACCTAAATAGGTCAGCCAAAGACACAATGCCGCGGTGCTTGTGGTGCAGACTCTGAACATATATACCTGAGAGGGAGGGGAAAACTCCAAATGTGGATCCCTCCTGCATGATCACTCTTCCATTTGCACCTTATTTCTTCAGCTCCCCGGATGGCTTGTCTCTCTCTTTCCCTCTAATTAAATACTGCATGCATTGGAGCCTTTGTTATCCATAGATTTATAACACTTTGTTCTGAATCTAATCTGAATCTAAAGCAGGCGGTGCGGTGTAGCCACTTATTCCATGTGGAACAACTCATGAAATCAAAAGCAGGAAAAAAAATATGATGAGATTTCTTTTGGAACATTCCTGGTAAATATTTTACTTTGATCATTTTGTACAGATGCACTAAATAGATAGGCTAGAAAGATGTAGCCTATAATAATCAGCGGTCTCTCTGTAGCTCCTGTTGTGTCCCATCAGTCCATCTGCTGCAGCACCGTGAGTGTCGCTGTCATATGCGCCCATCCATTTATGTCATGGCTCCCTGTGCCTGGGCGTCTGGGTGCTGTCTGTCTGGCTCCGAGATCTGCCCTCCGATGTTGGGACGGTGTTAAGCCAACAATTGGATGTGTAAAAGAGGAAGGACAACCTGTACTTATAAACTGAACCAGCAAAAACAACAATGATTGCTGGTAAAGCCGCAAGTGGCAATGATCGGACTTCACGCGCATTACGACGCCACCGCGCAACGCAATCTTCCTCCTTTTATTGCACCTACTGCCAAATCCGTGGCGTTATCACACTTTTTTCCTCTTCTTTCCTTTACAAATATGGCCATTATTGTGTAGTAGAAAAAGCTTCAGTTGTAGTCATCTGGACTCAGTTTGAAAAAATAGACGTTTCGACTCTCATCCAAGAGTCATTGTCAATAAAAGAATTTAGGTCGAGAACTCCGATATTAATACTGTTCTGTGGTAAGTCCCGCCCATTGGGCGGAGCCTTCCTGAAGTAGAAAGAGTTGTTTGTTTCAACAGAAACTCCCCCTTGTATCTACCGAGCTAGCCTATTCAGAATTTTAATGGCCTATTAGAATCCTCTTTGTCTTTGTGAGACCCTGGCTCAACCACCCTGAGTACCTGATTAGCATTTAAATGTCCTGGTCCTGGTCCTCTACCTTTCCAGGGGTTCAGTATACCATTATAGATACAAGGAAGATTGAATCTTAGCCCTCAATTCCTGTTTAAAGAAGGTCTTTCTTTTTTAACAAAAATAGCTTCCTTGACTCCTCTTTCAAACCATCTTTTCTCCCTGCTTAAAACCTTCACCTCACCGTCTTCAAACGAGTGATTAGAGGCTTCAAGATGGAGATGCACGGCGCTCCGAGGTCCTGAACTTGTATTTCTTCTGTGCTGATAAAGCCTCTTGTGTAGAGGCTGTTTTGTCTCACCTATGTACCGTTCTTTACAGCTTTCTTCACTGCATTGGATCGAATAAACTACATTGCTCTGTTTTTGAGTCGGCAACTTGTCCTTAGGGTGAACCAGTTTTTGTCTTAAAGTGTTTCCTGGTTTAAAATAAACAGGGACTTCGTGTTGTCTAAAAATTCTCTGCAGTTTTTCCGACAGGCCAGAGACATAAGGGATAGAAACACCCTTCCTTCTCTGTTCAGTTTCCCTTTTGTCCTGCTTCTTGGTTCTCTTCACTCTGTTGAGAGCCCAAGCGGGGTAACCACAGGCTGAGAGGGCATTTCGGACATGTTTTTCCTCTTTCTTCTTGCCCTCTGAGCTGGTGGGCACACCTTGAGCTCTGTGTTGTAAGGTTCTGATCACACCCAGCTTGTGCTGTAGTGGGTGGTTGGAGCCAAAGAGCAGATACTGGTCCGTGTGTGTAGGTTTCCTATATACTTCTATTTGGAGTTTCCCGTCCTCTCCTCTGCGCTCTCAACAGAGTGAAGAGAACCAAGAAGCAGGACAAAAGGGAAACTGAACAGAGAAGGAAGGGTGTTTCTATCCCTTATGTGTCTGGCCTGTCGGAAAAACTGCAGAGAATTTTTAGACAACACGAAGTCCCTGTTTATTTTAAACCAGGAAACACTTTAAGACAAAAACTGGTTCATCCTAAGGACAAGTTGCCAACTCAAAAACAGAGCAATGTAGTTTATTCGATCCAATGCAGTGAAGAAAGCTGTAAAGAACGGTACATAGGTGAGACGAAACAGCCTCTACACAAGAGGCTCTATCAGCACAGAAGAAATACAAGTTCAGGACCTCGGAGCGCCGTGCATCTCCATCTTGAAGCCTCTAATCACTCGTTTGAAGACGGTGAGGTGAAGGTTTTAAGCAGGGAGAAAAGATGGTTTGAAAGAGGAGTCAAGGAAGCTATTTTTGTTAAAAAAGAAAGACCTTCTTTAAACAGGAATGGAGGGCTAAGATTCAATCTTCCTTGTATCTATAATGGTATACTGAACCCCTGGAAAGGTAGAGGACCAGAACCAGGACATTTAAATGCTAATCAGGTACTCAGGGTGGTTGAGCCAGGGTCTCACAAAGACAAAGAGGATTCTAATAGGCCATTAAAATTCTGAATAGGCTAGCGCGGTAGATACAAGGGGGGAGTTTCTGTTGAAACAAACAACTCTTTCTACTTCAGGAAGGCTCCTCCCAATGGGCGGGTCTTACCACAGAACAGTATTAATATCGGAGTTCTCGACCTAAATTCTTTTATTGACAATGACTCTTGGATGAGAGTCGAAACGTCTATTTTTTCAAACTGAGTCCAGATGACTACAACTGAAGCTTTTTCTACTATGGAACACGCCTGCACGAATGAGGGATTACACCGACATTATTGTGTAGTGAAAATTTAAAGATTTTGGGAGACCTTAAATCTTAAAAGAACAGTAAAAAAAAAAAAAAATGCTCCACTCCTCAAGAAAATATTCCCGCTTACATGGGGATGACAGCCAAGAAAGCGCCAATCTACAAGATACTGTTTGATTTACTAATTAGTATGGGCATGCATCAGTGGATGAGTGCGTTAGCGGGTATTTGGAAGCGGGTGAATGCTTTGCACGGCCTTACGGAACTAATAGGCCTCTCACCAGCTTATGTGCTCTGGCCTAATAATACATTTCACTTATATCAGCTGTATTATTTTTGGGGCTATTCCCAATGCTGCGTTGTCACACCGGGAATGTTTAACAGTAGTGCATTTTAAAGTGTCTAGCCTTTTTTCTTTTACATCACCAGCTTGTCTCCGTGGAGATAGATAAGTCTAATGACGTGCTCGCCAGAGGTGCAGTGGTTAAGGGCGTTTCTACCACTGCCGCGTAGAGGGTTTGATTCTCAGCCTTGACTATTTGCCGAATGTCTATATCTCCTTTTTCATGCTACAACTGTTTAAGTCGGTATAATCCCTCATTTGTCTGCCTAAGCACACACAACAAACACACACACACACACAAACACACACACAAACAAACATACATTTAATGCCATGCTGTACAATGAGAAAAGATAATGTTGAAAAAACAGTAAAGTGTACTTCAGAAATGCTCTGGAAGGGAACTAAGAATAATCTCATCAAAATGTTTGTTATGTGATCCAAAAGCTCCTATTAGTAGGTGGTATTCTCTACATGAATGATGATTGAAAGGGAATTGGCACAAGCAGTCCTCCTTCAGCGCAGAACTGGTGACCTTGTGATCCGCCAAATGGTGTCTGTTTCAGGTTTTTCAATGTGGTAGGTGCCTTGATCACGATTCAACCAACTTGTCAACAAGCACTGTTTTGCTGGAACTTGGCAGACACTGTGGAATAGATTCCAAGTTGGATGATCCCATTCCAAAGCTGGAGAAGTTAACAATTTGTCAAACATATAGACAATTTGTATGCATTTGTTTGTTTGCTCATGAATGTGCAAACAGTATGATTTTCTAATATCAAACAATAGTTAAACATTTTCCCCAAAAGTCCAAAATTATGGATTCCTGTTTACGGATGCCATTTTAAGCACTTTATACCTTTCAACAGATATAAGGTTTTGAATGGTAAATTGCTATGACAGCAGTGCTATTTTTTGTCACTTTGAAACCTTTGATGTATGTGCACTTCTAAATTACCCAACTAAGTCGCCAAAAACACCATACATTTATATACAATACATTTGGTATAAAAAGCAGTAAAACATACCAAAACCACATTTGGTCATGAAAAATTGACTGAGAAAAAATGGACTGGGAAACGCATTATTTGATCAATTGCTGTTGGTCCATACATTCATTTTTTTTGACGGACAGGCTTTGCCCATGCACTCCTACACACTGACACGTCGGAAATATGTTTGAGCGAATGACACAAGCATAGCCTTTTACACTTAATCATTGTCAATCATTTCGCCCTGCGCTTGGCTCCGTCGCGTATATCGGAACAGATCCAGCGTTCGCATCCCCATCCAATCTGCTTGGCTCGGGCGCGGGAGGTGTGCATGCTGTTTTTCCTGCTTGTGTGGGATGGCTTCAAGCTGTTTTCTTATCAAAAGGCCCATTCAGACATTCTCTTTGAGCACCACCACCAACCTCAGATCTTACATCCTCCGTTCAAATGCTTGATTTTTTTTTTTCTTTTTGGACATCCAGAATCAGATGGGCTGCCACAAAAGTCTGTCAGCGCTGAAGAATGGCATGGTTTATCATCTTGAACCATGTACAACACCTGATAAGGTTTGTGGCTCTGTGCATATGAAAAAGCCAGGTCTATCAAACCAAACGGGGATGCCTAAAAACACATGCTTTCCTTCAGCATGCTTTCACACAAAACACACCATTTTGTGTGTTAGCTGCCTCTGGCCCTCGCTGGATCAGATGCGTTTTAAGCGACTGTAGCTCCATCACCTTGCACCCGGGGATCGTCTCTAAATGCTCCTTTTTAAACCTCCACTAACAGTCTCATCATTGATTTATGTCTCTGAGTATTTTTTTTGTACACAGGCGGGATGCAGAGGCAGGAAGCACGGCTGAACCCTAATCACCCCGTGTCCCACTGCGTCTCCCTCCAGGGCGCACTCATCACAAAACAACTACACAACGTTTCAGAGTGAACCACCCTCAACAACACAGGCCAGAGCATGGCAAAGGTGCAAAAGGAGCAAGTTTTACTGCAGTTCAAACGTAAACAGCCATCAAATAAAAAGGCACTCTCAAGCTCCGGTGAGTAGAAATTCTTCTCCAAAGACTTTTTTCTCAATAGTTCTCTTAACAGTTTGGTTTCGTTTTATTCTTTATTTGCCAGAGACCATGTAGAAATTAATGAATCTTGCAAGCTGCTCCTTTTCATCCGCATTCCACATCAATAAATTGCATTGCAATTTCACTCTTATACTAACTTAAAATCAACATTCACTCAATAGGTACACAATAAAAAAACAATATATGGTTTCCTAAAATACCTCCAAGTTCATACAAAAATATAGATTTTAAGGTTTTAATAATTGCATCCATCAGCTTTAAAATCCGGGGGCTTTTCATAGTTTCTCAATAAGATGCAGTGTATGGTTCCTTATGCTGTACAATTTTACAATTATAGTGTAATTGTCCATTACATCTAACAATATATGGTATATAGACCAAGTATACGGTATATAGACCAATAGGTTAATGTTTTTCATATTTCTGTATGAATAAAATGATAGATACAATAATGTATGTATTGTATTACATTTATAAGATGAGCCCATGTTTTTCTTTGCTGTTTAGACCTGCTAATCATAAAGTACTCAAAATGGTGCTCATTATGGAAGCAGAAACCCATATAACTACTAGCTTTCTTCAAAGAATGGTCAGTCAACTCAAACTGAAGACCAAGGCATTTTAATGTGCACCAAGGGCCTTGCCTGGATTGTGGACTGTAAGTCTTTACTGAAGCTGAATAGTCGTTATGAAGGTGCGCTGAAAATGACTTGCAAAAAGGGCTGGTGAGTGCAAACTTGGATAAACCTCCCATGATGTCCTGTTAGCTCAGCCATTTTTGGGCGGTCAGGCTGTCTTGCCACAATCACATACTGGCGCCACAATTGCCTAGCCCCAACTGCAACCCTTTCACTGTGTAATGAATACATCCAAAAATAAACGTTAAACCGCTCTGTGCCCCGCTGCCTGGCTTGCCCCCTGTGTGCTCGTATGTATACAGAGGCAGTCTGCAGGCCGCCATGTTTGTGTTGTGATCTGGAAAGAGGCGCGCTCACCTGGACCTCAGGACGAGGTGTGGCGACGCCGTGGTTACGGTTCAACACAGCAGCAGTCACAGAGGGAGAGGGAGGGGCAGGGGGAGAGAGGGGAGAGAAAGTTGTTACTTTGTTTGAACTGTGTCCAACACTTTGCACAACAGCCAGTATAGAATGACTTTTTCACCCTTTAACAGTTGCTAATATATTAGTTTAACATTTTAGTGGAGTGGAAATGGAATATTCTTTGAAAATGACTAAATTGACTCCACTGTGCTTTGTTAAGGAAAACTTGTTAATCTGTGAAGTTTCACTTTATATTTTAATGGACTCCAGCTCGGCTACTCCTACTTGTATGAAAAACTCTCGAATCTTCCGCAGACATTTTTGTATTTATGTGTTTTGCCATGGTGGTAGTCTGTGTGTATGTATGTAAGGTCCTTTGCCACAAGGGATAAATATACCTGCCTCAAACCCTCTGCCTCGGAGCCTGATTGTGCAAGAGGTGGTCAGATCACAGCAGTAATTTTCCACATCTCCACTCAGCCCACTTGAGCCAACCTGAAGGCTGTTTCTGCAAGCTTGTAACTATACAGTCGGATCTGCTTCTTCATATTTTTTTCTTGCATCTAAACGTGGTAATTTGAACATTATTTCAGTTATTTATTTCCATCTTCCAAGCACCTATGCAAGCATATTGGTTTGTTTCCCATCTGTTATAAATGAAACCAATTAAGTTGTACTTTTAAATTAGGGAGGAGGCAATCCTAATTTTCTCCGTAAGTGCGGTTTCCACAGCAATCAGAGAGCCCTGCAGGGGGCCGCTAGTGCAGGCTTTGGGTGGGAGCGTACACAGCGGGGAAAAGCACTGCACTGCTGCCTAATGCACACTCAGAGTCTTCTGCCTCACTATAACGCTGGTGTTCATATAGCCACTTATACTACTTGTACCACCATAGCAAAAACATTCTTTTATAGATTTTTCAATTCATTTTTCAACCTCCAAAAACAATAGAGCACTGCATAAAACACTATTTTATTTTAGATTGAAAAATAATTGTCCTTGAAAATTTGTCTATGATGGATCCTAAACAACCCATATAACCCTAAAACTTAGATCAATAATGTATTTATTTTTAAAAACTGTGAACGATAAACCTATCAAGCGATGCAATAACAATGATACATAAGGGGTGTACTGTACAGTATACAAAACTGAAGAAAATGTGGCCCCTCACCCCTGCTTGCTTTGTTTGTGATCCTTCATATGGAAACGACAGTGACTGAAGTAGCTGCAATGGGCTAAATGAGACTTAGATGTATTGAGAATGTATGAATTATTAGTACAAGTACTTTAGAATACATTTGTTTGACTATTTGCTCTGCTTGCCTGTTGTAGTCTGACCCTATGAGTGAAGCACGGTCTGCATGTAAACGTAATGGGGTGTTCAGGTGGTCTGAAAAGAATAATAGAGGAGCGAGTTTATGTACACACAATAGTGTAGTATAGAATAACTGGTTCTGATGACAGTGAAACGGGAAAAATAAATAATATTTCTGGCTGAGAGTTTAAATCAAGCTTTCTAAACTAAAGTGCCCATATCAAATACGTATGTGAGACAGATGTTTATATTATTTATTTATATTTTGCCATCAGATAACAATGAGATTAAAAACACTTTTAACAACATTTAAGATAAATACTATTTCACACTTTCAAAGCTACGTCAATGACTTTATTATTAATGACTCTCTTTAAATGGTATGTGGGTTCAAAACTTCCTCCTCCATCCAAGAGGAAGTGTTTTGTGTTCTAGCCACAATTTAGGGAACTTGTCTTGTCATAGTATTTGGTCACGACAGAGTGGATTCTCCCTTTTTGATGGGCATCGGTTTCAAAAAGTTTTTAATAAATGCTTATCTGGCATATAAACTTGTACCAGTGTTTTGCAGTTTTATTTGACCTGTCCCTAAAATCTACTTGACGATGTCAAATGGTAAATCATTAATTAAAGAGGACATATTGTGCATAATTTATTTCTTTGCACTTTCAACCCCACGACTCTGAACTTACTTTGTTCTTTGACATGTTTTTGTAACTCTAAGCATCACACACAAATCATGTCTTCTTCGAGATATTGCTTAATTTTGGTATTGGGATATAAAAGTGGGCTCATAATTAATCGGTATATTTTTTCCCCCCTTTGTGTTGTAAATAATCTTGCCAAAGCTCAAAAGTTTACTTAAACTTAAACTGGAAGTGCAGAAATCAAAGCATTTAAATATGATATCTGGTATTAACTTTTAGAAATACTTAAACATAATTGTTCTGGAATAGAAAAAGAAAGTTGACCAATAGAGAAAAACTTCAACAAAACTTTGAGCGAGTCAAATCTTGCAGGTAGTTCAGAGCGAAGAGAAGAGAGAGCGATCCACGTGCTGAGTTGGACTATAGTTAGAGACAAGCTAACAGTTGTTAGTGAGAGCAGAGCGGCTCTACAGCGCTCGGATGGAGCAGAGACACAGAGAGAAGAAAGCACAGGCCCTTTCAGAAGTGTGCTCACGAGCCCGCGCTCTTTCAGGTTCAGCTCTCATTACTCCTGGGTGCTCTCTCCAGCTTAGCACAAATGGATTACACTCACAAAGAAAGGAATAATCAGCCTGTTCTCCTCCTCCCTCTCTGATAAACACACACATTTGCGGCGTGTTGTTTTGCTCCTCACTCGCACACACGGATTCAGATCCCTGTGAGTCTCTGAGCGCGGTGCATGCCAGGGGACTCGTCAATTATCTCCCCAAACGCACCCAGTCCTCAGGGGGAAGAGGCAGAGAGGGAGACATCCCTGTTTTTGAAGGAACCTCCAGTTTGCAACATTCACTTGAGTGACAATTCATGCTCTAATTCCAGGCGAGGATATGTAGTGTTTCCTTCTTGTTTCTCTCTTTTCCCCTCTGCTTTAGTCTCCCTCTAAAGTCATATGATTCTTCCAACTTTGAGCTGTTCCTACAGACTTTTGTCAATGTGTATGCTTTGGCTGGTTTGAGGAAATTGAGTCTGCACATTATGTGTGTGTTGGAATAAAGACCATATTTGATCCAAAAGGTGCTCCCTAAAGATTTAGGTTTCTATCCCTAGGCAAGTGTAGCAAAATATATACAGAACATATTCAGAATAAATTATAAAACAGAATATACAAAAATTAAAAGTTTTCCTTCCTTCAGTTATAATATTTAGGCTTAATAGGTTGCCATCAGCTCGGAGGGTTTTCCATTTGATCAGGTTATATCCACTGTTTATTGTCATTGAATGCAAAATTAAACTGGGCGGTTTGTGCCTGTTCCAAGCCTGGATAAGATGCCTCTCTTATCTTCTTTTTTTTAAACAACATTTCGCAATAACACAAGCTCGTATGGCCCCGTTTGTTTTGCTGAGGTGACCCACAGTACTGTACATGTGTGTGCGCCGTGGCCACTTCTACCTGGTTAAATTAAAGGGAATATGAATAATAGATGGAAGAACTGACACTTCCGTTGCCGGGGGTAATGAAAGAGCAACTCACGGCTCTTTCTCTCTCTCGTCACTCGTCTGACTCACCAAGAGCGCTAATAAAGATGACACTTGACAGCTAACGACGAGGGAGCCTTCACGAGCAGGACACTGGCACACACAAGAGGAGAGGTAAGGTACAGAGGCAAAACACAGTCTTAGAAGAGGCCAAAGTGGTGTCACAGCCATCTAACCTCCAACTGACCAAACACAGGCCCACGCTAAATTGTTTGTTCCACAGCATCTTGTTTTCCAATGTCAAAAAACAACAGTTTCCAAGTATAAGCTGAAACTATATCAAATCACATGTGGCAAATAAATAATTAATTGCACTTCTCTCTCGTGCAACATGATTGAGAAATACAAATAAAATGTTGATTAAAAAAGCCCTACATATGTATTTTGATTTGTGGGATTTTTATATTTCTACAACCAATATGTTTATGCCTCATTGGCCTGATTTTGAATAGTAAAACATTATGTTAAATGTAATGAGGAAGTACCAATAGATCTATATTACAAGTACTTTTTTTTAAGCATTGCAAACTTAATACACAAGCACTTTTTGACTCTACAGACCTCTTTAGGCCTGGGAATCATGAAGAGAATGGACAAAGAATAGAGAAAGATTTATAATTATGAGATTTAATATTGTGTGAGGAAACAATGAGAGCTGGTAGCTGGAGGAAGCCCTGCCCTTATACAGCCTGATCTCGGGTTAGCTGCCGCCCCGACCTCAAGCGTCCCAAATGTGGGTGTGGTATTGTTTACCATCCTCACTGTGGGTAAACAATAAACAATAAAACGGACTGAGGGGTTGCCAGTGCCTTCAACCTAATGTTAGAGTTTTAGGAGCAGGCTCGTGCTCCTCGTCCCCCCACGCTCATTCATCCCTCCTCTGGCCCAAAGAGGCGGTGTCCAGGCTGCCCACACTGCCCACCGTGCCCTCGCTCAAACCACGGGAGGGTGTGGCTCCTCTCAGAACAGTGAAGACATTTATTTTTGGCGCATCCCTGCTGACTGACTCATGTGTTGACTGGAAAGTTGGCTGTAGTGGACCGAGGGCTATCAGTGCTGGGCCTCTAATCGGGCCCAGACACCTCCAGAACACCCCTGGATACCACTATTTTGACCGACTGCAAAATAGACTTTTTTAGCTTACTCATGTTGTATTTTGATTAATTTTCTGCTTGTTTTTACGTACTCCCATCTCCGGCCTCTGCACCTACTTCCAGGCTATGGGTCTTACTAGTAGAGTTAAAAATGTCACATAGCAATTTTTGAACGATAAAAACAAGTGAAAATCCACCTCGTAGTGGCTGCCATTTTAGGTGGGGCCGATCAGTTTTTGAACAGGGAGTCAATGGATCTTTTTGAAATGGACCGTAAGCAATTTTAAATCAGTATTGAGGTTTACAAGCTAAATATGATATAGTTTAACACTAAATACCAAAAAGCACGGCACGTCTTCTTTATTTAGGTTAGAAAAGTTGGATTGTTAAAGTTAGCCCAAACTTTAAACCCCACGGTTAATTGAATAAACTGAAACTACCATTGCTCAGGCTAAAAACAATCCGATGTTTTTCCCACGGAAAGTTTTAGATTTTTTTAATTTTCTATTTGACAATGATGTGTCGAAAACTAAATTATTGCCCTTCACTTTTGCCCCCTACACTTTAGACAAAAAGTTCCAAAAGACTTCCAAAGTGAGCCAGCAGCCATTGTAATTGAGCCCATCACAGTGCTATTTTTACCATTGTGTAACTGAGGCCTCCTAACAGCATGCTTGGTCAAATTAAAGAATTACTATTGTTCCTCTGTGACCTTGAGCAGAGATTATCACATAGCCTGCTCTGGGATGGACATGTGTCATCTGTTTGGTTTAGAGCTTTTTTGTTCTAAGAGTACACAATGTAAACAGAGAGATAGGCTGAGCAGAACAAAACATACGTGCAAACGGGAACACTTGATATTTTAGAGCCGTCCTTTTTAACTAATTAAACATTTTCCTGTATGCAAAAAAAAAAAAAAAAAAAAAAAAAAAAAAATCACATGTGTACTTTTAAGTGATTATTTCTTCATTCCAAATTAGATTATTCCAATCTTGTGCTTTCAATTGTGAAGTACGTGTCGTGGCTACGATAGGGCTATGATGTTTAGGTGGATGTCTTCCACATGAATTCCAATTTATGGGTTAAATGAATAATTTTTGACTATTAGTTTCCAACAACGCCACCCTGGATTGGTGCCAGGGACACATACACAAGTAAGGCAAGCGCAAATTCTTTGAGTGGACCAGGAGACTCAGATATAGGAAAGCAGTTCACAATTTATTAAATCTAAAGACAGGATAAATGAAACATTGGTATTTTTAATAATAAAACTACTACTACTCTCATTCACACATTCACACCTCTAAAACAGTAGACACATTTAAACAATTCACCGAAATAACAAAAGTAAAATAAAACAGCAGCCCAGATTGTCCCTTAAGGCACTTAGCCCAATTACCCTACCAGGAGGTGGCGCTGGTCCTTAGCAGCAGGCCTGGGACCCGGTACAGTCCCACAGTCCAGCTGGGGGCCAGAGCCGACACTCGAAAACTCCAAAAGTTGATATGTTAGTCTGTCAATGTAGAAAGGGGCCGGTGCGAACGTGCCCAAACCCACCAAGGGCACTTGGAGGGAAGTTCTGGGTTTGGGGTCGGAGGAGAGACGTTCTGGGTCGGAGGAGAGACGTTCTGGGTCGGAGGAGAGACCCGCGGGGTTACCAATCCTATAATGTACAATATTTTGGGAAATTAACTCTCAGATGGATGTCCAGAACCGTGCGCAACAAGCGAGGGAGAGAGGAAAAGAGATACATACCGGTGCTCGAATCTGTGCACTATGCGCGCCGCGGCTGGGAGGAATCCCGGCGCACAAAGCCTGCACGTAACGTCACGCACTACAAACGGTGCTAAATTAGAGCAATATAAATATAAATATAATATAATAATATAAATCTATGGAAGAGACAGCTTACCGGGGCGTTAAACCTGGGGAGCGTGCGGCACGAGTCATACAAGGTTTGAGCAGGGTTTGGTGAGCGCACGATGCGCAAACCAACCTGGTTAACACGCTGGTGTGATCGCTGGTTTTAAGCCTAAACTTTGGGGTGTTTTTGGGGCGATCAGAGCGAATGCTCCGGTTCTCGTGCCACTTGCATTGCTCCCAGGTGGCGGGTGACGTCAGAGGCGAGAAGGGCCAGCGCAGGTGAGGAAGCCTCCTTTAAAAAGGCCCAGGTCACAGGCCATAGGCTGTCAGGGGTTATGAGGGCCTACTGCCACATTCTACCCCTCCTTCTTGCATCGTCGCCCCGACGATGAACTTTCCAACCTGTTCTACCAAGCAACAGGAGACTACGTTTTACATGTCCAATGTTGACCGTGGCAAGTTATGCGGATTCGGGTGGCAACCAGCGGTGGGGCGCCTAGACCGACGCGCGCCAGAGTCGACCGGTGATGAAGGCTCTGGTTCCCACGTGGGTGTGTCCACTGTAGGTATCTCCGGCTCAGTAGAGACCGGAGTCAAAGGAGGTTGACTACCCGCGGTTTGGTTTAGAAGCGAAGGTAATTGGTGTTTAGAGACAATCCACAAGTCTACATCGCTAAACAGCTCTTCAGATAGTTGGCGAGTAGCTCCTGGTTGGTCGTCCTCCTGGGTCACCCCAGTTAGGTCGGTACCAACCAGGGCCTTCAGCAAAGACCGGTGGACAGTTTTGACTTTTGTCTGGTCATGGGTAGGTGCAATGGTGTACACCGCTCCCCCTTCATGAGCTCTCACAACAACATAAGGAATGGAAGACCACAAGTCCTGCGTTTTACAGCGGCCACGAACGCCTGTATTACGCAGTAGAACTCTATCTCCATCCTTCAACGGTTCATCACGAATGTCCCGGTCATGGTGAGCCTTCCTACGTCCTGCTGCAGTTCTCAAGCGTTCCTTCGTCCCTTCAAAAGCAAGCTGTAGGCGGGTTTGATGTTCCAAGATCCACTCATGATGATGCCCCGCCACAGGATCGAACACCTGACCCAGCAGGAAGTCGACTGGGAGCCTAGGCTCCTGGCCGAACATCAGGAAAAATGGGGATTCTCCAGTAGACTGGTGCGGTGTGGTGTTATACGCATAAAGGACTTGAGGCAGGCAAGAGCACCAATCGCGCTTACGGGAAGTGGGCAGGGTGCGAAGCAAATTGTGCAACGTGCGATTAAATCGCTCACACTGCCCATTCCCGGACGGATGGTAAGGGGTTGTCCGTGTTTTAGCAATATTGTATAGACCACAAAGCTGTTGCATGACCAAATTTTCAAAGCTGCGCCCCTGGTCAGAATGAATTCTTGCTGGCACCCCGAACTTTGAAAACCACTGAGACCAAGATCTGCGCGACAGTCAACGCCCGCTGGTCGCGAGTTGGAAACGCCTGCGTATATTTACTGAACACGTCTGTAATGACCAATACATTTTCGACACCTCTCGTGGACGGTTCCAACAGAGTGAAATCAAGGGCAATAATTTCATTGGGCCGTGAGGCCAAAAGGTGACCCATCGGTGCCCGAGCTGGGGGCCTAGAGTCCTTAGCTGTCTGACAACGGATGCACTGCCGGCACCACTGGCTAACTGCCTTCGACATCCCCGGCCAGTAGCACCGTACTCGCAAGAGTGCCAAGGTCCTCTCCACCCCTTGATGGCCGTGATCATTGTGTACTTGGGTTAGTACTTCCTCGATCATGGTGACTGGCAACAACAGCTGAAACACAGCCTCGCCACCATCAGGGAGAAAGATCTTTCGATAAAGTATACCCTCCCTTTCCACTAACCTGTCCCACTGCCGAAGCAGTACCATGGCGGGAGGTGATAAGCGTTTTCTCTCCTCAGGGCCTGGTTCTCGGTTTTGTCTCCAAAAGACTGCTACTTCCTGAATCACAGGATCTAAACTCTGAAGGGCTCGAACGTCAACCGACAAGCGACCCGGCAGCGCGGACACCACAGCCTGCGTTACTTCCACAGGCTGTGGGTACAACAATTGTACGGAAGGTGGCACCGTGATACCCGGAACAAGAGCGGCCATGTTTAGTGGGTCACAGTCTTGTTGGCGAGACAAAGCGTCTGCGTTACGGTTGCTTCGACCTGATCTATATCTCAACATCGAAGGATGCGAGCTGCGACGCCCAACGCTGCTCGACAGCCCCGAGTTTTGCCGTTGAAAGGTGCCTTAACGGGTTATTGTCGGTGTACACGACGCACCTATGTCCCAACAAATATCCCCTTAATTTTTCAGTCATGGCCCACTTTAGGGCCAAGAGTTCAAGCTTCATTGAACTGTAGTTTGACATGTTCCGTTCTGTCACTCGTAGCCCTCGACTGGCATAAGATATGGGTCTCACTTTGCCTTCATGCTCTTGCGAAAGCACAGCGCCCAGGCCACTGTGACTTGCATCTACTTCGAGGATAAACGGTAAGGTAAAATCTGCGTAGGCAAGCACTGGGGCGCTGGTGAGTCGCTCCTTTAAGCCATCAAAGCTTGCCTGACACTCCTGGTCCCATCCCTCCAGGCTACACCTGGAAGACCTTCGCTTAGATCTACCTACCAATTCTGCCACTCTCCGATGCAACGGCGCGGCAAGGTTGGCGAACCCTTCTACAAACCGGCGATAGTAACTCGCAAATCCAATAAATGAGCGGAGCTCGGACACTGTAGTGGGAACCGGCCAATCAGCCACTGCCTGGATCTTCCCGGGGTCAGTGGCAACTCCCTTATCTGAAATGATGTGCCCCAGATAGCTTACTTCCTGACGAAAGAAACTACATTTACTTAGTTTCACTTTAAGACCTTCTTGATGTAACCTACTCAGAACGCCATCTAGCCTCCCCAAATGCTGCCCCACATCGGCTGAGAAGACTATGATGTCGTCGAGATAGAGAAGCAGCGACTGCCCCTGCTGACTCCCAAAGATTCGCTGCATTAACCTTTGAAAGGTGCTCGGAGCGTTACACAGGCCAAAGGGCATTCGATTCCATTCGAACAAGCCAAATTGAGTGCAGAAAGCCGTTTTCGGCCGGTCCTTTTCAGAAACTGGCACTTGATTATATCCGCTTGCCAGATCTAAAGTGGAGAACCAACGCGCACCGGTGAGAGAGTCAAGAGACTCCTCAATACGTGGGAGCGGGAACGCATCCTTCCTGGTTTTACAATTTAATTGTCAGTAATCTACGCAGAGTCTCAAGGTGCCATCCTTTTTACGAACCAGTACGATCGGCGAGGCATAAGGACTCGAGCTCTCTCGGATCACTTGTGCCTCCAGCAGTTGGTTAATATGATCCTTCACAACCTCATATTCTTAGGGTGGAATACGTCGATGCCACTGTCGAATAGGGATATCGTCGGACAAAGGAATCTCATGGGAAATTAAGTTTGTGCAGCCAAGGTCTTGATCATGGGCGGAGAAGACCGAGGCATGTTGCCGAAGGAGTTAACAGGCACCAACTTGTTCTTCAGGAGGTAAATGAGACAGGTCAAGTAGCTCAATCTGGTCGAGGACCGGAGAGCTTATACTTTGGCCTGCTACTTGAGCGGCAATGGACGACACCTCGACAACACCCGACGGCAAGCTGACAACCCGAGCACCGTCCAGAGTACCGATAACAGTGCGGGGATACAAAAACACATCTGCTACGCCTACGTTCACTACTGGAATGTACGCTGTGCCCCTTTCCACACGTACTAGAGCTGGCGATGCCATAAGGCCTGCAGGTAACCCAGCCTCTGGTGGCTCAAACAATACAGTCCCCTCCGAGAGCTGTTGTGAACAAGTGGCAGTAACCAACTTTATTGCACCACCCGGAACGCGACAGGCCCGCTTTCCTCGGACCCGAACGCGGCCCAGCTTAGGTGCCGACTGCACACTGGCGACATGACACTTCTGCATAGCTTCCACAAGGACGGTAGGGAGTGAGCTGGACGATTCTCCAAACAAGGCCGATCCATAGTGGCCGAAGAGCTCGAGGTAACATTTCCGGATAATGTTCATCCCGAGCACACCGGGGACCTGAGTTGAAGTCTGTCCAGGTGGATCTCTAACTACCAAGACGCCACAATGGGGCATTAATTTACCACAAAGGCTGACTTCGACCTCAAGATAGCCAACATATGGGATGGCCAAACCATTGGCGGCCTTAAGTTCCAGCCAATGGCAGGCCTTAAGACGCTCCTCACCCCAAGGCTCGAAGTTCTTCTGAAAGAAACTCTCGGTCACAGTTGAGACCATCGAGCCTGTGTCAACAAGACATGGTACGGTGGCGCCACCCATCCCAACGTCGATATGTGGACACGAGGAAATTAACTTATCAGCGTCTTCTAGCCCTACCCAAGGATTATTCGAGCCAATAGATGCCCCACCCGAGCTGTGACTCTGCAACGCGGTGGGCACTAGTTTTCCGACAGCTGGCGCGGTTGTGGGTGACCGTAGGCCCATCACATTCCCTTGCAATGTGGCCTGGCTGTTGACAGCGTAGGCAAATTATTGGACCTGTTCGTGGTGAACGACCACGATGACGAGGCTGAGAAGTCTGTAAGCGGGCAATACTCTGTGTCAGTGCATCTAACTGGGCCTGCTGACGTCTCAGGAGTTCCTTCACCTCTGCTACCTCGGATGGCGGATTTTGGCCCGACCGCTGGTAGCCACCCTGCACCGCATATTGAATTCCACAGGCTGAGGGAACAGAATTTCTCCGGCCCCGCATGGCCACAGTCAGCCCCTCACGCTCCCACCGGATAGCCTCACCCCTGACGTCAATTAGTGTTGCCCCAGGAGACTGACGCACATATTGCTTAAGGTCACGCCTAAGAGCACCATCGAGAACCTGTTCAACAAATTGATCGCGCAAGAGGATTTCAGAATTTACAATATTGCTTGGAGCACGCTGTTTAACTCTCTCCATCAAGGACATTAGAACAAGCGAATACTCCAACAGCCCTTCGCCTTCATGCTGTCTACGTGAGAAAAATGCCTCTTGCAATGCTACATACGATTCTGAACAGCCATACAGGTCCTGCAAAATGGCAGTAATTTTCATTGGGTCACTCCGTTCTTCAGCGGGGCGATAATTTATCTCCTCGCGGGCCTCTCCTTCTAAATGGTCAAATAAGAAAAACGCCTGATCACCTGTGGACAGATGCCGAGCTCTCATACATGCTTGGGCTTCTTCTAACCACTCACTCAAACAGATACCGCTTCGGCCTCGAAACATAGGGCATTTACGGTCACGTGGGATGAAAACTAGTCTATCGGGACCCGGATTGCCACGCACTATGGGTGGTTCCGTAGCCGGAGCAGACGGTCCGGGACTAGCACCTGAAGCATCAGAGCGCTCTTGGCGCAGTCTTTCATTGTCTGCTTTCAATTGTTTAACTAATTCCTGTAACTCGCGCATTTGTTCTTCCATATTTTACAACGGGCAATTTACAACTAAAATGGGGACAATGCTGTTGCTGTATTATTCACAATACCCTAAACACAATGTACCAAAGACAGGAGGAACAATTTAGGCACAATATTAGCGTTAACGGCAATATGTTATCAACACAGGACAAGAATAGCTCCAAGTGTTAATAGTTTAAAGGCACAGGAGAAACAGATGAAAACAAAACTCACAATTTATAACAACTGAACACTGCAAACAAATAACATGCGAGTAAACATCAAAATGACCTTTAAACCACACACATTAGGCACCCCCAATCACTGGAATAACAGCAACCACCAAAAGCTAAATGGATGCACTAAATAACCCAACCTAAAGTTAAATCACCCGATTCTAAGTCTCGGTCCAACTCAATCGCATCCTGCCAACGAACGCCAAAATGTCGTGGCTACGATAGGGCTATGATGTTTAGGTGGATGTCTTCCACATGAATTCCAATTTATGGGATAAATGAATAATTTTTGACTGTATTAGTTTCCAACAACGCCACCCTGGATTGGTGCCAGGGACACATACACAAGTAAGGCAAGCGCAAATTCTTTGATTGAGTGGACCAGGAGACTCAGATATAGGAAAGCAGTTCACAATTTATTAAATCTAAAGACAGGATAAATGAAACATTGGTATTTTTAATAATAAAACTACTACTACTCATTCACACATTCACACCTCTAAAACAGTAGACACATTTAAACAATTCACCGAAATAACAAAAGTAAAATAAAACAGCAACCCAGATTGTCCCTTAAGGCACTTAGCCCAATTACCCTACCAGGAGGTGGCGCTGGTCCTTAGCAGCAGGCCTGGGACCCGGTACAGTCTCACAGTCCAGCTGGGGGCCAGAGCCGACACTCAAAAACGCCAAAAGTTGATATGTTACAGTCTGTCAGTGTAGAAAGGGGCCGGTGCGAACGTGCCCAAACCCACCAAGGGCACTTGGAGGGAAGTTCTGGGTTTGGGGTCGGAGGAGAGGCGTTCTGGGTCGGAGGAGAGACGTTCTGGGTCGGAGGAGAGACCCGCGGGGTTACCAATCCTATAATGTACAATATTTTGGGAAATTAACTCTCAGATGGATGTCCAGAACCGTGCGCAACAAGCGAGGGAGAGAGGAAAAGAGATACATACCGGTGCTCGAATCTGTGCACTATGCGCGCCGCGGCTGGGAGGAATCCCGGCGCACAAAGCCTGCACGTAACGTCACGCACTACAAACGGTGCTAAATTAGAGCAATATAAATATAAATATAATATAATAATATAAATCTATGGAAGAGACAGCTTACCGGGGCGTTAAACCTGGGGAGCGTGCGGCACGAGTCATACAAGGTTTGAGCAGGGTTTGGTGAGCGCACGATGCGCAAACCAACCTGGTTAACACGCTGGTGTGATCGCTGGTTTTAAGCCTAAACTTTGGGGTGTTTTTGGGGCGATCAGAGCGAATGCTCCGGTTCTCGTGCCGCTTGCACTGCTCCCAGGTGGCGGGTGACGTCAGAGGCGAGAAGGGCCAGCGCAGGTGAGGAAGCCTCCTTTAAAAAGGCCCAGGTCACAGGCCATAGGCTGTCAGGGGTTATGAGGGCCTACTGCCACATACGCGAAGCACTGCACGCTTTATTTTGACATTTGATCCCCGCACGGATGTGACTCCATCATGGAGGCTTGAGAGCTGAAGAAGTACACTAATTTATACATTATATGGATTACAAATGAATGAGTTAAAATCTGATTTAGTTTGTCATAGGCCAGTATACCTGACAATTAAAGACTAACCTGCCAACACCTTCACTATTTAGCCTAATACTAAATGGAAGTCAGAAATAGAACATCATTGAAAGCTCTTAAGCACTTTTGTAAATGAGCCCTAGTATGGAATCATGGCAAAAGCCACATGTCATTTGAAAGTTTTCCAAGTAAGACAGGTGAGATAATCATGGTCCATAAAAGTGACAAAAGGAGTAATATAAACGCAGCCGTGATATAAAGTCTTTTATGGACTTTCAAATCTCTTATCATCTGTTTTCCTTTGGTTAATGCAAACTGGGATGTATTGAATCTTATCCTGATGCCTTTTGTCTAATCCACCAGATCTCCATACAGCTCTGGAGATGTCTGTGGCTTCCTTGCTATGGCGTGGCGCTCTGACATTCCCTCCACACCCACACTGGCAGCCAATGTGCCAATTAGTGGCCTTCTCCGCAGGGGTGGATGTACGGGAGGTGCAGGGGAACACAGAGGAACCCGGGACACAGCAGAAGGAGAAACAGCAAGAGCAAACGCATGTGTATGACTTTCCCGTGTGTGCGTTTGAGTGTGTAACAAGGCCCTCAGACCTCAGACATTCCTTTCACTATGATCTAGGGTACAATTAAGGGTAGTCCCTCCCCTGCCTTCCATCCTCGCGGACCACATCAACGGAAGCCCTGGCCCGACTCGAAGCTCTAATGACCAGGAGAGGGAGGCCAGGTCGCGACCCTGTGTGCCACCTCAGCACCACACCCTTCCTGTTTGGGCTCCGAGCGGGACAGGACGGAGGAGGAGAGAGTGGGACGGGGTGCAGAGGAGGAGAGAGAGGAGCAGGGAGAAAAGCAGCTGTTCAGCACTTTTCACTTAAGCCTATTTACATCTTCTGGTTTAGGCAGAGGTGAAAGATATACAGTACTGAAAAGCCATCACGGAAGGCCTTAAATCAGGGCTGAATACGGCTCTAAAGACATCTTACTGAAATATGTATACGGCTACTTGTGCGGCAGCAGTAACTTAAAAGTAAGTTTTTAATTTTATTTTCCTTGCCCTTGTGAACCGTGAATGTTGTTTTGACACCCAATCAAATTCAAATCATCAAATTCCCTCATTATTCCTTTCGCTCTCTTGTTTGTATCAAAAAAGCAAAATTGATATAAATAGCTATCACTGTGTATTGTGTGTTATTGTGGTCAATTCTGTATGCATGCAAAACAATTTGTGAAATCTTTACATTATTAACATATTTCAAACGGTCTCTTCTTTAATCATCCAAGTGATTTCTGTGTTATTCAACTGTTGGATTTTAATTAAGTTTCAATTGCAATAGCTGCAAACTCCATGATTTAACACTCTGCCTCCCCCGCTGTTCCATATGATGTTCCACATGCCAGCACCTATGACTTTTGTATTAATAAGACACTTGACATGTTTGAACCAGGTAAAGGCTGGAGTGTTGGACGGGTAATTATCACACTGTCGGACTAAAATATGTATACATACTGAATTTACAGGGACCTGCCTCCTTTACGGGGATAAAAATCAAGTCCCCATGATGTAAATCCTTTATCATTACATCAACAACATGAGTTAAAGTTCATACATGGGTCAGATTGGTTCAGGTTTAGGTTAAGGTTCGGCACGTAGTGATATTGTTGAGGTTTGGATCACTATCCCGGGAAATGTCAACGTAATGTTCCCCAAAAAGCATGGAAACCCAACATGTGTGTGTGGGGTGGGCGGCGGCAGGGGGGGGGTCGGGGCATTTGTTAGCACGCAGAGACCTGTGTTAGAGCATCACGAGGCTGAAACCTGTGGTCCTGCCGCTGTTGAGTCGGATGGAGAGGCTGGGATAATGATACGCCTGTGAGTCCGTCTGTCTTTCTGTCACGGCCCTGGATGTGCGGCTCCGGTGAGTGAGGAGCAGCGGGGGACATGAGGGGGCGGCAGAAGATGTCTCTCTGTGTGCGGCGTGTACGAATGCCGCTACAAGGAGGGTGGTCACGCACGGCTGTGACAGGGGTCCCCTCAGATTATACATGTTGATGAGCGCCTCGTCTTGCCGCGGAAATCCTGTAATTGTCACCTTGCTCAAGTGCAGAAGGAGGCGAGGGAGAGCGGAGGGATTGTGCTGTCTGGAATCAATCTTCAATCAAAGAAGAGTTACATCGAATAATAAGAATAAGTTTGCTGACCATGAAATTTAGAAATATGGTGGACATGATGCTGACCAACCTTTTTTTCGATGTAAATATGTTATAATAGTGCAAAAGTTATAGTGAGTTGCCGTTTTACTTTTTACGTTTTACTCCTGTTTGCCTGTTTGTGAGAAAACAATGCTGTATGGAACAAATATAGTGTGTATGATAGGTTTTCGGGTACCTGTAGTAAATATTTATAGTTTTACATCAGTTAGTGAAGAAAAATTGGAAAAAGTTGGGTAAAAAAGACTCTATTTCATCAGTACACAAACTTCCTTCCAAAATGCAAGGACCAATTACACGTAAAGAACACATTTTAGATTTTTCTGTTCTCAGTTTAAGAAAATAAAGGTGTTCTCATATATTTTAAGTAACATCTTAACTGTAAAACTAGGAAAAACAAGGTAGGATATTTTGTTCAATCTTGATAAAATGATGTACATTTTAGTTTCAAGTCTTGGCTGCTGTGTTTGTCTTCACTGTGAGAGAAAAGCTATACAGTTAAAGCTTGTACCTTGTCCGAGTATCCATTATATGATTGGGCTGTGCGTGTAGACGTGTGCTCAGGTAAGTGTGAGAGAAAAACAGTGTTGAACGGTCAGTGCTCTTCCAGTAATCACAGCCGTTACATTAGTGCTACATGATTGCCCAATAACAGTGACAATGTTATTGTCACTGAGCAAAACAATAACTTGAGGAAGAGACAAGTTAATGCTGTACTTATGGGGGAGTTAAATGACAATATATAGTCCTTTGTACCGAGGATTGTGAGAACTGAATTGGGTTATTTGCAACTCTGTGACACAATATGTGACACAAAATACAGTATATATAATATATATACTGTATTTTGTATAAGTCGCACCGGAGTTTAAGTCGCACCAGCCAGGTAGTTTGTGAAAATAACAAATAATATCACATATAAGTCCCTCCAGAGTATAAGTATATAAGTATAAATAAAAGTATAAGTCGCACCCTGGCCAAAACTATGAAAAAAGGTGCGACTTATAGTCCAAAAAACACAGTATATATACATAATATATAATACAAATTATACAATTATAATATAATATCCAACTACAAATTTCCAAATAAAAATATCCAAATAAAAATTGACTTAAGTATTAAAGTACACCTTTAAAATGTACTTTAAGAGTGATTTACAAGGATTTTCAGAACCATCAAAGCATCAATTCTTTTTTTTAAACTTTTTTTTTTTAATTAATGATGCAAATATGTTACTTTTCTGGTGGAGGGCCCTTCATCTTCTTGTCTCCATGGAAATATTAAACTTATCAATCCCCATGAGACCAGCAGGGGACCGACCCCTAACCACAAAGGTTACACAGTGCACCTTTAACTGTACATATTTCCTTGTCAACACAAATACAGAGTTTAAATTTGGTACAGTACATTCGAAAATAAAAGGGTTGAATGAACAGTCTCCCAAAATAAATAAAAGTGAAGTAGCACCAGCAAGAGTCCCCTTTGTTCATTGATGGTGGTGGGCTTCCATCGCTCATTAGCCTCTATTAATCCACTTACCCTTGACTGCGCCCTGACACCAGCCCGGCTCCGGCCAAAGCTGAAGTGACACTGGCTCTGTGGGCGAGGCTGGGGGCCTGTGAGGTCATCCCAACGATGGCACAGGCTGTCGACCAGTGAGATGTGCTCCTGTAGGCAGAGGGTGCGAGGATGCCTGCGAGGGGAAGAGTGAAGGGAGTGCGCCGGAGGAAGTGAGACATTCATTAGGAGAGCCAAGCTGATGCTGTCACCTCACCCTCAGCCTCGTTCTTCTGAGGAGCGGGCTACGACACACCAGCACCGCAGCTGCTCCCAAACTGAGCGCGCAGCCGGGAAAACGACATGCCTTCAACATTCAAGCCACAGTTTGGCTCTGCATAATATAAATATGTGTGTTTGTGAAGGAGCAGAAATGAATGGTAAGATTATGCTAGAGGAGGGGGCAGCGCTGCATTACTTTACTTTGGGCAATTCGACCACAAATGCACTAAATGTCACAACTGCAAAGTAACATGAAGTCCAAAATGTATATTTTTATTATTATTACTTTATTATGGGTATACTTTTGTCATCGACTTTGTCCAAAAGAAACAGGGGATGTATTCAGTATGATTTCATGTAAATATTTTCAACTAAAGGTCTGATACAGGCAAAATTAATTTCAATGTATTTTTTTTAATGGCCAAAATCAAAGTGAATGCCCTTGATAAGATAGGCCAATAACAAATACAAATACCTTTAATGTATATAACAAAATTAAGTAAGAAATGTAAATCTGGCTCTACACATTTTCCGATTCATATGTCCAAACTATGTGTCATTTTGGACATTTTTACACATACCAAATTTGAATATGAAAATATTACATGATGAACAGCATTTTTAATTACATTCATGGAAGTAAAATACAGTCCAATTGATATCTCAACTAAGAGCATTTATTTTCACCTGCAGTGTCTTCCTAAAAAATACCTACATCCATTACAGAACAAATCACATTCCCCATCACTGTTTCACAAATTCTGTTCCATCTCGCTGTTGAATATGATCGAGAAACACACATTTACACTGTCATTAACCAACTTTCAGGTTCATGGTTCATTTGGCGAGGCTGTGTGCTTATTTCCTGCAGCTCTGATGACAAATGTGAGGTGCAGTTCTCTGTGTAAACTCGCATGCCTTTGAAAGCAGACACGCTTTTATTGGGCCAGTAATGTGATGAGCGAGGCCAAGAGTCAATTACTGTGTACTTCTCTGTCTTCCTCAATAGAGCCTTGTTAGTGTGCTAATAATGTGCTGCAGAGAACAAGAGGGTCACACTGCTTTGACTGTGTATGTAACAAAAAAAACTCATCACATGTGTAGTGCCATATAATACTGACTCCAGATGCATGAACATAATGATCTCTGAAATGAAAACAAAGCAGTTTTACATAAGAATAATGTTACAAAGACTATTTGTTGTAAAAGTAAATAAATAACCAGCTTTGTTTGTTCATTTATGTATTTGGTCGGAACATACCAGTACATGAAATAACCATTGGCCATAGCCATGGGTTCATTTCCATCCATTCACTCTCATATTAATACACCAGCACACAAATGTGCGCAAACACGGAGAGAACATGCAAACTCCACACAGAAAGGCCACGCACCACCCGGGAATAGATCCCAGGACCTTCTTGTGAAGCGAGAGCGCTGAACACTGCACTTCCGTAGGTAACTTTATCACTTTAAAAAGGGAAAAAAATGATTTAACGGAAACTTTACAACGTGATTTTTACAGTTTTTGCATCTTAATTGGCCAATTGTGCTTTTATACCATCCGTCTTCAACATTACTCGGGTAATTTACATATTTGAATTAATAATAAAAGCATCTAATGATATAAGTAGATGGTGTTCAGTGTAGGTGTTTATCCAAACATCATATTGCCCCTAAAGATCTGTTCACTTGACCTGACAATTAGTAATTAGTCTGCGCTTGCTAGTTGGAGCTAAAAGAGGCTCCCTGGTCCCTGTCTACATCATTACGACTTGAGCAAACTAAATTGCAGATCCTGCTAAAAATACAGTGGCGGTTTATCTTATTTTTGTAACTGCCTTTGTTAGCTAATTTACAGGTGTGTTTTCTGTCGGTGTCGGCTAGTTATACTTTAAAGATGTTTTTGTTTTTTTGCCTCCACATAATAGTGCAGAAGATTCAAGAAGCATGTATGTTATGTCTGTATGTTATCTCAAATATTAAGGAATAATACTTTATGTGTTCATCAACTCAAATGATATTGTATTTCATTCATGGCTGTGTAACCTGGTCTTCACTGGCAGTTTAGCCTTATTTATGCACCCATTGAAAACCCAAAGCTAAAGACAATTCAAGATTGTGGCATCAGTTTAGAAGAGTAAATAATATGGCTGTGTATTTAACATGATCAAGTGAGAGAAGCTGTAAATTGCAAGTTCTCCACATTGTACACTTCATGGTTTGGAATAATGAACACATTGACAGTTTGTGAATAAAATCTGACTGTGCCAGTTTAGAACTGTGGCTAATTGATAAACTATTTCCAAAAAATGACAATCTGACACGATGAACCCTTTTTCATTTCACAGTGGTATGTCAACCTGTTGTGCCTGATAATTCCTTGCCCTGTCAATTTCGTGTCTGTTACATGTTTAGTTATGCACTGCCTCTTTTGATCATTTCCCCTTCTGCATGTGTGAAAATACAGCATTGTGGCTCACAGAATACACAATGGAAATAGGATAATGAATTCACTGTATAATATTTTAATTCTCTCCAAATGAGGTTGCTCTTTGCCAAATCAGGTTATGAGAACCCCTGGCTTTGTTCATTTGTTTTAATTAACCAGCAGAGAAGAGGTGAGAGTAAAAACACAGCAACATATTGTTAGTGTAATTACAGATTAACTCCTGCATATTACTTCTGATAATTAATCTGATACATGGCCATGATACTTGTGGAGTAACTTAATGACCCGCGCCTGTCTCTTCTCATTATGCTCATTGTACAAAACAACAAAAACCTGAGACGCCTTTAAATGTTGTAGCCCTCATTAAGTAGTTCAATCAAACCCCAGACTGGAGATAAGGAAATCTTTATCAGTCCCACAATGGGGAAATCACTGGCCATCGTGAATGCAAAGAGGTGTGCTGATCTGAAACAAAACTTTAAACTATACTATATTTCTATCCTATTTCTTTAGTTTCTTTGTTATATCTGGATATCATGAAAAATGATATTAATACTATTTAATATATAGTTTGCTGTATAGAGCTCTTGCTGGCTTAAAAAGGTACTACAAATACAATTAACTCGAGCTGCCGGTTATGCTCTTCTTATCTTAGGGACATAAAAGGTCCTGGAGCAGATTTCCAGAGCATTTTTCTTTCTACATGAATGCTTAATTACTTAAATGAACTCATTATGTACTTGAGTGGACTAATTTGATTCTCCGTCCAAGGTCAGGTCTGACAGAGATTTATATTGACCAGTGTGTAGGCCTCCGAGACAAGGAGCAGAGTCCAATGCCAAAAGAGAGGAAACTTTGGGGGTAATGTCAATAGAATAGGATAACCTTAACAGTTAACTGGAGAAAATGCTATTAATCGCATTTGCAGAGGAATGTTCAAACCAAAACGCCCCTCCAGGCACAGGGTCCTGTCTTTAGTGGAGGAGTAGGAGGAATAAATCATCTCAATCACCATGTCACACATCCGTGAAACTGATGAAATGATGAACCTGCGATAGAAAAAGCTGATGTGGCTTTAACACTTTGTAGGTCACACTCACCATCGATCACACATTTCATGGAGTTAAGAGGAAATGGTGCTTGGGCAACATACACAATGGGGACACTTATTCAAATATCAATCAGAATGATATAGTGTTTTTATTCTTTGCTATATATCTTTTTCTTAAGCTTTTTGTTTATTGTAAATCATTTTTTTCCATTTGTTTCTCTCATATTCACAACATTAAATGGTAGTAAATGGAAAATGATGTCAGTTTGCAATCTGAATTACAAATATGACATATACCAACTTTTTCATACGGGATTTAGTAGCATTGGAAACATTTATAGTGACACAATTATTGAGCCATGTTTATTTCACCATCACAAAGAGTTGTAAATCATGAACGATTGTATTTTGTGCATGTTGTTCCTTTGGGCAGCAGTGCAGTGATGGATTGGTATTTAGTGTGTAGGGAACAAATGAGTGAGAGAACAGTGTCATAGGTCTTTAAACTAATAAGTCAAACCATTAGAAAATAAATTGTTTGAATGATGTGTGGTTTATTCCATACACATTTTATGCAATGCATGTAGGGTTCTTGGTTGTAAGTCTGCTCTCCTCATCTCTTATCGAGCTCCGTGGGCTTGTGTTCCCGAGGACCATTGGGAAGGACAAGTCCGCGCTGTCCTGGCTCTTGACAGAGGAGATAAATCACTCAGCACACCGGAGGATAGCCTTCCAGTCGGCAAGCTGGGAACTTCATTATCCCGCCCCTGCCACACATTACCATGCAGATCGGCACTGATTGGGCCAGCAACAGTGGCAAGCACAGCCTACTTCTGTCACTGCGGGAGAGGGTTCAGATCAGTCTCACTGTTGACACGGAGAGGTCAGATGAGCGCTAAATAATTAGGGCTTTCATTTATCTGACAAAAGTTGAATCAAGTACAGGTATTTCCTGTTTTAAAGAATAAAGATGAGTCTGCATTTCCAAACAGGATTTCTGCTTCTGGAGAGCTTCAGGAAAACCAGAAATTCTTCAACCAAGAGCTGCTTTGCTCATTCATTATACCCAAACCACCCATCCTGTGCTCACATACATTGGGTTTGTTTTTCAAAAATATTTCTTTACTATGAAATTAAAGCGTTTCCACTTCTTTTCTTGACAGTTTTGGTGGGCAATGGAACTGTGACAGGATAAGAAAACCTTCTATAAAGCTAATTATTTGAATAAACAGGTATCAGAATAAAAGAGTAAACTCAGGATAAAGCTGTGTGTGGTCTGAGTCTGTGGTAACGTGGTCTCCTGGTCGTGTGGGGGGCTGCAGCTCCTGCAGCTCCTGCAGTGCTGTGAAGACACTGCACCTTCACAGCACTACAGTGAAACACAGTCATATTTCATGGCATTTTCATGAATAAACATTTTCAAAAAATCGATGATTTATTATTTCATTCAATATGTATATATATATATATATATATATATATATATATACATGTTTACATCATTCACAAACGCGCATGTACGCACTGACGGTAAGTGTCTTGCCAAAGGACAACAGCTGTTTAGTACAACTCATCAAAACATGTGGCATTCTGTATGTAAATAAACGGCTTCTGAAGTAATGTTCTATAAGACAAAAGATAAAACATTCCTCATGTCCCTATCAGAGTTGTAACATTTTTAATAGCTTCTCATTGTCAGACAATAACTACACATCACATCAAGGTCAGTCAAACTTCTCAGCACAACTTGGTGACCAGGGCCTCCAGGTGTTGTTAACACGATTAAAACATGACATTAGAAACATTCCATTCTACACTTTCTGAACCATGTGGCGAGTGTAAATGAAACTGTAAGCGGAGGTGACTGGAGCGCCACTTCTCACCAGTGTCTTGGCAGATGTCAGTTCACTCTCACTATCGGCGCTACCACACTGACTCCTAATCAGATTTTCAGCTTAGAACTGTGCATGTACTTTTTGGGGATATATTTTTAAATTCTGATTTTAACTTTTGCCTCTATGCTTTGCCCTCCCTTATTTTCACCCCGGCTAACCCCACCCCCGCACATACACCCCTCCCAACTTGGGTCTATGTGTCACTGGATCCCCGGGGTGTGTGTGGGCTAATTAGGGTGAGGCAGATCGCGCAGAACACAGGTGTTAGCCAGACCCTATTCGCTGTATAGAGTAATGACTGTACCAAAGCCCCTCATCCTACCCCCACCTCCACCGTCCCAACCCCCCCTCGTGGTAATTTGTCGCTCCGCTGTGAAACCATGCATCTCTCTGCTCCACTTCTGTTTGCTTTTCATTAATTCTTTTTATGTGGTTATTTGTTAGCATTATTTATGGTCCACATAAATATTAGCGCCATTAGCTGGAGACACAAGTGACTTTGCCACCTGAGCTGCAAGGGCTGAAGCCGTTGATGTGTCTTTATCAGGTCAAGGTGGTCTGTTAACATGTGTGTCTATGCATTTCTCATGTGTGCAAGGGAATTTGTTTTTTTAGCAATCTAGTAATTGGTACGAATTAGATTGAAGAACAATAACTAAAACACAAATGCAATCTTAATTTTATTAATACTAAGAATACTAATTCAGGGATTCACTTAAATAATAATGGTGGTAATAATAAACTACTACTACTATTACTACTACTACTAATAATAATAATAATATTAATAATGATAGTAACAAATAAAGCCGCAAGCGGCAATGATCTGCCTTCACCACGCAAGAGGAGGGGGCACTAATGCTCCCCCAATTTTACACCGACTGCCAAATCCCTGGTGCTATCGCACCTTCTCCCCTTTGCTTTACAAATAGGGGCATAATTGTGTACTGAAAATGTCAATATTTTGGGAAAAGTTTGTGACTGTGCCGCAAAGACCATAATTTTTAATAGAAACATTTGGATAACTTTTGATGGTCCACTCCTGAAGATGACTCACCAAATTTTAGATTAATCAGGTTAACGCCCATGGAGGAGCAAGTATAAAGTGTAAGCGTGTTCAAATTTCAGAGATGTGGCAATTTTTACATTAGAATAACATGGGAGGTTTCTGTCATTGCTACGGCTACGCCATAAAAAAAATATGACATTGGGTTTCATTTACTTTTTTGATCAGGATGCCAAAAAGGAATCTTGTGCCAAATTTCATAAAAATTCAAAGAATTAAATATGTTATTCCCCATATCAAATTAAATTTCACTCTGTAATTAGTTTCACCTCAAGTAGGTTAAGGGCGAAGGGTTTGACCACTGATTCAAATTTGACACAATTCAGACTTTGAATGCGCAAACGGCAGCAAATTTGAAATTTGGGACATTTCTGAAATTTTAGCTAGTTTTCTTAGCACATTTTTATCCAATATGGCCAACATTTGATTGGGCAGACGGCGTTGCTGGGATAATATTTTTTACTTCTCTTGTCACCATCTACCTCTGCGCCAAATTTCATGATTCTACAATCAGGTTTTGTTTTTGCCATTTCGTATCGCTCAGTGCATTTTTTTGTACATTTGTGGGCGCTGAAATTTTTGAATTTTAGAAAAGGGAGTTATCCAGAATGTAGAGAGGCACAATTTTGCTAATTTTCATGACTTTTCGTCAGTGTTCACTGGGTGTAAAATAGGGGGGTTGGTCCCGAGAAGAAAGAAGAAGAATATTCCGATGCATAAACGATATTCACAATTTTTCAAATATCATAAACTATACATTTTCGGGAAGCGCACGCGTTTTCCTACGTTATGGTGTGGGTCCCTGTTCACTTTCGTTACTTTTGAGTTGGTTCTGCCCACTTTATGTTATTGACCCTCTATACATAATGAACATAATAATGTTAATTATTTCCATTACATGCTTATATGCACGGGACGTGCATGAGTTGGGGAAGGTATTTATGGGCTATTTAGCGCAAACAAGCACTTTACATGGCTCAATTAGTGCACACTTTAGTGTTTACAACGATAATGTTCAATTTTACTACTACTAATTAGTATGCACGGGATGTGCATGAGTGGAGGAGTGTGTAAGTGAGTGTTTGGAAGCGGACGAGCGTTTCGCGCTCGATTTCGTGTGCACTTTGTGATTCCTTACGAATCTAAGAGGCCTCTTGCCAGCTTACGGCACTCGGGCCTAATAATAATAACAATAATGTTTTGTCCTGTTGTAAATTAGCTTTGCAAATGTTTCTCGATAGTCTTCAAATATACTCTTAGTGAAAGTAGTTATGAGGTGTTATAATGTAAGGAATTTTAATGGAATTTCCTATTTATTACCTTCTATTACAAATCTACCGTAAATCTGTTGATCAGTGGACCAATATAAATCGCAAGAGACAAAGACAACTGAGTTGCTAGCTTCTTACACCTGATTTTTAAATGAAGAGCCGGGGATTCCAGTTAAGAATTTATGAACACAAATCGACAGAGAGTGAAGGAAGAAAGTGCAAAAAGAGACAGTGCAGAGATGGAAAAGCCCCATCATGGCTGTGTTAAGTGCATAAGTGTCCAAATGTAGCCAGTGAGCTGGAACTGCACCAGGCAGAGAGTCCGGTCCCAGGCCAGGCTGTGTCAGCATCACTCTGGGCCACTCAGGCAGAACACAGTGCAGGTCTGAGTCAGCATGTGTCAGGTATACAATTCATATTTCTTGTTCTGCTCCATTACTGATTTGAAATCTGTTTTCATCAGACTATTGGACCGTTGTGATTACTATTTAGTTGGGAAATACTGATCACTACTCATATCCATGGTGATGTGAATGCAGTGAATCATTCACTATGTGCATTTAACAGAGGGTTGGACCAAGCCACTGCACCTTGATTAGAGAAGACATTTTATGCAATTTTTTAGGGTGTTTCATATTGGACTGATTATGATTTTCTTATTTTGTCCATTGTACACTGCAACATTTATTTAAAATGGCTTGAACTTCCCATTCAACTCAAATTAAAAAATTCTGCTTAACAAACACCAACTTAAAACTTTAAAGACCAGGGAGAACATATAAAAAATTAAGATAAAATACATCCCAAAAAAAATAAGGTACAAAACTTCCAAAATAAACATGCTATTTTGTAAGTCAGTCAAATTTGTCCATTTTCAAATTATCCAAATGTGATCCCTTTTGTGATTATCAGTCCGGTCAAGTCCTTGATTGTTGGCGCAATTTGTATTTTCACTGCTTCCAGCCAGGAGTGTACTCAAAAGATATTTATTGTTTCCGTGACAGGAGTTTTGAGGCCCAAGTACATAGTTCTGAAATTGAGTGGAATGATGATGTCGTGAACCACTGGTAACCACAATTTAGCATTTAGCATTTCCATGTGAATAATGAGCAATTTGGCATATGTTATGAAAAAAACATTCTTCCAACAGAAATCTTTCCAGACACAGGACTTTGTGGTCCTCCATTGTGATGTACACATAATTTTCCCATTCTTAACAGTTGCTGATTTCTAAAAAAATGGAGAAAATTTCTCTCCTATTCAACATTTTAATGTTGCTTGAAATTTTTGTCCCAGAATATCTTTGAATCTCCATGGTGTGTTTTTTTTTTCTACAGTAATGAACATAAGGGCATGATCACTTAAGTCTATTGTGCCTATATCTGCCTCAGTCTTAATTGAAAAAAGTACAAACAAACCTCTCCATTAATACAAGTTGTGGAATCCCTCATTCGTCCAGGGTTCTATCATAGAAAAAGATTCAGCAGTAGTCATCTGGACACTGTTTTGAAAAACAAGACGTTTTGACTCATCCAAAAGTTATTCTCATTAACATTTGAATAACTTTCCAAATATTTTCCGCACATTTGCTCATATCTCATGCCGTCTTCAATGTTTTTTAACTTGGTTTAAAAAAGCATTCACGTACAGAAACACCGAAAAGTTCCAGTCTTTCTGTAACATGCGCCATGATTATAAGGAATGAGTACATTTTGTTAGTACTATAGTTAGCGCTGGGTTAGGGTTAGCCATGAGGCTATATGGCCGTGCCGCGGCTCCTGAAACTGCTGAAACTCCTGAACCTTTCTGATGCCATTAACCGTATTCATTTACCAATGCAACTAAAATTCCCTGGTCAACACCTAAACACAAAAAGTACCGAAACATGAAACAGATAAAAGATAAGCTGAAAAACCAAAGGGTTTATGCACTGAACCCGAAAAAATATAGTGTAGAAAATCAAAAAATGAAGGGCCCCCTGAATGTCCCCCAGCCTACTCCTGGTATAAAACCTCTCAAAGAACTGAATAAACTACCTCCCCAGGCAACTACACTCATCTGCCCTTTTCTGTGTATCTATCCATTTTCCCGCAAACCCAATTTCCCACTTTTCCCACTCAGTTGAGTGCACGTAACTAGACACAGAGTGGAAGTACAAAACAGATTACGCAGCTTCGGTACCAGTCCTGGAAGCATGACCACAACAGACAACATGGGGCTCCCAACTATATGTCAAATCAACAAATCAACAGTATAAAGCATGTAAGTATGTATATACTCTCTTCAATTTGGTGATTAACATCAGTGTGATAATAATCACTGTTCTGGCAATACAAACTCAAATAAACAAAAAGAAAGAAAACATTTTAAAGCATTTCTGTTTAGCATCATCATAACCGCAGTAATGCCTTGCATATGTACAAACAAACAAATAGATTAGATAACGGTCATCAGGGTCTCATCAAAACAACAGAAACGTCCGACAATGTAACAATTACACAAACATACGCACATATCCCATGTTGGTTCCATTCTTGCTACGGTTTAGTTCTCCATGTTTTGCTTTTTGCTGAGGAGCATTTCTGCTACTGCACGTGTATTTTACCTTCAAAAGTTACCAAAAGAAATACTGGGAGTGAAAAGCCATGCTTTAGTTGTCTCTTGGTTTATTCAAAGACTTAGTGAAACTTTGCTCTTTGCTCGTTGCTGACAAGTCCTGTATGATAAATCTTGAGCGAAAAACACTTTTTTGTCTTTGTACTAGAGGTCTCCTTCACATGGTGGTTAAATGGCCTATATCGTGCAAAAATCGATTTTAACCATCTTACAGTGCTATTGGCACCTCGTATGTGCCCAAACTGTTTTTTTTTTATGATTATTGCAGTCGTTAGCTAGAGAATATTCTCTATCCATTTCCTCGGATGAGCAGACAAATGGGGGCTATTCACCTGGATGAGTCATCCTGGTGAGTGTTGCGGCATGTTTCCCTGTTTCAGCCCATCCTCCAGGAAGCACTGTGTACCTGTAACATGACAAACAATTGTTGTGATAATAGAGCAAAAAGGCCAAACAGACACCTTATTATACTTCCTACTTTCTATAATTGCACGTTTGTGTTTGGGAGTTCTGGCCTATGATTATTAAACGCATCTAATTTAGTCCAGTTGCATGTCGAACGCTGTGTTCACGTTGATTGCTCTGAGCTTCTACCGTGATAACTGCCTCATCCAGTGTTCACATGTTGTTTGCGCTTTGGCACCTGTTCGTGTTCACGCCACTCGATTTGCCCGAAATGGCGAAACCGTGTCACCACTTTGGTTGTGCATCAAAGCGCCTCTACATAGAAAACGCTTGTGAAGTAGCATTCAGTGTGTTTCCGGCTTTAGCTTGTTTCTGCGGGATCTGGACTCCAAATCCAGAATCCGTATTGTCTGAAATACACTGTTCCACCTCAGCAGCGTGCCTATCATCTCCTCCCGCCTTATTTGCTTCTATTTCGTCAAAGCAGATACCGCTCTCAGCCATTACCTCACCTCTGAATGACGCTATGTCATGCTGTATTTCATGTAACATGAGGGCCATGTCCTCTCCTCTTTCTGTCCGTTATAATAAAACATCACCATTACAACATCAATAAAGCAGTAGAGCATCAATGGGGAAGATGGACACACAGCAGAAGGATGCAAACATAGCAAAAATAGCAAAAAGACAAATACTTACTGTATTATTCACTTCTTGTGAGTTAAAGTACATTGCTCTCATCCATGTCCCTTCGTACTGAAATTCAATGACAAAGTCATGTGAATAAATCCTCGCTGGAGGGATTGATGAAGCAGCTGAAGAATAAGAATGTAGCTATAGTAAACATACTTTCTGTGCATTAAAGTATTTTTCTACATGCATCTAAACTAGAAGTTGAATGCTCTGATAATTTTGAACAATTAGTGATAACATTTGAAAGTACAGTATGTTGTCAATCAGCTGATAGGATGTAACAAAAGCATAGACTTTATTAACCTATTTAGGGAAACCAAGTAAAATGCACACACTTAAACTGAAATAGTTGTAGTCCCAAGAGTTTTGCATTGCACATTTTTGTAGAAAATACTGATAATCAGTGCCCCTCCACCTGGCTTTTGCAGCAGTGGCTCTAACAGAAGTGTTTTGTCACAATACGTGTCAAAAGCACCAGTGGGACCTGCACTCTGCTCTCACTGTGATATTTCACCTGAATGTCAAAGAAGAGCAAAAAGAAGATGGCAAAGGAAACAGCGCCAGTGTCAAAGAGAGAGTTTGTCTGAATAATATTGGTCTGACATTTTGAAAAAGCTGAGGCTGCTGACACGGGTGAGTGCCGACAGGTAGGGAGGATCCACGGGTAGATAGAGAGCTAACTGATCATTGTTCATTTGCACTTATTCACTCAAGGGTTGAACGTGTGACTCGAGGTGTTTGTGCTTTTTTCCGATGCTCAGTCAGTTGTTTTTTTATAAATCGACACCAGCAGCCTGTAAGTAGCGCAGGTGTTGCACTGAGGAGCCATACTGCTGAGAATTTGTGAAATCGCACACATTATTGAAGTTGTAGGATGAGCAGCAAGAGGGAGAAAAATGGCACGTATAAAAGTTTGTATCGGTGGCTGAAAAGTAGACTTTGATCTAACGAAGAGCTACATAGGTGGGTCACTGATTACTGTAAACAGTCATTGCATATTAATGTAATATCTACATGGATTTTACTGTGCTGTATGTTTTGTTTACAACAGTGTTTCTCAAACTGTGGTACGTACTTTCTTCTCCAGGTCTAATGAACATCTGCAACATGTCGGTCTGTAGGAGTAGGATGTCTCCTTCACTCCCAGAGGTTTCTGCTTTTTCCCAAAGGTTTTTTTGTAGTTTTTCCTCGCCGAGAAGGAAGGTCTAAATACAAGGGATGCTGAACATTTATCCATTTGCTAAATTCCTGTGAACATTGTTTAATCTGCTTCTCTATTTCATTGTCGCCAATCGAGGCAACTGCTGTTGTGATTTGGGGCATTAAAAAAATAAAATGAATTTTAATCCTGGTCTGACAATTTCTTTCATGTGTTTCCCTATCTCATCTTCATTTCACGCTACACTATCCGGTCATAGTATTCTCCTTTTTAAAACTAGTTTAGACCTGGAATAGGCCTCATAGTGGCCAGAGGCCCTGTGCCACCAGCTACTAGGCTAACAGAGTGAGAGGTGTTTGGACGCGTGGATAAAGAGCCCAATACTCCTGTGTTTAGTGAAGAATCCTTTTATTAGCCATTTTCATACACCTGCACATTAACCACGGTCAAAAACTGTCTGCCTCCACCATGGCCTCCACCCTGTTGCCCTGAGGCCAGGAGAATGAAGCCTTAAAGAGGCACCTCTGCCCACACCCAGACAAGACCCAACAAGCTACAACGCCACACAGTGGCTGGTGGTGCAAACACGTACACGGCCTCAATATGGCTCGTACACACCGGCCCCTTAATTGGGTAACACGGAGTGGAACACAATTACAATTCTTAACAATAAGAGCCATATTAACCTTCTTCACCAATCATAATCCAATAATACAAAGAATGACAAAAAACATGAATCATATAACAGTTACAAATACATACAATGTATTTCAATCTCCTATGTTTGTACATTTCCCTTGGCTCCTAGAACAGTTTCAGTGTTTGCTTAACGATTCTGATCAATGCATGGTTTTCAGAGAAAATAATGAACATTTTGTTTGCTCTCCACCATGAACCTCAAAACAATTCAGATTTATTTCAGCAGAAGTGTTGTGAACAAATCAATCTGGAGGTGCAATACATTTTTCTTTAAACTCATAGTCACACTTTACAACTACAGTTTGAGGCGAGATTATGTCCAGTTGATGGTCCGCTGAAAGTTCAGGACAAGTCTCTGTAGAGGTTGCTTGTTCCAATTTAACCAATGTGATCGCAGATTCAGAATCACCAACACCGGCGCCCATTTGGTCAACTTGATCAATTGCCTGTTCAGTTCTCAATGATTGCACATGTGTCCGTATCAAAAATATCCACTGCTTGCGAAGGTGTTTGCTGTTCCTGTGTTGTAGTATCCACTTTTACCTCCTTTACATGTGAAGATTTACAGAACCTCACTTCAATTTGTTGGACTTCAATGTAGCAAGCTTCTCCTTAGCTGCTGCAATTTGTATTTCCAGCTGTAACATCTCCCTCTCCCTCATTCTGATGACCTGTAATTGTTGATCCAGTTCATGAATCTTCTCAAGATGCACCAAAAGTGCTACAATATCAGCTTGTGCTTTAGGGCGTTCGGATGCAACCCCCCTTGAGGTCCTGTGTGACCCTTCACCATATTCTTCACCATAAGTTTTTAATGACATTTTTGCAGTGCAATTTTTTACAGTGTAGTTCCCTTATGCCATTTAAAACTGAAGACAGGTACATCTTCTAGTTTCAGTCCAAGCATGGTTCATCTCTGGATTTTAGGCCAATCCTTTAGAACAGAAAGGACATACCTAATCTAATGAAGCTCTCTGCGGTGCCCTCTGACCTTCGTGTGCTGCCGCAGTCAGGTTGTTGCTTCTCCTTAAACACTCCTTCACAGGAGACACCCCAATGGCGCAAAATGTTTGCCTTTATGCCGAGCTGTGGACTTTAAGCCAGGCATTCCAAGTTCCGATCCTGAGGCAGTTTTTGATTTATATAATGGCCAGCTACTAGGCTAACAGAGTGAGAGGTGTTTGGACGCGTGGATTAAGAGCCCAATACTCCTGTGTTTGGTGAAGAATCATTTCATTAGCCCCTGTTGCCATTTTCATACACCTGCACATTAACCACGGTCAAAAACTGTCTGCCTCCACCCTGTTGCCCTGAGGCCAGGAGAATCAAGCCTTAAAGAGGCACCTCTGCCCACACCCAGACAAGACCCAACAAGCTACAGTGCCACACAGTGGCTGGTGGTGCAAACATGTACAAGGCCTCAATATGGCTCCTATAGGCCTGTTATAGACCTGGTGTAGACCTCACAAGGCCAAATATTTTCTTAGGAGGTACTTGGTGTGAAAACTTTGAGAATGACTGGTTTCTCATAAAAAATACAGGAAAAAAGAGCTGAGCTCACCACACAGGTGTGATACATCAGGTTCAGAAAGTAGACAATAGTGTGAAGAGAGGTGAGACTTCCTCCCATGTGTCATGGCCACTCACTCACTCACTCACATCTTCCTGAAATGTTGATGATTTACAATTTTCTTTTCATGTCAAGGCTCCAAGCCCCTCCTTTCCTTTATGTGAGAATTTTTAATTTGTTGTATTATTATGTGTATCTTCAAGTTCAATGAAGATATTTTCAATTATGATATTTATGTCTCGAGGTTGTTAAAAAAAAACAACTAAAAACAACAATGTAATATAGCAGCACATGTAATATAATTTCATCCAATTCCAATGAAAAAGAGCATTCCTGATTGAATTATTTCCAAACCTCATATACAGTATATTAGGACTACTTTTCTTGTCACTTCAAATTTGAATCATGGCCCTTCTAACTATTAAAGTATTCATGTTTATTTTCCTTTTGAAAAAGATTCAGAAAATCCTCTGACTAAAACACCTTACAAAATAGTACTTTGGTTTGACAAATGTAAACTTGGAATAGTCCTGCTTCCTGAGGCACGTTCCAATTCACTCCCTGGCACCACTGTTTCTACACTTTGCGACCGCAAGTCAATTCACTCATGCCAAGTTTTTCACTGATATTCCATTGATGGTCAGTGAAAAACCGACAACTTCTTTATTGTGTTTAAAAATGATCACAGCTTTTCAAATGTGTCTTTTTTCTTCAGTATTTCATAGTAATATTTAAAGAAGACAAGCTCCTATCTCTAAGAGAGTGTCCGACCACCCAGCAGAGGAAACTCTCCGCTTGTATCTTGTCCTTTCTGTCATTACACAAAGTTCATGACCATAGGTGAGAGTACAAACGTAGATTGACAGGTAAATCGAGAGCTTTGCAGACACTACACCGATCCGCCTGTCAATCTCATGCTCCATCTGTACCTGATTTGTGAACAAGACCAAGAAAAAACTTCTTCACAGGGCAAAGACTTTATGTTGGACTGAATCACCATAATGAATCACGCATTTTGACACCATTAAAAGTACAATAATTCTTACACTTACACTTCTTCACTTTCCATTGTATTCAGACCAAATTGTACTTTTTATTTAAACAGTTTTACGTCAGTGAAATGTGGTCAAATCCAGTTAATGTTACTGCTAACTTTAGTGAAACACAGTTTTGCATAGAAACACTGAGAGTGTGTGTTAAAATATATTTAACAAAAATTATATTATTTCCCGATAACAATATTGGGTCAATCCAAAAAAAAAGAAAATTGTCAATGTATTAGCTGAGCTTTAGTTATGGGACAAATGTTAATGTCTGTAAAATTATTGACAAACCTGCAGAAATATCATCTTATACAATTATTTGAAAGTTTACAACATATCATTCATTTTTACTTTCAATCAACTCGTTTTGTAGCATTTTTCAAACAATATACTTGGTATCTAAATGTTGAACATCTTCAAAACAACATACAAAATACCGACATTCTGAAATATCACCTCAAATGTTATAAAATAAAGAAAAAGATAAAAATCTATACATGGTACATTATAGTAAATAATGCCATAGGAAAAACCTGCTTTAAGTTCAGATAATTCAAAAAAGGTTTTTGTAATGTCAAACACATGAACAATATTCCATAAGCATCCCCATGGTCCAAAGCCATATCATAAAAAAAAAAAAATCTAGTGTTTTTAGTCTTGCAATGCGATGCGTAATCTTATTTATTTTTGCCAAAAGGCATGGTTACCATAGCGATGTCAAACTCCTCGGTGGCAGGGCTCCGGGGGTGGATGAGATCCGCCCTGAGTACCTAAAGTATCTGGATGTTGTAGGACTGTCTTGGTTGACACGTCTCTGCAACATCGCGTGGCGGTCGGGGACCGTGCCTCTGGACTGGCAGACCGGGGTGGTGGTCCCTCTGTTCAAGAAGGGGGACCGGAGGGTGTGTTCCAACTACAGAGGGATCACACTCCTCAGCCTCCCGGGTAAGGTCTATTCCAAGGTACTGGAGAGGAGAATCCGACCGATAGTCGAACCTCGGATTCAGGAGGAGCAGAGTGGTTTTCGTCCCGGTCGTGGAACACTGGACCAGCTCAATACCCTCCATCGGGTGCTCGAGGGTTCATGGGAGTTTGCCCAACCAGTCCACATGTGCTTTGTGGATCTGGAGAAGGCTTTCGACCGTGTCCCTCGGGGTGTCCTTTGGGGGGTGCTCCGGGAGTACGGGGTCCGGGGCCCTTTGCTCAGGGCTGTCCGGTCCCTGTATGACCGGAGCAGGAGCTGTGTTCGCATTGCCGGCAGTAAGTCAGACCTGTTCCCAGTGCATGTTGGACTCCGCCAGGGCTGCCCTTTGTCACCGGTTCTGTTCATAATTTTTATGGACAGAATTTCTAGGCGCAGTCAGGGGTCGGAGGGGGTCCGGTTTGGGGACCACAGGATCTCATCTCTGCTGTTTGCAGACGATGTTGTCCTGATGGCTCCATCAAACCCGGACTTGCAACATGCACTGGGACGGTTTGCAGCCGAGTGTGAAGCGGCTGGGATGAGAATCAGCACCTCCAAATCCGAGGCCATGGTTCTCGACCGGAAAAAGGTGGCTTGCCCTCTCCAGGTGGGTGGGGTGTCCTTGCCCCAAGTGGAGGAGTTCAAGTATCTCGGGGTCTTGTTCACGAGTGAGGGAAGGATGGAGCGTGAGATCGACAGGCGGATCGGTGCAGCGGCTGCAGTGATGCAGTCGCTGCATCGGACCGTTGTGGTGAAGAAGGAGCTGAGCCGAAAGGCAAAGCTCTCTATTTACCGGTCGGTTTACGTTCCTACCCTCACCTATGGTCATGAGCTTTGGGTAGTGACCGAAAGAACAAGATTGCGGATACAAGCGGTCGAAATGAGTTTCCTCCGCCGTGTGGCTGGGCGCTCCCTTAGAGATAAGGTGAGGAGCTCGGCCACACGGGGGGAGCTCGGAGTAGAGCCGCTGCTCCTCCACGTCGAGAGGAGCCAGCTGAGGTGGCTCGGGCATCTGTTCCGGATGCCTCCTGGGCGCCTCCCTCGGGAGGTGTTTCAGGCATGTCCCACCGGGAAGAGGCCCCGGGGAAGACCCAGGACGCGCTGGAGAGACTATGTCTCTCGGCTGGCCTGGGAACGCCTCGGGATCCCCCCGGAGGAGTTAGAGGAAGTGTCTGGGGAGAAGGAAGTCTGGGAGTCCCTGCTCAGACTGCTGCCCCCGCGACCCGGCCCCGGATAAAGCGGCAGAAGATGGATGGATGGATGGTAAAATCTAAGAGGGTGGGAAAATTCCATAAATACAACATTTTCCTTGGTAAGGTATAGCACTGTGTATAGGGCCTCACACATGTAGCTTCGGCCAGAGAGGGAGACAGTCTGGCTGCCCCAAACTCAACAAACATTGTCACAGCAAACAAATCTGCTCCCAATTTTAATGTGATCAAACAAATTACAGAAACATTTTTCCCGGTATATACTTTTCAAAGGGCGTCATCCAGCCAGCTACAGCCCAGAGAAGACTCATTCAAGCCAAGATATTCATCCCTCAGCTCAGTGAAGTCATCCCATTCTATTTGTGTACAAGTTTCACAGTGACGCACAGCGCCGCACATTTCTGATACAGTTGGAACTTGGGGGGAGCAACATGATTATTTTGTGTGGTAAATGTGCCGTGCTAGAGGGGACGGCAGTAAAAGCATGACAAGCAAGTAAAATGCTGTGACACGCTCGGATTACTTTGCCCTTATCACCGCGTTGGACTTCTTCTTTCTGTTTGCATTTTGTAAACGTTTCTACCATCCTTCTTCATCACACTCATCCTTTAGGGGGAGAGAAAAAGAGAGAGGGGAGCAAGAGAGCGAGAGAGGGAGCGAGAGAAAGTTATATATACTGTATATATATATATATATATATATATATATATATATATAAAACTGGATTCTTGAATTCACTTGAATGTGAACTGTATGTAACCTTTCATGGTGGAGGCTGGATGGTCCATTACAATGTTATTGCACTATACATAATATGTATAGTGCAATAACATTGTAATGTGCCATACCACTATACAGGTCATATCTGTGGAGAGTTGGGCTCTACTCACTGTAAGAATGTTTTTTTTGTTTTTCTTTATAAAAATAAAATAATTGTCAATTTGATATGTGCAATATTTGTATCTAATATCCCATTAGTATGGGAAATGGAGATAAGCAGGCAGTTATACTATGCACAAAACATTGAAATAAGATAAGGTCAAAGTTCATGACTACCACCACACAGTACTTAAATCCTACGGTTAGGACAGATGATTGTTGAAACCCCATCTATTTTTTATTCTGTTTGACATTGTGTGTATACCTTCTGCCAGTTGTGCTGTACTCCCCTGTCCTCACTCTTGCCTTCCTCCATGCCCCTTCAAGTGCAAGGGTTCATGGGAATGGCCAATGGGAAGCATTTCTCAGCTACTTCCCACAGACATGAGACAGCTGTAATCTTTTAACCCTTTCCCCATATGACTTCAACACAGATACACTCTTGAACTATTTTGACAACATAAAGATTTTTATTTCACTTTAGGTAGTTATTCACACCCATTCCTTTTACAGTTACAGTGATGCAGCTCTTGAATTGATAGTCTTTCAGTGCAATGGCCTAGATTACCGGTGGCCATTCATCACTTTCATGGCAAGCTCTGGCCACTGGACTTCAGTCAGGCCCCCATGTAGAAACACAAAAAGGACAGTGCTAAAACAAACAACCCAATCCTGGCCAAATAATGACCAAGCCGTTAGTCTCTCCATCTCTGCCTCCTGGCCAGGCCCCGGTGGATCAGCACAGAACCTGCAGCTCCCTTACTGTCAGCCAATCGCCTCCTCACGCTGTGGTTTCCTTTGTGTTGTGCGTTAAAAAGGATTTGGGTATAGCTACAGGGGAGGAGAGGTTTGAGGGGGCAGGAGTGGGAAGAGAAAAGAGGCGGAAGCAGGGAGGTGCAGAGGGTGTGAGGTGGGAGTGTAGACAGTCCTCAGAGGAGACCAGTGAGAGCCAGCACTGTTCATCTGAGGAAGTGGGTTCAAGAAAAATGAAATACTGCATGTCAGAGTGTCTTTATTCTGCACCATTCAAGCCATTATATCACATCTTACGCGCTATTTCATATCATCTTTTTTAAACTCAACTGTAAACTGCAATCATGTGCACTTCCACTGCACCAAACTTTAACAGTTTAGTATTTACTATTTTGTAATGTGGTGCGGAAGGCTGAGTTTTACGCTGAAATATGAGAACCTCAATGAGACTTCCCTGTTTAATAAAGGTAAGGTAAAAAAAAGAAATGTCCCTCTCAGACGGGTAATCATCTGGTAGTTTGAAGTTGAAGTTGTTTAGTGTGCGGTAGAGCACACGGCAGTTCTGTTATCGCTTCCGCCTGTTTGAACACAGAGGCATTAATGTCTCACTAATCACATTAGAGAACAACACTCCTCTGGTCATGGAGATGGAACAACATGCATTCTATTTGGGCTTAGAAATACAAGCTTTTTTGCCCATGCACAAGCTTTATAGTGTCAGCAGTTACAAAAAAGCCTCGCCTGATTGGATCAGAGGAGCTCTTGAGAAGTGAAGTGGTCTGAATAAGATTTTGAATGTAGCGCTTAGAGGAAATATAAAATGAACAAACAATGCAAGGATATAAGCAATGAAAGAGATTGGAATGCGAGAGATGAGTTGAAGCTTGACTTAACCAATGTTTCAAAGTGAAAGGGACGGCTTAGTGACAACAATGAACAGCACCTGCAGCTCTTGCCAAAGGAAAAGATCCTTTTGACGTGAAAGAATTACACATTTTAAAGAGGGGAACTGTAGGAGGTATAAACTGCTTGGTACTAAGTATCATCACTTAACACTTGTGAAAACACATTGTCTATGTTTTAATCACATTTTGTCTTAATTACCATCACTCTAAAATGTCTCCAAACTTTGCTGACACATTTAAAATCTCCCAAAGAAAATACTCAAGACACAGACTCTTCATTAGTGTCCGCGGTGTGAATCGTCACATGCTGAGAATCCTCTTCTAACTGCTCTCGCACATTCTCTTCTTGCCATCTCAGAAACAGGTCCTGTCTCTTCTCTCTGCCCATTTCCTAATATTATTTGGCAGAACAAATGCCGTGGTGCACATGCCAACTTATGGTGCGGGAAAAGGATAGAAGTTGTGTGCACGCTGAGTGGAGTGCTGGTGCAGGAGGTGAGACGGGCTGTTTGTGTGTCAGGCGGTGGACGCACACTCGCGTCTCTTTGTCATGTTTTCTTTGTTTGCGCCACATTTGCCGCTCTCGATTCCCACTCCTGTGTGTCTGGCCTGTCTGTCCTGCTCCTTCTTGGCTTTCTTATTTCACTTTCTGTCTATGGATCTTCACCTCCCCCTCATATTTTTATATTCTTTGCATGACATCTCATTTTGAGTTGTTGTTTCTCGTTCTCCTTCCCTCAATCTTCTCACCCGGTTCTTTGGCTCTTTGCTTGTGAGTCTTTGATGCCCTCACGGTCGGCTGAATGACTGAAGCCATAAGGCTGTTCCGCCCACATGCACGTACACGCCGGAGCGGAGCTGTCCCAAGCTGCAATGTTGATTCTGTGCTCAGCCCTTCAGAAAGAGAAGGCAGAGAGTGACTCACATGCAAAGGTGGGTGGTGCGGGTCCAGGTGGGTGGTTAAATAGGCTAAGTGTATCTTTTCCAACGCTTGCTCACTCTCGCTTACAGCAGATGCAACGATAAGTAACTCAAACACAACAAATTGGAAACGCACGGAGCTTTCAAATGTGATTTACAGTTCAAAGATTGTTGCAGTCGTGTCTCTAGGTTGTTTTGGAGATGAACCAAAGCCTTTGATTAGATTTGCTGCAATGATGTTACTTACAGATTCAAATGACATTAGCAGATCAGCATTATCATAATCATCCAAAGCATGCATTAGTTATTTTCATATTTGCTATATCACAACAAAGTGCTTTTGGATGTGTGTGTGCAAATGAGATACAGGATTTTTATTAAAACCAAAGCAAGAATCAGCAAACCCAATTATGAGGCAAATTAATATAGTACAATTATAGCAAATATGTGCAACAATCTTGACATTGCCAAACAAGACAATAAACAGAGAACTTTTTGCTACATGTAAGTGATTGAAGATTACCTTGAGGCCTTTTGCCACAGGCCAATGAAGCAAAAGTTTCATCCTCACAGAGAAAAGGTATAATTTATAGAATCAGTTTTTAATGTATTCTCTTCAGAAAGTTACTGGTAGACAAAAATGATGGGAAGTACTTTTTTTGTAAATAAAATAGTTGACTCTTTCAAAAAAAATGTCCTTCCTTACTAGAAATCTCTTTATATTTCTCAGAATGTCTTCACCACTAATGCTCGATAAGCAGGACTGTGCAGTGATAAACCATTAATTTCATATGTTCTGACTCATATGTGAATGAAGTAATTTTGACTGGTGCCAATATGGTCGTGGGTTCTCCACCACCTAGTCTGACAAAGACATCACAAATCCTGTCTATCTGACACCCCAACCATCTGTTGAGAGCTGACGCTGGAGCCTTGATGGCTGTGCATTTGAGTGGTAATTGAGCCTGAAATGTGCTTAATAACGATTGTCCTGCCTAATACGCCACATCAGGAGCTCAGAGGCGCGTGACAACCTCAGCTGAGACAAGGCTTCAGGCTGCTGCATAGAAGAGATGGGCAGAGCACATTTCTCCTCCTCATTAGCCTCCCATAACTGGGAGCAACCCACATAAATGAATCACTGGGAATCAGCCAGGGGAGAGCACAGTGATGTGTGATTTCAGATGTGTTCTGGGAATGGTCTTGTTAAAAGAAAACAAATTAGTTTTACACAAAAACTTTTTTTTTGTTTTTAGATTAAGATTAATGTACTTAAGGCTTTGATGGCAAATTAATAAAAAAATAATTAACTTTTGTTTGTTGCTTGAATGGGTTCCAGTGGGTTAGGATTGCCTAAGCGTTTGTTTTTTTTCTCAGTTATTAATTGGTATAAAATGTGTTGTTAGTTTTAGGGTCTGGCCTATAAGAGGGGTGGGGCTTACACCCTGTGACAGCTGCCTCAGGGGAACACATTGCACTAAGAACTACGTGTCAACAGTGCCTTAAGACAAAAGGCATCCAGGCGTCTTCTTGGTCGGCGGGGGACAGTTCTGAGGGCATGATCTCCTGTCCATACCCCCGCTGAGGATCCAACAAACTCTGAGTTCTGCACCTGTCACACACTGTGGGGAGGTGGTTTGACAGTGTCACCCTCAGAACACAAGTGCACGCCCATCTCCTGAGGTGAACGTGTACAGTAATTATCATGGCTTCTTTTCACATCTATAATCACTCTTTCAACTTGACAGAGCCACTGTGTTTTTGTGTTTTCCCCTCATGCTGAAGTGATTTGGAGCTTGGGGTTTGTGAAGGGTAATTGCCTTACAAAGTAAACCGAGACACGAGGAAATGTGTCTAACAAAGTAATGCATAGACACAACAAGCAGAGCCTGCTCCTGGAGCATATTCTCCCTCAACAACCTGCTCTGCTATTAATTTTGCAGTCAATTCAACTTATAGTGTGTGGGTGCCCCTAACTCACCAGCCGCATGTATAACCTGCTCAGCAGTAGCTAAATGTTACTCTGGGGATATGGCTTCATAAGAGCAACGCCATGCATCACACCAAGCGCATTTAAATACCAAATATTGCCCATTCGTTTCTCCCTATCCAATTGTAGAGGAGAGCACAGCACTGTGTTTAGCACAGGCCAGAGGGATTTGAGCAGGCAAACAGATGGGACTTGAAAAAAGGTATGGATAAGGTACAAACGCAGGCACAGAAATCCCCTGGGAGGCCCCTCCTCATTCTGGCACCCATTTTCAAGGTATGTTTAGTGCCCTACTCTGTATGAAATATGAACAGACTAAGCCTGATCGTGTGAAACTCTGAATACAAATTGTTACACATGCTACATGCCGTACTTAGAGTGTAGCATTCCCTTAATAACTAGAGTCCTTGATAGTCTATAAAATAAAGGGTGTTTGAGATATTTCATATTTTTTTGGACACTGTAAGATTATTTACCGTGTACAGTATGTGGAAGAAAATGGCCACTTGACCAGTCCCAGGCTCCCTACCCACAGCCTGTAGACCCACTCAGCTGCCCCAAGTGTGAGACAGATATTCCTGAGGACCTTTTTGCAGTATATCTTTGAGACGCCACAGAACAAGAGTATTATCTATGATCAGTAATGAATTGAGACATTATTGATGATTGTTTTTTTTCACTGGATCTCCATATTTTCATGGCCCATGTCTAAATAAGGGTGGACATAACAAAATCTAAGTTCAGTGAGATGTTACTATGCACAGTACCGGTAATAATTAATTGATTAAGTCTAGATGACAATAGTAGAAAGTGTATACCGGTATCTGGACCAGTAATGGTGAAATCCAGTGTGCACTGCCGCAGTTTACAAAGTTACACAGCGTAACTGAACAGCAGTTCAGGTTCAAACAGCGCTCTCTCAAAGAAAGAGAAATATCACTTTTTTAACACTGGACTAGGAGCAAGACGGAGCAAATCTGTGGAGTTGGAAGAGAGATGGGGAAAGATTCTGACTTTATGAACTAGTATGCAATGCACCTCGATACACACATGCTTTGAACGTTGTTTGGATGATATTATTTTAAAGGGCCTATATCATGCAAAATCAACTTTTCAGAACTTTTTACCTTCTTACAGCGCTATTTGCACCTCGTATGTGTGCCCAAAGTATTTTTTTGAATGATTGAGTCTTTAGCTAGAGAACAGTCTCTATCCTTCCCCTTGGATGAGCAGATGAACGGGGGCTACTCACCAGGATGACGCGGCACGCTTCCCGATTTCAGCCCCTCCTCCAGGAAGCACTCTGTACCTGTAACACGCCCCCACCATCTCCACTTTAGGCGAGTTTGTGGGCGGGGAACACACGCTCACGCTGAGACTACATCACGGGTTGGTTGGGCGGGGGAGGCAGATCGCTCTTCACTCATTTTGGGCCGAACATGACGTAAAAAATTAAACTGTTAAAAATATAAGAAATAAATAGCTTTATATTGCCTAGTTATAGTTATATGTGGACAAAGTTGCAAAAATCTGCGGCAGGTGAAAGACCATAATCATGCATCAGCAGCTGAAACAGGAACATGGACTTATGATATTATTTCTGATATGAAATGTTGACGTCACAAAACTGATACTCAAACAAATTATTCCTGTAGTGAATCAAATGAGTGCATTGTGTTTGTATTCAGTCGCATTAGTTTGGACTCAGTCAGAGCTCACAGCAGCTTCACTCTGCAATGTTCACACTTTATTACACTCTGACCTGGGTTTTTCCCTGTGGTTCTGGATTTATCCAGGTTTGCACTGGTTTGACTGTTTTCCTCACAGAGTTGTCATCACATTTTCTTGTTGTTTGCTCCACATTAGTGCCGCTTTTAACACAGCTCTACAAAATCGTCCCCTTTCTTTCTTCCACGTGTTTACCAAAACCACACGTCTGTTTCCCTGCTCAGACCTCTGCTCAAGTTTATAAAAGCAAGGCAAGGTAAGTTTATTTGTAGAGCACAAAAAATGCATTAAAATCAAAAAAACAAAACAGAAATCAAAAAACAGTTGAAGACATAAAAGTTAAGTGTGCAAAGAAAATACTTTCAGTCATATGCACAGCTAAACAAAACAGTTTCTTTTTATCTTAGGTTTGAACATTGTCAGAGTAGAAGCCTGTCTCACATCTTCAGGAAGACTGTTCCAGATTTTAGCTGCATAAAACTGAAACGCAGCTTCCCCATGTTCAGTCCTGACTCTGGCACCAGCAGGAGGCCGGTCCATGTTTAGTCCTGACTCTGGGCACCAACAGGAGGCCGGTCCATGTTTAGTCCTGACTCTGGCACCAGCAGGAGGCCGGTCCATTTTTAGTCCTGACTCTGGCACCAGTAGGAGGCCGGTCCATGTTAAGTCCTGACTCTGGCACCAGCAGGAGGCTGGTCCATGTTTAGTCCTGACTCTGGCACCAGCAGGAGGCCGGTCCATGTTTAGTCCTGACTCTGGCACCAGCAGGAGGCCGGTCCATGTTTAGTCCTGACTCTGGCACCAGCAGGAGGCCGGTCCATGTTTAGTCCTGACTCTGGGCACCAGCAGGAGGCCGGTCCATGTTTAGTCCTGACTCTGGCACCAGCAGGAGGCCGGTCCATGTTTAGTCCTGACTCTGGGCACCAGCAGGAGGCTGGTCCATGTTTAGTCCTGACTCTGGGCACCAGCAGGAGGCCGGTCCATGTTTAGTCCTGACTCTGGGCACCAGCAGGAGGCTGGTCCATGTTTAGTCCTGACTCTGGGCACCAGCAGGAGGCCGGTCCATGTTTAGTCCTGACTCTGGGCACCAGCAGGAGGCCGGTCCCTGAGGTCCTCAGAGTCCGAGATGGAGAGACTTGTATACAAGCAAAGCTGCTTTAAAGTCTATTCTCTGAGCCACAGGGTGTGCACAAGTGTGCGTCGGCCCTCGGCTGAGAAGCAACACACACAGTAGCGTGGCTGCTGCAAAGGACTGTGGGACTTGTAGTTCTTGCGATAAAAATGCTATATAACTGTCGGAAAGTAATAACTATAAATTATAAATGTTTTGCAAGCCAGATAAAACGTCTAGGGGGCCGGACATCCCTGGCCTACACAGTGGACTGTTTTTAATGTAATTATTTGGACAAATATCTTAGACCAAGAGTATGAAATAGTCATAGAATTACATACCCACTAATAAAGCAAGCCAATTTTGACATAAAGCAGCAGAAAATTGAGTCTCATTTCCTCGTGGCGTGGACTGCCGATTAGTCCTGCCACGTATCAATCATAAAACGCACCTACCGCTCAGCTGCAGCCGCGTGCGGTTCGTCCCCACGTTTCCTCGTGTCTAAGCGCATTGATCTATCATAATATAGTTCCCTCAGTGTACGGGGCAAAATGAAGACGGAGAAAGACGGTTCGAGCTGACTCAGAAGAAGACGGAAATCTACGGGAGACGAGAGATGCGATGTGATCCGTTCAAACAAACGCACGTGTGTGTTGTATCAGTCCGCACGGGGGAGTGCACATGTGCACTTCCGCCTGCATTCTCAAATCGCCGAAAAGGTTCACTCAATATAGTGAACTGTTTTGTTCATCCAATGAACAAAACAGTAATATATTTGCATTGAATTGCTTTTATGCATTAGCTCAACTTTTAGCAAATTAAAAACTTAATGGACTAATAAATTTGAGCTGTGCAGATTGGATTTTTAACTGTGAGATTCCTGTTAAAAACAGTATGAGTTGTCCTCAAATGTGTTAGTAAGTAAAGACAGCTCTGCGTGTCTGAGATTTAATTCCAAGCTAAGTAGCACCACCGTCATTACAATCACCAGCCTCTCTGTTTCTTTCTCTGGGATTAAACAAGTTTTAAAAACGACTGTACAGCGCATGCTTGCTTGTGTGTGTGTGTGTGTGTGCGTTTTTGTCTGTGGGGTCGTCACGCATTCAGATATGAAGCCAAACGTCCCATGAAAGAGGAAACAAACAGCTGCTTTCTCGATGCGTATTTGTGCATTACGTTTCACAATGACATCTCCAACGCTCTTCACTGTCCCATTTTCCCACTTTTACTCTGCGTCCAGTATTTTCAAATGGTAAAAAAGTGGAGCAATACGGCGAAGAGCAAGATGCGAGCGAGCTGAGAGACGCGAGAGACGTACGAGTCTTATTGTTAAATGAATTATGTGTTTTGCTTTTAAATACATTGAAAAAATCTCATTGTACCTTAATTAATCAGCGTTATTACATATTATACACCCTCTATGGGCTATTTTTAGGAGAGAGAAAAAATGACAGGCAATTATACCGTGTATCATGCTATAATTAGAAGACGGTAGGACGATATGCCGTATTGAGAAGGTCATTATCTGGTACGAAAACTGAATGAGTGATAGAGTGGCTAGCACTCTCGCCTCACAGCAAGAAGGAACAGGGCTTGACACTGGCTCTCTAGTGTCCCCCATCATCCCTGAACATGCACAATGGAAAAATCCTCCAGCTAAGGTGGTCCTGACCAAGCCTAGCTCAAGATCTGGAGATGGGTCCCTGGTGATACGCTTATGACGCTCACAGCTTCTGAGGTTGCCCCAGCGGCAAAAGCAAAGGATACATTTCATTATGGGGGCAATAAAGAGCACCTTAGGTATGTTTATGAAATTAAAAATAAAAATTGTACATATCCTACCATTAACATTATTCACTTTTGAACATAAAATATGCAGCACCGGCTTTTAGAAATATTATTTTTACCTTACACTTTTCTCAGGCTGTTGAGCTTATTTTTCTCATTTATATCCCAGCAGTGAAGGACAAGTGGTCTTGTCCAGGTGAATGTGTGTCACTGTCCATTAATGGCTGCTGTGCACTGGAGACAGACAAATAGCCCTGCTCCTGTGTTATCTCATTCGAGGCCTTTGTAGGTTTTCAGGGGGCATTTGCTCGAGCCATGGGTCACTGTTCGCGTGCCCTGACTTTTACACTTCTGTCTCCATGTGCACAAACACACATGTCACAGACTCACAAAAAAGAATCACAATCTGTTAATCTATGTCACAATGCCCCTGAAAAAAAAATTGGGCTCCCTTCAGAAAACAGTCACATTACAACAAAGGACAGTTGGTGGAACATGTTGTCAAGGTCGAGGTCATGGTGAACCGTGTCACTGTAAGCCACAGAAACAAATGAGGTAGACCTATTAAGCAAACTCCAGGTTACATGGGCATGTTTAAGGACGAAGAGACTGGAATGAATCAACTGGCCCTGGATAGCACCTGCTACCATACTAAATTTAAGCTACCACTGTATATCAGTTCTTTGTAAGCATGTAAATAAATAGCTACTGTATTTTGGCAACTTGATTATTATGTATGAGTTAAAGAGAATAAGTTAACAGTCTTTGAATTATACTGATTTTGCATACTGACATGTGTTGTACAAAAAGCTTTGAAAAATTGCTTGATAGTACCAATGATTACCAATTATTTAGCCTGGTATATTCAGCACTGAAGATGTTGGAGAGATCATCTGCACAGAATGTACAAAGAACTGGTCAGCAAGTTCTTCTCCTTGATATTTTATTCTGATAGCGTTTGCAACTCATATGACATTGAAAATACAGGCTACTTTATAACAACAAAAATCTAAATCTATCCATCTATGTATTATTTTCACAGGATCAGTGCACAGAAAAGTAAAAAAAAAAAAAAAGACCAGCCAGCCCTCCTTCATTCGGTTCAAAAGCAGAAGAATTTGTAACCAGACCATGGATCGATTCAAATAACTGGATAGGGAATTGCTATCTTAAACCTGTTGTGAATTGGACTAGTGGCCAATCCATTGGTACAGCACCAGAAAATAACAACCTGTAATGTAATAACGGTGTTCCTCATGCACGCTTGCATGGGAGAAGAGCACCGTGTATGTTCGGTGGACGGAACTAAAGGATAAACTTGCAACACGCACCAATGTGCTGCCATTGATGGACGATATCTCTAAATACCCTCATAACAATCAGCACAAGCACACTATATGTAACCTTTTTATGATGGATACTTCGGTTGCTCTGATTCAACAGAAATACAGCAGTTCTTTGTTACTCGTAAGCCGCCATGTTTGTTTAGACACAAATGTAACATGCATTTCTCTGATTGGTTAATCTGTCAAACACGCACATTCTAAATACTACCAGAATCAGAATCAGAATCAGAAAAGGTATATTTCCATTGTTAATGAACAGAATTCACAAACATAGGAACTTACTTTTGTGATGCAGTGCATCTTAAAGGTCCCATAACATGCAAAATCGACTTTTCAGAGCTTTTAACCTTCTTACATGGCTATTTGTGCTTCATATATGTACCCAGAGTGTTTTTTGATTGATTCCTGCAGTGTTTAGCTATATTACAGACTATCTCCTTTCCTCGAATCTCCAAACTGACGGGCGGTGGGGCAAGCACGCGTCATAAGGGCAAGCACGCGTCACCACCCCCCCTCTCCACCCCCGCCTCCCGCTCCCTTCCCCCCGGCTCCGCGCTGCTGTCTCCCTACAAGCCCATTCCGGAGTTTTTCTGCTTCGATTTACGACGAAATACGGTTCAAAGAGGCCCAAAACTTCATTAATGATATCGCACTCTTTACTATTATCACAATGGTGAAGGTTTATGTGGCAGTTCATGCAGCAACCGGGAAAATAAACGGAGAGAAGTTCTATCTGATACGAAAAACCAGGAAATAAGAGCGCGATGGACATAAGACTTTTATATATATATATATATATATATATATATATATAGATCTATAGATATATCTGTTCTGCGCACGCTGTAGAATAAACACGAGATTTATTTAGGCTCAAAGTAGTGTTGATCTGAAGTTCTATCGTTTCTCACTCAGTCGCGCGGCAGGAGCGGCGCTTCGCGGAGCAGACAGCTCTGAGACTACGTCACGGGTGGGCGGGGGAGCCAGATCGCTCTTCGCAAGGGTGGGGGCGAATATCAAACCAAGCCGTCTGCATTTCCGGGTTGGTGAGGGGGTCCAAGGTCTGGGTGATATTTCTTAACTATTATGTTAAGGGTGTTGCACAACCCTTATTATTATCAATTATACACTTAGGATAGACTACGAAACGTGAAAAAAGCATGTTATGGCACCTTTAAAACAATGAACAATGATAAAACAACAAAAGAACAATTTAAATCTGCTAGAAGATGAAAACAAAATAAAAATGTACTATACTATGTACACAAAATTTACCAAATATACCACCTGGAGAGCAGCTTCAGTGAGAGACTGATCCACCCTCGCTGTGGGAGGGAGAGGTTTCGTAGGTCTTTCCTTCCTGCTGCTGTCAGACTTTATAACAAACACTGTTAGTCCTGAACACTCGCAATACTGACCTAACCATGTGCAATTCTGTCATATGTGCAATTACTGTTGTGATTCATGTGCAATAACTGTGAAATTCATGTGCAATCTATGTGCTGTTGTGACACATATTCATGTGCAATTACTGTCGTGATCACATGCAATGGTATTTATGTATTTATTTATTTGTCTATGGGAGTTTTTGTTTATAGGAGATCTTCTACTGAAAGTGTTTTTCAGACTTCCTATAAGTGATCTGTTCTTCTGTATCTACCTCTGTATCTACCTGCGTTGCACCAATGAAATTTCCCCATGTGGGACAATAAAGGAATATCTTATCTTATCTTATCTTATTTACGCCTTCCATTTGGTAGGCTACAATATTAAACAAATATCCATTATGGAGCTTCCATTTCCCATTCACTTTCCCATAGACTTTCTAAAAAATTATAATATTTAAAGTTTGAAAGCTTACTAGGGGCATTATTATATATTTATGAAAGTTTATATACCACAAAGTTGGAAGACATACGTTTCCGGCAAAAAAATGTTTGCTAAACTAGCTCAAAAAAAACATTTTTGTGCACCACAAGTGACGTTTTGGGCGTCTGTCTGTCAAAACTCCATGGGGACATTTACCGAAAACAGCTCAAAGGGCTCTTAAAGATCCCATATCATGCTATTTCTCCTGTTTTGTAGTCTACCCTAAGGGCATATTTGATAATAATAAGTGTTGTGCAACACCCATAACATAAACGTTATAAAACATCACCCATATCTTGGACCCTTACGAACCCGGAAATGCAGACGGCTCGGTTTGAGATTCCCCCCCTCGAGAAGAGCGATCGTCTGCTCATCCGAGGGGAAGGACAGAGACAAAAAAACACTTTGAGCACATTTACGAGGTACCAATAGCACTGTAAGAAGGTTAAAAGTTCTGAAAAGTCAATGTTGCATGATATGGGACCTTTAAGCTCCTTTTGTACCTAACCTGCCTGGATACCCGTCATCTGGCTGGATGACCTTCATTAGATGAGCCTCAATCCCTCCCTTGAGTGGCTCCACAGTATCTGGATGTGACTCAGTCTTGGACCATCTACAACCTGTCCGTCCATGGGAGTAAGATCTCTCCTTCACTGTGGTTCTCCTCAAGGTTTTTACTCTTTCCCATGTGTTTTTTGTTTTGTTTTGTTGTTTAGTTCTTTCTTGCCGAGAAGGAGGGTCTAAGGACAGGGGATGCTCTCGAACAGTTATCTATTTCATTCATTCTTGGGAATGTTGGTTGATCTGCTTCTCTTTTTTTCTGGTGGTATGTTTAAAGTCCAGGGACAGTTACACAGTGTGCATTCAGCATTGGACATAATGATTAAACACAAAGAACACAATTATGCCAAACATTGACACTATGGCCTGAAGTCATTTGCTCAATACTCTGTAGCACTCTTCCCAGAATAATGGGTGCATGTACAGTTTGCACAATTGTCACAGTTCTTACATCTTGCAGATGAAAAGATGTTCGTGTTTGAGGGGGCATCACATGTTGTGTGCATGTGGTTAGCTCGAGGAGGCAGCTGTTTGTCTGTCAATCTCTTTCACACATAATGGCCGTGCTGAGATGCTTAAATCTTGAGCCTGGAGGGAAGTAGAGAAACCAAGCATTGTTCCACTCTTATGTCCATGCATCTGGGTTCAAAATGACGGCAACTTCCTCCTATTCCATTTCAGAGAAGCATCTCCCACATGCAGCAAGAGACTCCACTTTAGACAAGGCAAATGATGCTGAGGAATGTGTTTTTTTTTTCCTTTTGAAGTTACTGTCTCCAAGGTAACAACTTGGTTTCTCCATAGCTGACTCTCAAGAATGTAATTGATTTTAATCAGTGAAATTATCAACACAATCACAACAACTATGCAAACACGTAACAGAGCAGTTAAGCTGTTTTCTACTGTGATGAATGATGGCATGTTGTAAGTAATTTGCACTGATTAACAACACAAAGCATCAAGGAGTTATATCACATTAAGCAGGTATTACCACATTAAAATCACACCAATGGATAAAATACGACAATTCAGAAATGAGACGCCACTCACGGCATCAGTTGGGTTGAAATACCGTGTTGCAGCTGAAATACCACTACCCATGGTTATGCAGTAGGAGGCTCAGACCTACTGTATCTGTTTAGTTGAATCCAAGTAGTCACTTTTTTGGGCAGGCAGTGTATTTATTATACTGATATTGCATCCTGATTCAAATCCGTTGACTGTGATAATGATTAAATGTCTTCTTTATAAATAAAATGACTAACAATTTTATTTCATGCTACTTCTATTGTCAGGTTATTATGGTGGCACAAGTTAAAATATTCAGCAGATCAAAAGACAACCAGATGGCCCATGTGATATCAACCTGCTTTGTTTTGAAGATTGTTTGCTTGGTAGCTGCAGCTAACAAGCAAACAGACACGCAGACATAATGTCCTTGGCAAAGGCAGCTTAGTTTTGCATTAAACGCCAAGTTTACTAAGTACTTGGTTTCTAAAGACAGCTCTGCGTGTCTGAGGTTTATTTCCAAGCTAAGTAGCACCACCATCATTACAATCACCAGCCTCTCTGTTTCTTTCTCTGGGATTAAATAACTAAATTGATGCGAGCCAAAAGCCTCCACTGCCCTGTGGGGGATATAAATACCTGCAGAATCACAGAAGCATGCCACTAAGAGAACCAGGAGAGGCCAATCAGGTGCATAATGGCAGGACTTTTTACGTTGTTGGTCGGCTGTACAGGTCGCCATCAGAAGTAATGTCCACCTTGAAAAAAGTAAGTGTGCTGTTTGATCAATGCAGCCTGATGGGAAAGGGGGAAATCAAGCCCATAAACAGGCCCTTGGATGCTAAAAGGGGAGTCGGACCTGAGGGACTGTCCAGGGAAGTGTATGGTGAGAGGTGTATTGATGGCCGCATTCCGAGAAGTAGAGGTGTTAAATCCTATAGCACTTTGCGCACCCTAATATGCATGCATTTGAACACAGTTGATCCACACAAGTTAAATCTTGCCTTCCCGAAATCTGTTTTCCCGCAGTGTTTCTGATACCACAAATCAACAAGACAGTAAATGCTTTTGCTTTGTTGATTCCACATTCAGTTAGATTCCAGCTCTAATTTAAATATTTTTGTCTCAAGACTTTCATCCAGATATTTATATATATTTATTGTCTTTGATCGTTCCTCACACTGCTTTGGCTATTTTGGATGGCAATTTTGTTTAATAAATCGAGTTTCAGAAAGCAATATTAAGCCATATTAAACCATGTATACAACAACGCATGTACATGGAAAATCTGCACAAATCTGACAGACATTTTGACCTTCTTCGGGTGACTTTTAGTTAATCCCTCTATGGTTGAAAAGTTCATTACATCAATACAAATCGAAAGACAATCCATGAGGAAAGATGCCGGATGAAACAGAGTGCAAAAGGAAGAAGCAAAGTTTCTCTTCTCGGTAAAGGCAGCCATGCTTGTGTGTCACTGTTCCCTCCGTTTCATGGCAAAGGGAGGAGAGCCAAGGTCGAGCGTGTCAGTGTGAGTCAAGCCTGAAAGTGTGAAGGCTCCAATTAGACATAGCCCGGGGTATGACTCCAAAAGACAAAGGTAACACACACATACACTCCCCAGCACGGAAAATGTGCCAAACAACCACTAGCGCAAATACACACACACAGAGCAGCACCCGTCTTCATGTCCCTGTTTTACATGAAATGCATGTTGATACCACAGCTGTTTGCACCCCATCCATCATCTCGAGCAGGCAACAAGCAGAATTATTAACAAGCAAAATCTGTCATGCCCTATTAGCGCAATAAGGAACCTGCTAAGGCAAGTAAACAATTTATTAATGTAAGGCTGATGTATCTAATTATCGCTTGTGTGAAAAAAGGCAAATATTTATGATTTCACAGTCTATTTGCACTTAATCGAAAACGTTGCTTGTAAAAATATCCCAGCATTGATTATTTAATGAGCGACAAGATGTTGCACTGAAGTTTAAGCAGATGGATCTCTTCCACTCTCTTAACTTCTTAAAGGAAATGACCTCATCATTGATTTTACCTTGTTTGGAGTAGGGTGCTTTAAAAGGTCTTTACATTTCATTGAACGGTCATCAAAGAATCAAATACCAGCAATAACTTACAGATGTCAATAGCTTATACTTTTGTTGTAGCATGCATCTGATCCCTTTATATTATGCAGTGTATTTTAATAATTGTAATTCAATAATTAATCATTTGGAAGGGTGTATTTTGGATATTGCATATTTCACAGGGTGGTTAATTTTTCTGCATCACAAAAAATCTGAAAATAAGTGTATGGCCATTGTCAAAATTCACAAACTAAGAACTTGCTTCAGTAATATGGTGCAACATGAAACAATGAAGAACTATGATAAAATATGACATGCCTAAAAAAACAAGGATTAAGATCAAATAAAACTAGACTTTGACTGTATAAACACAAGATATATAGTCAGAACAGTGCAATTACATTGTTGACATAAATGATGAATATATCCATGTAAAAAAGCCAAATTTTACCTATACATTAATTGATTCAATTTCAATATATTCTGAAGTGTAGCATCATACTGTACTGATCTAAAAACACACGACTCCAGAGCAGATGTCCTGTGTGCACAGTGGACCTAATGAGCCATGAATGATATGAGAGGCAAGTGGAGCCTCGGTCTTTCTGCTAAGGATGTTCTGGGGACACATCTGGTACTGGCCCCTCCCCTCCTCTGCACCTGTGCTCCGGATGCTGAGGGACTGTTGTGGAGCAAAGCACACCATTTAAACTTACCAGACATCCTTTGCACTGTGCAGGAGAAAGACTGTATCACGATCAGCACTCCTGTAAGAGAGGAAATGTCTAAGCAAATATGTACATTTAATTATGATACATGCAATAGACCAATATGTTGTGTGGCCATTACTGATTAATATGAAATTGCGTGGTCATTATTCTATGAACAGTTTTTGGATTGTAAATAATGTCTGTGAACTGCAAAAAGCCTTTTGTCATTAGCTGTTTATTTACCAAAGGCCTTTCACAAAACAGCACTGCACTAAAATGTGAGTGTGTAACAATTCCATTACTTTTGCAATGCTCTACCAGACGTCCAAAGCAGTAATGGTCTCACTGGTGAGTGATTAAAAGAGGGGTCTGAGTGACTATTATGGGGCAGAATGGGAAATGAGAAAGGGAAGTGTGATAAACCAGAAATGAATGAAGGATAGTGGAGGAACTAGAGCAAAAGAAGGGCTATCAAAGTGATGAGCAGGAGCACGAAATCCACCAGAAAGTGTTGAAAATATAATTTGAAGTTGGTTAGTGAAGCTCCCAGTGGTTAGCTCCTCGCTGTGTCAGGGGCACAGATGACCCAAAACTACAAAGTCTCACCACTGTCGCCCACATCCACAGACCCCAGTGGAATGACCCAATTTACACTGATTTATCTCCATCCAGGGCCTCACATCTGACCTCTCACCCAGTTCTATCAATTTAGAACTTGTAAGTAAAAACTTGCATATTTATGGGCAGCCATGACTGTCACTTAATTGAAAAATGTTTGTCTACCCACACAATACCGCCAACACCATCCTGTTTTGTCTGTTTAATGCTCTTTTGATGAGGACTGAACTCAATCAGCTGCTCTGCCCCTTTAGGGCCACAGGCCCCAAGCTATTGCTTAAGCCTAGGTCCACCTTTAGAAATTCAAGAGGTATGAACTATAGGGCTGAATCCACAAGGATTTGATCAGTGCTTCGGCCTCAATATCAGCTCATGTACCATTGCGTTCAGTGTGAATGAAAGAATAACGTATGCAATTTTAATAGACAATTTCTGCAATTTGTCCTTTAAATGGACCAGTAACATCTGCCTTGTATTGTGGAATATAAGTTGGATTGTATCATAAAACATCAACATACCGTTTATCAGTGATTTCTAGGTAACAAACACCTGCTTCAATGAAAATCTATTAACACAGAGGAGATTTGTAAAATAAAAAGACATCACTGGAGGCTTGGGGTGAGCTTTTATAGCTGCACACGGCTGCTCTCTTGTCCAAGCAACAAATCAGTGGTTAGACTGAGTGGCCCTGCTCCAGCATGTTGAATAATGAATTAGGGCTTGATATCCTGTGACGGAGGCCGGGAGAGAGCACTTCCTCCCTGGGCCAGAGCGGGGCTTGAATACCCGTGAATAATACATGGCCAAAAGTGGCTCTGTTGGAATTACTCAATACTGGGAGTCAAGTGCAAGATTATCTTTCCAAGCTTATGAAAATATTGCAGGCTTCGTAACACAATATGAAAAGTTAGATGGTCGTGCTAGAGAACACTTACAGTTAGTGTATGAGTTTGGAGTATACAGGCTGTTTTAACACAAAGACTTGAGTAGGAAGCCAAAAGCAAGCTTTGAAATGTTAGACATGTAGTTTGTTTGATTCAGCTCCAACCAGTGCCAAGCAGTAGTGAGGACATCCCCTGATTGACCAAAGCAGTTTAGCAATAGATTTAACAAGAATAACAAGTATTTTCCAATGACACAGTAAAACTTACAATTGGATAGTTAGTATTACGCGAGTGCAAGAACAAAAAGCATGTATAATTGAGCTGTAGACCACTCTAACTAACAATTGAATTCAATTGAATTTGTCTTCTTTCCTGGCCTTTTCCCTCTGAGCTCCAATGCAGGATTCTGGTTACAGCCGTCTGGAAAACTCATAGCCCTAGCACCTGTCTTTCCAAACACTAAATAAACCCTTCCAAGACAGAATTATGATATATTTACTTATCTTTATACAGTTGTCAATTTACACATGCGGAATTGGATTTTCAGCCTCCCACAAGACTTGACTGGGCCCCCTGTTTTCAGCTCCCTCTCTGGGCCAAGAAAGCTGAAAAACCACAGTCTCTCACTCAGCCCCTGCTCTCCCGGCTAACCGCTAATCCATGTGTTTGATACATTAGACGCTCTGCTTGGATCAGTTCTATGGGGATGTGCTGTCCCTTCTCCTGCCAACTCTCCCCTATTCCCGGTTGTTATCTCTCTCTCTCTCTTCCTCGCAGTCCAGTGGATTACGCCAAAGTCCATGGGATTTATCTAATTGTGTTTAATTAAGGCTGGGTCAGACTGAAGTCACAAAGTTCAGCATGGTTGGATTTTTACAAAGCAGCAAAGTGGACTTGCCTCACTAGATTGGAGTGTAGGGATTGAGTGAAGAGATAGTAAGAGCAGAGAAAGAGATATATGAGGGCATAGGGGAGGTGCATAGCGGAGGGATCAGTCAGGCGACCACAACACCTCCAATCCCCCCAAAAGAGAAATCAATTGCCACATGCCATGCAGCTCCCCAGACCTTTGCTTTTGAATGCTTTTCTCCATGACACTGGGGCTGCTGGAAGCTGTAACTCACAGCGCTCTTGGGCAGGCTTAAGCGGATTGTGGGTCAGGAAGTCCTCTCTTTTTGGAGCAATGCACTGTATTCGGCTGCTGAAATAAATTCTCCAGTGAAAAGCATTAAGAGTGGGTAGGCCCTCTGCTCTGGTGTGCAGAGTTAGTGCTGGTGAGGGCAACTAGGAAGACAAAAGCCCAAAGGAGTCTCACAAGAAAGATCTGTGCAGAGAGAGAACTCCTAACCTTTTGGTGTCCGAAGTCATTTGACAATTATTTTTTTATTAATTATCTATTTTATTTAATTGTCCCCATTGTAAATATGGACTATAATGTTCTTTTCCCATAGCTATCACTGTTCAATTCAATGTTGTCTTTAATTGAGGTTGCAAAGTTAGTGTAATGTCTCTGACATTGGTAAAAGACTCAAAAATCAAATTAGATAAACAAATAGGAGTTGTCATGTAATATCTCATAAGCTATGTTTCTTGAAAAATAAATTCATTCACCTCGTAATGTTCTTTTACAATGGTATTGTTTGTGTTGAATAAACAAAAGCGCTCCTCTGGGGAGTGCAGAAAATGGTGACTGTAATGTGTGTTCTGATGTGGCCTTGGCATGAAGGTGTTCTCTTAAGTGTGATGTGCAGATGCTGATTCACATACAAATCATGAAGTAAACAAAAAGCCACAAAACAAGAGTTACTAGGCCTAATATGAATAATTTTATGAATGGTAAAACTAGCCCGATCTTCATAAGGTTTTATTTGACATTAAAGAGGGTACATGACTACAGTTGATATAGTGTCCAATTTATAGCCATTTTGTTTCCGTGAAAAAGACCCAATAGAAAGGCAGTTTGAGCCAACTTCAACTGACTCAAAAACCCTGGCCAATTACTCTCCCCTCCTCATCGCAATGACCCATGGCTGTATCCAAGGGTCTCCAATGTGCATCGCAATGTATTAATATACAATTATTCAAATCACAGCTGAATAAAACCTGTGCATGAAGTTGTCAAAATTGATTGAATATAGGAGCAGCATGCAACGACTTACAGGGTCAATGCTGGGCAATTAAGTAATAGGCTTGTAGCCAGGGTAACCTTTCAGAATGAAAAAATAACAGAATAAAATGTGCTTCCGTCTGTCCATGGGAGAAAGCACAGCAAGGCTTACATAATAGAAAAAAATGGTTTTGTTTGTTAAGTGAGATTTCTTGTCTTAAAGTTGTAAATATGCTATTCAGAAGTTATTTTTTCCTCGATCGCTACACTCCCGAGTATCCGGCCATCTTCAGCATGAAATGGAGCATCAGCGGTGTGAGCTTTCATCACATGGGCCCAAGGAATGATAAAATGAGTCAGATTTTATTATTAATCACATGGCTGGCAGTGTGATTTTTGAACACAATATCTCCATTTGCATTGCCGGACCAACATCATCCTCTGTCATCGCGGGCATTAAGACGTGAGCCAAGAATATCAGAGCTCGTCAGTGCAGTGCAGTTCTTTATACCTCTCCTCCATGGCAAATGGTAAATTTAGTCAAGCACACGCACATTTTGTCAAACAACACCACAGAATCCGACTTGTGTATATTTTTCCCATGTACATTCAAGGAAGACCAACGCGTAGTTTTACAAGGGGTTTCCAGATTTTCAGAGAGCATAAAGCAGCAAAAATGTGAAAATAAATAAATAAATACAAGCGACCCGACTGCCACAAAGTGAAACCACAAAAAGTTAGATGTTGTGTGTCACAGCTGAACAGGCACTCATTTGAATTGCATGTTTTCAATAGCTTATTTTACATCAACAACCACTTTAAAATGTTAATATGCTGCATATCAGTCATTCCTATTGACACAAACCCAAACTAGTAAAACGGTGAAACAAAAAATATTTGATTGCAACCCCCAAAAAACACAACTCACTCAGGTTAATAAGATAGATGGATAGCTAGAAAGATAGATAGATGGTATAAAGAATATATACCTGTGAATGTCACAGGAAAGGGCAACTACTACTGATCAGAATATTCCCCCACACACACTCACAGGAAGGAGAAACAACAATGCAGCACCAGGATTCGACCCAGATATGAAAGGTTGTTTTTGTTGCAGAAGTCACCTTTGCCGACTGGTACAGTGAAGTATGGCTGTGCTGTCCCCACTGCACGACGTAAAAGTGGGGCAAAGCCAGCCTTAATTTAGAGGCAGCACATGTGTTGCACATAACACTGGGGCTGGTTGCCTAGTCACAGCGGAACACAGCGCTACATCCTGGTCCCAGCGAGCGGAGTGGAGATGCTGACTCAGGCAAATCCCTCAGCTGCAGGGTTGAATCGGCCCCAGGAGCACCGCGTCTGACCCACAAAACTCAATATGCTTCACTGATGAACCAGCATACATTAAGTTTAGGGAGAGTTTACTTCCTAATACTCACCAGTGAGCTTGAGATACCTGAAATGACCCATAGACTATATTTTCAGACACCATTAAAATGACCATGTTTATTTGATTTTATATATGGACTAGAAGTGAGTTATTTCTCTGTCTGGACTGCGATAAATAGGCTTTTTGTTCTTGAATTAGGCTCAAATCCCATATTGGTCATAAAGCTATCTGACACACAGACAGAGTGGTTATGTGTGTGTTCGCCCGGGGCTAACTCGCCTGCAGCAACAGACCACAGGACCATCGGCTCCCATTAACCTTCTGCCTGCGAGGGGGAGAGGACTGCAAACAGACAAGAGCTCAGGTCTTTATATTTAGAGACAGGCTGCTGAGGTTCTGCTCTATCCCTTTTTGTTCCACCTTGAAAGGCGAAGCTTGCCGCTAGGCAACAGGTTAGGTACTCTTTACTTAATGTGTGCCTTTATAAAACACACACACACACACAAAATAAATAAATAATAAATAACAGTAAATTGTCTAGAGGTAGTTTTGCAGGATTTTCTTTTTTTTTTAAACTGAGAAGTACAGATTTTAAACATGTTTGGTTGTTTTGTTAGGTATCAAAATCCACCAAACAGAGTTGCATTTTGTGTGCCAAAACAGCACTCCAGGTCTATCTATATCTATATCGATATCTATATCTAGCTATAGATATAGATATGCTATAGCTATCTATTTGATATTAAAACATTTGAAATAGAAATGTATTTGTATTGTATTATATCTAGTTGTAACAGTTGAGAATATAAAAACCATCCATCCATTTTTCTTTTAATATCAACCTTTTTAACCCCTTTTATGGCAACTCAACGCTCTTGGCCAGAGATTCAAACAAAGGCTTTAAAAACATCAATCGTCAAGAAAATTAGCCAACAAATGGAACAGAATGAGGTAGAGAGTATCATCAGAGTAGGTCTATTATTGTGTTAAAGGTTGAATGGACGATTTTTTTGGCATAAATCTGAGTCTTATTTCCTCGTGGCGTGGACTGCCGATTAGTCCTGCCACGTATCAATCATAAAACGCACCTACCGCTCACCTGCAGCCGCGTGTGGCTCGTCCTACATTTCCGCGTGTCTAAGCGCATTGATCTATCATAATTTAGTTCCCTCAGTGTACGGGACAAAATGAAGACAGAGAAAGACAGTTTGAGCTGACTCAGAAGAAGACTAAAATCTACGGGAGACGAGAGATGCGATGCGATCCGTCGCGCTAATAAACAAACGCATGTGTGTGTTGTATCAGTCCACACGGGGGAGTGCACATGCGCACTTCCGCCTGAGATCTCAAATCGACGAAAAATCGTCCATTGCGCCTTTAATGTCTCAATGAATAAATCAATGAAATAATCTGAAATCATATCTATTGTGTTGTTTGTTTGTTTGTTTGTTTGTTATCTATCATAACAACAATTATGTTTTGTTTATTATTTAAATCTTCAAAAAGCCATTGACTATACTAAATAGTATTGTAATAATATGCATTTTTTATATCTTGTATATTTTAAACACAGATTTAATAACACAGATTTAATTCCTGCGAGCAAGTCTGCAATCACCACAACTTGTCCTATCTCTGTTTGCTCAAGTGTCATTTATACACCTGTAGGGGCACACGATATATGACTTTGGCGTATTTTGAGATACAACAAAACGACCAATTATTTCGTTTCAGGTGTGAGGACAGTTTGTTTTATTTAACATGCTGTTTATGTCAGGATTTGTGGGTGACTGGCGTCAAATGCTGAATCTTATCAAACAGAATGACATAGAGGCACATACATTGTCACCGCTGTCTTTGTTGCTGTGCTTGTGTCCACAGGTAAAACACTTCACCTTGCAGAGTATGAATGTGGTGTGTGAGTGTTGTTGGTCGGAGGGGCCAATGGTGTCGGCAGCCTTCAGTCAGTCAACAAACTGCTACAAGAATAGCTCACCACCACCAAAAGTGGCATGACTGAATAATGCGCTGTAAAGCAGACTATCCCAAAAGAACCAATACAATATCAAAAGGACTACATGTAGATTTTGTCCCCACTTTCCTATAAGACATAAAGTACTTTTCAATGGCCTGCAGAAAAAAGTATTTATCTGAAGTTGATTGAAGCCTGGCAATTCATCACTTTTTCTGATTAGTGTAAATGAAGAGAATGACGGGTTTTCTGAAGTACAGAATTTATTATTTCCACATATCAGTGTTTGTCTGTCTTTGTATTAATGAGTATTAACCTGTGATTGTTTTCTTTCACGATTACTGTTCAGGTGCTGTCTTCTGAAGGACCCCATTCTCTTTAATCAATTATGCACGAGAGAAGTTTCTATATAAATAAACAGTAAACAATTGATTTATTTAGATGGTCTGACCTTCCTTCAAATAATCGAAAAAAAAGCAGTAAGGATAAGGATCCAGAGGAAATTCTTAATAACTGGCAGTTTTCATTAAGAGTGAAACAAGTTAAAGGTGCACTAAGTAACTTTTCTGATAGAGTGCATGGCATTTATATTAATGCTAACCCTAACCCCTACTATAAAATTGGAAGATTCAATAGTATGGTAGTAAAGGAACCACATATAGCCTGAATAACAACTGAAGCTGGGTGTCCAGTGCCTTAAATGCAGATAGAGACATACAAGTTATTCTCCTTCTCAACATGGACAGGCCATGTCTCATGTGAAAGCACCTTCTCCTCCAGAAGTCCTTCACTGAGCTGTAGAGGCTGCACTAGCACTGATTCATGATGGCTGCAGGTTATGGGCTTTACCAAGAGAGAGGATGCATAAACCATGTCAATCTGTGGAACATTCCAGGCAAAGCATATATCCGTGGGGGTAGAAAAGTTACATTGTGTACCTTTAAATAGTTTATATCAAATAAATATTTTTGTTTAATTATTTTTTGTACATTTATTTTACATAAGAACACAATTCACAGTTTTTTACGTGAATAATTTGTGCTAATTGCTAAACAAAAAGTTCTCACAAAGTTTCGAGGAGTGAGATCTTAGCACATGTAGTAGTTCTTCTAGTCTTCAGTCCACAAGTTCATACAGTTAAATTTCCCCAACATGGGAAAAAAAAAGAAGAAAAAGACGTATGTGAACTTTTCCATGCCTACTTCGATCAACGTTGGGCTGTAACCGGCCTCTGGATTCTGTACAGGAAACTTTGTCCTAATTGTTGAAGCTAACACAGTGCAACCTCTACTGTGTTCTCCGGGCTCCAGTGGACACTCGGCAGCGGGCTTTATTTTGTTGTCAGACGCATGAAGAAGGAAAAACAGCCTGAGTTGTATCAGTGGTAGAAGAGGACATTCACTTTTATTAATAGTAACAGCCCCATGACAGTGAACAGAGAGTAGCCTGTGTGAGCCGCCTTTTGTTTCAGCTACCCTCCCATATTGCCCATGATCTCTCCACTTCCCTCCGCCCCATCATCTTATAAAATATGTACAAGCCAAACAGAGGTGGGGTTGATGTGCGGACCTTCCTCCTCTGTGACTAACCACTACACGTCCAGTGCCATTACTTATTTATAAGGCCTGCCGTGTAAGTGCCAGAGTGGCCTTGCTTGCTTCCCTCCATGCCATAGGGGCACTTTCATAACACACTGTTAACATTTCAACCACAGAGACGAGTTATAACAAAAAGGCTTCTCCAATTAGTCACAGTGTCCAGAGCATGTCACAGGATGCTCAAAGTTCCACTAAATGTTTGTGTTGTACCGTAAAACTCTATCCACTAACATTTGCACCAACAAGCTAGCAATTTCCCTCATAATGTAACTGAAGTATTTGTTGGATCACATAGTAGAGTAAAGTGTGAACCACATAGGCTTGAATTTTATTTGTGCATCGCCATCCCAATTTAGAACTATGTATCTGGGCCACAGAACTCCAGCCATGGTCACAGTATATGGAGGCATGTAACAAAGAAATGATCACTCAAACTGAATCAAATATCAAGGACCGGCCATAATTTATAATGGACATACTTTTGTGTATGTTATATAAAATTTGAAATAATTAAATATGAATGAAAAAAGAATAATAATATCAACAGTACTTAGATTTTTGTGGTATCTATGATTGTGCAACATTGAGGATATCTTTAAATACTAACAAATTCTGTACCACGCAGACAAGTTTGATTACAACACGGTCCCTTTGGAAAACAGCCCTCATCGCAAGCTAACGAAGCAAACGAGGCTAACATGGCTAGCAAATCTGAGGCAGAGAACCACCGCCCCTTCCTGCCAGATAAATGGGGTCCCGCCGGCCCAGATAAAGATTCTCAAGACCTCTTTGCATCGGAAGGGGGAAATAATATAACAAATCATACGTTATTGCTTAAGATGATTAGAAGATTATTCCTGAGCTCCTTGATGGCTCAATAGTTGAAGTCCCTCTAATCACAATCGAAAGAGCACATTGCCTGGGCAAACCAAGACCAGCAGCTGATAAACCATGAGGCCTGATAATGAGGTTTCTTAACGATCACGTGAAGGAAGGTGTCTTTAAGGCTGCAAGGGTTGAAGGAGACCTCCAGTATGAAGGCATGTGTTCTTTGCTCCAGATATTCCATGCATGGTTCATCAACAATGGCAGAAGTTCCACCACATCTGTGAGGAGCTCTTCTGGTGATTTTTGAAGGTAAAAACATGTAATAAGAACACCTGGAGAAGCAGAGTTTCTCCTCAGGAAGATGCAAAACACAGAAAACTGAAGAGTATGAGATATGGAGCCACCAACGTGGGGTATGTGAGTTTGGGTTGTGTTCACATGGCGATACATTTATGTTCATTTGAAGGGACTGATAACATAATTTATTTGTTTTTAACATCAGACTTTATGCTCCATGTGTGCTGTCTGCTTTTGTACATAAACTCTGTGACTAAATACATCTACTCATTGATGTGCCAAATCTGGGAGATTGAATTTGTGGGATATTGGAAAATACTTGCAGAGTGCAGCAGGGGTTACATATCCAGTTCTTTCCAAGGAATGGTGTCAAGAGAGCCTGGGGAGTTTTTTTGCGGGAGCCCTTCATTAGGGTTGGACTTCCCTCCCTTTTACAATCATTTTTTGATCAGGTTTTGGGTTTGATGCCTGTTTCCAGCATTAACCCTTTTGTTTTATTTTTTACCCTTTCAGTGGTTTTGTGTTTTGTGGTTCTTGTTTATGTCTGTTATCAACAGTAAGATCAATACAATCAGCCCTATGGCATCAGAAGTGTTACAAGTAGCTGATTGTAAACCACTCTGAGGGAACCCGAATTTGTGGCAGCAACTGGAATCTTCGCATTCAGCCTACAATGGACATGTCGAGCTCAGGTGTCACTGGAGGAACAATGAATAAGAAGTTCTGTATCTTATTAAAGAATATAGGATTGATTGCCATATGGAGGGGGAAATAGATTACTTGTTTGTTCTCAATAAAGACGGATCTAAAATTATTGAAGCAGATATAATATAAAGATATAAAGATAATCAAAGCACAATAGACCTAAGTGATCATGGTCCTATCTAGATTTCTGGAGATTTGGAGGAAAGACAAAAAAAAAACACTGCCAGCCTGGTTAATGACCCTTTGTTTAAGGAAAAAATGTCCAACAACATTAAGACTTATCTGGAAGAAAATTATACCGGGGAAATGTCTCCACCCATCCTTTGGGATGCTTCCAAAGCAGTCTAGAGAGGACAAATTATAGCCAAAAATGTATTGTTGGAGAATAGCCATGCCAAAAAGGGATGTCCTGAAACACAATCAAGTCACAATGAAAGAAATTAAAAGATAAGGAGGAATAAATTATCTGATTTCAGTTAAGAAAATCCTCTTTATCAAACTCCATTCATGAAAGTGGATCAAAATTTTCCAAATTATATGTTGCCAACGTAGAAAACAAAAAACAATGAAAGAACAATTTGTAAAATATGGGACAGGCAAAGTGACGTAATCTTAACTAAACAAGATCAAATTTAATCAGCATTTGAATCATTCTAGTTAAATAAAAGGACAATAAATAAAACAATATAAATTCCTTTCTGGACACCCTCAATGTGCTTTGTTATGTCAGAAGAACAAAAAAAAAATTAGGAGCTGAAATAATGTTTTGGAAATACAGGGCGCAGTCAAAAGATTAAAGAACAATACATCTCTGAGTGGTATAAAGATTTAAAAGACACATTCAAGACACACAACCTTTAATTGGGCACTTAAGAAAACTCAGACCCCTCCTAGTTAGAAAGAGGCCTTCATATCCCTGATACCAAAGGAAGGGAAGGACCGATTGGATTGTGCCTCATATAGACCTATATAGACAAACACAAGACAACACAAGACGATCCATACACATAATGACCCAAATACAAAAACAACAAAATAAAGCCATAATAAGTGTTGACGGTGAAAAGGCCTTTGATTCTGTTAGCTGGCCATATTTATTATAAGTGTTTCAAATTACTAATTTATTTATTTAAAAAATAATTGGGGCTCTTTACTATGGTCCAACATCAAGAATTCAAATAAATGAAGTTCATCAATGAATGAAGCTCAATGGAAAAATATTGAGATTAATGTTGTGCCGGGGGTTCCTGTACAGGCTTTACTGGCAGATGACAAACGGTTGAGTCTGTTGGAGGAAGTTGAGAGTCACTGGATTAAATCTGTCCTTACCACATGGAAGGTGCTAATCAAGACATACAAACTGGACAAGGATGTTAAAATCTTAAACTGGTTGTTTTAGGACCAAGGTTTTGTACCAAATGGAACTGACCAGAGATTAAATGTATGGATTACAAAAGATATAAAGGTTTTTCACCAGTTGGTAAAAGATAATCAAAGGAAAAGCTTTGATATGTTGATAGAATGCTTTGTCTTGGAGAAACAGGACTCTTATAGGTTTTTACAAATAAGGAGTTACTATAACCAATACATTAAACATGCTAATGACCATTGTAGCCCTCTGACTGAGCTTATACACTTTCAAAGGGAATTAAATGATATAAATGCATTTCTAATCCAGACAGCTATTCCACTACATACTGTATATTTTTTTTAAAAGTGAGTTGTCTTGTTTTGACAGACAAAGCATGGGAAGATGTTTGTACATCCCTATGGAGGAGAGTTTGGAAAGAGTTTTGCTGGAATCACATATTTTCTTAACACCATATCAAAGATCCCATTACTCACAGGGAAATGCAGACTGTTGGAAAAAATGTAGCAGCAAGGAGGCAAACCACTCTCATGTATTCTTGTACTGTCCTGTGGTTCAAAAGTTTAGGACTGAAATTTAAAGATGCACTACAAACAGTTTTTGACATTGCCATTCCACTCGATTTTGGAACTATGCACTTGGGCCTGAGGACTCCTGCCATGGACACAATAAACAGTTAGCTCTGGAATATACTCTTGACAGCGGTTAAAAAGTTCACAACAAAAAAAAGGATGACACAAATTGCACCGACAACCAATGACTAGACAGAGGATACTTTGTACATTCAAAAAATTGGAAAAACTCACATTCGGCATTGAACTGAAAATGGACAAATTTGAAGGACTATGGACTAAGTTGCTATATTTGTGCGGTAAAACTGTGCACCCTCCCTTCTTTATGTCAATGTAGGTCAAATCCCTCAACAACTCTCCCTTATGACTGCCGTACCATGAAGCTAGCCCCCATATCTGGATGCCACAACACAGAGCTACCTCTTGAGACACACACAGACACACCACACATTTTGAGTGAAGCGGAGCCAGCCAGACCTCAGACATGTTCCCATACTGCACCACTGTTCGGGAACATCATAGCTTTAACCTCAGACCTGACCAGCTCTAAACATGTGGCCCAGACCTGGATAACATGAGTCAATCCATGCCACCATTTTTTTCCATTGCTCCCTAATCTTTCCCATCACTTTTCTCTTGCTAGCCACGGGTTTGGGCCCTTGCAGCTTCCGTCCTTGCCATTGCCATCTGCTTTGTGAGTTCGAGAAAAGCAAGAGGAGCAGTTTGCCAGCCCGCCAACTCGAGTCTTGCCCAGGGCTGCCATGTCCAAAAACGCTGTGCCGTGCCGGAGAATCTTAACTCACTGTCACCCAGCCGTCCACTGTGATTGATCTAGTCCATTTAGGTGGAGCAGCCAAGTCTGGAGGAGGGCTGGTCCTGGTGTACAGCCCCTGTCGCCCCCTCAGCTCACTCAAGTCCACTCCAGTCCTGACATCCTCACTAGTGCAATACAAACAGTGCAGCCGTGCCAGCTGGACTGCCCACCAATTAGCATACTGCAGGCCTAGAACCAGCCTTACTGGGCCAGCCACTCCATTTGAATTGGCCTTTCTTGGTGCGAGGCGACCAAAATGAATGACGGCCAATGATTCCATGCATTTGTGATATGTATTTGCTGTTGTTGTTTTAGTAAGTAAGTAAGAGCTGTTGCTGATCAGCTGTTTAGCGCTGCAGTTAACATTAAGCCTACTTATTTTAGTGTCGTCCTCATTTTCCGCGCTGCACAATGATAAGAGGATGTTTGGGTCTTTATGTGCTTAGCAGGTATGCTTGGAAGGTTAGAATATTTGTTTCATAAAGTCACTATATCTCAAAATTACATTCGATTTGTCAAATATTTTAGATTAGGAAATGCCAGATGCTGCCCTACCTTCATGGGAAAACATGTCCCAACAACAAATGTGAACTTTGTGAACTGCAATGAAAAAGGTTAAATGCACTGTTTCCAAAGGTCTAATTTATTATCTAAAGTTAACTGCGGCCTATGATTTACAAGATAATTAAGATGAACCACTAACAAAGAATCTATTAAATTATTGCAAATAAAGTAATACAATATATAAGAATGGACCATTCCCTTGTATCTTGTGTACTCTATAGTCTATTTAATAGAGTGACATTGTTGGAACAAACCATTAAAAATATAATACGGTAGTTTGAATATCCCAGATTTAATCAAGACAATTTGGTTCATAATTTGGTTCAGCAAAAGCCTCCAGAATAACCACAATATATTTCTGACAACTGAAACTGAATGAAGAGGAAATGAAGAGGTCATTGGTTTGAGTTTTTGTAGTTTTATTTTACACTACTCAATATTATTTTATATTCTCCATATGTACTCATCCTTTTCATTGGAACAGGACTCTGGCTTGGCTCAGTCCAAAGAAGACATTACAGTGGTGTTTAGTTTCAGTGAAAATGAGTTCCCTAGACACAGAGGTCACAGCCACAGCTCCTCGTGCAGTTACATCACTTTGAAATTAGTCTCATCCAATTCACTGCACTTCTCAACACTCCCCTTAATAACCCATGTGTTAGTTTTCCAAATGTTCATGGCCAACGGTTTTTCTTAAAATTCCAACCACATCACAGGGACTTATTTTTCTTGAGTGCCGAGAATAAATCGATTCTTCCACTGCTCCATTTCACTATGTAAACAGAAGTGGGTTGTAGATTTAGTCTTACAAGTTGTGTGAGGTTTTCTTGATTTGTTGATATGGATGTGACGTTTAGCTGAAAGAAACATTGTGCAAAAGCTTTGTGGCCACTGAAGCGAGGAGTAGATACCTTTTTGCTTTAAAAGCCACAGTTCAGATGGGAAAGGAGCCAGTGTGCGGCAAAGTTATGAGGGAAGTTACTACATGTGCTCTCGTTAATATTTAACCAGAGAAAAGCTTTTTCTTTGAGACGTCACTGTGTCTTTATGGTCACTATATTTTTTCATCCTGCTTTCGAGCTATTCTTTGTAATTCCCAAGGTGCCTTTTTCTATTTTGGTATTACTAAGCTTGGGTCCATACCTGGGGAACACCACGCTTATTTGAAAGGTCGAGGAGTGAAACAAAATACTGGTAGTCAAATGATTTGCAGCATATTCTCCTGAAACAGTTCCTTCACTTTCAGGAAAAACACTTGGATTACATGTCTGTAGGGGAAAAAAGATGATTAACAAGCAGCGGACTTTTTACCAATATAATGTAAATAGATTTGTAATTAAGGCTGTTTGAACATTGAAATAAAGGGGTTAAAGATAATGATTTTTACTGCGATAAATTCTGCTGTTCAGAAGGACTCTTTACATTAAGTGAATGTATGTGTTTGTGTTTTTACATTCTCTGAACTAAATGTGTAATTTTCTTTTCTCTTATTGTGTGCATGACCTATTCAGCCACTATGCCACTGTTTAACGGCAGTTTAACGATACATTTCTTATACATAATATAGTATGAGTTGTCGTTGTTGTTTTAAGAATTGCCTTTGCCCGAAGTACTATTGTTCTAACATTATCCACTGATTGCTGTAGATTTTAATCTTCATCTGTCGTGTACAAGTCACACTAAAGTGAGACGACAGGCCTTCCCTATCTGCCTGCCAGATAGTGTTCTCTGTGAGCTGTCCAAGGACCACCATGGGAACTCCTCTGGAAGCTGGAGGGACTGTGGGAGAGCAGTGGTGTCCGGGGAACTTTTCTCATGTGAAAAGCCACTGTTCCTTCCATTGAAAAACACCAGCAAAACTGCATTCACACATGTCCTAGTCCGGGTTTAGTTTAATTTTGATACGGTGTGTGCGCCAGTGTGAACTTAAGTGCATCCATGACCTGCTCACGAAGCTATCCATTTTTTTCCCCACCTAAATTCAAAGCCAGGTTAATTAAAGACCTCTTAATTCCCTCACACATAATCACGACAGTTCTGCAAGCTACCAAGGTAACATGATCTCATATTTTGGGTTGCTAACCGTGCCGCAAAGTACTTTTAAGCGTGTCTTCGCGTGGCTGACATCTCATCACGGCGTGCTATGAAATGGTGCTGAAGTTGAATGAGACTCGAACAAAAGCGTGCGGGGAATTAGCACACACGAGGCACATTTCCAGCAAGTGTTTATGTTCTTCTTAAAGCCTTTCTCTGGCAGAAGCGATTACACGAAACGTCTCCCTACTTATTTGTTTTCTCATCCCAATGCTTGGCTGCGGCGTTTATCCATTTTGACAAGCACATAATATGGCTTTTGCCGCTGTGAGGGAGGAAATGAGCCGCAATCGGGAGGCAGGCATAAAATATGGAAGTTGAAACAGAAGCTAAGGGTTTTATCACTTTCCTTGCTCTCATCTCACTCCCCAAAGATGTGTTGAAAGATCACAATAATCCCCACCAAATGACATTACTCTCCTCTCTTTGAGTAGGTGGAAATGTAAAGAAGCCAAATTACTGAAGACACTCAAGGGTGTTAGGAACCATGCGATAAACACGCAAAGTTTGCAGTGTAATTAGATTAAGTTAAAAAGTATAAATATGGAGTGTGCATGCATGGAATTGCATGTAACGTTCATTAGAAGATTTAACCTTTTTTAAGCTCATATAAAAGTTTGACTTTACTAAGAGGGGAGGGGAAATTCTCCAGATCTGAGTAGAAGTACAGTTAGTAAAGTATAGAAGTAACGTCAATAGAGATGCATTAGTCAAATATTTTTTGAATCGTAAACACTCTAGAGTCAGACTATGTTTCAATTATTGCTAAATTTAGAATTAGGCTAACTGAATATTTTGATGATGTGTGGCATCGTATAGGATCTGAAAGAGCTTTATTTACTAAGTATGCATTCCTGCTACAATTCCTCTTCTATCTCCATAGTGTATCACTGTTCAATGCAAATGCTGCTACAACTACTACTACTACTACTACTACTACTACTACTACTACTACTACTACTACTACTACTACTACTACTACATCTTCCCACTTTGGCATGATCTACTTTAGTTTAGTTTAGAGTGGGCTATTTACATTATTATACAAATTTGTGATATTAAGTTAAGGTGAATCACATAATATTGTATTTGTCAGGTTGAAATACATGGTCACATACAGGATATATAAGCAAATTTAGCTTCTTCTTCTTTTTTTTTTTTTAAGAAGAAGAATCACATATTGCGAAAAAATACCTCTTATACCTCTAATACTTTTTTTCAAAGGTTAAAACATAAAACACAAAAACAAACAGAACACAACCTTTGACAACTAAAGATTTGGTCAAGGTTTTTCTGCCATGTAAAGTAATTAATTCTATCATCTAAATTTAGTTCAGAAATAATACCAGCAACACTCAATTTGAAATAAATGTTTTATTTAAAAAAATAAAATACACACACTAGTGACTGGATCTGCCTTGAAGACCAGTCCAAAAGACACATTATAACTGAGTGGCCCTCTAACATTCTTTCTGAACTGCTTGAAAATGGAGCGTTTCAGAACATGGCCCTCTCCCTACAGCAGCTCAACCCTTTCAACAGCAGAGCCAAAGCTGCAGCAAAGTGCTTATTTCTTCTCCATCAGACGGGAGTCAGGGAGGCTGCTCTTGAGTGCGCTCAGCTCCCAAAATTGTGACCAAGATTCATCCAAGACATTTCAGACAGAGTTTACTGATAGCCACAGCCTACTACAGTAACTGAAATGTCTTGTCAGGTGTGAGGCCAGTATGAAATATTGCATTTTGTTTGACCTACAGCATGTCTAGTGTCAAAATAAATGTAGTTTTGTGTTCTGTGTTAGTAGCAGTACTTTGTCGTACAAGTCTCAGTATTGCTCAAGTTATAATTACCTTTTTAGTTAAATTCATACACAACAAATCATTTAAGATGTACGATTAAGATCAAGACTTTTTACATAAATAATATTCATGTAGTATTAGTAATGACAATAGGAAGTAAACATCAAGTTGCTTCTACATCTGCATAAAATTGAATATGTTTATCCTCATTTGTGTTAAATCATTTTTGATAACGGTAAGTATATTTATTATGATCACAATAGCATTTACCCTGCATTATTGTGTCAGCCATGCATGTGTGTTTGCCTATCCACTCACCCTGTACCCTGTGCCTGTGTGTGAAGTGCAGGATAATTAGCCACCTTATCAGCCCAGGACACTGCAGTCTCTTCTCCACTGACAGGTCATGGAGCCCAGCACCAGCGGGAGGCTGCAAGAAAAGAGTGAGGTTGATAGGGCCATGTTAGGAGCAGAGACAAGGAGGACAGAGGGACCCAGCTATGGGTGAGGAGACGGGGGGAGGAGAAGGGGAGTGAGGAGGCCCGGAGATGGAGCACTTGAAAAGGAGGAGACAGCTAGGCCCCGCAAGGACAGAGCAGCTGCTGCGGCCTATCAACTCTTCCTCAAGACCTCGCCGCTCATTAGCATAAATTCAAATGACAAATGTGGCCCGCTTTGGCAAGGACTAATTAATTCACAGAGGGGGGGTAGGCACGCTGGAGTAAAAATTCAAATCATTCAATGCCATGGGCCCTAACAAGTGTTAAGAGGCAGTGTTCAGTTACATAGTTTTATTGTACATACTGATAAAACAAAGAGGCTCATTTCCTCCATATTTTCTTTGTTTTATTTTTGTTGATAATCAAGAAAAATAAATATTTGGGTGTTTGAAGAGGTTTGGTCTGATGTTGAGTGAGTGGAGAGGTTACTCTGATTAGACCCATAGGCCGTGTTGTGCGGTTCATCACATACTTTGGACTTCTTGATTTATAACAAGGAACAATGGACCAAAAAAGATTTCTCAGCTCTGAAGTCTCGGAAAGTTATACTGGCAGATGCGGGAAGGATAAGTGCTCCCCCTTGTGGTTTGTGTGAGTACCTCAGCTTTTAGTCGATTTTCAGACTCAACAAAATGTAACTATCTCTGGGTTTTACAGTTGCTTTCTCAGAGAGGCCTACCTATAATGCACTGCATGGAACACTGATGCTGATAAAGTGCTTTGAATACTTTTTAACAAAGAATTTCAAAGGGAAAAAAAGTGTGCTTTTTATTTCACTTTTGTTTTTTTTCTTTCTGTTTTAAAGAAATCATAGAAAGTAGATGGCATGCAATCAGAAGTTCAAATGTGATAGAAGTAGATCTAGGTTAAGCTGTAAATGACTTGTAAACTTGTAAGACTAGTAAAAGAAAAGAACTTACTTACTTTGTCACTAATTCTAAGTACAATTCAGCACAATTGTATCAATTACGATTAATGAGTTCTGTAACATCTGTAATAAATACGATATTCTGGACATGGGAATGCGTGCCTGTTTTTGTTAACTATCACTTTTCTTTGGAACACACTTTGCAGCAGCTCAAACTGACCACAACATCTGTCCCCTATCACAGCCAGGTGTAATTCCCATTTAAATGCATGTATTTGTGGTGCACCCAAACCCTGTCTTTCCCACCTTTTCTCTCCGTATCTCTATTACTCTCTCCACTTGTCCTTTTGCCCAGTCGAAATCACACCATCAAGAGCCAGGTGTGACCGTTTTTCCTTTACCAAATCCCCTCTTAAACACTTGACAATGGCCGCCCTGGAGAGTTCCCAGCTAAACCAGACTTCTTCTTCTCATTGCACCATAATTACATCAAAACAGAACATGTTGTGCACTGAGACGCCTATTTATACATTCACGACAAGAGCCAGTTTCTCCGCTTCCAACGAACATCCTCCTGCATCCGAGCCATTTGTGTGAGCGCGGGAGACTGAATGGTTGGAGCTGGCAACGGTGGCGCGATTCTCCAGGTGGTACATCGGGGGCCCCTATAGTTGTTTCTGCCCATTACCAATTATATGCCTAGACTGCCACCACACCTGTAAAACACATTATATTTTTGACCAGAGTGGCCACTAGTCTTTTCGTCTGAATGTGGATGACAGTTAAAACGATTCCAAAGCAACGGCGTAACCAGAAGGGGTCATTCAGGCAAAAGCCACTACTATTATGGGCCTACGGCTATTCATATCGTTCAATGAGACCATCTGAATTTCCATAGTAGCCTCTATGTAATATGATTGCCCTCAAATTTAAAAATACAGAAATGGTCTTTGTTAGAAATATCTCATAATGATGCAATGTTCCAGGCCTCTAAAAGGCAATTACAGGCCCTGCCGTTTTATTTATTTATTTTTGTAGCATCGCTGCCATGACGACAATGTCTTCCTCATTCACATAATGGTCAATGAGCATGAGTAGAGTTTTATTTTTATTTCTACAGAAGCAAGGTAAATCTATGCTGATGTAAGTTAAAAAAAAATGGAAGAAGACGTGTGAGACGACCTTTAGGGAGCGAAAGACATTGCATCCTGAAGTTGGCATTTAGAAGTATATTTTTACATGTGTGGAATGTATGAGTAATAACTAGAAAAATGTGTTACCTGTCCAGAAGGTATAGAATTTGGAAAAGTTTGTGATGAGTATCTATAAATAAATTAAAAAACTGTTTTGTAGCCTAAAAGTTCAAGATTGTAGCACATGTAAACCTGAATTACCCAACACTTCTCAATTTGAACGTTAGAACTACTTTGTTTCTTTCTTACGGAAAAGTAGAACTGTCAGTGTGGAGCGACCATTATTTCCAGACTTTTTTGTTAAAACTAAAAGTATTAAGTTAAAACGAGAACATTTACCCATTATAACTATGTATAACTTTATTTTCAAATTTGAATGGCTTGATTTTCATGTTAAATAAAATAGATTACATCTGTTCACCAATAACAGAATAATCCTTAAAAAAGAAGGCTAATTCAAGTTTCACACATTATACGTAAAGTCATTTTTAATGTCCAAGTGTAAAGACTGAAATGGCTGGTTTATGCACACGCCGTGGTGGGGAAGAAGGGGGTGTATGAATCCTGAGAGGAAATGGTTTCATGGCTGAGCTGTCTGTTTGTGTTAGTGTCTGTGAAATGGGCATCGTCTGCTAGCACTCTGACATGGTGTTGCTCTGGCCGCTGGCATACATCCATCCCTTCAAACTGACCCTCACACACACATGCAGACATGTTAGGCTTTTATGCTTCTTGGGGATATCACATTGATTTACATTTATTGACTAGACTCTGATTCTTAAACATAGTCACCCTAAAACAAAACCCTCAACCTGATTACGCCCATATCTCAACTTCAAACCATGTTGTTGATTTAATAAAGGATTTACATGGTGGACAGGTCCTTCTAAAGTGAGTGTGTATACAGAATAGTCCCCACAATGTGATAAATACCCACGCTCACACGTGTATAAAGGCGTTGAATAGGCTTAGAGACACACGTGGTGCATTTCACTTGCCTTCTCGCGACCTCCCCGCTGCGCCCGACACAGCACCCATGATCGTGTGGCTGGCGGGCTGTTAGCTGTCAGGACGACGAGCCATATGGAGACTGACATGTGACATAGCAGACAGGATCCAATGTGCCAGCCTCAGACAAAGAAACAAAGACATGAAATACCCTTTCACAGAAGTACTTTTTCACTACTAAGTTTTCTCACTAATGATGATCCGTGTTCCTCACCGTCTCACTGTTTATAGCTGGGGAACATGTGGGACGAATATTTAAAACGTATTTTCATTTGCAAGTCAATATAGCAGAAGTTGTTTGTGTCTTCCACCTTCTCGCTTTCATCTTTCATTCCTGCCATCATTTTTGTTTTATGCAGGATGCCCTTCCTAATGTACCTATAATAATCTACCGGATTCTCTGTTGACAACCTGGATATTTTTGGAGACCAATACGCAAAGCCAAAAGTGACTTCTATAACTTTGTGTGCTGTATGGGTGCTTTTCACACTACGTTGCATTCTTGTCGATCGATAGGCCCATAACTTTTACAGCAATTTGAACACAGCGATCTGAAAAAGTTGGCGAAAACTTTGGCACGGTCAGTACTAACTTCCTCCAAGTTTTGACGTGACTGGTACAGGTGTTAAAATTAGAGTTGGACACAAAAGTATAAGAGTACTGTAGTAATCCTGCTCTGTCGTCAAGGTGACAAGACACTGACAGGTAAAGCACACTCACACACGTGGGGTATGTACAGTGAAGGCCTCGCGGACTTTGCCCAGCCTGTCCAGCCCTGTCCAGTTGTGCTGCGCTGGCCGACCACACACATACGCATTTCGAAACCTTTATTGTTCCTTCCACTGGAGTAATGGAAAGGGAGTGAGTGTGGTACAGAGGTGAGGGTGTGTGTTGGGGGGGGGGGGGAGCTGGCCAAGGGCTCTCAACAGACCTCAACAGTCCCTCTATGGCTGCCATCCTTCTCCACTCACACTCACATCGGCCTAATTGCGCACACCACCTTTCCTTTCCTTATTCTCCTCTTCTTTCCCCTCTGTCTCTGGGCTGTCTGCATTTGACACACACAAATATACCATTACCAGGGAGTTCGGCAAGCCACACTTTAGTGCAAACACAGTGCCGCCCCTGCCTCCTTCCCTCCCTCCCTCACCTCAGCTCAAATGGGAGGAAATCCTGGACATGTCGAGCACATTCAGGAAAATACTTGAGGTTTTAGAGAAATTGGGATCACCTCATCCCCAAGTAACGTGATGCTAGTTATATTAACAAATGAAAGGGTGCCCAGATGGAAGCTATTGGCAGATTAGTACGTGCACGTATACATGAAAGGAAGCAGAGGCGGGTTGATAATGAGAGCGCCCGTGACGTTTTTATGTTGTTATTCTTCTGTGTGGCTTAGCTAATAGGACAGGGGGTTTATCCACAATTGCAATGTTGGGTTAGGGAGTATTGTTACTGCCTAAACACATTTGTATGGTCTTTTTGGACTTTGTATTATAGTATCAGCTCCACACTTGGCAGGTAGAGTTTAGGGGCTGGTTAGAAGGCAGGATTTATTTAGATTAAACAGAGAGGAAGTGGTGCACAAAAGCGAGCAAAGCAAGGCAGGATAAGGCCTGCTTCTAAAGGATGATTTTATGCTGTTAAATTTCTTTGATTTTTGTGTTTATCTATTTACTATTGTATGCATTCAGGGTGAAGTTTCTGCATGAGAGAATACACAGATGTCTCTGATTGTATTTCCTGGTAAGTGGAGGGTCCGATCCCTTCTTTTCTCCGTGGAGACGATGTTGTTTTGCTAGAATGCTCCTTACATTGACAGAAAATATATAAATCTCGTTTAAGACAAGCAGGTGACTTCACAAAACCAATATTGCTCCAAAGAAAATTAAATGAAAGATCGATAAGTAAGCTTAGGTTTGATTTCTCCCAAAACGCCTGACTAAAATGACCCCAAATTCAAACTGAAGCTGTTTCTGAACATTTGGAGTACAGACAAATGGCTGGGCTCTTTGTGAAGCGGACATAGATATTTTGGCCTTGGCTGTGTGATTTACTCTGATTTCAAACCCTGCCTGGATTTTATTGGTGTAAATATAAGGAGGGGTAAAGCTGCTGTTGGAGGAATGCGCTGACAGACAGAGCATTGGTTGGGTCCAATTTGAAAGCTGAACCAATATTAGACATGTCAGATAAGGAATTACCGGTACATTAATAAAAAATACAAATTAAAGTCCAGGGGGAATCCCTTGAAAGCCTGTTTGAATCAGTTTTTTGCTAATTTGTGGGTTTAGATAACAAACTGATCCTGATTCTTCCCTCATTCCTCCTGATCCTGATTCTTTCCAGAATTGGTTGATCTGACTGAACATAAGTGGGTTATAGGTTTCCCTTTAGGTTTGACATGCCCAGGAGCTTGATAGTTCCCTTTAGCCAGATGGTTGAAAAATGCAGCGTGTCCGTTTGGTTTGGCACAGGCCAGAGAACATATATAATGCACCTTTAATGTTCATAATGTTTGAGCAAAGAGTTTTGGAGAAAATGAAAATTACTATCACTACATTTTTAAAGCCTATTCAGCTTTAATAGTTTGAACAGAAACAAGGAAAGGGTTTAATTCATTGTTGCCTGTGAATGACATTTATGGTAAATTGTAACTTTGTGTCGAACAGCTGTATTTTTCTTGAATAATGACTGGTGTTTGACTGGTGAACAGGAGGATGTTAGACAGATGTGTTGTCCTGGTCTGGTCGATGCCAGGCTGTGTGAAGGTCTGTCTCCCTGTGTTGTTCCAGACTGTGTAATCATGGTATTAATTATTAGCTGTTTGCTCTCCATCATTCTCTCTCCCCTGGGAGGAGCACTGAGCAGAGGTTGCCAAGCGTTGCTCTGGGTGTATCTTCCACTATAAATGTGTAGACTTAACATTACTATCCCACTGGAGTCATTGAAGCACTTCAGAAATCAGAAATAGTTAGGGGAATTACTAGTTTTGCTGCTCTATTTTTAATTTATTTTATTTCAAAGGTGTGGTAGATGTGTTCTCTTGACATTGTTATAGTGACAGTATTTAATTTATGTTTGACCTAACGTCACTATAAAAATCACTGTAGAGACGCGGTTAAATTTATAATTAATTCATGATTTGTTGATTTACAATATCCTTTTTTTATATTTTCAGAATGGTTTATATTTTGTGGCCTTTACCTTTAATCGCCTGGAAACATTTATTTCAGCCATGGAGTAAACAATGTGTCCCTGTGGGCTTAGCCTAAACGGTGTGAGAATAGATGTCACACATTATTGAGCTAAATGTCCTTAGGCTACGGCATGAATTAGAGACTTCTCCAAGTGTTTTTTTACAGACACTGCAGGCAGCATAGCCACATCACATTATTTGTATTTTTGTACAGTGCATTATATTTCTTCAAATGCCTGATTTGCATTGCCCCTGAATAAAGACCTGAAATGAAAGATGAAATGAAATGTCTGAGGGAAAGCATCTGGGAATGATTGAAAGTTCACAGGGCGGAGCGTGAGGAGCACAGAAAGCCTTGTCCGCATGAGCCTATAGAGGCATTTACCTATAAGTTGACTGATGACTTCTGAAAACAATTAGGTCTTCAGCGCAAAGTAATCCTGACAACGTGGCTTTATGTTGTGGAAGTAATAGTTGCTACTGGTGTTTATGAAATATAAGCTAACCGTGTCGACATTTAAAGTCATTTAGTGGATTGAAAGCAATTTAGTAAATCAGTAGATTAAGGCCCTTTATCCAACATTGATCTTGGACGCGTTCACTGCAGCTTCTGTCATGCGTCCAATTTCTTTCATTTTCAATAAGAGTCAAAAAACCAGAAAATATAATTTCAGTAAAATACATTTACCGTCAGTTTACTGGATGGAAACATAAATGAATGGTGTAGCCCAAAAACAATAAACCTGAAGATGACTGTATTTCTTCTGGAACACGGACTGTTTAACAAAAGTCACTTGTGCTTTTGGAGACACAACATTATTTCAAAGTGCAGGAAGGCCATTTGAAGAGGAGGCAGGGATTTAACCAGGGAAGAATTAAAGAATGCATTTTTTGTTTTCATCTTTGCAATCAGAAAAATAAAGCATCTCGGAGCAAGTCTGTTGCATTAATTAAGAACTACACTTTTCCCCTGTGGTTTCCGAGCACTTTGAAGATTCCTTCACAATAGAACCAAAGCTTCAACCATTTACCAGCTCAAGAAAGAGAAACATCCCTGTGATCGGATCACAATGCCACATGTTAGCTGATAGGCAGAGAATTTGTATGGTAAAAGCAAAAAGCCTCTCGGGAATCATGACAGGAAAAGTCCCAAAGAGAAAGCGCTGCCAATAGTCTCCTCCAATGACTGCTAACAGATTTGCACTTTCTTGCTTTAAGACAGAGCGATGTTCTAATCCTTTGCTCATTGTTTCTGGCCGAGAGAAGCTGCAGAGGAGTGGGATCTTTGCCAAAGAAGCCCATAGAAGTTAATAGGTTCTTTCTGTGCTGACAGTGATATCTTGGCTGGCGTCATCACGATCTTCTAAGGCTTTATCTACTGTAGTGGTTTTGACGATAATCTTTAAAGAGGAAAATGTGGATAGGACAATGTCAAGCAGGAAAGATGTCTAAAAGCAATGGTTTAACCAGGACTTACAGCAGATGGAATTATAACTTATCTAAAGCTGATTTGTCTCCGAGCACTAAACACAATGAGGGAAATGAGATTCATGTTTTGATACACAGTTTACACTTAGAGTGCCATCACCATCGCACGCTACTTGATTCATCCGATTAAAAAAACACTCAGACAGCAGCACTGTCAGAATTTTCAAGTTGAAAGAGACTTTTTTCCCTGTGTGGGTCCTCCGTAATGTGCAGATGTTAACAAAAAGGCTTTATTTAAGGGAAAGACAGGTGCTTTTGAGCTATTTTGGGAACAATGATGCATGCCTGCTGCTAAATCATCATAAGGCGATACCGCTGTGGATACATGAAAATGTTGAGGTGGAGATCGCAGAGTTGGGGCATAAAAAGAAATGTTTCAGACAACGTCAAGCCCCAAAGAGAGACTCACAACCTTCCTCACTGGCTCTCCTCACATGTCTTCTTCCCTTTTGCCAAGTGCCAAGAAAGAAAACTAGACGCATTTCCACTCAAACTTGCCCACAGGTGCTTGCAAGCTTGCCGAGATAAGTCAGGGTTACACAAGAATGCTGAGATAGAATTTTGTCGGCACCATAAAACTGACACCTCTCCCAAACACGTAATTAATCACTAAAAGTTGTGGCAAACTATTAGTTAGAAGATGACAGGCAGGGGTTGGGAAGTGGCAAGGAGAAAAAGGTTGATTCACAAACGAGGGCTAAGAATAGTGTGCGTGCATGAGCTATAGTGTGTGTGTGTGTGTGTGTGTGTGTCTGTGTGTGTGTGTGTGTGTGTCTGTGTGTGTGTCTGTTTGAGTGTATATGTGTCTATAATGTGTGTGTGTGTGTGTGTGTGTGTGTGTGTCTGTGTGTGTGTCTGTTTGAGTGTATATGTGTCTATAATGTGTGTGTGTGTGTGTGTGTGTGTGTGTCTGTGTGTGTGTCTGTTTGAGTGTATATGTGTCTATAATGTGTGTGTGTGTGTGTGTGTGTGTGTGTGTGTGTGTGTGTGTGTCTGTGTGTGTCTGTGTGTGTTTGTCTGTCTGTGTGTGTGTGTGTGTGAGTGTGTGTGTGTGTGTGTGTCTGTGTGTGTCTGTGTGTGTGTGTGTGTGTGTCCATGCATCTTCTCCACTGATCTCGCAGGCTCCAGAAGAGGAACATGTGGCCCAGAGCTCTGAGCAGCCAGGTCGGATTAGGTTAGTGTCATTTGGCCTGGTTGCTGATAACACTGCATACAATGAGTGGCACTTCCCCAGCGCCACTTCACCTCGGCTATCCCACACTTGTCACTCAGATAGTCTGTCAGTTAGAAAGGTGATAGCAAAGGGTGGATAAAGGAGTACAGGTCATATACAGTTAGCTACAGTGGATGTGTGGAAAAAAGGCAGTTTACTTTTTTGTCTATAGCGGTGATTTCATACAAGTACAAACATTTTCTTCCACTTATTCTTGAGCAAAAGCACTCATCAATGTCAATATTTATTTAATTTTTTATTCTTTTTATGTAGAAGATGATATTAAAATTAAAAAACTAAAATGTTCTGGCATTGGAGATATACTCTTCAAAATATATATGCTAATTATAGGCACGGACTATCACTAATCTTTGTTTAAAGTATGTATTTGTCATTAGCAATCTGTAGTTTTCTACAGTGTTTAAGTAATTTGCCTTGTGTTTGTGTGTCTACGTTGACCTTTAATGTTGAAAAAAGTTTGAGAATAATTGTACTTCCTGGTTCAACAATGGATTACAGGTCATATACAGTTAGCTACAGTGGATGTGTGTGTAAAATAGGCAGTTTACCTTTTTGTCTAGCAGTGATTTCATACATAAGTACATACATTTTCTTCCACTTATTCTTGAGCAAAAGCACTCATCAATGTCAATATTTCATTTATGTAGAAGATGATATTAAGAGATACACTATTCAAAATATATATGCTAATTTTAGGCACCGACTATCACTTATCTTTGTTTAAAGTATGTATTTGACACATTATTTCATTAGCAATCTGTATTTTTCTGCAATGTTTCAGTAATTTGCCTTGTGTTTGTGTGTCTAAGTCGGCCTTTAATGGTGAAATAATTATTGGAGAGTTTTGTAATTGTACTTCCTGGTTCAACATGAGCAGCAGATGTCACAGAGGTCATTTCACAACTATTACCTAGCGACCATACTGTAAACAAGGGCCAAAATCTATATAAGTTAGACAATAGTTATGATTTGACCAAAATATTACCTGATAACACATACTATATTTTGTTAAATGATTGCATAAACTGTCAAGATTTTTTTTAATTGAATTCAGTATTTGAATCCAGCTCTACTTCCTGTAATGTTCAATTTAGATTAAAATTGTTTTCCTCCACAAACTTGTCACTTGACTGACGTGAAACTGATAAATATTTACCATAGGTCCACACAAAGTAATAATCAAAAAAACATGAGAACCTGTCACAAGCACTTTAAATACGGGTCAGGAAATGCCACAGAATTCCACATGCACATTTGAACTCACAAATCACACAAGGCCTCAAACTTTCTGAACACTTTCTTGAGTACAAACCCAAACATCATTTCATAAGTGTCTCTACAACAATAAGATGTGGCTAAGGATGGATCACTTAAGGTACAGCCTGCAGATAGTAAGGACTGCAAGGCTGACTGACATGTTATCTGGCCCCTCCCTATCACTCTTCCTAATCGGAGTAGACAAGATACCCCTGGTGTTGTGGGGATGACCATGGGAACAAAGCTTCGGCGTATAAGAGGGCATAACTGTCCAAACCAATTTGACTTCAGACTCTGCCTTAACACATGCGACTCTACCTTATACCTTACTTCTAAAGGATGTCAAAAAACTTACTCCTTTTCTATTTTGGAATTAATCTAAATCCCTCTGAAACACACAAGCACTTTTAAGCCGTTTCACGCTCTTCTGCCCTCATTCCAATTACTGTTTTATAAAAGGCTCATCACCTTTTCACACATATCACCGACGATTAACCTCCTGGAATAACATGGGCACGAGCTTCTCTTGGATAGATTTAGTGAGTATGTCAACATGCATCAGTTCAGCTTAGATCTAACCCAAGGTAAAGCTCATACCTCTCTATTACAGCTGCCAAACACCCTTTCTGAACTGGCATCACCAAAGCATCACCCAAAATACTAAAGGTGTATACTTAAGAAAAATTAATGTCATATTTAATCAATCATTATTTCCCTGGAAGAAAATCCTGTTTGAGGTGAAGAAGCATTAGCAATTTTTAGTCTTGGTAAAGTCTGGCTATCCCAACAATGCACCTTCTTTCTGCCTGTCAAAATAGTTCTCCTTTTGTCCCTAATGGAAGGCCATTAGTGCGCGGCCTGATGTGAGCAAAGGCAATGTCGCCACCTGTAGATACGCACAAGGAACTGCAATTTTAGGCCATTTAAGTTTTGTGTGAAATATTAAATGCTTTTCCAAAATAGTAGTGTTATAGAAATCGTATGTGCATGAAAACTAATAAAAATCACAAGAACGCAGCAATTAATTTACCCTTGTATGGTGTTATCCGGGGTTCCATGCAAGGTTGTTATTGTTTTTTTTTAACGTTTTAGCAAATTTTTTTGAAGCTCGGTTTAATTTTATTATTGGATTCAAACTTTTATCTGAACATTTATCTGAGGTCAAATAATTTGGAACATTTCTCATCTGTTCACAGAGTTTTCAGGCTCTTTCTCAGAACAGAACTCTCATTCAGAAACATACCTGTCCAGTGGTAAACTGCACCAAACCAGTGGTCACTTTGTTTGCTGAGAGCAAGACTAGACTTCTGCAGAACTGCAGAGTAAATGAAATGAATGAAATAGCACATGAAACGCATGAGTTTGAGAGTTTTGGTGGTAAAATGAATTATCAGCTTAACATGCGACACTAACATTTTGTGTTTAACATTTTGTTCTCTGAAACTCTGTGTAGGATTTTATGTAAGTGGAGAAGTGTTAACTTATAGTTGAGTGTAAAACATATATTGCCATACATAGAATTATGCAGTCAAAGCAATTAACATCTGTATGGAGACATGCCACCAGAAGCTTTATATAGTGCACCTTTAAAAATACAAAGTAGAAAACTCTATAAAAATCAATTAGACACTATTTATTGTTATCAAAACTTATCAAAATTATCATTCAGTATTGTTTGCTATTTTTTACCAAATTTGATTGCCAAATATGACCCGTCCCCTACAACAGCAACGGTCAAAAACTTTCAAAATAAAATGCATATTGTACAGTAGACTTTTAATAGAAGTATTTTCAGGTGTAGTACATTTGGAGCTTCAGAAAGACATTCAAGGGTGGAATAATGTAAGTATGCTTTAGTGTTTCTATACATTCTTATATACAGTGTGCAGTTTTATTGGATAATACAGAGCTCAGTGAATTGAACGTACAAGGCAAGACAAATTAATGTGATAATGAAAGAATATTATGAAAAAGACACTCCATACTAAAGAGACACATACAAAACAGCACAGTGCTTCTTTATGTGATGCTGTGGGTAAATTAAAATGTGGTAAACAAATATAGTTCTGCAAAATATCTCAGGGCAATAAGATGACATCCAATATGTGATTAGGCACACCAGCCAAGAGAACAGTAATCTATACATAAAACACACAAAACAAACTGGGAGCAGGAAATAATGCTTGTTATGTGAAAATATGGTTATGGGGGGTGAAAAAACGCGTTTGTGATCATTTGTCATCCGTTTGTTCCTCCTCTAGATCATTTTGAGTGTATCGCAACAATAAGTTATTTTGGTTCAAAAGGAAAAGGTCTTATACAAAACAAATGAGGCTGGCTTCATGCTAAGATAAAACAATATTGAAAGTTTTGCAAAGACAGAAAGTTGTTTTACTGTGTGGATAAAGGTATAAGAGCAATTTCCTGAGCGTCTATAATGCGGGCGTGTCTCCAAACTCATTGCGGTGATATGGTCTCAACATAATTGGCTGGGAACAAGCCTTGTCGGCCATCTTGGCTCCAGCCTCTCCACCAGCCTTTGTCCACAGCCTCCACGTCCCTAATGATGTCACCCAGTTCAAAGGAGAGCTCTGATTCGTCCTCTATATAAGAGACCACAAAATAACATGGTGAGGACTGGTTACTCATACTCATACTGTACTTGGAAGTATAGGGCGCACTTATAGCGCTTCGCAATTATTTGCTGAAATTGCAGCTGCTTACCTGCTTGATAGTCATACAGCGCTCGGACACACAAATGTGGTTCGGCTGAAACCTACGGAGGAAAAAAAGGAAGAAAAACAGAAGAAAATTGCTGTAATCATGGAAAGGTCTTTGTGTGCTTCTTTAAACTAAACTCACTATGTCAGGAACAGAAAGTACACAACCCTCTCACACAGGTCACACCCTAAAATGCGATGTATTGTGCTTTTGGACGCCCTTCTATCAGAACCAGAATTTGGAGCTGGCCATAGAGAAATAAGTGGGAAAGAGAAGGTATGTTTGTTTTGACAGTGAACGACGAAGAATGGGAACAGATATGTGCTTTGTTATATGTGCTGATGTGACACGTGCAGATGAATTAATGATAGATCAACAAATGATGGAGCAGATTATTTAGCGTTGTAGGGTCTTGATTTCACTGTACAGTAACAACATCAGTTTCACCTGCCACACAATTTCTGTTTAGTCCTGTAGCGTGCGATGTGGTCCGCAGTAACCATACCTCTTCTCCGTTCTCTGAAATTGTGATGTACTTTTGGATGCAAATGTCGTCCTCTTCATCATCCCGCACGTTACAGTACACCGCGAGCTCTGGACTGTCCAACTCCGGGTCAGACGGACTTAAGGAGTGATCTGAAATTTGAAGAAAAAAAAGACTTTTCATTGGGATTCAATTGCTGCTTTACAGTTTAACCTTTTGCTACAGCTGTACATCGAACCTGTTCCATTGTGCTCCCGCGAGTTTCCATTCGGGATCACGTTGACTGCCGAGTCCGGTGTCAAACATTTGAATCCCAGGCTCTCCTCGGATATAGGGTCTAGACAAAACCACGCCATATAAAAAATAAAACATGAATTTAGTGTAAATTAAAAGGTACTTGATTCCACGTCTACACATTAAAGAACAATCACAAGATCAATAGCAAATAGTGAGATGAATTGTATATAATGTTGGCCAAACTTCTGTGTCAATGTCAATGGAAAAAATGAATAAGACCATTTATTTTTTTATATTTTTTTATTGTTAAAATCATATGGAATTTGAAATAGTTTGAATATGTGAAAAAAAGAAATATTATACAGTTTATGCTTGTTTGTTAATGCTGTGATGAAGCAGACGGATAGAACAAGACCATTTACAGGTCCAAAGACAGAGGCTATGATCTTTTTCTATTTTTAAACATGTGCTATGTGTCTATGGGCAAGACACTTTCCCTAACGTGCCTGTTTTCACGGGATTGTGCACGTGATTATTGAGAGAACAGCTCGAGAGCAACGCTCTGGAGGAGTTACGCAGGCACTAAATTGACCCACAAAGGAATGAAAATTGGACTTAATGTTGCTTTTAGTGCTTGACTTACCTGTGAACTCTGAAGCATCCTCATGCTGTCTAAGCAAAGCCGCTTCGTTCCATTCAGGGCTCAGATGTTTCTCTGATTGGTCCGGCTCCTCTTCAGTCATCTTCTCCTCCTGCTCCTCGGGTTCCTCTGATGTCACATGGGCACGTTTGACCTCTGCAGTCTCTTCTGTCTGTTCCTCCGCTTGCTTCACTTCAGTCTGCGTGTACTCTGTGTACTCTGTGTACTCTATCCCATGCACTTCCTTCTCTAACCTCGTCGCTGTCTGGGCCTGCTCCTCCTCGGCTGAAGTCTCCTCTGGTTCTGTGCAGGGTAGAAGTTCACCTTTCTCCTCTTTGACCTCTTCCTCCTCGACAGTCTCCACTTGGTCGAGCTGTGTTTGTGTCTCGTTCCTTGCAGCTTCTTCCCAAAATGGCTCCTCTGGATCAGGTCGTGGTTCTGTTTTGGGTTGAGTGTCTTCCTTCTCCTTCACATCCGCCTCTTCCTCTTCATCCTCTTCCACAAGCACAGTCTGTACTTTGTAGCTTATTTCTGAAGCAAGCTCAGCAGCTGCAAAGACATGTTTTGTATAGAAATGCATGTGCAGATAGGTTTAATGTTATTTACAACATCATCATTATGACTCTCAGTGTTCCTCAAGACACAATACGAAAGATTTACCGAATTACTGGATTTTAGGTAGAGGCGTAATTTGGATTATTTTGAAATGGCCAATAAAACCACACAATAAAATGATGTTCCTTAGTTGTGAATGATTAGGAATAGATTTTAATATGCAACACATCATCCTTTTGTGCCCCCCAGAGCCCCCTCTCATATATACTTCCAAATACTTTTAAAATACATGACGGGATACTTTAAATGAGTCCAAATATGTACTAATTAGACAAGTGCAAAATACTATGGAAGTTCCAAGCGTGTACGATGGGAGTCTAAGCCCCCAGTGGTGTGTCCAAAGTCATGCACTTGAAACAATCCATTAGAATTACAAATACCAGGCCCACACAGAGACAGCACCGCACTGAAGTCACCATGGCGTTGTAAGTGTGATTTATCTTGTAAATTAGTTGCACATACATTGTTCCGTCTCTCACCTGATATCGGGTGCTCTGGCAGTGAAGCCCTTGGTGCTGGAGGAGATGCATTCAGTTCAAAATTGAAAGCGTTGTGCTCTGTAACGTTCGGTGGTGATCCGGGCGCATCGCCTGCTGAGGAAAGCCCAACGGAAGCCACTAATGTCGGGGAGGCCGGAGGAGCAGAGGGCTCTGATGGTGACCGTGCCCGTCCTCTCATCTGGATGTTGGCCAGTGGGACGCTGGGCAGGGCGGAGGACGGTGGGGGGGATAGGGGCGGGGAAGCGCGGGTTCTTTGTGGAGAGGTGGATGGGAGAAAGAGTGGACTTGTGGGTGGTGATGTGGCCCGGTTGAATGGGGAGGGAGAAGCTCTGGAGAAGGGCGACACAACAGGGGAACTGCGGGGGGAGGATGCAGAGCTCTCCTCGGCTTTGGAGAAGATGAAGGCCGTGTCGGTCAGACTGCGCTGGTAACGCCTGAACGGTTTACCTGAGGAGGATGAGAACAGCCATGAACGTCTGCTAATCTGCTGAAGTAATCTGCTGCAATAAACTACAGCCTCAGGTGGGGAGTACAATTACCAGTCACTTTTTCAAGAAATGTTTGTTACTAATAATTACTATAATTTAACTCCTACTTGCGTAATATTTTACAGTACTGTAGTAACAGTACTCTTAAGTTGAGTAAAAGTAAACTTCCTCTTCGACAAGTAACAAAGGCTTGATGTTGACAATATGAAATTATTTGAACGATTGTCTTTCATGCATCGCTCCTTTAGATAAGATTTAGTTTGTGTAAATCCTTTTTTTATCCTTCCAATTACATAAACTTCCGATTATAAATCAGATGTCACATCCAGATAGTTACTCCTACTAGAGTAATAGTTTCCTTTAATACGTCGCACTCTTTCTTGGACCACTACTTAATACTTCTACTTGAGTCATGCTATTTTACTTGATTATCCTACATTTTTTCAATTCCTTACCCAAATATGGCAGCTGTAAATGTACTAGATGTGTACCACAGAGGCACTGGTTCTAGCACTACACATTTCCCCAGCTCACACATACCAGAGCGAGAGGGACTGGTGGGACTCAGTGATGAGGACGACGAGAGCTGTCTGAAGAACTCGCGAGGGTTCATGGTACGTTGGGACACTAATGCAGCGGCCTCCTAAAAATCACACAAACACAATCAGTTGTACATCCTAAAGAGGGAAAGGTCAAGGGACACTTTTTGTTATCACTCCAAAAAGGCTGTTATATGAGAGCAGAGACAACGCAAGCAAAGAGATACCTCGCTTTTTTCTTTATTTCTCTCATTCTAACTATACTTATGTCTAATAAATAATTCCTAAATAGTGATTTACCGAATGATTTACCAGTACTCTATTAGCAGCTAGACTGGAAATTGACTAAGTTCCTCCCCTTGGATGCCTTTAAAACCAAGTTAAAAGCATTAGAAACTAGTGAGAAATTGTTTTTCATAACTTCATAATGCAATTGTTTTTCATAATCTATGCTTCATTATGTTGTTTTATTGTTGGTTGGTTGGTTGGTTGTTTGTTTGTATGTTCTAACTGTGCCTTTGAAAAAGAGGTTTTTAATCTTAATGGGACTCTAATGGTCAATAACAGGATAACATACATAACAAAACATAATTAGTTAACATTAAGTCTCTCCAACCATTGTTTCCTCAAAGAAGAAACATAATTACATCAGGAGTACATATTTGTATCTTCACATTTCATCTGCGCTCACATTAAAACAGGGTGTAAACTCAGTGTTGCTGCGGCCTTGCCCTGACACTGCTAATTCCGAACATCCCTGGCATTCTGCGCAGGTCTGGCTGACACGGACTTACTGCTGCTTTCTCAATCGATTCACTTCTTTTGAGGCGCGCTCTCATCTCCTCCTCGTGCTCCCTCTGCTGCAGCTCCTGTCAGCGCACAAACACAAAACACATGTCACGGCCTCGCGCTCGGCGTAACCACTCACAGTCACAGGAAACATGGATGCAGCCTCAGCTCAACACTAGTACGTGGTGTATACATGGATTACACAGATGCCGTTGGATATAACACAAAGTCAGGAATGTTGTCATCCCCTGTCATAGTGTCGCTGTAACGCCACTAAGCGGAAGAAACCGAGTGTCACTTTGCCCTATCTTTGCATAAGGATTGTGTAGTTTCCCAGTTCTTTAGCGCAGTTGTCACGTATGTGCAGTACAAACTAGTCATTCTTGTATCTGTAATATTTTCTTTAGATGCAACTGGATGTTAGAATTGTATAATAAATAAATGCAATAATTAGCATTATTATAACCCAAAACCTTCTTTCACTTGTGTTGCTCCCGTGTCAAGTTTGCCTGTATGTATTGAAACACCATTTACTTCATAACTCACCCACTTAAACTTCTCTTTTCTCTGCCCTTCTTCTTCTTGCTCCGCTGCTATCTGCCTGCAACACAAGAGGCATGTGTTTCTCCAGATCTGCCCACAAGAGGTCACTCTCAGTTTTAAAACAGCCTTTACCTCTGCTCTTCAATCATTTTCAGCTTTTCGTTCATCTTTCGATCTCTCTCCTCCGCGTCTTGTCTTTCTTTCAAAGTCCTCTCTCTCTCCAGTCTCCGTCTCTCCTCTGCTGCCCTCTTCCTCTCCTCCTCTTTTCTCTCCTCTTCTTCACGCTGAAAAACAACACACGACTTCATTTAACGCACCGCCGAGCCTCAAATAAACGCTAACAAGAAAATGTACCTCTGCTCTTGCCCAAAAGGAATCCCTGTTTGCCAGCCGCATCTCCATGGCAGCATTTGTTTTTCTGTAATTAGTGCCCTGTTTCAAAAAGAATAACAAAACAGTTTAAGGTTGGACAGGAAAGCAGGAAAGACATAATTATGTAAAATAAACTTTACGGTGTATTTCGATTGATTCATAACTTAGTATTGTCGCCCATTCGAGAGTTGAGTGCTGAGGAAATGTCAGTTTTCATCTACCCCTTATCCCCACCTTCTTCCCTGTACTTACTTGTGATTCATTCAAAAAATCTTATAAAATCAATACAATAATAAAAAAAAGGTAAATTGCTATTTTTTTACAATCAGCAGTTTTGAAGAGGGCATTAATGAATCCTTTTCTATTATAAAGCTACTATAGATCAACTTATGGTTTATTTTATTTTTTTATTAAATATTGATCTACTACTATTATAGTTTCATACTAAATACTCCCCATAAAGCATTATTTGTCTTCTTTACTGCGCTGCAAACTGAGAATGATTTGTGTTTCTCTTTCATTTGAGCGCATGCAGCGCAGTAAAAAAAAATAAGAGCAGTCATTGTCTCCCTCTAGTGGATCTTTGTGATGTTACATGAAGCTCACCACAATGTCCTTCCTGTCCATTGATGATTGTGAGCTCCTCCTCAGCCACTGTGTGGAAGCATTGGTGTGGGCTTTGCTGAGCTCAGCCTTTATCCTCTCCTCTGTCACCTCCTCAGACTTCTCTGCGTTGAGGAACACGTTCACTTCCTGAAACAAAGTGTATGATCTCGGAACATAAATTATGTGTAACAGAACAAGCCTAAATCCACACAGGCACACAAAATGGTTTTAATTTACGGTGTGTAAGAGTTATGCACGCTCACAGCCAAACAGTTGTGCAACAGCTCTGTTTTAAACACTGGGAACAAAACCAGGCTTAAGCGCTGGGTGGTTAAGGGAAAAGTGGTGAGGCAAAGAAAACGTTCTTGCAACAAGACAAAGTAGGTATGAGAAGGAAATTGTGTAACTCAACAGGTATTTGTTTGATGTGACTAAATTAACTCCATTGTTTCCCTAAATATAGCAAACTTTGATCTGTGTTTGGTTTCATTCATGCATGTTTGAAGACTTGGGTTGTCATGTAGACCATCTCCCTTCTTCTGCTGCCAACTGTTGCATGTTTTGTGGACAGGAGGGCTGAGAGATACACTTTTCTGTGTTCCATACATAAATCTCAAACTAAATGTGTCAAATGAGTCTCTTTTTTTATAAATAATGCTTTAAGCAACAACCTAATTTATGATAAGATACAGAAACCTTCCTTTAGGCAGTCAGGTTCTGTTGTGTTTTAGGGCTAAGTAACAGTATCAAAGTCATTTCTGCAGGTAGTTTATAAAGATTATAAATCTTTTCCATCCTGAAAAAGTCTGGAGAGCCAGCACTGTCAAACTCCAGGAAACCACAGCTCTAGGTGAGTGACAACACTGACAATGACACTGAGCCTAACACACAAAGAAACCTGTAATAAAATGTCAGTGCAGAGTGTAATCCACATCACACTCTGCCAGGTTCACACAAACCCACACACTGAAACACACACACACACACACACACACACACTGAAACACACACACACACACACACACACACACACTGAAACACACACACACACACACACACACACACACACACACTGAAACACACACACACACACACACACACACTGAAACACACACACACACACACACACACACACACACTGAAACACACACACACACACACACTTAAACACACACACACACTTAAACACACACACACACCCACAAACTTAAACACACACACACACACACACACACACTGAAACACACACACACCCACACACTTAAACACACACACACACACACTTAAACACACACACACACACACACACACAAACTTAAACACACACACACACACACACACTTAAACACACACACACACACACAAACAAACTTAAACACACACACACACAAACAAACTTAAACACACACACACACAAACTTAAACACGCACACACACACCTGAACACACACCTGAACACACACGCACAGATTTTGAGGCCCGTTAGGGCATGTATGCAATCATAAAAGTAGACGTATTATAATTTATGTGAGTTCACACCACTCCACAATCCAAGGTGTTTTGTTATGTCTGAGGTTCTTTTAAAGGGGAAATATTATAGAAAATGTACTTTACCTAAGATTTTTGTGAAATTAAGGTTTTCCCTCATCAATAGGGAATGATTCATATAATTATGATTATGTGATTATAATTATGTCTGAGTAATCCTGCATTTTCCAGCTACATTTGAGTGCTCAGAGAATGCACCTACCCCCTATCTCCTCCCAACACTTGATACTGCTGACTATGTAGGAAATGTTACAAAGTAAGAACTAAAGGAAAATGTATTGTGGCTGTGAAATGCTATAATGAAGCGGCGACGCCTCTCAGTTCTAAAGTTTTGTAACATTTAACATATAGAATAATGGTCTACATATGTTATAGTTTTGTGCTTTTTTGGAACTTTTGGTGCTCACCGTTTGACAACTATTCATCATCAGAAAGCCTACTGTGACGTGACTTTCTCACTCAAGGGTGTTCTGTTATTTCAGGACTTGAATGCAAACTGTACAATGGGGGAAATGTAGACAACATGTTCATATTTGGGTTTTCTTAACTTATTCCAACAATGCAGCCCAGTATCCACACCCAAATGTGCAGGCACTCGCCTCGACAAAACAAAGTCACAGCCAGCTGGGACATGCCAGAAGAAGCTGCCATAATGGTGATAGTTGTTGTGAAAATGTTTTTTTCCAGATAAAATAATGACATGTTTCTGTAGAGTATTAGTTTATTGTAAAAGTGAATATTAGTCCACCTGTGATCTGTGTTGTAAGCTACAGTGCAGTGCTCCTCCTCTCAACATGGCAGGTTGAAGGCTTAATATTTGTGAGCACCAGGTTCACACAGAAATCCTGTCCAAGTCTCTAGAAAGTACATTCACAGACGAAGACCTTTGTAAAAAACAAACTTTATGAAACTAAAATTTAGTGAATTTGAGTATTGTGTATTACGTAACAGATTTGGCATTTGAAAGCACTGCTGCATTGTTCTGTCTTTATTTTTTGTTTTTAAATGGCACTTCTGTTTATGCAAATGTGTCCTGTGTGTGAATTACTAAAGCACTAATAATGTATCAGTAGAATCTGGTAGCTTTAAAAAGAATTCCCATTTCCCACATGTTCATACACACAACAAACAGTGAATATTCACTGATTATTGATCTAATTTAACCCTAATTATAATCAGGAGTACTTGTATACAACCAGCCACAAACACACACCCTTCACATCTCATGGACGAGCTGGGGGCCTCCAGACAGCTCCCAGAACTCCCAGACTCGACTCACGCTTTCAAAAACATGGACAAAAAACAACAAACATTCCAGAAATGCTTGGCCAGTTGACTGGGTGATGCCTTTATATGGAAACCAGTAACTCAAGGGTCATTTAACCCACTCTGAGTTCACACTGAACCTAGTGGGAAATGTGTAGCCTTGTGAGATAGTCATGTACCAGCACCAGTTTTTAGAATAAATGTAAACTGTAGCATTATTTTGCATCAAGAAGAAGCATGTGGGCCAAAAATAAAGTAGAAGTTTTCAGATCGTTGTCATACAAAACAAGCAGTAATGGGACAGGAAGTGCACTGAGCACAGGAAGCCCTCAAACAATGCAACGTAAACCAATGTGGGTAAAAATAGAATGCCCAAGTGCAGAGATGACAAAAGAGACAAAACATTTAAAAAGACTAAGATTACCTTCATGTGCATGAATTCAAAGTGGTACAAATGGAGACTATACTCTAGAGCAGGAGGATATTAGTGTACCTTGAAGAAGTTCTTGATTGCTGGGATGTGACTGGCACATTCTGTCCTTCTGAAGTCGTCCACATCTTGACCCATCTGAGAACAAACGCAGGAAGCAGACTCTTACATTCATGCCATACCTTTCTCAAGACAAGACAATATAAGCCAGAAGGAAGACAAAAGTGAGGAAGTTAAACTAATACTGTAAATGAACTAGCACTGGTGTAGTTAAGGGGAAATTCTCAACATCAAACTCTGAAATACTCACCCAGATAATCATAGCTGTCCTGGAGCTTCCACTGTCTGCGTTCACCATCCTGCAGAGTCCGTACTGGGCCTGGGACGTGTGGAGCTTGGATGCCAGCTCTGCCACACCACCCACTATGTTTAAAGCAAATGCAAAGAAAACAGAATCAACAATTATAAACGCAGAATCAGAAAAAGTTTATTTCCATTGCTAATGAACAGAAAACCAAATAAAAATGATTTAAATCTGCTACAGGATAAAAATAAAATAAAAATATAGACACATGTTCAAATGACAAGCATGATTTTATGATTTTTATTTTATTTCAGTTGAATAGGAAAATTATAATTGTGTAGCTATATTAGTTGTCTGTTTTGGACCTCACGTTTGAACATTTGCACCATTTGTGACTCTGCTCTTTACCTCCTGAGTCAGCCAGTCGGAGCTTGTTGCTGATGCCATCGTAGACGAACAGCGCCCTGCAGACACACCAAAGGTCAGAAAGATGCAGTACCACAGTATACCACAGTTAGAGTTAGAGAGTTAGGACAGAATATATGCGACATCTGCTTGAACAAGAGCCACACAGACGCACAGTACGTGGTCAGAGATGTTGAAGCACATACTTGGACTAAAGCAAAACACGCCTTCTGCAGTTCTTTACATCTCCACAATGCAACTCTGTGACGCTGCTTTTGTATTAATTGCCCCTCTTCTCTACGTTGCCAAGTGGACCCTCTGTGTCTGTGGTTTATTTCTAACAGCACTCTTCTTGCTCTTCAAGTGTAAAAACATTTATGGATAAAACTCAAATCTTTGCCATTCACTGCTGGAGGATCTGTGCAGGTAAAGGCCTGTCCTACCCCTCCCAAATGTCACAAAGACTTCAGCCCCAAAGCACAGCACTGTTTTAACTGGCTACTTATACGTCAGTGTGAAGGAATAACATTTGATGCATTACTTCAGGAGTTTTGCACAAAAAAGTAATTTGCCTTCAAAACAAGTATTTCTACATTTAGCCAGGAAAGTTGAACTCAAAACCTTATTATTCTGTAGCTAGTTCTGCACTTATATCATTTTATTTAGTGCATGTTGTTATTAGTGCTTTGTGTGGGAAATTACGTTCACTAATAATGACTATAATCAATATTCTGATTCTGATGATCGTAGCGGTGAACAGAGGTATTCTACATGAACAAAGTGTCTTATCTTGACTGTTTTCCTGTCTGTTTATTTTCAAACACAATTGAAATACTACACTATTGTAACTAATATAGACCAACATTTTTCCTGAATTATTTAAAGGTGCTACCCGGTGGTGGAGTGGTTAAGGTGGCAGCACATATGCCTTGCTTCATGTGCACTTCTCTCTTATTCCAATTTCACGCTAATACTGTCACGTCTAATAAAGCCTACGTGCCATAAAATCCTTTAAGAAATAAATATAAATACTAAAAGTGAGGTGCAAAAACCTTTCTTTCTTAATTATTTTTCTTTTGTTGTTGCTATTTACATATACCAAGTGAAAAATGATATCAGATAGACAAAAACAAGAGTTTTTCAAGTGCACCATGGTTTGTTGAGAAGTTTAGCCAGTGGTTTAAAATGAAGTTTGTGGTCATATTAGAGTAAGTGTACTAACTTAACCCTTTTCTAATGGAAGGCACACTGTTATTCTAATGTTGTTCTGCATCAGTCTGTCAGTCTGAGGTAAGTGCGTGACTAAAGACGCCCGTGCAGTGATTAAAAACCCTCTTGTCTGTGTAGGAGACGACGTGCTTGTCAGCGTTAATCTCTGCAGAACTCCAGGGAGTGTGTCAAAAACATCTGCAGGCCACAAGCTGCTCTTACGACAGGTCAAAGGTCAACCTGAAGGTCTATGCGTGTTTATCACCGCGACACAAAGAGAGAGAGTTGTCAAATAAATTCAAAAGGCACCGTATTGAATAATATGTGGTGTTAAAGTTAAGCCTTGTTAAGCCTACTTCTACTTTTATACAGACTTATACAGATAATAAACTTTGAACGGACTAATTTACCAAAAGATTTGTGGTTACGCACATTCACTCGCTGGTCAATTGCGTTGATGCAAAGATCATTTATGGATTTACAGATTGAATTTATGTCCCCTTACCTGCTTCTTACTCTCACCTCTGAAGTCTGTGCACCAAGTAGGCTGCTTTGTCCATTTTTGTGAACTTTCAGTACTAGTTGTGTATTTATACTGACTGTTTATACTGTAATACTGTATATTAAAGCTGTGTTCCTTGGATCTGTATAGGGTGACGTTGCATAAAGTTTCCAAATCATATGTTGTCTTGGAATTAGTGTCCAAATTGTGAAAAATGGTCCCTATACTTTATGCCTCAGCTGTTTCCATTGAACCAGCTGGCATGAATCACTGACATTTTTGCAGACAATCTTCTTTTGTCATGAAAGAGCAAAAAATAGCAATACCAGACAGTGTTTTTAGAGCCACAAAGAAAACAATGAAGCGGTCACTATACTGTGCACGCTATAGAATGGAAAGCGTCCGTGTGTTAAAGTGCACTGATATAAGTCTATTTCACTTTTGTTAATAAGCTAACAGTTGTACATTTTTGTCTTAATTCTAACTAACATTCTTTGAGCCACCTGAGTGTTATTTGAGCTGATTTTATGGCTCCACCTCCTCTACATCATTAGCCCTGTCAGCATCTGAGTTAAGACCAAAATCCACATCCCTGATCCTAAGTCATTTCTTAAGGTCACTTTTCACGAGAGGCTGGGGTCAGGGGTCGCCGCCTCTGAGGGAGTGTGGAAAATATGCATACGTTTCCAACTCAGAACCGAGGGGTCAGCCAGAGGAGACACGAGGAAATCTGAAGCCTTTCTGTTCATAAAGGTTATCTATTACAAATGTTAATATTATAGTCACTGCAACGGAGCAGAGGGCCACAAACAACCTGAAAATGTCAAATTTGTAGAATGACAAAGTGAATCTTTTGAAATATTGCATTTGACATAGTTATCCATGCGCGTCCACACCCTCCACACCCCACTGAGATTTGTGATATTAATATTAAATTGGTATGACATCAAAATGCTTGAATTTTTCCAATTTTCCAGTTCCTTTTTGTTGTTTGGACCAACTTAGCCTGAAGTCGGGCCACATTTGGCCCCCAGGTCGTAGTTTGGACATGCCTGCCCAACATTGTTTCAAAATTATGCACAATAAATTGTTTTACCAAACAAAAATAGTCCATTTACAATAATACACACTTCATACATAGAATACAGCTTTTGTTTTGAAAAAGAAATAACTTTGACTTTACTTGATAAAATGGCTTATGAATTGGACCCTTTGACTTAAGATGACTCTATAATATGCCTCAAAATGAAAATTGTGTCTTTTATTTACAGATTATTGTTAGATGCACTGTGCACAAATGTCTCTTCTAGCTTTTCTATTTGTGACCAGGACTTTTTAAAGAAAGACCTTTTTTTTTATTACATAAATTGCAAAGCTGTAATTTAAAAGACTTATCAACGCATAAGAATTGGGACTGGACAGACTTGCAAAACAAGGACTTATAACAATATATATCTTCATAAAACCAAAGAAAATACATCAGAGTATGGTTAAAGTGAGTAATTTTAAGAGGCAAGTATTATAATTCAAGCTTACGGAGTTAAGATAAGATAAGATAAGATATTCCTTTATTGTCCCACATGGGGAAATTCCATTGATGCAACGCAGTTACATAGACTCTCACACTACTTTTTATACTCGACCGATTTGCTGTGTTCTACTACATTTTTGTCAAGAGGTATGAGATGGATGATGAAGAAACCAATATACAGCACCTTCAAACTCAGCCAAATCTCTGGAAAAGGGAGTGACGACAGCGACAAGGAGGCCAATAATGTAAAAACGAGCTTTGAAACGGGAGGCTAAAGAAAAACAATGACATCACACTCTCAGAAATGCACAATGACTCTCGAGTTGGTGCAAGTCAGCTTTTTGTTACTGTACAAACAAATAAACGCTAAAGAGTACAGAGACAATCACACCTAGTTGTATACAGAGCCGTGACGGAAGGACAGTAGTTAAGTGTGGCATCAAACCTGTCTGTCATGGATGTCAGGTTAAAGAGCAGATCTGACGAGAGCTCACAGTACGAAGGCAGTGTTAGCAATAAAAATACCTGAAAATTATGTTTTAAAGCCATAAAAAAGCAACAGCGTGTCTTTAAGTAACTTGTTAGCCTCTGATTAGTGGAAAACAATTGTGAATATTCAAACAAAGCAAAGCAAAATGTAAAACCCCGTGCGTTTTCCTGTTTCTGCCTCATTGTTGGTTTATTCATTCCATTTGTGCCAGCGGGGGAGATATAGGAGATTTGTGCTTACGTGTGCCTCTACAATATGATAAACTGAGCTCAAGGAGAAGTATATGAGAAAACAGACAACAGACTGAGCTCTCGCCAGGACTCAGCGCTGAGATTAAGGCCTGCATCAGGAGACTTTCCTCCCGCCCTCCCTCACTGCTGCTGTCTTACATTCCCCACTGACCCCCAAGAGTTTTCATCTTTCATATTTTCAGCCTCCACTCTGGGCTGTCACTTAATCCTGCTTTTCTATGTAAATCATTCAAAGTTAAAAACAAAAGATGATACTGTAGCATGAATAAGAACAGTGAGATGTGAAAAGTGGAATCTTAAAAGCAAGATATAAAACGTATACAGTTGTAGACATGTATGTACACAAATGATCCCTCATGGACCCTCCCACCATGGACCCTCCCACCATGGACCCTCCCACCATGGACCCTCCCACCATGGACCCTCCCACCATGGACCCTCCCCAGCATCTTCTCAAGCCGCGCTCTCAGACATTTACTCCTTCCACACTTTGAGAATGAGAGTCCTTGTGCACATGTCACTATAATCCAGTACTCAACACTCTAAACAGTTCTGCACAATTATGGCACTTGCTCTCTGAATCTTGTCCCTCAGCAGACACAACCTGAACAGATCGTCTGGGGGACAGTCCTTTTAGTGCTTGCAAAGAAGCTTTTGAGTTCCATTATCTTCACCTTGTTGAGAGTTACTGATAAGTGCCAGTTGGTGGTCCACTATCATGACAAACCAAATATAGCAGTGACGTGTCCAAACAATAAAATTCAACAACAAAATAGTGTCATTCACCTTATCTTACCTCATCTTCTACTTACTGCATGACACTAAAGTAAAGCCGTGTAATATTCCGGGGGGAATGCAGACTTGGGGGAATAAATAGGACATTTTGTGTCAAATGTAAAAAATCTGGCCTGTTCTGTTCATAAAAATAAGACTGAAAGCCAATTTTATTCGTTTTTTCTGAAGAAAAAAAAAAGTTAAATCAAATAAAAAAATATGGCTGATTACTACAAGGAAAGTCTTTTTTAATTCATGAAAGGTATATTTACTTGTATCAGTGTTATAACATTAAGTGTGATAAGATAATAGAGGGACAAATGTGAAATATTCTCCCAAAACAATAGAGGCGTCCGCGGGCCACTCAGCTAACTACAACGACTTATCTGAAGAACATTTGTCAGGGCGGAGGATTCTGCCATCTCAGGAGACTATTACAGACCACTAAAGTTATTTAGTCTGGACTCCACGATAAATTGTCAAGGAAAATTATAGAGGAGATAAAGAACAAAGATTATACAAAAGAAAAGTGGCTTCATGCAGACGAGCGATTCAGGGACATTCAGGGGGCAGGATGGACAGAAGAGTGGAATGCATAAGGAGGTGAAGAGAGGGAAAATATTTAGTTTTTTTTGCTAAACAGTCAGTCAGAGATTAGAATTTTACCATCTAAACAAATAAGTTATTAAGAATGTGCCAAGGATGAAGGAGAGAGTAGGCTCGGCCATGGAAAGTACTGTGGGAGGTACAAATGTGTCTACTCTCTGGTAAATCCCTGTAAACACTCTAACAACTGAACATAAGAACATGTGAACAGAGGACAATCAAGTTTTATTCTGAAGGCATCGGCGTGTAGCATGGATAACTAGTGTTACACAAGTTAATCCACACGCCACAGCAGCCAGTCATTGTGTAGTGTAAGCAGAGCCGCACTCGTACCAATTACGTATTTAGGGACCACATTTTCCTCTGTGAAACTCAATCCCGAGCGCGAACAAAAACGTCATGTAATGTCTTTAGCACTTCAAAGAAACATAGCATAATTGATTCTCCGGCATGTCCAGTAGATTCGACGGGTGGGTTCAAATGCAGAGAGCAATATTAATGGTCAAGGTCCTTTTGGGGCTGTCCTCTACATTTCTAATATTTGCTTAGTTAAGAGTAATTTTGATCCTCCTTTGGCTACTTTCTTGATTAAAACTCTCGTAGCACTGATGTAGTCCCATTGTCGTCCTGGTTTAGCCTTAATTTAGACCTGAAAATTGTTCTGTTTTAGACCCGGTATAGATCTGGTGGTACTTGGAAAGCCAAATGTTTTCTTAGGTGGTACTTGGTGTGAACATTTAGTCTTGAGACGTCTAGTGAAGCACATACAGAAAAATACATCAACGCTGCTATTTGAATATTCTTTATGGCTTGTAGTCAGATTACAACTTCACAATTTGTTGGTCTGGACATTTTGGTCCTCAATAGTATGGAGGCACTTTGCTGTTGTTTCAATAAAGTCAGACAATATCTACAGGACACTAAAGAGGAGACACAAATAAAGTATGCTGTTGAGTTGAAAACAGAGTGAACTAAAGCAGAGGAGCGCTTTAATGCCGTGTTCCGTCGGGATATCTCAGGCATTTCCTGTGCATGCTGTCTCACACTACAGAAACACCCTCTCAACTGCACATCAATACTGTTATACAACCACATTATTAAAACAGTTCTATAGAACAGCTCAGGCAAGGATCTTCTGGACTTAAAACTCCACCGCAACTACAACTACTACTGCTCTAAGTTGTCTCATCATATCTCTTTCTTTAACAATCAAGCTTTAAATTCAAATATAAGAATCCTCTGGTGTTATGACTGGTGCCTGCACGAAGTATGTACTTTGGACTTGACTAGTGGTTAGAAATGTCATAATATCAAGATTAAGTGTTACGATTATTGTGAGAAAAACATCACAATTTAACGATTATGCACGATTAATCCTGAGATTGTGACCAAACAACAGAGAAATCTTTCATTTTCTTTTCATTCCCGTGGTCTGATATGTTGTTGCTCCTCAATTTTGTGAGCAGCTTTATGAAAATGAACTTTCTGAAAGACAAAATAAAGTGAAATGTGACAAAAACAGCCAAATAAAATAAGTTCTATTAATAGGTCTATTGTTTTGCACAATAGAATGAACAAAAACACTTAATTTTACTTCTAAAACCGTCACAATTGTTATATTTTTGATTCTTAAAATTATATTGTGATCTATATAATTAATAATGATCGTTTAACTGAATAATCTTCACATCTCTATCAGTGGCCAAGGCTGATACAAGACACAAAGACAAACATATATTTCATCACTGTCGCCGCTCACACATACAGTTGAACAGAAAACATCCAACGATCCAACAAGGATGGAACGAACAACCTCCTCACACTCTTACACCCTGCTATGCAACAACATTTGAAGTTAAATGTCAGTTTCCCCTGTACTTAGGGCATCATCATATTTTGTTAGAATTTCTGCCACCAGGTCATAAAATCAAACACAGAATGTCTTTTTTACTTCTTGTTTGATCCATGACCGTCCTGTTGTCCGGCTGCTTCCAAATCGTTAGTGTTGTTGTTGTGTCACTTTTAATGTCAATTGGAGGCCAAATGGAACTGTGCATTTACCACCACCCACTGTAGTCGAACGTCTTCAAAATACGTGTTTTACGCTGTACCGTAAAAAAGAGGGAAAAAAGGTGAGAAAGAAAGAGAAAAAGAAAGAGAAAAAGAGAGAGAAAGAAGGAGAGAGAGCCAAGAGCAAAATCGTGTTTTTTTTTTTACTGTTTGCACCCTGTCCAAGCATCACCCACCTTTTCCCCCAATCCAAATCTTTCCCACCAGCGTCACCGGGACAACAGTGTGTCGCAGAAGCCCTATCCCATCCATCCCAAATGGACAAACAGGGAAATGAAGACCTCACATCCAGCCCAACTTTTATGATCAGAAACCCCTGCTTGTCCCAGTTTTAACAGCTCGGTAACCCCTTCGTAACCATGGTGAGCTGGGGTTAACAGTGCGAGTAATTCTGCAAACACAGCTGACACTTCAGACCGTCTTCTGACACGTCAGACCGATCGAAACAGGTTCAAACTGTTGGAGTTCCTTTTTCATAAAGTTGGAATATAATACACACATCAGTAACTGCTTTGGCCAGATGTGTTGTTACCAACGTGAAACAATTCCAGCTTAATCATTTTTGTTTAGTGTTTTGTTCCAACATAAAGACAAACACTTTCCTGGGACAGATGTTAAGAACAAGATGACTCCTGCAAACAACATGCATTGAAACAAAGTGGTACATAATATCTTATAATGTAAAGACAAAATCTGAAGTTGTTCAGCCTTAATATTTACATTGAGTACATTATTTAACATACATTCAAGATTAATTGAGTTTTGATGTCTATTTTTAAATCAGAACTATGCCTTATCCAGCTAGTTGCTGCATTCCAGGACTCTTTAATGTAATACTTGGTTGTAAATGATGATATCCCTTCAAAGCTGTTGTTGAGGACTTATTCCTGAAAAGAATGCGACCGGATGGCCCTCATTTGTTGTGCTGAGCAGATTTGAGTTAATTCTTTAATAATGAGGCACCTGTGTAGGAGTTGGCTGGGACGCGCAGAACACACTGTCTCCCTTTAGCTTCAACTCCTACTGTCCAAACCAAGCATTTTTCCACGGGCACAGCGTTGCAAGAACATGAAATCCACCACAATTGTTTGCTAAAGGCAAGGTTTCAATTGCACATGTGTATCGCTTATACACACAAGTCAAGTTCTGGCAAATCAGAAGTGAAGGAAAAAAATCACAAATGCCCTCAAAAACTGATAGACACACCCGTTGCTTTATGTTTCTCAAAATGTCATCTGATTTGATAATAATGCAAAGTTGCAGACGTACAAGAAACTGTATTGTATTTAGTCTGCTGTTGTGGGCACAGAGAGAACAGATTGCACTGGAAACTATTTGAGTGTGCGGCTGGAGGCTGGCCATTGTGCCTCTACAGAAAGGAAGCAAATGCAATTTAGAGCTGTTTGAATCAAAAATTTCAAATCATTTACTATTGAAACATAAATGAATAATTGGAGAGGCAGGTGGTGCAGAATGTTGTCACAATGGATTATTGACACTGCTTGATTATCAATCAGTGCGTTGTTAAAAGTTTAGTAAGTTCGTGCCAAATGTCAATTAAAATAATAATAATAATTATATCAATCAAATAAGTTAATTATGTTCTGTGTCCAGAAACCCAATCCTTACAAAGATCTAAAATACAGTGTACACCCAAACACAATATTCAGTCATGTCTGATCTTGCCAAAGGGCCGACTGTTAACTTACAGCTTCAGCATAAACCCATCTGAATCCAAACAATGTTTAGCTACGCAGTAAGCAGTGGTTTTGTGCTGCCTGGGGTTCACCTAAACAAATCTAGGTATAACAGCAATTACTGTATCTATCTGTCATCATGTCCTTAGATGCCACCCACACACGTTTCCAAACTAAATTCTAGTAAGGTTTTTAGCCTTTTAGTAGGTGTTTTAGATTTACTACAATATAGCTTAATAAACTTTTTTGTTGTTGTTGAAAATCTATCACAAATTAGACCATTTGTTTTCATTTTCTGTATTTTTCAATACCCCAAGCAGGGAAATTAAATAGGTTTATTCATCAGTTTTAGTCCTGGGTGACAAAAGATGTGGATTACATTTGTGCGTCAAGTACATGTATCAGTTAAACAATGAACACACATTATGAGGAAAAAGCAGAAGTTTGCCTAATGCGGAAGTAGATACTTCTCCCCCCAAAAATAAATGATTATTTTTATAATTCCTGTAAAATTGTTTATGATACTGCTACTTGCAGGTGTTATGTTACTGTTGATATCTGTATTCTGTATATACCTGAGCAAGTGGTACAGTAGTGTATAAAAGGGTGCTCTGTGACATTGCGAGTCCTGCCTCTTGTGTCCCTGGCCCAAACCCACAGGTGTATCCCATCTACAGTGTAACTATAGCCCAGCTCTCCTGAGTCCAGAGCTTTCACTTAATCATGCATGAGCCTGCTCCAAGTCTGGCAAGTACAAGCACCACAACCACCTCAGGGCTCAGATAAAGAAAAACTTCATCTCTTATCACAACCTCGGAAGTATCTAGTATTATATCCCATGTGTGTCCCAAATTAAAGAATAAACGATATTGTTGTTACTTACCCTTCGTGCTCAGCCTATTTTCGGTTAATTTGGCACAGGAAACTGGACATCATATAACTTGCATCTGTGTGTGTCCAAGTTTGCTAATATCTGCATAAACAACAGTATTTAACCTCCAGCTGCCCAGAACCAGTCTACATTTCTGTGATTATCTGAATTCGAAGCTCTCTGTTTTCTTTCATTCAGTAAAATAAGGGTTAAATAATACCAAACGTGTATCCAGAGGCAGCATCGGTGCTCTCACAATGGACAATCACCTAAACACTCATTATGTTTTGTTGATATATTTCCACATAATAACTGGTTCCTTGTAACACAGTAAGTAGTAGTAAGTAAAATAGTTCTTCTCGAGATGAGAAACAGACTTAACCTACAACTGGCATTACCTCAGTGACTTGGAGCTAAACAAGGTAATTTACAAGACAACATACAGCTTTAATGGTGCTTTGTAAAACTGTTCAAACCATTGTTAACTGCCTGGGTGACCCTGTGCAAATTCACTGAACAAACCCAGAACAAAACATTTTATGGCACGGAAACAGAACATATTTGACAGAACGCCTGTACAATTCACAACCTGAAAAGCTGTTAGGTGTTAAAAATCTCCCCTGCTGTCCTGATGCTGGACATAAGGGAGAGGAAAGCATTGAGCACTCTCTTCTTCAAAGCCTGCCCACAAAAGGTCTGGTTCCCATTCAGTCCACAAGGTCATTGGATAATACACACGGGGACCTGAAGGCCAAGCTGTGGGGGTGGGACCGTTGAGCCAAACATGCACCCCCATACGATAAACAGAAACTTGGAAGCAATTGCGATGTAAAAGTTGTATTGGAACAGGCGGACGAACACAGTGAGAAGTTCACATCTGTCTTGCTCAGCTGTTTGACAGGATCATGACATCATAACCCTCCACCCCCTCCATAAACCCAAAAGTAGGCCACTTCTTTTCCCTTTTTCCCTGATACTGATCGAAACAAATGGATTTCAGTTTGCACACAAAAACCGTGGATTTTGACAATGTCCAAAACCTGCATGAAGAAGAAAGTAACAGCATTCTATTGTTGAGTTTTAGGTGCAGATTTGGCCTGAAAGTGGAGAAAAGAAAGACGGTGGAGATGTAGAAAAGCATCAGTTGCGAGCACATGTGTTTTTTGGCAAGATGGTCTCAACTATGAGTCATAAAGCTGGGAAAAACTTGCAACATAGAGGATTGAGAGACATATTCCTTTGTGCGCAAGTCTCTTATGCAAAGTGGAGAAATCTATTGCATTCAACTATCACTTTTTTACAAGTTTTTAAATGGGTCTGCAATAAAAGTAAAATATATAGTATGAACAAGTAGGTCAAAAGGATGTTACCAAGTCTACCTCTTGCATTAATGTAATACACTTTTAACGCGAAATGTTTAGCAGACAAATGTCTTTTAATTAGCTTCATCGCCCTTCTGAGTATAGGTGCCATGTATCCTGCGTCTGTCAAATTAAAGAGCCACCGTGAAAGACAACCCTGTCAATGATCACCAGAAACCCGATCCCCTGAACAGACAATAGCCCAGTTTTAGAGGTGTGCGCGGTCTTGGTAACAGCAGACAGCCACTGGCCAGGTGTTGCGCATGGAGACGCATCAGACGCTTGACGTGCGTAAAACACTGTCACCCTGCATAGCCTTTAGTTCTCAACGTGTGGGCCTACTCACCAGTGTACTTCAAGTGTCCCACACCAACAGAAGATATTAACAAAGCGCAATATTCCCTCACAGAATGGCTTATAATAAAAACAAACCTAAAACGGGTGCTTAAATTGCGGTGGGATTTAATAGTGAGTGGAGTGACCATGCTGTGTCTAAAAGATGTTTTTTTCTAAATACAAAATGCAGTGGGTTTTTTTTACCAGTTAATGGATGAACGCGGGTTGATGATGTCCTCTTTTGCCGTGAGCAGTGAGAGGCTGTAGGTGTCCAGGTTGATCGTTCGCGTGCTCATCGTGCCAAAAAGTTTCCAGAGCACACCCCGACTCTCTCTCTCCCTTCACCCCACGACAGGGGATTTTGCTCCGTGCAGCGAGTAGCCAGAACCAAAACTGCAAAATGTGGAGGTATGCAGTGCTCATGCAGCGAATGGGCTTGAAGAAGTTCGAGTAGAAGAGGTGTTTGCAGAAGCTGCGCTCTCCCGGTGCGCGGGGGTAGGACTGCCAATGCGCGCTGCTCTTTGTGCGATGGGGTAGAATAAGTTTTCAACAAAAGCCCCACCTCCTGTTGGGTGAGTGGAAGGAGTAATGACTTCACTGGCTGCTGGGTCATCAAAGGAGGAAAGTGCTACTCACCAACATCAAAAAAAACCTACCCATAAGAAGAGCTCTAAACCTGAGATATTTGAGGTGTGAGATTGTCCAAATGTACCACAGGCTTATCTGTGCACACCTTATTTTCACCAAGTTGTCATTTAAATTTGACGTAAAAATATTGAATAACAAGGGTTGAAGGGAAAGGATGCCAGCTGTGCGTGTGCCAACGTGTCTTTGTCTTTGAGTGGACCTCCTCTGGTTCTTGGCAGACTTCAGAGACGCCATTTACAGTGTCACAAGAGGGGAAGAGAAAGCCAAACAGGACCCAATTTCATGGGAAGTGAGTTTGGAACAGGCAGCTAATAGAAAATGCAGGGAGCCACATCAGCCTGAGAACTGGTGGATTTGTGGAGTGGCAATGTTGAATAAAATGTGACGTCTCTGCAGTAATTAGTAAGTTAGGCCTGTATATGTGTACCTGACTTTCCTTTCTTCTAGCGGGTGAATATGTAAAGTAAAAGCTCTACTTTTAGGGAAAAAGTAGAGTGTGATCTTTACAAGAAATGTAGGTAAGATGACTGTACAGAAGCAACTACCAGGGACACTTTTTGTTCTTTTTGTTCCTTTTGTATTTGTTCAGTGATACTTGTTGACTGTCTGTTTATCCCAGGCAGTTATTTTATGGCCAAGGTTTAATATCAGAATGTTAAAAGATTGAGTGGCTGAACATTTATGGGAACTATATACTGTCTGTGATCGTCTCAGAGAATTATTTTTCTGTCATGGTTAAACATCAGAGTGAGAGAAGGTAAAAAGGGGCGAAAAGATTTTTCAGAGAAATATATATGTAGCAGTAACTTGCTTGCAAAAGGACATGAGGAATAACATCCCCACGCAACAATATTCTTTGCCTTCCTGCCATTATGGCCCCTGTAAAACTTGGTCCAGTAATGGGGACAAACTGTTGTACTTGAAGGGGCTTTGGCATTTCCTTTAGTCCACTACATGTCAATTATCACAGACTTCCTGCCTTCTTTATGCAGCCTAAACTAACAGCATGTAATGACAGAATAGCATGGTCTTCTTTTTAACAGTTCTGTTTTTTGTTGTAACGTATTTGTTGTTTTAGTCAAATACAAATTAATTACATTGTTCCATCTGAACTGTCATGATGGACCAAGTCTTGCTGTAATTTGCCTTTTTGTTTGGCATATGATTCAGACCAGATGCCCTGGTATTATGCTCTCTTTTTTCATAGAAAACCATTTATTTGTTTAAAGCTGGATTTCCTACAGTTGTAGAAATAACGTCAGGCGTAATATTTTATATATATATATATATATGTTTATATATATATATATATATATATATATATATATATATATATATATATAATTATAATAAGATCCAAGTACATCAAGGACAAGGCTCCTACAGATGACATGCTCAGTGAATGTCAGACAATGGGGAACAGAGGATGATGAGGTGCTCGAGGGCCCATCATGGGAGGACAAGCCCCGACATGGGATGTACCACCAGAACATAACTGAAGTGGCCGGTCTGAAGGATAGCACAGAGGCCCTGATCATGGCAGCACAGGAGCAGGCCCTGAACACCAGATCAATAGAGGCCCAGATCTAACACACCAGACAAGACAAGGGACAGGATTCATGGAGCACCATAACCAGGTGGCTGGCATAGTGTACAGAAACATCTGTGCAGAGTACGGGCTGGACACCGCAAGGACAAGGTGGGAAACACCTCCAAAGGCGGTGGAGAACGACCGAGCCAAGGTCCTGTGGGATTTCAGATACAGACAGACCGAATGGTGATGGCGAACCAACAGGACAGAGTGGTGGTTGACACGGTGCAGAGGAAAGCTGTGGTGGTGGACATCGCAGTACCATGAGATGTAACATTCGGAAAAAGGAACATGAGAAACTAGAGAAATACTAAGGCCTCAGAGAGAAGCTGGAGAAGGCCTGGAGCGTGAAGGTATCGGTGGTGCCCGTAGTGATTGGAGCACTTGGGGCAGTGACCCCCAAACTGGAGGAATGGCTTGAGCAGATCCCAGGAAAAACATCAGACACCTTGGTACAGAAAAGTGCAGTGCAGGAACAGCAAAGATACTGCGCTTGAACCCTCAAGCTCCCAGGGGCCTCTGGTAGAGAAATAGAGACTATCCGTGGAGGGTGAGAAGAGTTTTTTTTAAATAACTAAAATCATATTATTAATGATCATTGGTGAAGAGGTGAAATTAATTATCTGACCTCACAGGAAATAGTTAAGAAAAGGCTCTTTTACCAAAAGAAATATATTATGAGAGTGGATTAGGTTAGGTTAGGTGTCTCTATTCGTACCTTTGGGTAAATTGGTTTGCAATGATTAAGAGATTTTAAACATACATGCACACAGTATAAAAAAACACAGACCTGGATAATGGATAATCTGGACAATCAATCCACTATATATATAAAAACAATGAACAGGAATGAGAAGGTAATGTTGTTTTGACAGACAAAGTTGGAAAAATGTGTCATGTTTCAAAGAGTCAAAGTGCTCACTGTTTACTGGGATCTGCGAACTGCTGGAGAAACTGTGGTTGTCAAGTGGTTCATCATTACCGTGTGTTTTGGACCTGCCCTATTATTCACGAATACTAATCTGAGCTCAATGGGGCACCGCGGATTGTCTTTGACACCGATATTCCATTTGACTTTAAAAAACCTCATTTGACCTTAAAAAATGTACCTCAGACGTAGGACTCTAGCAATGGAGTTGGACCTTGTACTTGGCCTAGTAAACTAATCAAATTACTCAATTATTGCTTCACTATTATGTCAATTTATATACCACTCATATAGTAGGCCTAAAACACTAAAATAACACAAGGTAAATGTAAAACCTTAAGTGATGCCATACTTACCAGTACATCTTGACGTTTTGCAGAAAATCACGTCTTCCTATCAGGCTGCTTCCAAATGAGGTCACTCCACAGCTATGCACCTTCAAAACACCCTTTAGAGCCCTTTTCTCCTCGCTCAGAAGACACATGTGTCTGGGTCCAGGAGGGAGCTACATATGTTTTTTCAATTTTCACCCACATTCTCAAACTTAAGTAATTCAAATATATGAATTGTTTAGTTGTTAAAGCAGTATGGTTCTTAAATGTTATGTTTGTATCTGATATTTATTAAACTTGTTTTTAGATGTAAAACTAATAACCACAACTAATACTGTGTATAAGATAATCCTTTATTGTCCACACATGGTATAGATGCACACGTACCAAGATATCAACCAAAAGCTGTAAGGCAATGCTACAGCTTATAGCAGCAACAAAATCTAATCATTTCATTTAGTTCACTTTCAAATGTTGTTACCAAAAAGTTACAATCACTTGTGCCTGGGCATCTGTTGTTTAAACTACATCAGTTTAATCCTTTTTAATGAGTCCATCACCAAATGACTGTGAAATGCAGATCTCTTTGTGTCGTTTAGGGGAAGACTGAAAAATGGAAGCCAGATGTGGTGACGTCATTGTGTCTCTTAGAGTGAGCCTGTTAAACCAGAACATTTGTGGGAAATAGGAATTGGAGCAAATGACAAAGCAGATGACAGCTTTGTGGTTTGTAATCAAATATTGGCCTTTAACTAAGAAAATACTGACACATCAAAATGGGGCCTTTATTGAATGACTGCCCAGTGGACTGATTATTCTGGAGGTGGTGTCGTGATATCTCTATCAGAGGGATCTTGTACTTTTCTGTAACTTGGAGTGTCCACAACCAGCTTGTCTCCCTGGAGATGTTTGGATTTATTTATTTGCTGGTGTTTTTATTGCTCAAAAATACCTTGAAAAACATTTCTGCATTCTAACGGTCACTTGACAGACCCACTGACACTAGAAAGAGGAGTGAGTCAAGGATGTGCATGGGCTGTCTTTTTGTTCACTTTGTATTTGTAAGCATTGGCCTGATTTATTAGACATCAAAAACAGTTATACATTGAAAAGATGGAACATTGCCTGCTACTCGGATGGAGATTTTTAACCAAACCATAAAGAACACAATCGAACTCTTTCTCCAGATCCACTAATGTGGACTGGTTGGGCAAACTCCCATGAACCCTCGAGCACCCGATGGAGAGTATAGAGCTGGTCTAGTGTTCCACGACTGGGCCGAAAACCACACTGCTCCTCCTGAATCCGATCTTCGACTATCAATCAGATTCTCCTCTCCAGTACCTTGAAATAGACCTTATTGGGCAAGATCCGTAGTTGTGAGACACCATCTGGTCCCCCTTCAGAGACATGTCAGCCAAGACAATCCTGCAACATCCAGATACTTTGGACAGATCTCATCCAACAACGGAACATTGCCACCAAGGACTGTAGGACTCTTACAATACATGGGTTTTGGTTGACAGTTCTGTCTCTCTTCACCTGAGTGTCCAAGACACATGGCCAAAAGTCAGATGACATGACAACAAAGTGGATCATTGATATCCTGGTGCTTGAACATGGTGTTTGTTACAAACAAACTATGACCAGTCCAATAATCTTGTCTGTAATTATTAATAGGCACAGTCCATAAAATAAATAAATAAATAATAGTGATAACAATAATATTAATAATAATAACATGCATTCTTACTGTGAGCAGGGGCCGCCTCTCCGCAGATCTGACCTGCAATTGTGCCAGGTGGCATTACTAGTTTGTCACCATGGAGATATAAACATACTGTGGAACATTGCAAGCAAAGTAAGATCTCCAAGAGGACACGACAAGCAAGTGGCACAGTTCTGGTTAGTGCACCTTCAAGATCAGCATGAATAAAAACAGAAGTCAAGTTTAAAAGATTCCCAGTTTTAATAAACCCAGTCAAACATCAAAATACTGAAATGGCAAAAAATAAGCTTTTTTTTTTCTCCTCGGATTTTCTCACTATGTTTGTACAAATCAGTGGTTCAAAAATATTACAAACCTTAAGCGTCACAACATTTTTTGCAACTGCCGCAAAAAACATTCTGATTGTTTTAGATTGTTTGAAAGCCCTTGATAGTTTAGTTGTGTATAGTGTGCTCTTTTTGCCTTTTATTGTAAAATACACAACATAAGTAGTAGTAATAAAATTAATAAAATCCATACCATATGAGTAATTAGAAAAAAAGGTGCATCATAATACTACAGAGCTAATACCCTCCACTTAAAATACAGTAAACACCATGTCAGAATTGTACTGCCCAAGAACACTGGGCAAACATTAATCATGGAGAGAAGCCTTTGCTTTGCTTTGTATGTTTAAATTTCCAACACAGCCTTATGTTGATTTAAAGCACAATTTAGTCACAAAGTCTCCTTACAATATTAAGTATAGTTCGTTGTAGCCAAGCAACAAAAGGGTGTATGATTTAGTTTGGCTTAAAGACAAAAGACATAAGAAACAATGGACAAGAATTAGGTATGTCCACACTTAAGTAGTAGTGATAAGCTACATATCATGACATACAGGCACCTTAATGAATGCAACACTGGAAAACACTGCTTTAACTGCTGGGTTAGAAATATGACATTTCAGCATTCAAGCATAGACAATACACTAGATGTACTGGTGGAAATTCTTATAACGCTCCTTGAATGTCTGAAAAGGAAGTAGTAAAAAACACAGGCTAACCGTGCAAGAAGATATTACATAGAAATGAGAGCTGCCTATTGTTGTTTCTGTGCTCTTATGTGTTTCTTGGCTTTATCAACTCTTTTGAGCTCGGAAAGCTGCGAGTGTAGTGCCTGTACACAGCCAAAAGAGTGAGGTTCTACTAAAGGCACCGAAAAGGAGACACCAAACTAACAGTGATGACAGGCTCTACTAGAAATGAGGCCTTGTAGTTAATGCGCTTGAACAGACTTTGGCCAGTAGGTGTCAGTGTTGCACATTTATAAAAAAGTAATGTTTCACCTTATCCCATAACCCCAAGCCGGTTAGAGCCTTTGAGCAAGCATTCAAAAGTAAAATGCCATAATTTATATTTAGAAATCCATATGCATACAAGGCGGATGCTCAAAAAAACATGCACAAGAACTTCTTTACTTAACCATTGTTTATCTTATTGTTTATATAATTCAACCGTATAGTTTGGCTGTTGTAAATTTTATGTAATAATCTGATTCAAATGTTTTAATGTTAATCATGTTAAAAGCACAGTAAGGGCCTAACCAAATGCTTTGGCTGAGAACCCATTACTTTGCATATTGGGTACTTCTGGGAATATTCTTGCCTAATGCTACTTTGAGCTGCAACGAGCTCATTTAGTAAAGCTGATCTGTGCATAAAGCAATATAGCAAATTAAAAGCTACTGCAGAGTTGAACAATAACCATTTTAGGTTTTAGGTATCAATAGCATGCTACAATCAGCAGAACATAGTACACAATAAATTATTTGTGTAACATAAAAGCATAGTTATAAACATAAAAAAGAAAGTGCATTCCAACACCAAGTGCCATTGCAAAGACTAGGCTAACCGTGCACCCTCCCAGCACCGAGACCAGCCAGTGCTTCACTCCGCAGACTCCAGGAATCCACCTGTCAAACCATCGCTTCCTTCTTCCTCTCTAAAAGTGGAGTGGAACTTTTAGACCAAACAATATCACAATCTGAAATAAACCTAAGGCCAAGGTTGCGTATATTACAAAAGTTTAAGTGAAGGCCATCTGTCAGCAAATCTATGACAAACAGACAAAGGTGCTCCCTGGGCATGGCTCAGGTTGGCTCAGAAGATCTCTTGAACAATGGCAGAGAGTGCATAAAACAACATCATCACCCTTTATATCATTATCATTAATTATCTACCACAGAAACCATCTGCAGATTCTGAGAATTTAGTTGAAATCCTACCTGACTGGTTGTCTGACTATTATAAGGCACATGAACAGTAGGAAAGAATTACTGATCAAACCAAAGCAACCACCTAAAATCAAATATACACAGGGACGTCCATCTAAAAAGAAAACAAATGGTGTTGGTTGCATGTACTGCACAAACAGATAGAGCCTGGGTTTGGCTTTTCCTTCATTCAATTCAAACCTCTTTATAATTTGCTAATTTTCTCACTTAGTCTTGTGAGATTTCTACCTTCTATTTCTGTAGCTGACAATAACTTTGACACATCTCCCATGGAAAACAACACCACGTGTCTCACACAATCCATCTTTCTCCAGCAGTCACACTGGTGACGCTAAGGGGCACACAAGCCCCAAATAGAACAAAGTGTTAATAGAAACTTAACACCCCAATGCCTTCTTTTCACATAAAGGCTCAGAATCCAAAGAAATTAGCACTCTTTGCAAAAATCTGTGCTCTCACCTGCTCTCAACTATTCAATGACAATAAAAGCACTATCTTCTGGCTAAGAAGAACAAAATGCAGCAGAGGTCATGGGGTGGTTAGTCGTTTTACACATTCTAATATCACTGATCCTATGTGACCCCATATACACTGTCAAAAGAATTCACAATACTTACCCATTTGAATACCCTCAGATGTGTTTTGGGTAAACACTAACGCTCTTGAGAGACACAGTCAGTGTTAAATTGCACGTGGACACTATAAATTGTATGTTAAGCACCATTTTCAATTACAGCAAGAGGAAATTGAAGGCAGTATGCACCTTTGATATATTTCTCCCAAACCAAAACCTACACATATTACAGTGCATTGTTATTTTTTGAATACTCTTTAACTATATCTTCTGTCACCTTTTGCTAAAGCCTGTGTGGATTAAAATAAACCACGGCTTTGGTTTGTATGAAATAAGTAAAAGTATTAGTAAATTAAGCATGTGAGTAAAGAGGTCCCCAAAATCTAATTTGTCAGTAGTGGTCACTGTCAGAAAGCATACAAAGTGCATAGGGGTTAATTCAGTTTGTCACTAAAAGCTCGTATTTGATATTTCAGTCAAGCACTAAAGATTTGGGCAGTTTGTATAGACAGAAGACCACTTGAGCGGGGGTTGATTGCCATTATCAGGTCATACAATTACCATGGTGACTAGCAGTTTGGAGTTGTCTTGTTACACCCACTTCCGCACTTCACTTTAACAGTCTTTCTTTCTGGGGCTAGTGACCATGCATGCTCCTTATAACATAACTTGTGAAAGAGAATAGCAAAAAAGTCAAAAAGACATTGCCATTGTCCATGTTTCCAGTGCTGGTTTTGGAGGGCTGATCATGTTTGTGTGTGCAAGTTAACAGTCTGTGTACAAGTGAAGGCAGAATTAAGCCCCACACAGGGAGCCTTAAGGTCAGTGTGAAGGATGGAGACTGAGAGATCAGAGCCCTTGCACCCAGTGCACACTTGAAGGCTGGGCACTCTGCCGCCGAAGGGACCAGTTCAAGTGGAGGAACAGAAGCACGGCACTGGGAAGCACAAGTGTCACCCAAAGCTACATATCCATAACAATCCATCACCCACCTGAACCCAATTTTAAGTTCCAAACATTCATAAAAAAATTCAGGCATGATCAGTTCTCTCTTCGAACCAGGGAGCACACTTCAGGAGATGTGTGGAGAGGAAGATGGGTGTCTCCAGAAACACCAACCCCTTTTCGTGTGCTGCTTGCGCAGAATCTCCTCCTCACGCTCACGCTCCTTTTGGGAGCGCAGGTAACGGTCCTCTTCCTTCAGGAACCACACTGGAGGCCAACGCTGCTTTTCAAAGTGCTTCTGGTTATCTGCACATACAGATTTTGTGTTTAATGAACATTAAACTAAGTAACTTATTAACAGACATTGTTTGCTTTTGTACTGTAAAGTGTTTCAGCAAGTGTGTAGAGTTACCTGGAGACATGGCCTTCATGTCCTTGGGAAACTTGCGGCATATGCTGTTATAGTTAGTGCAGATGTGATGAAGACACCAAGCTGAGAGTTGTTTGGCATTGTGAAACTACAACAGGGAGGAATATATTAATGAGGAGGAATTAACATATTTCCTAGTCGGTACTTCTTTGTTTCTAACCTGTGCCAGTTCCAAGTAGGCCAACACTTGCCCATCAATATCTACTCCTTTCATTGCCAACTCCAGAAGCTCATCAACAGCATGTTGTTCTGTGAGCACAAAATAGCATAGTTAGTATTGTTTGTTTCAAGTCAGTAACATTTTGAAAGATAATATTTATAAAGAAACACCAATTTACCGGTGAGAGCAACTAGACGTGGCAAACAGAGACGATTGGCCAGAACTATAAGTTCTATGGGCTCCAGACCTTGACTGGGAGTCAGCAGACCACAGTAGAGGAACTCCAGCACCCCTCTCATACATGCAGTGCTTGTATTGGGGATGGACACCTATAACAAACAGTAAATTATAATTATGCACAAAGTTTAGTTTGACACTGTACCACTGGGACTAACGATGTAACCACTGTGTAATTATGATATGCAAGACTAAAACTAGGGCGACCACTTGGCTATTGAAAAAATATTGGCTATTGGCCAAAATCTCTAGATTTTCTAGAATCTAGAAAATCTCCATTCATCTGACAGATTAATGTCTTAATATTTTTATATTAAAATGTCTCGTCTCCCGCAGTGCACCTGAATGCAGCACCGGAGTGACACTCCTGTTTGCACCAGCTCTGACCTTTCATGACTCTGACTGAGGTCAGAATTAATATATAATATATATATAGAGAGAGAGAGAGAGAGAGAGAGAGAGAGAGAGAGAGAGAGAGAGAGAGAGAGAGAGAGAGAGAGAGAGAGAGAGAGAGAGAGAGAGAGAGAGAGAGAGGTATCAGTACACAGTATGAAGAGCCTTACGATCTAAACTCAAGAGTATTCTTCCTGAAACACCTATTTAGGCCACTAGATCACCTAAATACCTTTCCTAAACTATAAAGCACCTATTTGAATAGACTAACACATTTACAGAAACCTGCGCTCCACCATAAATAAATTACACTCAGACAGAAAAAAGAGAGCCTAACAAACTAACCCTGAGCAGCAGGCATTCATTCACCTGTGCGCTATGGGACTGTAACACGGAAGGAGGCTAAATAATAATGAGCGCGATAGTCTGACCCCACAGGGCGCTCCTAACTGAGACTCTCTTTCACCTCACCTTCCATAACCAATTAGAGAGAATGTCAGCCCAGTGACCAATCAAAAAGTGTAGTAAGCGACAATGCCAAGACATGGGTGGTCTCCAGAACTGAAGACCCCATCTGAGAACAGGAAGCATAAAAGAAAACACCCTACAACAGCAATCCTGCAGGGCACTTGTGTAAGGCGCTCTATGTACATTATCTACCAATTGGTTTAGAATTTAAATATCACAATCATAAGAAATAACATTTAAATAATAACACAGAAATGTCAAACCCTAACCCTATCTTAAAATATGCTAGAAGAAAAAAGCTATGCTTTTAGTGTCTATGATTGATGACACTTTGGCTCTTAAACATGCACATTTGACTGGGCGACAAGTGCATTGCCTGAGGGAGGTCAGTGGGGCCAAAGGACACAGTTTGAATAAATGTGTAGAGTGAGATAGTGTGCAAGGGGTTACCTAAAGATTTTAGTTTATTTGAAACACACTGACTATGGATGATGACGGTGACTACTGCCCAACTGCACAGCCAAATATGTGGGTTACTGTATACAACACAGTTAAACAGTGCCACAGCAAACTCAGTTAATGTAACCATAGCCACAAGCAGCCCACCAGCAGTCCACACTGTGCCCCCTCAGCCCTGCTCATATCCAGTCTACAAAAAAAAACACTTTCACCCACTCACACAATGTGTTTCTTTTCATTTTAAGTTAACACAAAATTTGTAAATCTGTGAAACCTGCTTTACTTTTTTACATCTGGGTCTAGGTAATGTTAAACTTTTTTTGTAGTTTTTCCTGGCCGAGAAGGAGGTTCTAAGGACAGGAGACCCTGGGACATTACCAAGTCCCTATGAACATTGTTTAATCTGTTTTTCACTGTCGCCCTCCGAGACAACTGCTGTTGTGATTTTGGGCGTTATAAAAAAAAAAAAAAAAAAATGGAATTGAAATAAACTGATGTTTGCCCAAGAAACGATACTCAAGGTATCCGATTCTTCATAGTCGACAGCGCATAGAAATGATGAGATAATCTACTTCCTGTGAAGTTAGGTCAGGCCTGAATATGAATCTAAGCACTCCTCACAGCACAATAACTTCTACAAGGCCAATCCTAAATTGTTACTAATTTAGAAAATAGTCACCTATTGATAAAAACGAAAATACTAACCTCATCTCTTTACGGTAATTATTGATGTAATTGAGCATTACCTTACATTATTGAAGATCATGCAGAGTTACAAAGAGTATTTTGCATTTACATTTTCATCAAATAATGTGCAATAGTCTGTGGTCAAGTCTACCACATTGACCCTCAGTTTTGTGAGATCGACTCCAAGTCAGGTCTCTGATAATTTGCTGATTGTCTCGCCCCACTCTTCTTTCCCTTTCAAGCTTACATTCAAATAAAGCAGAACTTGACCCACCTCGTCAGTGTAGCTTTCCATGAAGGAGCCACGGAACATCGCAGCCATCCAGTCACAGCTGGAGATGAGCAGAGGCTTATGGGCCGGAAGACAGCCATCATCCAGCTGGAACACCACATCTGAAAGCGTGTGGAAAAGAGCATTCACCTTGTGGAGTGCCACAGAGAAGCCCAGGCTACAGAGACAGGTACGGATGGACATACACCATAGGACACACAGGGAGGCAAACAGGGACAGAAACATGGACAGAGGACAGACAGATAAATCGACAGAGTGAAAGAACAGCTACTGACGTCGTGACGTGAGTGGATGTGAACAATGAAGTTAACTGTATAACTGTATCAGGGAGCTGACGACAGACTCCACAGAAAGTAATAATCTACACCAGCTTCACCAATCCTTCCAGCAAAGATGTATGAGCAGAGTGAAGATCTACTTTAGCCTTTTTATTTTTGAAAGAATGCTTCAAACTGGATTAATTGTATTGTGGACTGGGACTTATTGAATTGGAGAAAAACACTAATGGAATGCAAAACTTTGTAGCTTCACAAGAGATGAGTAATAAAGTATTATTTTATTTCAATTTCAAGGTTAGTTTACTGTGGAACATTCCCGCCAAAGCAATAAGCAATCCATTCACCAGGAAAGTTATATGGTGCACCTTTACCTGAATTAAAATCATTTATTGAGGATGTTTATTATTTATTATTATTATTATTATTATTATTATTATTATTATTATTATAATAATAATAATAATAATAATAATAATAATAATAATAATAATTAAAGCCGCGGTAGCGGCAATGATGGCTCTCGCCACCGGTGCGACCGCCATCCCCCGCGACTGTGTTTTGAGCGCAATTGCCCCGATACTGCGTTCTCTTAGACTTTATTCTTTAGACTTTATTCTTTAAACCCCCTCCTCCCTGCACCCCCGTCACCTAGCAACAGAGACCCGGCGTTAATGTTGATGCTAACGCCAATGCTAAGATCACTTCCTCTTCCACAAAGAGGAAGTGAAGGCATTAATTGCGCCCCTGCTGGCCAATAGTGAAAATACACATTATCTGCAGTGCACTTTTTTCATAGCGTCTCGAGGAGAATATAATCCATGAGTTTCAAACAAATCAGACAATGTTGAATTTTTCACACAACGGGTAGGGGGCGCTATAGAATAAATTTGTTACATGGGTATTTATTTCCAATAAGATCAATTCCAATAGGCGTGACTTGTCCTTGAAAAAACAGGAAATTAAGGGTGTGTTACGCAGAGATTGTAAGGTATATCACTTTTTTTTATATATATATTTATTAAATTTCAATGTCTTTAGATGCAAAAAAAGTACAATTTTGAAAAAAAAAAAGTCAAACATGGTGGCGCCACTTTGATTCAACATGGCTGACTTCCTGTTTATCATAGATCGATGCTGCCAGGTGTGTTTTACTTGTCAAAGGTTAGAGGTCAAAGGTAGCTCTATCACTGTCCCAAGTCTCCTATGTGCCTAAGATAAGATAAGATAATCCTTTATTGTCCACACAAGGGGAAATTTCGTTATTACAACGCAGTTGCGTAACTCTGCAAACAGGAGGAAAGGACAGAGGAAGTTTCAAAAACACACTCTTAATAGAACTCTTATGAACAAAAACAAAAAACTCTTATTAACAAAACTCCTCTCCTATCTTAATAGGGAATGGATGGGGGGAAATAAAATAAAATAGATAAAAAGAAAAAGAAAAAATAAAATAATGGTAATAGAATAAAATAAAAATAAAGTAAAAATAGCTAGCACAAGACTAGGTCAAAGATTAAGAGTTTCATGTGTTTTCTTTTTTGAACTAGTCGGCACTGGTGCGACGGGCGTTCTTGCAACCTCCATTTTATTCTAGTTCGGGCCAAGCCGATCGCGTCTATGTCCCATGTGGGACATTCATCAATGTTCAGGGGGTCAAAAATGCCCGAGTTGTGGCAAAATGACCATGAAAGAATAATAATAATAATATTACTAAGAAGAAGAAGAAACCTGGCAAGAACAAAGACTCTTCGCATTCCATTCTCGAGCCAATGATAATACTATTATCAGGCCTAAATTTTAGTAAATTCCATATAAAAAAAAAGATAAGACATGATGCCACAAAACAAGCACAAAAAGACACTTGAAGTGAGCAGATCAATAAATATAATTGAATTATTGATGCTTGTGCACCTCAGCACTTGTACACTGGCCTAATGTACAGTATATTAGCACATGCATGTATTCACAAAGAAAAGTACAGTAACAATAATCTTTCTAAGCTTCATATTTTGAAACCTATGGTCGTGTGTGGTTTACCAGCAAAGGTCCCTTTGCTGAGACACTCCTTGATCCGGTTGGCCCTGCGCACGTGGAAAGCCTTGGTAATCTCCTGGTTCATGAAGCTCTCTCGGTTCAGCACATTGGCCACCATCATTCGCAGGTCAAACACTTCCAGCAGCTCAGCTATAGTGGCCACCTGCATTAGATCCCCTCTGCCCTCATCCAAGCTGCCTGTGTAGAGGTACTGGAGCGCAGCCTAGAAAAACAGAGCAGCCCAAAATAGGGCAAACAAGCAATATAAATCATAATCATTGTGTTTTTTAATTCATTAAGGTAAATTAATGTAATATTTGTATTATAAATAAATGGTGGTCTAGTAATGTCTACCAACAAGCAGGAAAGAATGCAGATTTACAAATCCAGGTGGTTAAGTACTACTTAAAATTAGCATGTGCCATTTTGTGGACATCATGCACGTTATTTGCCATTAGAAACGTACTGCGTGCATATTATTAGTGCCGCAAATCTGATACGTGTGCCCAAGCTGTTGTGACAGCCACATATAAAAAGTTATGAGGGATAAATGACAGGAGATGTTCACTATTAATAATTAGGCTACTACGTTATAAAAACAACCTAATTCATTCTATTGTAGGTCTATAGCAAAAAGATGTTCTTATGAGACATAAAAACTATTTTGAATTGCTCTGATTGCGAACTTAGAGGCACAGAAAAAAGGGGTAAATAGTTAATCAACATCTATGACTGTGTCTCTCATCTGATGTTCACATTGCAGCTCCTCTAGGCCCTGGACAGAGGGACGTGCTGAGAGAACCTGCAGGCAAACTGTAACCAGCGCTGCCAAAAGTCTGAACCTGGGGCCGAGGACCACTGAGCTTGAAATGGGAAAACAGGGGAGTACGGACACACGCACGCTTGTATGATGGAGTCGCCCGGGATCAGAGGAAACAGTGAACAGCGCCTCCTCTTGTGTCAATGTGCACAGACCCCACTGTCTTCATTAAGGACTTTAAAAGGATGTGGGACTCCTTAAATCTGTTTGAGGGACAGCTTCTGTGAATTGCTCAAGTACAGATTACTATAAAGGTCAACGCATTTTATAACGGCTGCCGTCAAAACAGCACATTATTATTTGATCATGATAAGGAGCTATATCCAAGCATCGATACGCAAACTACAGTAGTCTGTGCTGGTTGACGTTTACATCTTAGGTATTACATTAATTTTGGAATACAAGAAGTCAGGGTTTTGGCTGTTTTACCCCTCATGAGTTGTTACAAATAAGACAATGTTCGATAAAAGATATAATTTGGATTTTCTCCACTTAAGATTTTGCACAATGTGGTAAAATTGCTTCATTTTAAATTTGCAATAGCTCCCTAGAGCCAAATTTGCGCTGCAACCTTTTTGCGTTCATTAAAGTTCATGAAACTGGCCGTTTGCTCCACGTAAGCATGCACGGTCCATTTCGCAAGTGAAAAAACACTTAATATATCTGGTTCAAGTGTACATAAAGCACATGAACTTTCCCCCGAAGAGTATATTGTAAAAGCAGATATTTGTGACAAAATGAGACCACTAGGCACTGAGTACAACTATTAAAAAAATATTTTAGCACTCATAAACCCAGAAGTAAAGGCCAAAAGCAGCACTCTGATTGCGCTTCAGCAGTCAGCCCCAGTTTCACTTCTGTTTGAAAAAAGCTGTTCTAAAGCCGCAACAATTCTTCACTCCTAAAGAGTTTGTGAGAGCTATGAATTTAAACTTTAGCCTTTTGTGGTTTGAAAATCACATACTCCAGCTTAAAGCTTACATGTGTAATAAATGAAAAACAACAACATTATTATTACCTTAAATGGTTCTTCTTGTATGAGCGCATCCATGGCTACCACAGTCATGAGTCTGGGCCGTCCTGTCATGGGATCATCCACATGCTCCAGACAAACACCCAGAAAGCCCCTGCCCCATCCTGAAAGCGCCCGTCCGGTCCCGAGCACACCCAGTGCGTACTGGGCTCGAGAAGGGAGAGCGTTATCACTCTGGGAAGTCCTCAGAGAGCCCTGCTGGAGGAGATGGGGTTGGTTCAACACCTGTACCCCTCCCTGAATACCATCTTTGTCAATGTCCAGGCTTTTGGTACGACCCGCCTGCTCCTTCGCTCCTCTCCTTGTTTGTTCATCTTCTTCTCCAAGTTCCATGTTTTCTTTATTCTCTTGATCCTCCTCCATCTGCCCTTTAGATAACCCACCTAAATCTAGAGTGAATAGGTCATAGAATTTGGAGCAAGATGTGGCAAGATAGACTTTATGTGCAAAGACTCGAGTAAAGCCGCCCTGAAGGAGAAAAAGGACATCCGAACAGAGCGGCAGGCAGAACAGAGAGTCTGGACCTTCTCCATCTGAGGGTGGGGGGTCTGGGATTCCTACTATGGGCCGTGGCGGGCGAGGGGGCAGGAAGGGGGCCTGGAGTAGCGGCCTGTGGACCCTTTTCAAATGGGACTTCCAGAACTGCAGGTGCCGTCGGGAGATGAGGGCAGCTCGGATGGCATTGTCGAAAACATCCTTGACTCCAAACTGAGCTACAATACTTGTCTCATAGTAAGGAATACCGAGTTCCTTTGCCACCTCATGGCCTCTCTCTGGTGGAAGAATGTCCGTTGGTTTGATGGGTCTGTAGAGAACATTAAAAACAATTAATTTAAATGTACTAACTTTCTGTGCTATATCTTTGGAAACGTGTGTGTGTGTGTGTGTGTGTGCGTGCGTGCGCGCGCGCGTGCGTGCGTGCAATAATAGTTTATTGCGCTGGGCCGCAATAAATTATTATTTTAGTGGTGGATTATTCAGCAATTATTTTTTCGATAAGATTATACAGACGATTATTGTTCAGTGAGAATTTAAATACATTTTTAACAAAATAAAGGTTGACATATGGTGACTGAGGGTCTCAAGTTCAGGAAAATGTTATTATTGTATTATAGAAAGGTTTTTTGGAGTCTGTGATTATTTTATAGTCTCGTCATGGTTATTCAAATTAAGTGTTGCAGCCCTAAAATAATTTAGATTTAGCAAGTGTTTATTAGATTATGGTTTGACAAGTAACAATTATGGGTAGTGAGATTAAATCTATATATGTATTAACTTGCAGTTTGGCCTCAAATGATTCTTGATCTGCAATGATAATAGTTCAGCAGAATTTGTCTTACTTGGCTAAGGGTCGACGTGCACGATTAACAGCATCCAAGTCAGCGTAGCGCAGATCCAGCTGGCAGCCAACAAGGATGATAGGCGTCCGAGGACAGAAGTGCTTGATCTCCGGAAACCACATGGTACGGACATGTCGCAGGGAGTTTGGGTTAGCCAGAGAAAAACACAGCACCACAACGTCCGACCTACAGGCACAAAATACAATTTAGAGACACCAAGAAAAATTTATTACAAACTAATAAACTGTGTGGCATTTACAATTATGTGATGATTGCAATATTTGAATAGTAACGGTAAGTATTTAAAATAGGGTTGGGCGATAGGACAAAATGAATTAATCATCTTTCAATCAATAATTTTATTTTGTTCATTCATTAATTCATTAACTATCCCAGTGATTTTATTATGTTTATTTTGTTTTAATATTACAATCTTGAAAATAAACAGAACATAAAGACTTTCAATCCGTGCCATTAAAGACAAAAGAATAGCCAAATGCCTTCTGAACTCAGCTCCGAACTACGTGCTTTTAAGACAAACTGTGGATTTTATTTAAAAAGACCCAAGCATATCATTGACAATTAAACAGGACTGAATTACAATTCAAATTTGATTAATTGCACAGTCCTAATTTAAAACAAGCGTTATGATTGTAACTATGGTTCTATGAATCCCTAGTGACCGCCAAAGGCTTAAGCACTGAATGAATCCTATGCACGCTTAAGCACCGCCTCTGGCAGAGGGATGAAATAGAACCACTGATGTACAGTATTAGATCATCAAACAAGTTCAAATTAGGACTATAACAATACACATTTGTTTCTTGTGAAGCAGACATTGCATTTGCAAGTATTTATTATACATTGTGCACTCCTGATGGCTAGAATGCAATAGTGCAGAGAGCCAAATGTGAGTGTGTATTGGACTTGGCTCTGCATCTATGTGCACATGTCTGGACCTCCAGGCTACTGATTTGTGTGGCCTATTTTTCTCTTACATAAACACATCTAAGCCCGCTAAGGCTACATGGTCACAAAGAGATGACTAAGAATAGCTCAGACAATGTAATTTGCTTAAATTATGTTTTGGGCATCAGCACCAGGGACTGTCATTATCTCTACAACACAACGTGCATATCTAGGTAATGGTTGATAAAGTGAGTACATGCTGACATTACACAAGTCTGTTAAATCCTACGTGTAGATCAACACCACTACAAGGGACTTTGGACTTCAAAGACCAAAATAATACACAGATTTCTTTTTTATATCTACTAAAAAGCTGACCAAAATGAAAAGGTCATGGTGTCAATAATCAAGAATATTAGTTCAATAATTGTATATGGTGACATCCCTACTGCTCAAAGGATATATTGAAAATCAATATAATAATCCATTACCACAATAGCGCCCGGCTAGTTCCAGTTGCCGTAAAAGTGCGGATCTTAATTTCTCTATGGGAATTAGCTAAGCCTTGGTCAAATAAATAAAAACAAAAAAGATCTCATAGTGCAGAGCAAGCCGAGGTGCAGCTGCCCAACAAGCAAGACTTCCTTATTGTTGCAAAGCAGAAGAACCACACTAATGTTTATAGGCGGACTCAGTTGCTTCGGCCCCAAAGACCCCCTTGCAACACCACTGAGAGTTACAGATGGATAATCACTGGCAGCATGTTAAGACTTTTATGCACAATGTAAATATGTCACTGGAGGAAACCTGTGTTCATAAAAGTATGTGTTTTTGTCTCAAACTAAAGGCTAACACACATTAACTTAAATCTAAAGTAGACAAACTTGATTAAAGTACGTTGAAGGCAAAGTCAAGGGTCTTTGTAAACAGGTTAGTTGAGTTTGTGGTATTATTTTAACAATATCGATAACATTTATTGTATGTTACAATTACACTGCGCTTACTTTTCTAAACATCGAGATTTCCCCAGGTGGTTTTTACATGGTACATAAAGATCTTAACATGCTGCCTGTGATTATCCCTCTGTAACTTGATCTCAGCTTTGTGTTAATTAATTATTTATTTATTTTAGCAAGACTCAGCTAATTCCCCCGGATAGAAGGTAGTGGAGCGCCACAATTCAAGGCCACCGGAATTAGCCAGTCAGTTTTGTGAAAAGTGACTATTGTGGGGGTTAGATATTGGATCAAATTAAATTTTGAAATAAAAAAGCAATTGATATTATATTTATATTATATTGTATAGTATTATATTGAGTATATAATTGATAGCAACATTCACACCAGTCCAGAGGGACCTTTCAGGTGTCAGGTGTTTGGTATTTTGTTTTATTTTTTTATGGAATGTAAACAATCTTTCATTGTTTCTACAATTAACATAATAGCAAAGCTGTATTGCCAAAATCACTCTTTAAGATGTTTTTAATAAAGCACTTTTTTTTAAACAGAAAACTTATGAAGTACTAAGTACGACCCGTTACAATTATTATTACAGTTAAAATTGTGGGTATTGTGTAAGATCATATGCATAGGCATCTTACTAATCTTAAAAAGATGCAACATTACATAATACTGCAACAGCTGCCACCCATAAGATTAACATGTTAACGATATTTTACTAACCAGGTTTTTTCTGTTTCGGAAATGACCTATTTTAAACAAACTTGTTTTGTTTTCCAACTCCTGACAAAGCATGTGACATTTGGTGTGATACTTTGAGTTTTTAAACACTAACATAGCCTTCCGTGTAGTGCCATGGCCAAATGTATTATGGGAGAAAGGTTGAGTTATACTGGGCATTTAGGAGATAGGAGAGGTCAAATGAGGTGACAAATGGGTCACTAGGCAAGTTCCTGAAGAACAAAACGCACAAATGCAGCGTAAATACAACAGAAGGAGAAACGGTCAGAGGTCAGTGCTGCAAACTGCTGAGCTGGCACTGCGTCTCCATCAGCTGACTACAGTCAGACAGAGCACATAGGACACGCTCGGGGATAAGCACTAAACACAACCGTGTACTATGGCACTGGGGCTCATGTGGAGGGCAAACAATAGGATGCAATTACACACACAGTTGATGCATAACAAAACACAGCTTATTATAGAATACAGCATCACAGTATTTTTTAGCTTAGCAGTTCACTTAATGCTAAAGATATGAATAAAGTCCAAAAGGAATAGTTATTAGTTTTGAACGTGTACTGTAATATATTTTACAAGAGTATGTTTGGTAACGAGTTTGAATTGGCAAGAAGAGCTTTCGTAATTATATTTAAATGTATATAGGTCATTCTGATTTGGAATATTTAAAGCACTATGTAATTGTGATCATTGTAGTAATTATATTGCTATCGTATGTGGATTTGTTTATATTGCAAACCTTAATCAACAATGCATGCTTTTGACATCTGTAAGTATAATTCAGTGTACACGGTTAATTTAACTTTTTCACTTCCCTATTGATATTTTAAATAAATACGCAGGCGGCAGTTCCCTATTTTCAAATATTAATCTTTCACTGTCCCTTTACAGATTTTGTTATTGAAAAATCTCAAGCCAATAAAGCAGCTTTGACAGAGGATGTGGAGTAAGAGGATAGAGCGATGATCCAATCATGTTTGAAGGAGCACGGATGTAGCTGGCAGAGGTCAGGGGTCAGTGGAGAGCGTGGCAGCTGGATTACACCAGTGTGGGTCTGAAACAACTGTGGTTCTCTTGTTTTCTTGAGTAATCTACAATTCTTGCTCTTTCCTTTTTTCTGTTTGTTCTCTTGTTACTACAGATTATCTAATGTGTGTTAATAAGTGTGCAGCTATATCCCACATGTCACAACATTGTATTTGCACTAATATGTTTGTGATTTGTTTAATTAAAAAGCCCCTGTAATGTTTTCCTGTTGGCTAGCCCGGACTACATTGGTTTATTTTCATTCTTCTGCGTTTTACTGACAATGCAAAGGCAAGTTATCTGCTTTGAAGATGTATTTAGTTACAGAATACCGACTACTTGCATAAAACTGTATTTTGTAACGTATTCTGAACACCAAGAAATACTTTAAAATTGGCTCATATTATAGTTTAAAACATGCAAAATTGGATTAAAACAGCGTTATCGTCGGTGCACCTCCTGTTCTTTCCTATAATATCTGGACTTACCTGCCATATGCAAATCTTCTGTCTTTGTGGTGATCCCCAAAGGTATCCCACAGCCGCAGAGACACACTGACCTCATCCACGACATCACGAGATCGCTCTAACACCTGTAAACCACATTCGCCTCAAAGGGTTAAAAAAGGCAAAGCAGCCTGAAGAAGGAAGCGATCTTGGCCTCATAAAAGAGCACTTACCTCCTGGCACACTCGATACTGGTCAATGGCCCAGACTGTTGGCACGTGGGTGGCGAGCAGCTGATACTGAGTGAGGGTGGCGTTGCAGGCCCGTGCGCAGATGAGCCTGGTTTTACCAACTGCGTTATCCCCGACCACCACGCATTTAATGGTTTCCACATTGGGCCGCTCATAATCTGTGTCTATATCCATGGAGAGGGCCCTGGAAGACAAATGTGTAAAGAGTATTATTAAATGGTAATTGCAGCATTTAAACACCGTAATACAGCCATAAGTTCAGTTATTTATTGTTAATCGGCTGTGTTTCGTTTTAATCCATATTCTTTCACCTATTGTCTCGGATTGGGATGTCACGATATATAATGTTTGTGTTACAAATATTACAATTTTACAATCATTCCTGATTATTGACACCATAATAAAACAAGTGAAATCCTTGATTCTCTTTCATTCACATTTCATTCACACTTTTTTGGTGCATATATGGAAATGAATGACTTCTATTTGTTTCTGACGATTCTCACTATTGTTATTTTGTATTTCTTGCGATTGCAATGTGACCTGAATAATCATAATCATCTGAATTATCAATTAACCGAATCATCTTGACATCCCTAGTCTCTGATGATGGGTACAGTGGCCGGTGATGGTAAACAGTAGCGCTGACCAACAGCAGATACATGCAGCAATCCACTCCCATAATTAAACGTATAGAAACAAATAAGCACATGAATCTTGCTTCAAGATATAGGAAGAACTATGTTTAGATGGCAATAATAGAATAAACATGCCAATTCAAATCTTTCAACCTAACATTCAAGGTGACTGAACTGGTTTATAGAGTACTACACACCTCAACCAAGTATCATGTGGTTGCGGTTGAGGCGCTCTAGTACACATCAATGCCCAACCACAGCCTTGGCACTGGATGTTGGCAATTCTGTGCAAAGCTCGACTTCCTCTTAAAGCCACGCATAACTGTGACAAGCTTATCAAAATCTACTTTCCAGAAACAGCTTACAAACATTTCTGGCATGTCCAAATGCATGATAATACTTTTTTTTTTACATTCCTGGAAGAATCTACTTGGTTGCATAATGGCCCACGTACCCACACACACCGGTCTATAGCCAGCAAATCAGTCCATCTGTCCCTGTGGCGAACTTGTTTATAGAACCATCCCATGTCCCATAAATAGAGTATCTGAAACATTCATAAAGGTCTCACTTGTTATTCCATTGATATGAATGCCAAAGCAGCACTTCAGTCAAGCATTGACAGATTTGCAGCTAAAAAGAGCATCTATTCATCCGACATACGAGCCACGTGTGCGCTCTTTTAAGGCCTCAATATTGTGTTTTGCATAGCCTTCTGCAGCAACTTCACTAAAAAAGCATTTGATGTCATTGAGTACTCTCAAGAATAAATGTGTTTGAATGATCTGTTGACTTTATCCTTTCAGATTTATTGAAACAACTCTCCTTCTTAGGTCACATTTTATTTATTTGCACACACAATGAGAGACAAGAGGAAGAAATTACATTTTCTAGCTCGGATTCGAAGGGAACCATGATTATATATAATATTTTCCATTGCTGTACAGGATGTTAGTGCTGATGTAACCAATGGGCAGCTTGTCTATCAAGTAGGATCAAAACAATACACCAAATATTATTATGTCTGTGGTTCTGCACTAGGCTCTAGGCGGGTCATGCATCAATTACCACAAAACACTCACACATCTGCTGTTCCCAATTTTACACTCCGCTACAGCTGAAAACTAACTTTCACCTCAGGCTTCGTTGATATATTTAGCAATAACCAAAGTGACCTCTAGACCATAATACAAGCGTAATACTAGCGTAATACAACAGATTAAAAGACTTCAAGGCCCAGAAGACTAAAAAACCAAAGACATTCCTAACATGGCTTTTCTTTAAGGACACTTCAGTGAGAATATTTCAGGACCCTCCCACACAGCTCTAGTTCAAGCTGTTTCAACTTTTTAAATTTTATTGTTTCAATTCAGTACTATGCAAACATCTAGAACAATTTATCTTATGGCATTATCATACATAAATCAAACATATAAATGTGTATGTTAAAATATAGCTCAGATGCACATTCGATTTACTTCCCAGACTTCCTCTCTGTTATGCAACACTTTCAGCAATTCCAGTGCAAAAAAACTCATCTCAAAAGCCTTAGCGTCTCTCCTCATGTTGGGCATTGGATTCTAAAAATGTTGTTCATCTAATCTCATAAACAATTTGCATTTACACAAAATCACGTTTGTAATGAGATAGCATGCAGAGTGATGGGTTTTACAGTATAACAGGCTTGAATGCAGAGCAATGGGTCATGTATATGTATTGATATGTGCACTCATGTAGGTGATCCAATTTAAGTCTTTGTTTAAACCTATATGAAACTCTTGTTTTCCATTGTGTTTGGGGGTGAGACAGAGACTACCATATGCACAGCTGACAGACTAGTTATATAACCTGATGCGCCTGGTTCCCCTGCTGGATGACAGTAGACCTCATTGGCACACAGCAGTCACCTCGCCCACTGCAGATGCTCCCAGTGCTAAACCGCACCCAGTTACTGACGTCAGTGTTACACATCTATCACTGTGAATGAAAAAGTCAATAGAACAAACAGTCCCCTCACTCCTCAGTAAATGCACTGGAAACACAGTCCCCTGTCCTGCCTGGTCTTTTATCTTGTGTCATTGTGCTAGTTTACTTTATATTGAACATGGTGAGTCCACTACGGTGAAAAAAAATGGTTTGTCATCTTGTCCAAGATGTGCAACACAGTGAACATGATTGTACAAAACAGCAACAGAAATGCAAAGAAACAGCTTGGAATTATTGCATAATGTAAAAAGAATTCAAATGCTATTTATAGAAAATGCAGTTTTAAACATCTGAAGCAGACTCAGATCCAAGGTGACAGCGTCACACCGGCACCTGCGTAACACTATCGCCCCGTGACGTCACCGCGCCTCGGATCCACATTACAGTGGAGATGTGCGCTCGCTCGACCTCCGCACAAGCTCCTCTGTCCGCGGGCCGGCGCCAGTAGGAAACTGCGTTAGAGCACGTCCAGGATGAGGCAGCCTATGGAAACAAAGCATCTCTGTCCTCATCAATGAAAAGCACCTCAAGAGCTCCTGCTGCCATTCATAAGCACCTGGCCCATTCATGTTTTCAGCCAATTGCACGCCAACAATTAATCTAATCTCAATCATTTAGAAAGATAACACATTTGATACGAGAAAGTCATTTATCATGTTTGAATGGACTGGGGAAAGGTAGGAGTATGTCTGCCTACATCCTAATTGCGCTGCTTAGGTCTTGCGTAACGTGCCAAGCCCATCTGCTGCACTATAACGCACGAGCAAAATGCCTCAGTAACAATGACTCTATCACACTCACATGTGGATTAAGATAACACTCTCGAGCTGCATGTCAAACAGCAGGGACATCATGGAGTTAACTCAATGTGAAATGGCATGTGGGGTGAGAAATAAAAACAAACAAACACAAAACACAATAAGCACAGGGTGATGTTTTAAGACAAGAGCAGACCATTAGACAGGAATATTGCTTTGTGCACATGTGACCTACTATTCGTGCAGGAGACGCTTGCCTACCTTCCGACGGTTCCGGAATTGACCCACATGCCACTCTATTGGGGATTTGGCCCGTCCCAAAACCGGACAAAGCACGACGAAATCAAGATTTAAAAAATAAATAAACTGTCGACTTGGTTGTGGTCAAGGAGAACGTTTAAAACAAGCGTTGCGCGAGGGACCGTGTCTGCTCACACATCCTTCTCCTTTCAATGGGATTTCTTTCCGCCTCGTCTGGAGAAGAGCTGCTTGCACGGATGGAGAGCTTTTGCACGCAAACTAGTTTCATAAATTCATGGAATCAATTGTCCAGACTGAGCCACCCCTTTTTGTTGTTGTTTCCCCAGCTGATTTCTACAAAGACACGCCTCCGCGCGCGCGCGTCATGACACAAGACGCTCCGGCGCTTTCTTTGATGCGTTCGAGGACGGTCAGGATAAACAGACACAATGCAAAGGTTGGCCAAAATAGTCATGGAAAAGTATACTTGTGACAGCTTTAGACATCGGTTGAATTGAATGTCTGGCTTGAAATAATGTTTGCCAAAGTTGTGTCACGATGCACTCTCAAATATGGATTTTAAAGATAAGTGTGCGTGCCAGACACCATGTCACCGGATGTATATTGAGTTCGGGTCATGTTCCGGGTGTGTGTCCCTCACAAGTCTTGGTTTTCATCAAACGTTGCCTCCTTCACAATTCTGACCAACATTGAAGCGTTATGTCATCTTATGGTCATTTTTTTGGGTCCACATTTGTAATCATAGGCGGTACTCAAACGCGTCAAAGTGATGACAATACAGCAGCCAATGGAGTGGAGTGTACGTCCTCGCAAGGCCGCCCTAAAACTGCTCTCATCCTGTTAACCCCATCCGGTCCGGAAAGCACGCTGTCTTTTGTTGAGGGAACGTTCATGCGTCTGGTCCGGCCCAGACTTTTCTGGTATCAATTACTCAGGTCCTATCCCTTTCTAATGTGATATGAGAATATAAACTATACATTTGATCAATGATTGCTCATGTCAGTAGGCTTCCAGGTGTTATTATTAAGGCTCAAGGGTGCTACCAGTAGTAAATGTGTATTGTTTCTAAACTGACACGATTAATGATGCCTATTGGTTATACGTGAAATTGTAATAACCAGTGGACCTTTTAGTTGCTTCTTTGGTTATTCTGGGTGTGCAGGCATAGCAACAAACTGCCACATAGCAACACACGTGGAGGAAAAATAGCTCTATTAATAGTGGTCTTATTTTCTGATGGTTAATTTACCATTAACCATGTGTGACATTGATTCCCCACCTAGGGGTTTGGATCACAATTTGGGACTCCAAAGATTCACATGAGGTCCCCAGAGGTTTCTTAAAGTGCAAGTCCAATCTAGACTGCTCGAATTACAGTAAAGAGGGCTTGTTAACTGCTTCTTGCATGTCTTATTATGATTAACCACAAAATAATTATACTTTCATTCATTTTGAAACCAATTTCAACGCGTAAACTCTGTTCATACTACGTTTGAATATGATTGCTGCTGCTCTTTAAGGTCATATGTAAGATGGTATGCATCTCTATGATTACAACACAGAAACTGGGGTATTTTACTGGGGTACTTCTTAGTCCAAGACAGTCTGGGCTGTTTGACCAAGCTTTCCTCCAGAAGACAGACCTCTGCTGGCTGCGGCTGGAACTGGTCGCAATAACAAAGGAGACAATGAAAAGGCCTTCTTGTCTATGTCTGGGATGTTCGGTCATCGATTCTGTTATTTATTCCCATCCAACGACAGGTTCAATCTGGGTAAAGATATGACAGAATATGATAACAGGGAAACTGTAACAATTATTTGTATTATTTTCTCTTTTGTAGATGTTGTTTAGATCCTGAGAAAATGGTAGCCTTTGCCCAGGCTGGCATGGTCTGAATAAAACAGCACGAAAGATGGGCTGAAATGTTGCAGAAGTAAACAGGGCATCCAATGTGCCAGCATCAAAAGCTCTTTGAATGCTGAAAAGGCGATCCTTTGTCCAGGAGATGTACTTGTAAAGGAATTCTCAAGCGGGACAGAAGGTGATGTCTGGCCCTTTCAGCTACAGTAGTATGGAGCCACTGTGGATCTTTGTATGCACGCTTTATCACTCTTTCATTAACTGTGTGGGAAGCTAACTCCCCCAGCATTTGCACTCTGTTGAGATTAAAATTGGGAGAATGAGCTGAGGTCACTCCTTGGCATGGACACCAAGAAACTCTCTAACAAACCGCTTCTAGAGTGACCAAACATTAATTTACATGCTTCTCAAGAACCAGTACGTAACACTGAACAGCTGCTATGTGATTTATGTCTTTACATTTCATTACATTACATCATATTGCTGGTCAAGACTACAATAACCTCTAAATTGTGTTGTTTTCTATTTAATGGGCCTCCAGTGTTGACTTTTCCGCCGGCCTTCTTCTGACCTGTTTGAATTAATCAAATATTCAACAGAGCAGCAAACCCCTGCCCAACAATGTGCTGGAGTCGCTCTAAAGCTGTCAAAACACACAGCTTCTCACACTCCACGCGTCCACCAAACAAATACACACACATACAAGTTACACTCAACACAAGTAGGTCAGAGCAGCAGTGGGTCTTCAGCACCCTGCAGCCGATAACAGTATCAAAGATTAAGTTCTATCTTCACTGACACACGCATCATATGTAACAGGGTCAGTTTCAGGGTCTAATTTTGAAGATTCTTTGTAACTTTGAATCCGCACACAAGAGGACAGTGTACCCCTTGTAACTGCCCCAAACCTTGATATAATTATGACAATGTAAGAGGCAGCTGATATTCCAAGCCAAAAATAAAGATCAGCAGGTATACAACAGCTGCTGGAAAAATGTAGAGCTGAAATATGTATATTTTTTGTTTAAACTCACTTGACCAGTCTCAAGTCAGACTTACTGGCAAAGATTGTGCCATGAGGGTCAATTGACCATATTAATATGCCGAACAAATGGGATAGCAAAAAGTTCAAATTTAAACCAATAGAGCAGAGCTTATCAATCTTTTTCTGGCGCGCCCCCCTTGGGAAATAAAAAAAGTATGCACCCCCACAATCTCTGAGACAGTGCAGAATTGGCACTTTGTTGCTGTAAATACAGCGTTTCAAGGAGAAGACATTACTCTCGTAAATGTCATCTTTTTCCACTGCTGGTCCACGACGTCACATACAAACTTCTTTCGGCGGCGCTGACTCGTACCACTATGTTTATGTTTCATTTTTTTCAAAGCGCATGGGATCAAATTGGAAAGGAATCGAATGTACAATCTTTTTGCATATGCTTTATATTGTCACATGACCGGTCTGTAGCAGAGCAAGTTAAACATTTAGATTCAGAACGTTAGAATGTTAGAACATTAGAACATTAGAGCTAGGCAAGAACAAATAAAAAATAATAATTACAATTTTGTCCGCGTGATCACTGTTACTAGCTCATTACATTAGCATAACTGTTATCCACTTATAAAGTAAACATTGACATTTTTTCAATACTACATTCATATTACAAACCTTGTTCCCCTGTCGTCTGTCTCTTGATCCTTGGATTTTTATAACTTTCACCATGTTTTCACCATTAACCGTAGCTTACTTTACTTTGCGCCTTTTCGTTGACCCTCAAGTAGATTTTTGTTTCACTGTAACTTCCGGTCTCACAGGAAGTTGCCAAAAATAAAAGCAAAACCTTATGAATTTACCTTTACTGGGAGGGAGACGAGTGCAAAGGGAACCAGGACAGAAGTGCGTGCGGCGGGACAGAGGAGGGACAGAGGAGAGATAGAGGAAGGACAGAGGAGGAACAGAGGAGAGATAGAGGAAGGACAGAAGAGGAACAGAGGAGAGATAGAGGAAGGACAGAGGAGAGATAGAGGAGAGATAGAGGACATGTGTGAGGGGCACAGAGTCAGGCTGACCCACTCCTCCGCTGCTCCCTCGTATTTAGAGATTAACCACGTGTTCATACTGGGCGTTTTTCTGTTACTTCAAACAAGCTTAATGCGAGCACAATTCTCCAAATGTCTCGCGGCCCGCTTGGCACGGCTCTGCGCCCCCAAACGGGCGCATCCTACACTTTGAGAAGCTCTGCCATAGAGGAAAAAATGGAGCATTCAGTATAAAGTCTCTTGTGAGAGCCAGACAGTCTGAATATTAAAAAAACAAACTAAGCTCCCGAATAATGTGTAATGTCCCTCTGTGGGATTTGACCTCTTTCTATTCTCCTCTCAGTCTCTGGCCCTGTCTCCTACTCACATGCACCGTTTGACACACACAACTGTCAGCGACACATTGGCAGAGTCGCAGCTCTGGCATGAAACAGTGTGTTCTGTAAAAGCCTTTTTAGAGACAGCTGATAATGTGCATGTCAGTTCTGCATTAAAGTAAAAAACAACATTCAGCAATGAGATGGGGCTTGTATTAAGAGTCAGAACAAAGTCCATAGAGGCTAAGACATAGGTTGTATTGTTTACGGTCAACTAATGCGTAGTTTGTCTTGTCTTCTCACTACTACTCTCATGTCTGCTTATGCCAAGCTGCAGTGTAATCATAACTTTTAATGAACATTTATTGTTGCAACTGAGGAAAAAGAAGGGAAATCTTGCAATTGACAGAAACCATATACAGAAAACCTATTTTAGAATAAGGTGGAATTTGTCAGAATTTGTCACTTAAATGGAGCTCAAAAGTGACTGTCCACCTCAAGTAAATTGCTCTTACATTTTTCCCACAGGGATTCTGAATACATTTTTGAAAACTTGCTCGGGGCTAATAAACTGTATGTGGAAATGAATGAGTACAAGGCCTATAACTTAATCTGTTGGTGAAACTATATAAGCTAAAAAATTAGGACCAAAATGTAGTTTTGTGGACTGAAATCAACTGCGACATTGACATTAGCCACATTGTCAGAAAGACTAAGGGGGAACCAAAGTTTAGTTCCGTGTTTCTGGACGGCCCTCTTTTACTGTTACTATTCAAGCTAACTATTCAGCAGCACCACATATTGTGTGCGTAATTACTATAAAAGTGAGTATTTGGTTGTGTTAATGTTTATCAATTGTATACGGTTGATGTTTATCCTTATCTTTGACAGTTAATGCACTGTATTCAGCTAAACTGCCGCGATCCTTTACTTATCCTGTTTTCGCCGTGAACTAGCTTGTTCTAAAAATAGCCCCGTCATCGGCGCATATGTAGGTTACTAATGTAACCCGAGTTCTATACCGCATATACTGTGCAATGTAGAAGTTTAGTAATGTGACTAATTCATGTTTACTGTCTTTCTGTTCCCAGACCACACACATATTACAAATTAAAGGACATTCTCAATTCAATCCAGTTTCCCCTGATTCTCTAACCGGAATCAACGGCCCATACTGTCCGCTCCAATCAGCGTTATTTCCCCTTGTCTAATGTGGATATTTCTACATTAAATTCTGGTCCTTCGAGCCGGATTGGAGCTACGCTTTAGCAGTATGGACCACGCAGTACCCATGGAAGAGGAACTTACCAGGCCCCAGAGAGAAGCCCGTGTACCCTCACATCTGATGGACTATGAAGTCAACTATGGCGTACACAGCTCACATCCTCCAAACGCTTCATCCAGCTACAGCAGCAAACACAGAAGCACCTCGAGGAGAGCCCACAACCTCTGTATCTGGCTTCAGCTCACGCTCAGGGAGACACACGGCTTACTCTATTGGTCATTACCCACAAGATGGTCTCTCTCCGATACAATCTGCAATACTGGAAGAGAATGCTAAACAACTTGAACTTGTTACCTCCGGAGACAGATGGAAGAGGATGTACAGGCAGAGCGGGAACTTCATCAACTACAGACCCAAGCGAAAGCTGCTCAACGAGCACAAGAGGAAGCCCTTCAAGCTAAAGAGGCCCTGAGCAAACGCCTCGACCAAAGCCGCAGACTGATGTTGAACTAGCCAAACTGGTCACGTCAATGCTCAGTACTAACAGCAACTCCTCGAGCCCCTATCAGCCTCAACCAGCAGCTACAGCTTCACCTGCGCAGCAGCAAAGTATTCTAAGTCAAGCAACAGAGTTAAACCCTGCATCGCACCCCACTCTCGTCAACACAAACGCAGTGCAGCCAACACCGCCAATAGCATATTGCAAGTGGGAGCAGCCTCCGGCCACATCTTATCCCATCCAGGCTCCCTTACCAGCACCTGCGCCCTATCCTGGTCTACAACCACAACTTGGAGCAGAAATGCTAATTGCCTCTGCCTTTGGCATCCCCAAGCCCATGCTGCCTGTGTTTGAGAGCGGTCGTGAGAGTGACTTTGCCCTCCTGAAGATGGCACTGGATAGTCTGCTCAGTAACCACAGCCATCTCAGTGAGCAATACAAATACCAAGTGTTGCTAAGCCATCTGAAGCTGCCGAGCGCTCTTCAACTCGCAAAGGCATACATGCATCACTCAAGCCCGTATACCGCTGCACTCAACGCACTACAAGATAAGTATGGTCAACCAAGGCAGCTTATCCAGTCCGAGCTCGGCGCCATCCTAAACTCTCCTGCACTTAAGACAAGTGATGCCAACAGTTTTGACCTCTTTGCTCTGTCCATCCAAGCCCTAGTGGGTATGCTGAAAACTCTTGAAGGACACAACGGCGTGGAGCTCATGTGCGGGTCGCACGTTGACCGGCTGAAGTAAGCTGCCCCCTTCTTACCGTGACGGCTTTGTGGAGTATTGTCTTAACCGAGGGATTCTGCAATCAGGTTCAGACCGCACCTACACACTTCCTGACCTAGCTGACTGGCTCCAAGTCAAGTCTCAAGCCAAACGCATTTCAAGTCGTGCCGCAGCCCTCTACCAGACTGAGTCAAGTAAACCAGCTAAATCTACAAAGAGCTTCCCCTCTACAACCTACAGAGAGCGGTCCACACCTGTGCTTCTCACAGTGAAGGAAGAGTCAACTCATTCTAAACCTGCCCAGTCCAAGCCGGCCTCAAAGTCACAGCCCTACTGTCCGCATTGCGACAACAAGGATCACTACCTGAACTCCGGTGATAACTTTAAGAAGCTCACACCCAACCAGATAGTCAGTTGGATCAAAGATGGAAACCGCTGCTGGAAATGTGGGCGCAGTCATGCGGTAGAGAGCTGCAACCTCAAACGGCCCTGCAAAGTGTGTTAAGAGCAACATCTCACAATACTTCATGACTCCATCCGTGACACCTCCAATGCTGTCCTGACAATGAGCCCAGGATCAACAAAGGTCTACCTTGACCAACCCAACCGTATGCAGCGAGTGATGCTAAAGGTGGTAAAGATCCTCATTCACAATGGCAAGCGGTCAGTGGAAGCACCTGCAATTCTAGACGACGGCTCTGAGAGGACAATCGTCTTATCACCAGTCCTCCAGTCCCTCAATCTTTCTGGCGTTCCAGAGACTCTTCCCATCCAGACAATACACCAGAATGTCAAACAGTTAGAAGGCCTGACAGTTTCCTTTCAAGTCTCTCCTCTTTCTAAGCCCAATGAGAAGTATCTCATCTCCAATACATTTTCAGCTGATGGACTATGCTTTGCGGAGCACAACTACCCTATCGCTGCTCTCCAGCGGGCTCACAGACACTTACTGCATATTGCTACAGCTGCAGCCAACACGGAGTTACTCCAGCACGTGCAGCGCCTCTGGCAACTTGACACCCTGCCTTACTGTGAGAAAGCGGTAACCAGGTCTAAGCTTGACCAGCAAGCCCTCGACCTTCTCCAAACATCTACAGTTAGAATAGACAATGAGGGTACCCTGCGCTATGCCACACCGCTCCTCCGCCGCTTTCCACCGATCCCTCTTCAAGCGCCCAAAGAAGCAGCACTGCCAAGTCTCCGCAGCACCGAACGTAGACTTGCCAAAGACCCAGTAAAGGCCGCCACCTATTGCTCAGAAATCCAGAAGCTCAAGGCAGCAGGCTATGTAGCAAGGATCTCACCTGAAGAAGCATGCAAGTCCACAGAGTCCTGGTACATCCCGCACCACATTGTGCACCATAACGGCAAGGACCGTATAGTCTTCAACTGCTCATTTCAATACAAAGGCCAAACTTTGAATGAGCAACTGCTTCCAGGGCCAACCCTAGGACCAACCTTGCTTGGCGTGCTTCTTAGATTTCGCCAGCACAGTGTGGCAATCAGCGGTGACATTCGAAGTATGTTTCACCAGGTACTCCTGCTTGCTGCTGACAAACCCATCATGCGCTTCTTGTGGAGAAATGTGCAGTGAGAGGAGGAGCCCGACATCTATGAGTGGCAGGTCCTGCCTTTTGGGACCACCTGCAGTCCACGCTGCGCAACCTATGCTCTGCAGCGCCATGTCCAAGACTCTCAAGCCAACCCATCAGGTCTTGCCGAAGTAGTGACCCAGGCATTCTATGTTGACAACTGTCTCTACAGTACACCAGACCCTGCTCATGCCAAGGCTGTCGTGGATGGACTGTGCCAACTTCTCGCAGAAGGTGGTTTTGAGATCAGGCAGTGGGCAAGCAACCTGCCTTCAGTCATTGAGCACTTGCCCACCGAAGCTAGATCTGTCAGCAGTGAACTGTGGCTGTCCCGCGATAGCGCTGATCTGAACGAGTCCACACTTGGACTGCAGTGGAACTGCCTTGATGACACCATGGGTTATTGACACCGCCTACAAGAGCCTCTTCAACTCACGCTCAGAAACCTGTACAAGACTCTTGCAAGCCAATATGATCCATTGGGGTTCATAATACCATTCACAACTAGAGCAAAGGTTCTAATCCAGGACCTTTGGAAGCAAGACCTCAGCTGGGATGACCCAATCGAACACCAACAGCTTAAAGAGCAGTGGCTTGTCTGGGTCAAAGAGCTCCCCAATCTCCTTCAAGTGCAGTTCCCCAGAGCCTACATGCCTCCAAATGCTGATACTTCCACAGTGACCAGGGAGCTCCATGTGTTCTGTGATGCTTCGGAGAGGGCATACGGTTCAGTCGCTTACCTGCGAACCACTGATGACCAAGGTAATGTCCATATTGCCTTCATCCTAGCCCGTTCCAGAGTAGCCCCGAAGAAGTGCCTCTCCATTCCTCGCCTTGAACTCAGCGCAGCACTAACTCGTGCACAACTTGTCAAGCTTATTGAGACCGAGCTCACCATTCCAATCCACCAAGTCATCTGCTGGTCCGATTCCACCACTGTACTCCACTGGCTACAATCAGAGTCCTGCCGCTACAAGGTGTTTGTTGGAACGCGGGTAGCGGAAATCCAGACGTTGACCGACCTTACAAGCTGGAGGTATGTTGACTCGCCTCGTAACCCTGCAAATCACATAACCAGGGGCCTCACCTTGAAAGAGCTGCTGTGCCATCGCCAGTGGAGATTTGGTCCTACATTCCTCACTGAAACTCAAGACCGGTGGCCAACTATGCCTACCGCTGCTGCTGAACCTGATCAACGCGAGCTAAAGAAAAGTGCCTTCATCGGAGTTGTTACAGTGCCACCTAGCCCCCAGCTTCCTGACTCCAGTAAGTTCCACACCTGGACAGAATTAGTTCGAGCCACTCAGCAGTCCCGTCACGGGGCGGCTACGCCTGAAGTCAATATCGAAGCTTCAGACTTCATTGCAGCTGAAAGAGCCCTGCTAGTTCTAGCCCAAGTTGAGTCCTTCCTGGCAGAAGTTAAAGCACTCAAGACCCTTCGTCCAACTCCTACAGATAGCAGGCTCAGTTCCCTCGCTCCAGAGTACGAGCAAGCAACTGGTCTAATCCGAGTTGGTGGCAGGCTTCGACGGGCGGCTGACCTCGAAACTGAAACCATCCATCCAATTGTTAGGATAGACTCAAGGATAGACTCAAGACACCCTATCACCAAGTTGCTTATCAAAGACTGCGACGAACGGCTCCATCACCCGGGTGCTGAACGTGTCCTTGCGGAGTTGCGACGCCAATACTGGATCCTAAGAGGACGTGAGGCTATCCGCAAACACCAGTACGGCTGCCGTGAATGCCAATTTTGGCGTGCCAAACCCCAAACTCCAAGAATGGCAGATCTCCCACCGGCAAGACTGCGGCTCTACAAACCACCATTCTACTCTGTGGGAGTTGACTGCTTCGGTCCATTCCTTGTGAAGACTGGTCGCCGCCAAGAAAAAAGATGGGGCATTCTATTCAAATGTATGACAACAAGGTGACTTCACTTAGATCTACTTGAAGGCTTGGACTCTGACACTTTCCTGCTTTGCCTCCGCCGCTTTGTTGCCCGTCGTGGGAAGCCATTTGAGATACTCTGTGACAATGGCACAAACTTCACTGGTGGCTGTCGGGAACTTCAAGAGGCCTTTCAAGCCATGAACCCTCAACTCCAAAAACATCTTGCAGAACATAGAATCAAGTTCCGGTTCAATCCCCCAGCTGCTCCCCACTTTGGAGGGACGTGGGAGAGGGAGGTCAAGTCGATAAAGGCTTCCCTTAGAGTCATTCTAAAGGAGCAAGTTGTTCCTGAGCCGGTCCTGCGCACCCTACTCATCGAGGTGGAAGGCATCCTGAACTCCAAGCCACTTGGATATGTCTCAGCCGATGTCGCAGATCCTGACCCGGTAACACCCAACATGCTGCTTATGGGAAGCAAAGATTCGTCACTTCCACAAGCTCTCTACGACAGTGAAGACCTGCTGGGAAGACGCCGATGGAGACACAGTCAGGTGCTCGCCAACAACTTCTGGTCATCCTTCATCCGCCAGAACCTACCTGGTCTACAAGATCGACGAAAGTGGAAGACTGACGTGAAGGAGCTCCGCGTTGGACAGGTGGTCCTCATCGTAGATCCTCGCTTCCCGAGAGCATCCTGGCCCGTGGGCACAGTGACAGAGACATTCCCTGCACCAGATAGTCGGGTACGTACAGCGGCCGTGAAGGTGAGAGAGAAGACCTACACCCGTCCGGTCGTCAGGCTGATTCCTCTTCCTCCGCTGGTGGAAGAAGACGACAGCGCTCCTGATAGTCTTTCTGGTGATGGACAATTATCCAATTGACAATTGGGGGCGGCTGTGTCAGAAAGACTAAGGGGGGAACCAAAGTTTAGTTCCGTGTTTCTGGACGGCCCTCTTTTACTGTTACTATTCAAGCTAACTATTCAGCAGCACCACATATTGTGTGCGTAATTACTATAAAAGTGAGTATTTGGTTGTGTTAATGTTTATCAATTGTATACGGTTGATGTTTATCCTTATCTTTGACAGTTAATGCACTGTATTCAGCTAAACTGCCGCGATCCTTTACTTATCCTGTTTTCGCCGTGAACTAGCTTGTTCTAAAAATAGCTCCGTCATCGGCGCATATGTAGGTTACTAATGTAACCCGAGTTCTATACCGCATATACTGTGCAATGTAGAAGTTTAGTAATGTGACTAATTCATGTTTACTGTCTTTCTGTTCCCAGACCACACACATATTACAAATTAAAGGACATTCTCAATTCAATCCAATTTCCCCTGATTCTCTAACCGGAATCAACGGCCCATACTGTCCGCTCCAATCAGCGTTATTTCCCCTTGGCTAATGTGGATATTTCTACATTAAACACATAGTTGTGCCTTTTAACTCGTAATATTTTAATTTTTCAAAACTTCTATGGCAAACTGAATGTGAAATTCCCTTTGGCAAACTTTAAATTGGACGAAATTGTTGAGCTCCATGGGAGTTAAGATAAACTTAACTAGCTATTGATATTCTTATTATGTCTATTTTTACACCACAGTATTACTTTTTAGCCATACGTGATGACAATGGAAATCTTGCCTCCAATAATAGTGATGAATGGGAGGGTCATATCAGCTGTGGGGATGGAAGAATATGTCAGGAATGTGAATTGCCTGAGGATGTTCAAAACTGTGAGGCCTACAATGATATCATGTGCTTTCTGTCTCAATCCTCACTCTGTACAGACTTGTTCTGTGGAATGAGCCTTCCGCATCATATATAGGTACATGGCAGTTCTCAGCCTACAGCTTTGGAGTGTTTATTCTACACTGTCGGACATAGACACAGAGATCAGGAAAGACGCTTCTTAATCCATGACAGTCAAGAACTAATCTTGTTAAGTGTCATTTTGTCCTAGACTAAATGGTCAGATTTTAAAACATAGTATAAAACTGAGTGTAATGATCCTTATCCAATTATGTTAATGGTGATATATCATCAGGCATGTGCTGACACACACAGCTCAGGTTGAGGCTGAGGTTTCATTGCACAAAATGTGAATTGACTGTAAAATTTGCCATTAGACTTTTGAAGCATCATGTCACCTACACACTCTATATTTCTGTTATTTCTTAAATTAGCTGTTTATACAAGTTTTTTAAATGCAATACATTTAATTTTATACTTTTGCATGCCGTATTGGTGTTTTTGCCAGTTAATATGGCTGTTGAGTTTCAACCTTGTTGGGTTACAGTATGGAGATAGAGACCAAAGGCATTGCAGGACTACAGCAGAGAGAATCAGGTTGAGAAATCGGATGGTCAGAGGGATCAGGAAGGGAATCAAGGACCAAATCTATATAAGGAGACAGAATATAGGTTAGTAAACAGACCTGGAGAGGGCCTGCTGTGCTCCATACTGACTATGATGAATGGTGCTGGTGTCTGGTAAAACATTTTTACTACGGAAATATGAATAAGAAGTATGCTACAATGGATCAAACATGTACAACCTGATTTGCATAGAAAATGTGGTTTGGGGCGTTTGGGTTATGACAACTTTGTTGATTAATTTATCCAAGCTTGGGACTAGCATAAAAAGCAAGCTAGCATCTGACCCCTATGTGGCCATACCTGGTTATCAATGCCCAATCTCATCACATCTCGGAAGCTAAGAGGCCTGGGTGGTATTTGGATAGGAGACCACTGGGTAAACTAGGTGCCACAGTGATGTGACTGGTACAAACTGCTGTTGTGTCCTTAGGCAACACACTTGGTATACATCTGATGTGTGGGAATGGTGGTAGTCAGCTCTGGCTGCAATAGCTTACCACCACCGCATGTGGAGTGAATGGATAATACTATGTAAAGTGTCCTTGAGTGTCTAAAAATGCTGTATAACTCAAATGCATTACTGTATTATTATGATTGTAGTCAAATTAATGTAATACATACAATAGTAGAAATAAATGTAATACTATCTCTTTCTGATAAACTTAGAATGCAAGCACATGGCAGGATGTTTTCCCCTCTAGACAGAACAGCTTGTATACTCAGTGGTGCTGGCATGGCAAATGCGATGGAAAGTAACTCATGTCCCCTTTCTTATTCAGCCAAGACAGGTTATATCTAAATGTTACAATTAAAAGACCAATGACAAAGGAGCAGCATATAGAGGGCCAGAAGCATAGACTGTCCAATTGTGTCCTTTAAATGCAACTAAAAACAGATGCATATATTTATTTTGTTATGTAACTATTATCCTTATCATCAATAAAGTACATATTATTGGGTACACTTTGTTATCATACGATGAAAATATATTGAAAAGGGTACGAACCTGCAACTGTGATGAAGATTTGCAAAGTGAAGTACATTTGGCCTGCTCACCGGTCGGTGAGTATTCCAGAAACAGGCTGATTAAACAGAGATTGAAGCCAAGCCAAACAGCCCTGGACTTCACTCTGGCTCAGAGGAGCAGAGCTACAGCCTGCTGGGATCACACTGCACAGAGCCCGTACTCTGACCCAGCACTGCCTGCACTAGAGGCTATACGCTTCCAAAAGTGAAGCCGGATCAATACATGAGTGGACTGAGATACAAGGAGCCGCTGTTATAAATGTATACTGCACTTATGTTTATACATTTTCACAACAGCTGTACAGTTCTTGTTCCAAGAGAGAAAATCTACATTTCTTATCTTTATGAAATTCACAGAATAGATAGCAGCTTCAGTTTCTGGAAAAGTAAAAACCAACATAAATTCGCTGTAAGGTAAGAATCAGGCCAACCGTGTTTGTACAATGGAAGAGCCTCTTGTTCAAATAGCCTGCATGTTACACTGGCATGCCTGGTCAGTTCCTCATATTGTGTTGTAGCTGCAAAACAACCTCACAATTGACAGTCTGCATTTGCCGCCTTCTAACCACACATTCAAGTAGTGTCGCAAACTCCACTGAAATATTAAGGAAAACAAAACTGCTCTTTAATACCAAATGCCCTTAGACTTGTTCTGAACTAGATCTAGACCATTTGACCGTTTTGATACTAGTTTTAGTATCAAAACTAGGTGTCGATACATTTGACAACCCTACAGAGATGTTCTGCCACAAAAGTTCACGGATGGATTTTTCTCAATGTTCAACAACAGAAATGGATGCATGCACAACAATAGATCTAATTATAGAACGCACCATAGGCATACCGAAATAGTATGATGGAAAAATCTATACTGGTATCTAGTTATTTCCGCACTGCTGCTCAATGGCCCAGTGATACAAGCAGCATGTAATAGTCACCACACACTGTGACCACATGTCAAACCCTCGCAAAGCTGCTCTATCCATATTTAATCATAGAATAAGAGTAAGGGGCCTGGGCTTGAGCATAAATGTGTAATCCAGACCACTTATTATGATAGTCGGAGCAGAGTGATGTTCAAGTTGAGCTGTTTAAGTGTTTTTTCTATGTTCTTTGCACGTAAATACAAATAGATATAGGGTCAGACTTTGCTATAACTGGTTATATTGAATGGATGGCAATTTGAAACCATAACAGTTATTATGAAGAATGATAACACTTCACCAATCAATATTTGTGTATAACATGACCCGTGTTCAGGAATGTAATAGCATCAAGTATCCCATAGTGCAGTACGTAAATAGGCAATGCATATGTTTATTAAATATTTATCTTATAATATATCCAAAGTTTGTGCTGTCCTAAGATGACCACATAAGACATACCACCATAAAATGTTGGCTTCAAAACTCAATCAACTGTTAAAAATAATCGTATCTATACATATAATAGTAATAATATAATAGTATCTTGTTCCATGCTATTGGTTTCTAAATATAGATATGGTTTGAACTGGGCTGAAACAGGCTAACTTAAGTGTATAATATGTAGTGAGTCATTCTGAGAAGTCTGAGTGAGCAGACCACACACACTGGAGTGATGACAGCGCTCTCATCTCAACCTGCTACACGGGGTTATCAAATCTGATTCAGCCTGTTGTCTGTGCTCTGTGTAAGTGACACCAAGACAAGAGAAAGGTTCCCTAAACTGACTCTCATTCACGAGTAACACGTGAGTGTAAAAATAGATTTGGCGGAAGCTAAAGGCTGTATAGAACACCAACACACAATCGATTAAAACCCAAATGTTTTATGAGTTTTATGACTCAGTCATTGGAACCTGTCTGACCCTGATTAACAGGAATGGCACACTTGGGTGTTTCTCTCACAACAGATAAGTTTAAAGCCTCCGTCTACTCCTAGAAACCACATGTCATTAAGTCATGCTATAAAAGTATATTCCACCTGCCTTTGAGGGAGTATTTGACAAGTTTTTTACCACAACACTACAATAAAAGCACATAGTAGCCAAGACATTATTGCTTGAATAACTTACTGAATTAATAGAAACAAAAAAACAAAACATGCACATTAGTCAAACATATGGTGACAATATATGTGAAGTCCCTCCTGTGAAGGGACGTAAAGTCCCCCTCACATAGGGAGATAAAGTCCCCCAGTATAGGGGCGTAAAGTTCTCCCGTATAGGGACGTGAATTATAGGGACAGAAAGTCCTCCCGCATAGGGACATGAAGTCCCCTGTATTACGTAAAGTCCTCCCGTATAGGCCCGTATAGGCCCGTATAGGGACGTAAAGTCCTCCCCTATAGGGACGTGAAGTCCCCCGTAGTATAGGGGCGTGAAGTCCCCCGTATAGGGACGTAAAGTCCTCCCGTATAGGGACATGAAGTCCCCTGTATTACGCAAAGTCCCCCATATAGGGACGTAAAAGTCCCCCCGTATAGGGACCTGAAGTCCACCGTATAGGTACGTAAAGTCCTCCTGTATAGGGACGTAAAGTCCTCCCGTATTGGGACGTAAAGTCCTCCCGTATAGGGACGTGAAGTCCCCCCTGTATAGGAACAAAAATTCCTTCTGTATAGGAGCGTAAAGTCCCCCATATAGGGGACTGAGACAGTCACACCCAGCCCTTGCTTTTGGAAGTCTCAGAGGACCTCCACTGGTGTGAAATGCTTTGTGTGATTTTGTAGCACACTACATCTGAATGCCTACATGCCAAATCAGTTGTCATGTGCCGGTGAGAGGATTGGCTTTCTGCTCTAAATGAGAGGAACAGATGCTAGCGAAAGAGACACACGGGGATCAACTTGCATTCATAGTTACACATATGCACTCTTTACTATGCATATATGAATACATGCTGTAGAAGTGGTCGGCTGGCTTCATTTACTGCCCCCTATGTACTAAGCTCCATTTAACACTTTCTGAAGTAACTACAACAAATGCTATACATCCCTCTCCGAGCTTATCAAATGAGTAAATGAAGTATAATACAGAGGTAGTCTTTAGCCAGATAATTGCCAGATAGTGAGTCAAAGTGTAATCTCGAGTCAACACTTAATCGAGCAACATTCCTTGCATAGATTGCATATAACAATCCCAGCTGCGTACTTGGCACACTCCATTTTTCCAACATCCCACAACCAGGAATGCTTTCTCAGTCACAATGGAAAACCCTTGGGTTTACATACACACCAGTCCTCTCTTCTGCAGACAAGCACCTCCTCTGAGTCAGAACAGCAGACAGAGGGCTGGGCCTCACCCCAAAGAAAGAATGGTTCAAATTCCACTGCTGATAGAAAAGCGGAAGACCTGATGTCAACTTTGCAAACAAGCAAACTGCCTCTGCCCACTGTTGTCTCCTGACATGCACGAGTGGAACCATGACCAGAAAGACCACTGCTATTCTTTCTACTGTTTTACACATGCAAATTATTGACAGCTGTTTTGGTCTCTATGTTCCCCTTTTTTTTGGGTGCCATGGGCATCCACCCAAGGCGCCATCAAATCTGAGGGAAAATACAATTATTTTTATAGTTAAAATTAGAAGTTGACTGTGTGTCTTTTCTGTGAGACACGGAGAGGGTTCAGAGGGGCAGTGCCACATTAGGGAACGCTGGGACCCAGACACAGCCAAGAGAATTTATGAAATGAAACAAAGCACTAAGTGACATTTGATGACAGCAGTATCATTATTTATTATTTTCTTTCTTTCTTTTTTTTCAATGAGATTTACATTTTAGAAACGGGTTGAAAAGAAATACAAGGAAAGCACAATCAAGTATTTAAAGTTGCTTAGCTGTTTAGGTTATGCTTTTGGTTCAAACAGAAACAGCTCTGGACTAAATGCATCTAAGACAATATACATTTGAATGATAAGGTAGTTGCACCACAATCCTTAAATATTTCAACAGGTTAACATCAACAGATTGCTATAAAGAGGCTTCTCGAGTGAACGTAGCCTAAAGGTACTTTTAATATAACTCTAGTTAAACTTGATCTGCCACTTCACTTTTCATCAAGTAAAATAATGTATACAAACGTTCGCCAAATACATGCAGTACAACCAAATGCAACATGTGGTACAGTTTCTACTCGTCTGCGGTCTAAACTTCTAAACTTTTCTTACCTCTAGAACACATTCGCTGCTGTTGGATCTATCCTCTCAACGACTATTCTTCATCTTCTTGCTCCTTTACTCTTTATTCTTGCTTCGGTTTCTCCCACATTCAACTCTGAGGAACATAAACAAATACAATCACTTCGTTGGAATCATTTCTTGGAGCTTTCCGGTAGATGACTCGCACTCGCTCCGCCTTTACGCAAATCAAACCCTGTTTTAACGTGCCTGTTCTAACAGAGCAAATAGAGACAATTGTCCCACATTGAGCAAGCAAAGAGTCGCAGGGAGGACGCAATGATAAGAAGACCACTGCATGTGGCCAAACCCCACATCAGACTCCGCTGTAGTGCGTAGTCTGGGCTGTGGTCCTGATGCGAGTTTTTCCACGTTCCTTTGTGGCTGAAGACGCAGCGCGTGGACAAAACGCGCGGACTTTGTCTGTTTTACGCAGCGCACGTGATAAATCATGGATTTTGCAATATTTACAATTTTAGCTTGCACTTTATCACACTCGCGCGAGACAAAAAAAAAAACCTGTATTGTCATTCTTTTTTGTTACCGTATCCTTGTTGTTTTAGCCCAGGTCTCGTGTCTGGTCCTCCCGAAGTTTTCTCTGTTGTTGGAGTATCCGCGGCTCTGACTAGGCGTCTCTCTCTCTCTCTCTCTCTCTCTCTCTCTCTCTCTCTCTCTCTCTGTCTCTCACTCTCTCACTCTCTCTCTCTCTCTCTCTCTGTCTCTCACTCTCTCTCTCTCTCTCTCTCTCTCTGTCTCTCTCTCTCTCTCTCTCTCTCTCTCTCTGTCTCTCACTCTCTCACTCTCTCTCACTCTCTCTCTCTCTCTCTCTGTCTCTCACTCTCTCTCTCTCTCTCTCTCTCTGTCTCTCACTCTCTCACTCTCTCTCTCTCTCTCTCTCTCTCTGTCTCTCACTCTCTCTCTCTCTCTCTCTCTCTCTCTCTCTGTCTCTCACTCTCTCTCTCTCTCTCTCTCTCTCTCTCTCTCTCTGTCTCTCACTCTCTCACTCTCTCTCTCTCTCTCTCTCTCTCTCTCTCTCTCTGTCTCTCACTCTCTCACTCTCTCTCTCTCTCTCTCTCTCTCTCTCTCTCTCTGTCTCTCACTCTCTCACTCTCTCTCTCTCTCTCTCTCTCTCTCTCTCTCTCTCTCTGTCCTCTCTGTCCTCTCCTTCCCTCTCGATGTCTGTCCCAAACAGTGGCACAGCTCAGTTGACTGTGAGGGGACAGCAGAGCGCGACAGCACGCAGATTAGCGTGCGTGGTGACGATGGCCCTGTTGCTTGTTAACTGTGTCACACCCATCCATTCATAAAGTGGAAACATGTACAATTTAGAATAACAATGAAACACATACAGAAGTCAGTGGAGACACTGGCTGCTCTCATTACAGAAAGGGAAGGACTTTCTGTGCAATGTAGTGTGTTGAGCTGGGACGACAGTTATAAAGGTAAGATAAGATAGGATTATCTTATCTTATCTTATCTTATCTTATCTTATCTTACCTTTATAACTGTCGTCCCAGGTCTCTGCAGGACATTGACCAGCTCCTCCTGTAGTTCTGGGCTTATTCCTCACCTTTGTTATCATCATTGATACCCCACGATCTGAGATCTATGATGGAGCCACAGTCCAAGAGAGAGTGAACAACAATTGCTCAATCAGTTGATCTTTTTCCACCAAGCTGCTTGCCAATTGCCATGATAGTAGTTGGAGACATGTGTCTTTATGCAGCTAACAAGCTCAAAGAGGTGCTGCTAATTTAGATTAAATAGTGTAGCATTTCTTTGAGAGCCAGAATTCCAAAAACGTTAATGCTGGAAGCGGGACTCAGACCGCCAACTTTTGGGGTTTGTAGAGGACAAACTCTGACTGACCAGTGTGACTGTCATTTCCACATTCACTACAGTATTATTACACCATGTTGCCAGTGGTTAGGTTCATACTGCTATAGGTTTTCCTCACTCTGATGAGTAATGAGCGCAATATTTACTTATGTAATGTGACAACACCTCATTCCTTGGACAATGTTGTTGTATCGATGATTATGGTCACAGACTGGGTTGGACACTGAAACTTTACTGTCTACGACAACACCCTTTAATAGGATATCATCTTAGCAACAAGCAAACAGAAATCACACTTACTATGTACAGTGAATATCACAGCTTATTTGATGCGGTCATATATTTTGACACCAAATGTTGAGCTTTCTTAAAAACTTTCTACAAAAAAGTGAAAGAAAGGACAAAAAAGACTTTGCAGCACTGATTCAATGTGATTTGGAGACACTGGAACTATTCTCCTGACAATGCTTCGGACAACTGATAAAATGTATAATAATACAACCTGTGGAGAACAAAAAATAAATACAAATAGGCCTAGTTATGTTTGCTTTCCGAAAATACATTGAGAAATGTCTTCTTGTACTTGTTCTTGTTCTTGTTCTTGTTCTTGTTCTTCTTGTTCTTCTTGTTAGGCCCGAGCGCCACAAGCTGGCGAGAGGCCTATTAATCTCGTAAGGCCGTGCGAAGCACGGCTGCGAAAGTGCGCACGAAATCGAGCGCGAAGCGCTTGACCACTTCCAAACACTCACTAACGCACTCCTTCACTCATGCACGCCCCGTGCATACTAATTAGTAGTAGGAAAATGGAACATTACCGTTGTAAACGGGCGAAGCCCGTGCAAAAGTGCGCACTAAACGAGCACTTTACATTGAGATGACGACCGCGAAGCGGTCGTCATCCCCATATAAAGCACTCATTTGCGCTAAGTAGCTCACGAATACGTTCCCCATCTCTTGCATGTTCCGTGCATATAAGCATGTAATGCAAAAATTGAACATTATTACTGTATAGAGGGCCAAAAACACAAAGTGGGCGGAGCCCACTCAAAATTAACGAAAGTACCCGTCAGTGACCAGGGACCCACACCATGAGGTAGGAAAGCGCGGGCGCTTTCCGAAAATGTATAGTTTATGATATTTGAAAAATGGGAAACATTGTTTTCGCATCGGAATATTATTAGGCCCGAGCCCCAGCAGGGCGGAGGGCCTATTGCTCCCGCAACGCTGCCGAAGGCAGCGTTGCAACTGTCTGACCAAACATGCGGGCTGTTGGTACCCCGTCGCCCCTGGCAAGTACAGTGAACTAGCCCATGCCGAAGGCATGGATCATGCATACTTACTCCTGCTATGACAGAAAAGTCAACAATGAGTGAATGGGCGTAGCCCATTCACTCATTGTTGACAACAGCAGCGCGAAGCGCTGCATTCCTCCAAAAACCCTCCTGGCATCGTCCTGTACGCGAGAATCCATGCCGCAGGCATGGGCCATGCTTGTATCTGCTCAAATCAATGGAAGTCTATGGGGAGTGGGCGGGGCATCCCGACGGAATAGGGAGTGACGAGCGCGTAAGCGCTCGTAATGATGATTCCACCCCATGGCGGCATAGGGAAGGCTTAGAGCTTTCAAACGATGTATAATTTGTTGTTATAGTGCAAACGGCTATATTGTTTTTGCTAAAAATATTATTATTATTATTAGGCCCGAGCCCCAGCAGGGCGGAGGGCCTATTGCTCCCGCAACGCTGCCGAAGGCAGCGTTGCAACTGTTCGACCAAACATGCGGGCGCAGCCCCTGGCAAGTACAGTGAACTAGCCCATGCCGAAGGCATGGATCATGCATACTTACTCCTGCTATGACAGAAATAGTCAACAATTAGTGAATGGGCGTAGCCCATTCACTAATTGTTGACAACAGCAGCGCAAAGCGCTGCATTCCTCCAAAAACCCTCCTGGCATCGTCTGCCGAAGGCAGCGTTGCAACTGTCTGACCAAACATGCGGGCTGTTGGTACCCCGTCGCCCCTGGCAAGTACAGTGAACTAGCCCATGCCGAAGGCATGGATCATGCATACTTACTCCTGCTATGACAGAAATAGTCAACAATTAGTGAATGGGCGTAGCTCATTCACTAATTGTTGACAACAGCAGCGCGAAGCGCTGCATTCCTCCAAAAACCCTCCTGGCATCGTCCCGTACGCGAAAATCCATGCCGCAGGCATGGGCCATGCTTGTATCTGCTCATCACCGTATGTTTGGTACCCCGTCGCCCCTGGCAAGTACAGTGAACTAGCCCATGCCGAAGGCATGGATCATGCATACTTACTCCTGCTATGACAGGAGTAAGTATGTATTTTGACAACAGCAGCGCGAAGCGCTGCATTCCTCCAAAAACCCTCCTGGCATTGTCCCGTACGCGAGAATCCATGCCGCAGGCATGGGCCATGCTTGTATCTGCTCAAATCAATGGAAGTCTATGGGGAGTGGGCGGGGCATCCCGACGGAATAGGGAGTGACGAGCGCGTAAGCGCTCGTAATGATGATTCCACCCCATGGCGGCATCGGGAAGGCTTAGAGCTTTCAAACGATGTATAATTTGTTGTTATAGTGGAAACGGCTATATTGTTTTTGCTAAAAATATTATTATTATTATTAGGCCCGAGCCCCAGCAGGGCGGAGGGCCTATTGCTCCCGCAACGCTGCCGAAGGCAGCGTTGCAACTGTCTGACCAAACATGCGGGCACAGCCCGCATGTTTGGTACCCCGTCGCCCCTGGCAAGTACAGTGAACTAGCCCATGCCGAAGGCATGGATCATGCATACTTACTCCTGCTATGACAGAAATAGTCAACAATTAGTGAATGGGCGTAGCCCATTCACTAATTGTTGACAACAGCAGCGCGAAGCGCTGCATTCCTCCAAAAACCCTCCTGGCATCGTCCCGTACGCGAGAATCTATGCCGCAGGCATGGGCCATGCTTGTATCTGCTCAAATCAATGAAAGTCTATGGGGAGTGGGCGGGGCATCCCGACGGAATAGGGAGTGACGAGCGCGTAAGCGCTCGTAATGATGATTCCACCCCATGGCGGCATCGGGAAGGCTTAGAGCTTTCAAACGATGTATAATTTGTTGTTATAGTGGAAACGGCTATATTGTTTTTGCTAAAAATATTATTATTTTTATTATTTTTCTTGTTCTTCTTCAGCGCTTTGATCTCTAATTTGACCCCCTGAACATGCTCAAAAACTCACCAAACTTTGCCCAAAATTCAGAATCGGCGAAAAATTTTATTTTTTCTGGGCCATTTGTTTTTTCGTTAAAAAATGGCGCGACAGCGCCACAGACAAAAGTCAAAATACATTGCGCCTATGGGAGACGCCCCGAGGTCAACTTTGGCGTAAAGCTACGAAATTCGGGACACGCATTCCTCTCGTGAGGACAAAGGAAAAAAATCATTGTGGCCATGCCCCCAGACTTACCCTATGGCCGCCATCTTCCTTTGAAAATGAAAACACGCTGTGTTAGCCATTTTGTTCACGTCAAACTTTGACGAACTCCTCCTAGGGCGTTTTGCCCACCAACTTCAAAATCGGCGTACGTCCTCTGGACAAGTGGGGCATCTAAAGTTATCCAATTTTTGGAGATACCTTCTACGGTCTGTGTGCGGCGCAGCCGCAAAGTTGGACAACTTATTTTGGAATATTGCAGGTCTAAAAATTGCTCCCATTTGATCAAAACCAGTCCGATCAGGACCAAATTTGAATAAGTTGTTAAACTTTCTAGTTTGGACCAGTTTAGCCTGACAAAATTTAAATGGGCGCGATAGCGCCCCCTACAGAGTGACCTTTAAATTAACATTGAAGGTCAAAAATTAGTTTGACCAAAATGTTCTAAACTTTACCCAAAATTCTATTTTGGCGTCCCTATCAAAAAAGCCAATAGACAAATGCCTTAATTTTTACGGCGTAGTCGTAGCGATGACATAAACTTCCCATGTTATCCCTATGGGAAAACCGCTAAATCTCTCGAATATCAACATTTTTCTGTTTCACACTTTAACGAACTCCTCCTAGTGCGTTTTGCCCACCAACCCCTAAATCGGTGTACGTCCTCTAGACAAGTGGGGCATCTAAAGTTATCCACATTTTAAGAATAACTTTTACGGTCTCTGTGCGACGGAGCCGCAAACGTTTCCCAGAATTCTGACTATTTGGCCTTCAGAGTGGCCTATAAGCAATAGAGTTTTTCCAAATGACATGATATTTTGAACAAAATTCTAATTTGCCATCCTGATCATGAAAGTATGAGAGCCGAAGTCATATTTTGTACGGCGTAACCGTAGCGATGACAGAAACATCCCATGTTATCCTTATGGGAAAATCGTTGAATCGCTCAAATCACCACATTTTTACGCTTCACACTTTAACGAACTCCTCCTAGGGCGATTGTCCGATCAAGTTCATATTTGGAGAATATCATCTACACAAGCGGGGCATCAAAACGTATCCATATTTTGATTCTAAGTGCTACGGTCTCTGTGTAGCGGACCCGCAAATATATGTCAGAAATGGGAAAACAGCGAAATCTCTAAAATGACCACATTTTTACGCTTCACACTTTAACAAAGTCCTCCCAGGGCGATAGCTCGATCAAGCTCATATTTGGGGAAAATCATCTACACAAACGGGGCATCAAAAGTTATCCATATTTTGATTTTAAGTGGTACGGTCTCTGTGCCGTGGAGCTGCAAATATACTGTCACAAATGGGAAAAACGCCAAATCCTTGAAATGTTCACATTTACGCTTCACACTTTAACCAACTCCTCCTAGTGCGTTTGGCCCACCGATCTCAAAATCGGTGTACCTCCTCTATACAAGTGGGGCATCAAAAGTTATTCAAATTTTATGGATAACATTTACGGTCTCTGTGCAGCTGAGCCGCAAACTTTTCGCAGAATTTGGACTATTTGGCCTTCAGAGTGGCCTATAAACAAGAGTTTTTCCAAATGACATGACATTTTGCACACAATTCTCATTTGCCATCCCCAAAATAAAAGTATGGGAGCCAAAGTCATATTTGGTAAAGCGTAGCCGTAGCGATGACAGAAACATCCCATGTTATCCCTATGGGGAAACCGCAAAATCTCTAAAATGACCACATTTTTACACTTCACACTTTAACAAACTCCTCCTAGGGCGATTATCCGATCAAGTTCATATTTGGGGAGAATCATCTACACAAGCGGGGCATCAAAAGTTATCCATATTTTTATTCCAAGTGTCACGGTCTCTGTGCGCTGGAGCTGCACATTTGACCGATATTTGTCTTCATTTGCACTGGTTAAGCACAGCATTGTACATGTCCAATGTGTCACTGTCTTAGTTCTTAGACAATTGCGTTAGCGCCATCTCTGTAAAATGCAGAGAGCAGAGTCGGAAGGCCGGCGGCCCGCGAGGGCCGTTGGATGCCGCTTGCGGCTTTAATTTTTCTTGTTCTTCATCGCTTTGAACTCTAATTTGACCCCCTGAACATGCTCAAAAACTCACCAAACATTGCCCAAAATTCAGAATCGGCGAAAAATTTAGTTTTATCTGGGCCATTTTTTTTTTCGTTAAAAAATGGCGCGACAGCGCCACCGACAAAAGTCAAAATACATTGCGCCTATGGGAGACGCCCCGAGGTCAACTTTGTCGTAAAGCTACGAAATTCGGAACACGCATTCCTCTTGTGAGGACAAAAAACAAATATTATTGTGGCCACGCCCCCAGACTTACCCTATGGCCGCCATCTTCCTTTGAAAATGAAAACACGCTGTGTTAGCCATTTTGTTCACGTCAAACTTTGACGAACTCCTCCTAGGGCGTTTTGCCCACCGACTTCAAAATCGGCGGACGTCCTCTGGACAAGTCGGGCATCTAAAGTTATCCAATTTTTTGAGATACCTTTTACGGTCTGTGTGCGGCGCAGCCGCAAAGTTGGACAACTTATTTTGGGATATTGCAGATCTAAAAATTGTTCCCATTTGATCAAAACAAGTCCGATTAGGACCAAATTTGAATCAGTTGTTCAACTTTCTAGTTTGGACCAGTTTATGATGACAAAATCGAAATGGGCGCGATAGCGCCCCCTACAGAGTGACCTTTAAATTAACATTGAAGGTCAAAAATTAGTTTTACCAAAATTTTCTAAACTTTACCCAAAATTCTATTTTGGCGTCCCGATCAAAAAAGCCAATCAGACAAATGCCTTATTTTTTACGGCATAGTCGTAGCGATGACATAAACCTCCCATGTTATCCCTATGGGAAAACCGCTAAATCTCTCGAATATCCACATTTTTCTGTTTCACACTTTAACGAACTCCTTCTAGTGCGTTTTGCCCACCGACCTCAAAATCGGTGTACGTCCTCTAGTCAAGTGGGGCATCTAAAGTTATCCAAATTTTAAGGATAGCTTTTACGGTCTCTGTGCGACGGAGCCGCAAACGTTTCCCAGAATTCTGACTATTTGGCCTTCAGAGTGGCCTATAAACAATAGAGTTTTTCCAAATGACATGATATTTTGAACAAAATTCTAATTTGCCATCCTGATCATAAAAGTATGAGAGCCAAAGTCATATTTTGTACGGCGTAACCGTAGCGATGACAGAAACATCCCATGTTATCCTTATGGGAAAATCGTAGAATCGCTCAAATCACCACATTTTTACGCTTCACACTTTAACGAACTCCTCCTAGGGCGATTGTCCGATCAAGTTCATATTTGGATAATATCATCTACACAAGCGGGGCATCAAAACTTATCCATATTTTGATTCTAAGTGCTACGGTCTCTGTGTGGCGGACCCGCAAATATATGTCAGAAATGGGAAAACAGCGAAATCTCTAAAATGACCACATTTTCACGCTTCACACTTTAACGAACTCCTCCTAGTGCGATTGCCCGATCAAGCTCATATTTGGGGAAAATCATCTACACAAGCGGGGCATCAAAAGTTTGTCATATTTTGATTTTAAGTGGTACGGTCTCTGTGCCGTGGAGCTGCAAATATACTGTCACAAATGGGAAAACACCAAATCTTTGAAATGTTCAAATTTATGCTTCACACTTTAACAAACTCCTCCGTGGGCAATAGCCCGATCAAGCTTTACTTTGGGAAATATCATCTACACAAGCGGGGCATCAAAAGTTATCCATATTTATATTCTAAGTGCTACGGTCTCTGTGCGGCGGCGCAGCAAATTTGACAGACACTTGTGTTCATTTGCACTGGATTGGCCATGTCCAATGTGTCCCCGTCTGTCAAGTTCTTTTTTAATTCAACACACAATAAGGGCGCCATCTTTATCAAGTCGAAAGCGCAGAGTCGGAAGGCCGGCGACCCGCGAGGGCCGTTGGATGCCGCTTGCGGCTTTAATTCTTTCTTCTTTCTTCTTTCTTCTTCTCGGGACCAACCCCCCTATTTTTCACCCAGTGAACATTGACGAAAAGTCACAAAAATGTTCACACCTGTAAAAATCGTGCCTCTCTACATTCTGGCTATTTCCCTTTTCTAAAACAAAAAAAAATTGACGCGTCAGCGCCCCCAAATGTACCAAAAATGCATTGAGAGATTGGAAATGACCCAAAAAAAATCTGATCGTAGAATCATGAAATTTGGTGCAGAGGTAGATGGTGACAAGAGAAGTAAAAAATATTATTACGGCAACGCCGTCCGCCCAACCAAATGTCGGCCATATTGCTTCAAAAATGGCTAAACATGACTTCGGAGTTTTTCCAAACGTCGTACTTTTACGAACTCCTCCCAGGGCGTTGGCCCTAAAAAGCTGAAATTTGGTGAAAATGCTACTGAGGAGTGGGACATCAAAAGTTATCCAAATTACATTGATACCTCTCACGGTCTCTGTGCGGCGAAGCCGCAAACTGTAGCTAGAATTTCAGAAATCTCCCATATTTAAAATTTCTGCCGTTTGCGCGGATAAAGTCCGAATTGCGTCAAATTAGAATCAGTTGTTAAACTCTTTGCCCTAAACCTACTTGAAGTGAAATAAATTAATTTGGCGCCACAGCGCCCCCTACAGATTTTATATGGAGGTTAAATGTTTAGTTTTGCGAAATTATATGAAATTTGACACACAACTCAATTTTAGCATCCCCATCAAAAAAGTCAATGAGACCCATGTCATAATTGTTATGGCGTTGCCATAACGATGACCGAAACCTTCCATGTTATTCCAATGGGGAAATCGCCAGAACATGTTTACACTTTAGACTTTCACAAACTCCTCCCAGGGCGTCAGCCCTATTAACCTGAAATTTGGTGAGACTCATCTTCAGGTGTGGACCATCAAAAGTTATCCACATTTTCATTCAAAGAGTCACGGTGTCTGTGCGGCAAAGCCGCACATTTTGCCAAGAATTCAAAATAAAATAGCTTTTTGATGGTAAAACAAAGGGGAGAAGATTCAGATTCAGCTGTAGGCGTAATAAAAGGACAATTGGGGCGCGTTAGCGCCCCCTCCTCTTGCGGCGTGGCGGCGGTGTGGCGGCGGCGTGGCGAGGGCCGATCATTGCCGCTTGCGGCTATATTTAGGCCCGAGCGCCACAAGCTGGCGAGAGGCCTATTAATCTCGTAAGGCCGTGCGAAGCACGGCTGCGAAAGTGCGCACGTAGTGCGCACAAAATCGAGCGCGAAGCGCTCGCCCACTTCCAAACACTCACTAACGCACTCCTCCACTCATGCACGCCCCGTGCATACTAATTAGTTGTAGGAAAATGGAACATTACCGTTGTAAACGGGCGAAGCCCGTGCAAAAGTTCGCACTAAACAAGCACTTTACATTAAAGCACTCATTTGCGTTAAGTAGCTCACGAATACGTTCCCCATCTCTTGCATGTTCCGTGCATATAAGCATGTAAGGCAAAAATTGAACATTATTACTGTATAGAGGGCCAAAAACACAAAGTGGGCGGAGCCCACTCAAAATTATCGAAAGTACCCGTCAGTGACCAGGGACCCACACCATGAGGTAGGAAAGCGCGAGCGCTTTCCGAAAATGTATAGTTTATGATATTTGAAAAATGGGAAACATTGTTTTCGCATCGGAATATTATTCTTTCTTTCTTTCTTCTTCTTCTTCTTCTTCTTCTCGGGACCAACCCCCCTATTTTTCACCCAGTGAACATTGACGAAAAGTCACAAAAATTTGCACGCCTCTAAAAATCGTGCCTCTCTACATTCTGGCTATTTCCCTTTTCTAAAATTAAAAAAATTGGCGCGTCAGCGCCCCCAAATGTACCAAAAATGCATTGAGAGATGGGAAATGACCCAAAAAAAATCTGATCGTAGAATCATGAAATTTGGCGCAGAGGTAGATGGTGACAAGAGAAGTAAAAAATATTATTACGGCAACGCCGTCCGCCCAACCAAATGTCGGCCATATTGCTTCAAAAATGGCTAAACATGACTTCGGAGTTTTTCCAAACGTCGTACTTTTACGAACTCCTCCCAGGGCGTTGGCCCTAAAAAGCTGAAATTTGGTGAAAATGCTACTGAGGAGTGGGACATCAAAAGTTATCCAAATTACATTGATACCTCTCACGGTCTCTGTGCGGCGAAGCCGCAAACTGTAGCTAGAATTTCAGAAATCTCCCATATTTAAAATTTCTGCCGTTTGCGCGGATAAAGTCCGAATTGCGTCAAATTAGAATCAGTTGTTAAACTCTTTGCCCTAAACCTACTTGAAGTGAAATAAATTAATTTGGCGCCACAGCGCCCCCTACAGATTTTATATGGAGGTTAAATGTTTAGTTTTGCGAAATTATATGAAATTTGACACACAACTCAATTTTAGCATCCCCATCAAAAAAGTCAATGAGACCCATGTCATAATTGTTATGGCGTTGCCATAACGATGACCGAAACCTTCCATGTTATTCCAATGGGGAAATCGCCAGAACATGTTTACACTTTAGACTTTCACAAACTCCTCCCAGGGCGTCAGCCCTATTAACCTGAAATTTGGTGAGACTCATCTTCAGGTGTGGACCATCAAAAGTTATCCACATTTTCATTCAAAGAGTCACGGTGTCTGTGCGGCAAAGCCGCACATTTTGCCAAGAATTCAAAATAAAATAGCTTTTTGATGGTAAAACAAAGGGGAGAAGATTCAGATTCAGCTGTAGGCGTAATAAAAAGACAATTGGGGCGCGTTAGCGCCCCCTCCTCTTGCGGCGTGGCGGCGGTGTGGCGGCGGCGTGGCGAGGGCCGATCATTGCCGCTTGCGGCTATATTTAGGCCCGAGCGCCACAAGCTGGCGAGAGGCCTATTAATCTCGTAAGGCCGTGCGAAGCACGGCTGCGAAAGTGCGCACGTAGTGCGCACAAAATCGAGCGCGAAGCGCTCGCCCACTTCCAAACACTCACTAACGCACTCCTCCACTCATGCACGCCCCGTGCATACTAATTAGTTGTAGGAAAATGGAACATTACCGTTGTAAACGGGCGAAGCCCGTGCAAAAGTTCGCACTAAACAAGCACTTTACATTAAAGCACTCATTTGCGTTAAGTAGCTCACGAATACGTTCCCCATCTCTTGCATGTTCCGTGCATATAAGCATGTAAGGCAAAAATTGAACATTATTACTGTATAGAGGGCCAAAAACACAAAGTGGGCGGAGCCCACTCAAAATTATCGAAAGTACCCGTCAGTGACCAGGGACCCACACCATGAGGTAGGAAAGCGCGAGCGCTTTCCGAAAATGTATAGTTTATGATATTTGAAAAATGGGAAACATTGTTTTCGCATCGGAATATTATTCTTTCTTTCTTTCTTCTTCTTCTTCTTCTTCTCGGGACCAACCCCCCTATTTTTCACCCAGTGAACATTGACGAAAAGTCACAAAAATTTGCACGCCTCTAAAAATCGTGCCTCTCTACATTCTGGCTATTTCCCTTTTCTAAAATTAAAAAAATTGGCGCGTCAGCGCCCCCAAATGTACCAAAAATGCATTGAGAGATGGGAAATGACCCAAAAAAAATCTGATCGTAGAATCATGAAATTTGGCGCAGAGGTAGATGGTGACAAGAGAAGTAAAAAATATTATTACGGCAACGCCGTCCGCCCAACCAAATGTCGGCCATATTGCTTCAAAAATGGCTAAACATGACTTCGGAGTTTTTCCAAACGTCGTACTTTTACGAACTCCTCCCAGGGCGTTGGCCCTAAAAAGCTGAAATTTGGTGAAAATGCTACTGAGGAGTGGGACATCAAAAGTTATCCAAATTACATTGATACCTCTCACGGTCTCTGTGCGGCGAAGCCGCAAACTGTAGCTAGAATTTCAGAAATCTCCCATATTTAAAATTTCTGCCGTTTGCGCAGATAAAGTCCGAATTGCGTCAAATTAGAATCAGTTGTTAAACTCTTTGCCCTAAACCTACTTGAAGTGAAATAAATTAATTTGGCGCCACAGCGCCCCCTACAGATTTTATATGGAGGTTAAATGTTTAGTTTTGCGAAATTATATGAAATTTGACACACAACTCAATTTTAGCATCGCCATCAAAAAAGTCAATGACTCATGTCATAATTGTTATGGCGTTGCCGTAACGATGACCGAAACCTTTCATGTTATTCCAATGGGGAAATCGCCAGAACATGTTTACACTTTAGACTTTCACAAACTCCTCCCAGGGCGTCAGCCCTATTAACCTGAAATTTGGTGAGACTCATCTTCAAGACCATCAAAAGTTATCCACATTTTCATTCAAAGAGTCACGGTGTCTGTGCGGCAAAGCCGCACATTTTGCCAAGAATTCAAAATAAAATTGCTTTTTGATGGTAAAACAAAGGGGAGAAGATGTGACAGCGTCACAGATTCAGCAGTAGGCGTAATAAAAGGACAATTGGGGCGCGTTAGCGCCCCCTCCTCTTGCGGCGTGGCGGCGGTGTGGCGGCGGCGTGGCGGCGGCGTGGCGAGGGCCGATCATTGCCGCTTGCGGCTATATTTCTTCTTGTTCTTGTTCTTGTTCTTGTTCTTGTTCTTGTTCTTCTTCTTCTTCTTCTTCTTCTTCTTCTTCTTCTTCTTCTTCTTCTTCTTCTTCTTCTTCTTCTTTGGTGTTTTATGGCGGTTGGTATCCAAGTGTTACATTAACGTCACCCACTGTAGTTATCATTATTTAGATTTAGATTGTTTAAAGGTATGTACAATTTGTAGTTCAAATTTCATCATAAAGAATTCAGAATTCCAGATCCTAAACGACTAATGGTTTAAACTTGTGTGTGCTCTCTCTGCTCTTAATGGTCACTACTTAAAGCCCAGCACATACAACATTAATGAAACAGTGCACATGCATCTGGAGCTCAGTGAGGGAACCTGAAAGTTAATACAAAGACAAGGTTCAATTATGTATTTGCACAACATTTTTAGGGTAAATATGTTTTTTGCAAAGAAGAATGGTGGATATGCCTGGGCTTGTTTTTATCTCTCAGTGAACCAAGTGCGTAAAACAGTCTGGAAGCACAGTTAAAGATATACATGGGACATAAAAATTGTGACATGACAATTATGCACCAAAGAAAATAAGTTATAGTAAATACTGCTGATCACATTGTAGTTATTGTACATGTTCTGCTTTGGCCAGGTGCATCCTTTATTCTAAAGTGACTTGTGAGGCACTTTTGTTGCGCGCAGCTATTGATTTTTCACTTTTTCACTTTCAATTGTTGCACAGACTTGGGCACAAAAGGGCCCTGATGGCAGTGTCCACACAGTTCCATCTGCTGTCTGTCAGCTTTTCTCCTGAAGGGCCAAACTGCTGAACTCAGGGGATGTGAAAGGTCCATATCAGCTGATGTCACACAAACAAACAAAGCTGTGTTTTTTCCTTGTAACACAGACACAAAAGATGACTACACAAAAGTCACACAGACAAAATACACACATTTGTATCCATTGGCATATTGGCAGCATAATAGATTATTTCCTCTGTTCACAATCTTAAATAAGACATTTTACACTTGTTAATAATCCATCCCAAATGTAGAGCCATATGGCAAATGTCCATGTCAAACTCACCATTGTATTTATTCGGAAAAATTCAACTGGTTACAACCATGCAATAGATGACAATTCCATTAGGCTCAATTATTTTTAAATGCATCTATTTCTTTTGTCCCCAGTATCTCAAATAATTGTTAACCCCAGTAACCTCAACACATTCACTCAGAAGCACTTACTGTGGAATATGTTGCCTATATCCTTAAAATCCTTATAATCTTTCAGCTAATTTAAGTCTTATTTGATTTAATACCTTAAAACCACTTGCTTATGCTTCAGTTTAGATGAGCTCTCGACAATCGAATTTGCTAAAAAATGTATTTGTTTGTTATTTTTTTGTTTTTAGACAGTTCTGGGAAGTAACTCCAATAGAAAATATCTCTTTGCAGTGTGAAAATGTGTAGGGGTCTTCCCCATTCCTGTTTGTGTGTAATGGGGGAGTTTGAAATGTTTCACTTGGACAATATTTTAAAAATCATGTCTAAATGAACTTCCAGTTTGGACTATTGAAGGTCTACTACATCAACGTACATTCATATGTAACTTTGTCTAATAAACCCTGCTATACAAAGTACTCTGATGGGACGGAGAGGAATTAATGGGAGCAAGTCTGCCCTGTCTGTGTCTTATAAACTGTGTAAGTTCTGTATACTGTCGACTCTACTGTACTGTATGTGTAACAATGTGTTTTGGACCCCTCAAAAATGAGCTGGACCATCTCAAGGGGCTTTTCCACTACATAAAGTAGTAAAGCAGTAATAATTCCTAATTTGCTTCAAACGTGGCACAATTTATGTTGACACATTAAATATTAACTTAGTGATTTTTTGGTCTTGTGTGGGCAAAATCTAAAAAAAACATTATAAGCTCCTGTTTGTGGCAAAGTATGATACTATTTATCTACTTATTAACCTTTCTTGCCTTTATTACAGGGGGAAACCCGTTGAGAGGCACGCCCACTTTCACAACGGAGCCCTGTCCACACAAAAAGTAAAAAAAAAACATTTACAATTTAATTAACAATAAAAGACATATAGAAGAAAAAACATGTACATTTGTGAATAAATACATCTTTCAAAAGACATTTATAATTTGATATTTGGAGCATACACTTGGCAGCAAGGAAAACGGCCATCACAAACAAAATAGACTGAACAATGGACATAGGGAAGATTTATACTTATTTAAAACGAAAAAAGTGCATCTTCAATTCATGTCTGAAGTACAGTGGGTATAATGGTGTACAACTCTTCATGTCAATTAGATGTGATGGGAAAATGCACACACAGACTTAATGGAGATACTCATTGTAGCATTCTTCAATGTAGTGTTTTTAATTTTTCAAACATTAAACATTTTATAGGCAAAACAAGGTTTAAAATAAAATGACCAATCCAAGGACCCTTTTCCTTGGACATATTGCATCTGTTGATTCAAATTACTGTGTCACATTATAAATGTATGAAATGATCTAGCTTGAGATTTTGTTGCCTAGACTTCCTGTTCAGAACTGCACCAAGTGAATCTCCTCATCAGAATCAGAATCAGAAAAGTTGTATTGCCATTGTCAATGAACACAATTCACAACATAGGAACTTGCTTTGTGATTTGTTCTTATTATTCTTATATAGAATAAATAGGGCATGCATTGAAGAAAAACAATTTAAATTTACTATAAGACAAAATTGACCAGTAAATGTATTTTATTTATTTTTATTTTATTGTAACAAGCATCAGATTTTCATGTAAATATACAGTCTATTTTTTGAAAAGTACACATACAATGTGTGTGTCTGTCTGAATTTTCTTAATTAAGTTGAAATTTAAATGAAATTGCATACTATTTGAAACCACTGTTGCAGGTAATTATACAATTCCAGCATGGTTAATCTTCTTGAACACCAGTCAGACAGTCTGTGTTTGTCTGAGATACATGTTTCTAATCCACGGCCCAGACAGCCAAGTGAGAAGCATCTTTGTGTGTTGATGACCATCATTTATCATTCATCACATCAATACATGTATTTGTCGTGATTATTAACCATGTCTCTTAAAATTGGTTGCACAGATGGCACAGTGGGAGTTCTGGGATTAGGATTATAGATAGCAGACCATAGCCCTCCCCTCGTTCTTCTGAATGAATCATCATGAAGCATGCAAGAAAGGCTGAAAAGTTCTTTTGTACCCCATCTTATTTGACCAAATAAACAGATGACACGGATTGTCTTTGTGACGATAGTCACCTTGCTACACTGAACAGAAGGTTGCAGTGGGTGCATTTTTGTTCAGTCTTTATGAAATCCTATACACTCTCTTCAAAAGACATGTCTCGAGACCGTGTTGGGGTAAGTGTCCCGCTTGGCCGTCAGGGTGAGACCATGTCCCTGTTGGGCGTCACTGAGGGGCTATGAATAGACTCTGGCGTACGCTGCAAGCAGTCAGCTGGGCATTGGCACGTATGGCTCATGTCAGCATGGCCACGGCACAGCACTCCTCACTAGCGTCACCAAGCCGACAGCAAACCCGGGTCACCATGGAAACAAAGATGAGCACTTTAACTCTCTCTGTCCTGGCACACGCTGCATGTGTCACAAAATCAGGTCTTATCCTGGCCTCCATGTCTTTTATTGTAGTGGGATTTAAGTTCATGTTCAAGGGACTTGAAAGGTTTATATCCAGTAGGCACTTAGATGTAAAGAAGACCGCCGCACCCTTTAATCCAACAAAAAATGCATACAAAGATGCAATACATTACAATATACTCGGATGTATCACATTAGTGAATAAGACAATTTAGCTTCCATTGATAATGTATTTATTTATTTTACAAAAAACATAAAACAACTAAAACAAACAAGACAGGAGAGGAAAAAATTGGGTAAAATTGAAAGTAAGAATTTAGGATAGTAAGGAATCCAAAGAAAAACAAAGTTAAGGCACTAACCATAATCAGAGATTCCAGGTGATAATAATTATCTACTGTTTAATACTGCAAGTGTGATGTTATAAGTGACCTAAGAGATATCCAGGTCACTAGAGTTTACGGCGGTCCTATGCACACATGGGCTTCTGCTCCATTTACCACTTTGAGTTTAGGCTCATATTATTGACTGTGTCCTGGCAGGCTGTCAGGGAGCCAGATGGAAGGAGGCACCAGGTACTTAATAAAGAAAACACAACCAAGGCTGTGTGACAACTAAAGCTCTTGGTAAATGTTGTGGATCATCAGTGCTATTTTAAACTATAATCACCTTAATATGCATTAAATTGACTGGTTACTATCAGTTTGACTTAACACCTAGTTAAATTTTCTTAAATTGTTTTTCATTCCCCCTGGAAGAAAAGGAAGTGCTCAATATTATAGACTATATGAGGCCATACTTAGTATATTAGTTGCATCATTGTTGACTGACAGAACAGCTGTGGAATGTGTTTGGGTAAAGAAGTCAGCAGTATAATATATGCAACTAAATATAATCTTGGATCATCCTGACATCAACACGTGTCAACTTTTACGATCATAATACAAAACAAGAGGTGTATCAGTCAAAACATGAGGGTGGGTAAACTCAAATGTAACGTTTGAGAGAGTAAACGGACGGCTTTGCACTGCCCTGCAATTAATGTGCCATGACCCATTGCAATTCCTCACTAAACAATACAAACAACCAAAAATATATAAATCACATTAGCCAACATCTGAAGACCACAATTTCAACTGAAATAAACAAAACTTTCTTTCTTAATCCTTTCAACTCAACCATGGACGAGATCCACAGATTGAGAATGACTTTTGGATGAAAGTCGAAGCGTCTTGTCCAGATGACTACAACCGAATCTCTTTCTACGATGAACATTCCTGAACGAATGATTGCACCAACCCATAAACTAAATCTTAGTTTGAACTGAGTATATGATTTATTAAACAAATAAATACATCTAATACAGCCATTATTTAACAAAACAATTTAAATGAGTTTAGATTGAGAACTGCACCCATCATGAGCAGTGCCATCTGTGCCAATAGCCACACAGATATAAAGCGCACGTCAGTACATCCACGTCATGCAGTCCAAACAGAAGATGGATGCTAAGCAACCGTGCAATCTCAGTTGCAGATGGTAAGGTCTGATCATGTTTATTTTACACTAATGCACCTAAATCCCATTGCAGCTCCACGCCTATGAGATGATGGCACTAAGAATATGAAGACGCGTCTGGGCACCAAGTACAAACCCATACAACCTCTCCTACCTGGTGAAAACATTTGGGTAATATATCATATTACATTAATCATTACTAAAACACTGGTCTCAGCAGTCCCCGAGATCAAAGTTATTTTAAAACAGTAAGCCTAACCTTGGTAGAAATATATCAATACCAATAAACCTAACATGATTAGTACAAACTAAAGCTTGTATTATGCCCCATTCTTGTTTTTCTGTGTTAAAATGATAAAACTCCACAAAACATTTTTGATGATGTGATGAAAGGAGAAAATCATAAAACTATATTATGTACTATATCATAACTTTTCAGGAGTTGAAGACACATCTTAAAAAGGAAAAACAAATGCATGCAGCTATACCATTACCATTGATTGGACTTGTGATTTACAAACTGTGAATGTATAGAATAGTAAAGAATCTAGGTGTAATGTAAATTTTCATTTGACACCTATGGTATGTTTTTGAGGGACGCAATTAAGTCAAAGGAATTTCAAAATCCTACATCATTATTTGCATTTTCTCTCTGTAAATTGTATATAGGTAATTGTCATCATATGGATAGTGAGAGAGTCAGTCAGGCAGCTTTTCAAAAGATAACATAACATAGCACTATATAGATCTGCAATGGAACATGCTGAATATATATGAAATTGGTTGCAGGCCTACTGCGGATCCTGTGCAGAAAGGACTTGCCTTGGTTTTGATGTGCAGATTGTACTATATCATATTCATCAATCATCATTATGAATATCACACCCAATTGAAAGACTTAACCGTGCACATCCAATTCAAAAAAATAATATATAATATACCGGTAAGTATTGGAATTTTCAGTAATGGGTGTTATTTGTTCAGCAAGAATATTCAAAAATCTTGACAGACAAGATGGTACTTACAGTATGTCATGAGGGCGTTATTGCTGGTCTGCCTGTCTTGTGCCTGATTGTGCATAAGTCTGTCTCAATTTAGTTTGTAGTTGTTATAAAGTACAAAAATTTCCACCGTGTGGCTACAGACCATATAAGATTATTATCCTCATCCCACTTGGTGAGGCTGTCATAGCAAGCTTTATGTCAGACAAGCAACTGTCACTAGACTGGACAGCCTATGGATAAATTGTAGCTGACTATAACAAAACTCACATTACAGTACCAAGGCCAACCAAGGCCTACACTTACAGTCTAATGTTCTAAATTATGCTTGAATAAATCTAACAGTGTCCTTTTTGGTATAAGACCACATCCACATCCTGAGCCTTTTTCAGGCTGTACTAAAAGAACAACAGGTAGACTTTTTTAGGTTTACCTCTATTTTATTCCTTGGAGTAGATCTGGGTGCTAAATTAAACTTGGATTTAGTCCATGATACTTGTTTGTACCGTTTGAGGAATGTCCTGATTGAAAAAATCTCTGAGCGAATTACGTAATCTCATTCATACTTTTAAAATTGTAGCTACCACTAATAGTGTGTCATACCACCTTGAGAATGTCTAGACTGATTCAGAAGCTGAGCATGGTCAGGCCTGGTTAGGACTTGGAAGGGAAACTACTGGGAACACCAGGTGCCGCAATGAGGCGGCAGTGTTCTTGTGTCCTTGGGCTAAACACTTCACCCACCTTGCCTCCATTTATCTACACTGAAATTTGTGAGAGCAACATGTGGAAATTCATGTTCATAACACTGTCCCGATGAAATAAAATAATAATAACTTATCAAGTATAGGATCCGCCACCTGCTTCTTTCCGCAGGATGCTTTTCCTTTGCCTGGAATGTTCCATAGTATTTAACATTCTGTCTCCAAAGAGAAAAGCAGGTGATGCCACAATAGCCCAAGTTACAGGTCAGATCTGTAGAGAAGTTAGCCCGCTCACAGTAAGCATGATTTGGGTATTTAAAAAGGTATTTTTAGCAATAAGTTCACCTTTAATTGAATAAATGCAATATTGATAGGTTTGAGGACACACTAATTCCAGACAAATCAATAACATATCATTGACAAGCAGGTGGCAGCCTTGCCACCATGAAAGTTAGAGCAAGTTTAACTTAGGACTTCAACTTTCTTTCTTTGCGTTGCCTGGATCACAAAAAACATAAAATTAAAAAAAAAAAAACATCCTCTTTCCATGCCTGTATGGGCAAAACAACGGAATCAACCAAATTGAGATTATGCAATATGTCGTGTGTGGGCTCAAAACAGCCTTGTCAAATGATGTTATGTGATCAGTGTTGACTGCAAACCTGCAAAGCTCAGGGCCAAGGGATTTAATGCTTAGCCCCACTGATAAACAAGACGCCTCACTGACCTGGATCATCTAGCGTGTCAAAAGGTGGAGCATGATTTCACTGTTGGTAAACTTCTGAACTCATTTGACCAAGTATGAGTGGGCTGTCTACAACTGCTGAGTAAGCAGATTTATTGTTGAAGCATTTTTTTTTAAGAATCATTCTCATATCTCATGTAAGTACTTATTAACGTGGAGAGACGACCTCAGTTTTGACGTTTTGATTTTAGTACAAGGCCCGGAGAGATCATAAAACCCATTCACAAGTGACCCTGCCTTTACTGGGCCTGACATGCATCGCCATCTGGTGGCAATAAAGTAATGGGGCTTTTCAGCGCACTACTCAACTCACAAGATTTCTAGTGAAGGCTTTTAATGTGACTCTGGATTCAAGATACACATTTTGAAAATTGTATTGATAAATTAAACATTTCATAAAAGTTTTCACATTTTTGATGAATATTAACTATGCCAGCTTGATAACAAAAATAAAACATACACATTAATTCTTGATGTTACACATAATGATTAAAGGTTGAATGTATGAAGAAATCATTATGCATTGATTTAATATTATAGTTATGAACAAGTAAACATGGTTAAATAAAGTATTTTACAAAACGGAAGTAGTCAACTATCGCTAACAATACTTAGCATCATTTTGTTTTAAAGGCCAGACAGGTAAAGAGGTTTTAACAGGCCTATAAATGCCATCTTTTGCTTTTAGGACTGGTCCACACATGACTAACATGTTGTAATACAGTGAACACAAATGATCACAAGAGCTCGTTTTATGTCTGTGTGTAGCGGATAATTTCACCTAGGTCGTAGCCAGTTACTGCAAAGGCATAACCATCATCGTCACAGAACCGGGCACCACAGATTTGTGTATCTGTCACACATTCATTATGTAAGTGAGCCACCTTTAAAAGAGAAAGGTTGTGATAAAAAACACATAAAAATAAAATAATAAGACTTTTTGAAACAAGATTTACCTCAACACTGTTGGTTTCAGGAGTTAAAGACATGTGCCACACTCGCACTAGAGAATCTTCGGCAGCAGATAAAAGCTTTGCAGCAGAGGGAGCAAGTATTTAGGAATTATATTTTGAATTTAAAACAATGTTGTTATAAAAAGTATTTTGCAACTTACTAAGCCAGAAAATGGAGCAATGTCCAGAGAGTTAATCCAGCGAGCATGCGCATTAATTTCCACATGCAGTATTCCAGTCACAGCCTCATACAGACGGATTTGGCCTGTGCCATAACCTGCAGCTACAGTGCCCTTCCATAACTTCACAGATGAGCAGGTCATACTGGAATGGGGATAGAGAATAAATTATTATTATTAGAGAACAAGAACAACATTTTTCTTCTAACCACTAATAGCTACATCTGAAAAAAATCATACTCAAAACCAGGTATCTTGTTGAGTAAATGAAACTCCTCGCCAGCTTTCCACACACACATGTTGCCTCCGTCATCAGCACTGACCATGTCAGCTATGCACTCCTGGTGTAACAATATATGGTTGGATGTTAGATTTGTTTTGTTACATGTTAGATTCAAAATAAAAGATCTTTGCACTTGAGACTTACTTGGCTACCAGAGCACTCTGAAGCAATGTCAGTGATAGACTCCTTATGCTCTTCCAGGACCTCAGATAATGTGATGTTACTGCCTTTACTTGGAATGTCAAATACCAAAATAGATCCTGAAGACACACCTGGATAAGAGCAGTGTAAGTTAAGGTAATCAGGTAATAATTTTTTTGTTTTTGTTGACAGATTGACAGGCGGATCAGTGCAGTGTCTACAGTGATGACCTCGCTGTATCGGACTGTTGTGGTGAAGAAGGAGCTGAGTCGAAAGGCAAAGCTCTTGATTTACCGGTCACTCTACGTTCTGACCTCACCTATGGTCATGAGCTTTGGGTAATGACCAAAAGGACAAGATCAAGCGGTCAAAATGAGCTTCCTCCACCGTGTGGCTGGGCACTCCAATAGATAGGATGAGGAGCTCAGTCACACGGGGGGAGCTCGGAGTAGAGCCGCTGCTCCTCCACGTGGAGAGAAGCCAGCTGAGGTGGCTCGGGCATCTGTTCCGGATGCCTCCTGGGCACCTCCCTGGGGAGGTGTTTCGGGCATGTTGCACCGGAAGAGGCCCCGTGGAAGACCCAGGACATGCTGGAGAGACTATGTCTCTCGGCTGGCCTAGGAACGCCTCGGGATCCCCCCGGAGGAGTTCAGGAAGTGTCTGGGGGAGTAGGAAGTCTAGGAGTCCCTGTTAAGACTGCTGCCCCGGATAAGCGGAAGAAGGTGGATTACCTGCCTGTGCTCACGAATTACACTGTCCAAACTGTACAACAGTCAGTTTGGGTCAAATGTTATCCATCTAAATTAAAAAGCAGATTGTTGCATTTAGAGGAAGGATTAAGTCAAGCATGTTTCTACTACAGGAAAATGCAGTTCAGAACTCAATAACTTGTCTAGGCAGGTGTTTGTTTTTCCATGTGGGGCCCAGGCAGCCACGGCAGCAGCTGGCTCAGATGTCTCAGAGCATTTCAGGAGTCAGGGGCAACATGCACTGTGCTAAGATCCTCACGCTCTAGCTCGTCTCAAACGAGCTTTGACCAGGTATGTTAAAAAATACTTACCCACACAGATGTAATTATCCCACACTGCTGATATTCCTCTGGCAAAGACTGCTTGGGCTATGAAAAAATAACTATTAAGGACCGCTATTATTGTTCATTTAATATCATAGGTGGATAGAAGTTTCTTGCTTACCTGTGGGTGTTTCAGGTGTGTCAAGGGCATGCCAATATACCATTATTGAACCATCAGATTCATACATCTGAATTAATGCAGCAAAACAACAGCAGTGCACAATCAAAAACAAGAGCATGGAATAATTTAACAAAAATTAAGCCCATTACCTGAATGCCTTTTTGGGAAGTCACTACAAGCAAATCACGTGAAGGTAAACCACAGAATGAAGCCTGAAATATATTTATATATAATATAAATAGTCATAATAATGATTACAAATAAATAGTAATAACGGCTGTGTAATAATCAAACCTGCATAATGAGTGATGTGCTTGTTGCCACATTAGGCTCCTTGGACTGTAGTTGACGGTGGGAATAATTCAGTCCGTCCCAGGATGCACTCACCATGTTCACCACATTTGCATGAACCACTGTGAAATATGTCAGTTTTCGTGGAGCGATGCGCAGCACACTCAGGTTGTTGTACAACGCCGAGGCGCTGTTTTTGATTTGGATACTCTTCTCTTTGTGATACATCTGACAGGCTTCTGTGTTCCCGAATGACTTCTTTGTCTTAGTATGGCCACTAAAATATACGATTGTATAGCACGTTTAAGATCAAAACAATTATTATACACAGAGCAAACAACAGCACGAAGTTAACGCGTTATGGTTCGTGTTTTCCTAGCTGCTAACTGCTATTCTTCTGCACTGGATCGCCGCTGCTGATCAGTGACTTCACTGCAAACTAATTCACGTTCAAGCTGTACTTGTCCAACATTGGGTTCGCCCCTTCTATTAGTTAACAATGTTAACTGATACTTAACCTGCCAAAAACAAGAGTTAGCTGCAGAGTATTTCGCCCCGGATTATCAGAGCGTCCGACGCAGCCATAGAAACCAGCGTGAACGTGTACGTCCTAAACACCGAGGGTGGTTGGTTTCGGCGTCAGCCAATCAGAGTTCGCTGCTCTAAAACAGGAATCACGAATAAAAGGATTACTTTGACTTGGCGTCATGTTGCTCATGGGAACGGTTGAAGTTGCCTGTTCTAAATTTGACCACATAATAATAATGATAGTAATGTATTGATACATCCATCATGGTTTATTATCTGGGGGTTGTGTGTGCTCGCGGTCATACGTATATCGTGATTGCACATGCAACCAAACTATCAGTAATGACGAAACATGGTGACCAATCACATGGAGCTTTTCCCTTTCCAACCAATCAGGGGCTACCTTTTGTAACAGCACGTTTGATAGACCCTTTCCGCGTGTGCGAAACAGAAGAAGCAGAGCAAATGAAATGTTTTGTAAACTATGATCATAAACGCAAGTAAGACTACTACAACCATGAAAAATGAACTAAAAGACGAGAGTGCTGCACACGAGGTAAGAAGACGCGTAATTATTCTTATTTAAGCTTAGGCTGTTTTCTGTAACAAATATTGTATCGGCTACAGCACAATATTACCATTATAAACTAAAACACTTTATCTAAAACACACATGAGTAGTTATTTTATAAGTTGGTTATCTCTAAATAACTATCTGGATATGTTTTGTACATTTGAGTAAAGTCTCAATTTGACAGTAAAGTTCAGATCTGCTTCTCCATCTCTTTGCATTCGTGAACCTTTACAAAACACGAAACCATATTTTTATTATACAAAATGTATTTTTCGTAGATGTCAACACCGGTCTCATCTGACAATGAAAACGAAGACAAGGGTTTATCTAAAACCAAACGATCTGCTCCTGATGAAGACAGTGATGATGATAAGGAGGTGAAATATCATCCTGTGAAGATGTCCAGAAGTGACCTGTACAGACCTCCAACAGCAGAAGAACTCAAACAACTGAAAGAAGCTGAGAGCTTGTTTCATTGTAGTTTACTTAAAATGCAGGTAAAAAAGTGACCGCACTCTGAACAATGTTAGTGCACACTGTTTCTCCTCTCTGTAACTGTTCAATTATTTCCCGTCTGTAATCTTAATCCCCAGATGGAGGAGCTCTTGAAGGAAGTTTTCATAAGTGACCGAAAGAAACTGCAAATTGATTCATTTGTTCATACTGTCACAAGCCTGCTCCAATGTGTACCAAAAACTGAAAAAGTTGAGGTAAGTCGTTAAATATGTAGCTTACACATTTTCTTTGGTTTAACAATGGTCTTTGGTCTAAATTTGGGTGTCTTTCAGATGACTGATCTGTCATGGTTGACGGGAGCTAAGGTTCCCTTTATTCTTGTTCCTCAAACAACAAAGGGCAAGTTTCACATGGAACCTCCATCTTCTGTTGATCTCATTGGGAGCTATCCACTTGGCACCTGTACTAAACCGCATGTCATGGTTGACCTGCTGGTTATAATCCCATCTGTAAATTCAGTCTTTTGATGTCATCATAATTTCATATGTGAAGTAGCACTAAAAAAAGTAAACCAAGCAATGTCACTTCTAGGATGTCCTCCAAGAAAAAGATGCCTTAAATCAGAGGTATCCCAGGAAAAGAGCTCTGTATCTGGCAGGTCTGGCCCAGCACCTCGCAACCTCGTCTGAAATTGGAACATTACTTTACTCCTGTCTACATGGCAATCGGCTTCGCCCTGTTCTACTGATAAAACCACCAGGTTGTTTTTATAACTCTACTTCTATGTATGTATAATTTGATACCAAGTTTGACAGAATGTGTTTCTATTTCTCTACAGGCAAGGAAGTGTCTAGCTTTAGTGTACGTATTCATGCCAGTCCACCTGCTGGCTTCTTCAAACCAAGCCGTTTCCATCCTCAGAGAAACAATATTAGGACAGAGTGGTACACTGGGATCTCTCATTCTGGTAATAATATAAAAAGGATGGAGACAATGTTTAGTTTTCATGTTTGATTTTATCTTTTTGATTTTTGTTCCTATAATATGTGTGGTTATGTTATGTTATGTGTGTTTCTGCAGAGCCTAATGAACCCCCGACGCCACATTACAACAGCACCCTTCTTGGGGATCTTCTGCCCAGCGCTCATCTTCAGTTCCTGTCTGCCATCCAGTCTCAGTGCTCAGCGTTTGCAGATGCAGTAGCCTTACTTAAAGTCTGGCTTCGTCAAAGAGAACTTGACAAGGTAGTAGATCAGATACGTTATATCTACTTTCTTTTTTTACTTTGCTGTTCCATTATTTCAGTGTAAGAAGTCATTTGTCTGTTATGATTCATTCTCAGGGCCCTGGTTGCTTTAACGGATTTCTGGCCTCGATGCTTCTGGCCTATTTGCTGAACGCTCACAGAATCAGTAACAGCATGTCAGCCTATCAGTTGCTCCGTAACAGTTTAAACTTTCTTGGTAAGTTTTACCTTTTTATGTGTAATTTATATTCTAAATGTTGCAATACTCATAGTCTTATTTTTGTCTATTCACAGCATCCACAGACCTGACTGTGAATGGAATTAGCCTGGCAAAAAATACAGATTCCACAGCTGTGAGTGTTAAGGACAAAAAAAAATGTGTTTGATGCAATAATAATAATAATAATAATATGTTATATTTCTATGTAGCCATCACTTGAAGAGTTCCACAAGGCTTTTCAGGTTGTCTTTGTTGATCCATCAGGTCATCTTAACTTATGCGCCGACATGACTGCTTGCTCCTACAAACAGGTATTTAAAAATAAAATGTGTTCAGAAAAGATGTTGATCGTGTCATGTAAACAAAAAAATATTTGCTTTTGCCTAGTTGCAGCATGAAGCGTCTGTTTCAATGGAGTTTTGGGATAACGCAACTGTAGATGGATTTCAGAGCCTTCTAATGACCCCAAAACCAATGATAAGGACAAGTGATCATGTTTTTCAGTAAGTCTTTATTTATAAGCTGCAATGCTGTATATTTTGATAGCAGAATTGACAAAACAGACAATGTATAGGATTTGGTAATTGTAATAATCTTTTATTTGCAGACTATGTGAGCTAGTAAAGCTGCAGTCTAGCTGTAAGAAGCTAAATCTACTAAATGAGCTGATGGACTTCAGTGGAAACTACATCTATGCTTCACTTCCTTATATTTTATCACTGATTCAACGAGGACTGGGTCAGAGACTAATGCTTCTCACACACTCTCGGGCTCCTGACCCAGAGGTAGGTGAAATTTGAGTGACAGGTTGGACAGCTTTAATAATACAGTTCAACATGCACAACTAAATGAATACATGAATTACACTCAGTAAAATAATCAATCGTCCCATCCAGTGGTCTGTACAGAACGAACCGCCAAAGTATAGAGACCAACCACCTCTATCTTTTGGCCTGCTCTTGAACCCAGAACTAGCAGCCTCGGTTCTAGAAAGAGGCCCACCTGCAGACAGCCACAAGGTTAGTGGCATTGCTCAGATCAGAGTTTGCACTAAAAACATTAAAATTATAGTCACTTGTCTGCATTTTATTTTGTTTTAGGCTGCAGAGTTTCGTCAGCTCTGGGGTTCTCGCTCTGAGCTGCGTCGGTTTCAGGATGGTGCAATCACAGAAGCGGTTTTGTGGGATGGAGAGACCATCTGCCAGAAAAGATTGGTGCCCAAACAAATCATCACACACCTCCTACAGCTGTATGTATTAACAGACACACATCAATAACGACAACAACTTACTAGCAACTAGACAATAACTTAAAAAAAACAACAAGTACATGTACAAATATTTCTGTCACTACCAGAGACAAAAACGATAAGTTTGATTGGTATTGAAAATCCTTAATGAGTCACATTCCTGTTTAAAAAGATGAGCATATTCACATGCTCAGGATCCAATCTTGTGCGCATTGTTGCAAATGTTTGTCCACCCTCAGATGATAATGGTAGTGCTACACCAGGCACACATAGGTAGTGACGTGCCAGAACAGCCAGCTTGGGGAAGCGTGGTTCATTTGCTCTCCACCAGTTAAGAGGGTTGATGTCCAGAGAGGGGGCTATGTCTCTCAAATAGTAGTCCACCTGAGCCTCACAGTCTGTGGTATCTGGGCTACTATAGTTATCTCCCAGCAACAACATCATAGTATTTTTCCTGTCACCTTTTAATTGACTGGGTATTATTCCTTGCGAACTACTAGGTGCATCAAAAGTCTTGTGCTCTTCTTTGTTGGTGGTCACTGCTGTGCCTGTTGCATCTAACTTTGACACAAGTTCATGCAGTTTCACCTTTGCAGCTAGTCTTACTGTTGGGGACAGGAAGTTGAGGTGTTTGTGGCGAGGGTCAAGCATGGAAGAAATCAAGGCAGGTTTGGATGCGAGCTCAGCCAAGTCAACCTGTAAACAAATATTAATTGTAAGAAAAAATTTTGAACATCAGTAGCCGGTGGTAAATTATGCTTACCTCCATTCGTTTTCTTAGTGATGTTTGCACTGCTAGTTTAAATGAAACAACTTGTTCAACATCATTTTCCTTAGGCTCTAGATGTGCCTGTATGAGGCTGAAGGTTATTGGATATATGTTTGACATGGATACCTCAGTCTCGGCTGATATAGCGGTTGTTGCCCACTTTAGTGTTGCTAGCACAGTAGCAAAGTTCTCAATAATTTGCCAGTAGTCATCTTCAATCTCAAGGGCTTGGGCTTCCTGTCTGTTGAAAACTGTGCGGTCTGAGAGTACAGCTTTAATAGCCCACCGCTGCTCCAGCAGACTTTCAAACATGTCACAAATAGTGTCCCATCTGGTTTTGTTTGACTGGATTAACTTTAGTTGTGGCAAACACATCTGATGCTGCTTTTGCTCCAAAGCTTCATTTGCCAGCGAGTTACTGTTAAAGTGTTTGACAAGTTTCCCCGCAGCGGTTATAATGCAAAGGAGATCTTCAGACAGTCCATCATTAACTGCTAACTGCAATGTTGTAGCAAAGCAGGCAACATAGTCCCAAGTAATCTTGGCACAGTCCCGAGTTGGCAAGATGTCCACTGTGTTCTGGACACATGCAGTAACCTTTCGAACAAGACCCCACTCCTCAACAACTTTAAGAAGCCTCTCTGAGATACATTTTGCTGTCATGCTTTTGTCCGATGGGAGCTTTTCAGTTTGCAGTACAATCCACCTTCCCTGCCAGTCTTCAGTTATGAAAGAACATGAAACGGTCACATATTTCTGTGATGGAAGACCCGTCCAAAAATCTGCAATTATTGCCACTTTGTCCACTTTTGTCAACAGTACTTGGAGTTCTTCTACTTTCTCATGGAAACGTCCCTCAATAAGACGTGTGATATCAAATGGAGTTGGCATTTTAAAATTCTGGACTGTAAATGTAAGAAGCTCACGAAAGCCTTCCCCACATACCACGCTGACAGGAAGCAGATCTTTCTCTATCATTTTACAAATAAGTTCATTCACCTCCGCATGTGTGGGCAGCGCTTCAGAGTGCTTGTTTTTGATGTGGTAAATCATGCTGGTTGTGCTGCTTTTGTATTTCAGTTTGGTGTCGCACATGGTGCAGTAGACCTCATCCCCTGATCTAATAAACACATCCCAAACAGAACTTCGCTTTAGACGCTTTCTATCGATGTTTTGGGGCAGATCTGTTGAGGGGATGGGAGACTGCAAAAACGCTTGAGACATAATTTGTCCAGAAGTGCCTTCCTCCTCATCGGCGGAGACAACGGTGCAGATGATGGGCTTTTCGTCAACCTCTTCCGTGTTGTTGATTATCGGCTCTGTATATGGAGCCGCGGCGTGCTTCTTCATATGGTGCATCATTGTGCTCGTTGCCCCGCCACAATACTTCAGTGTGGCGTTACATCGCATGCATTGTACATAGTTCCCTACTTGCCTAAAGCAGTCCCAAACAGAGCTGCTTCTCTTTCTACCCGAGCGCCCCATCATCGCGGATACCGGAGTATGACCAGCTGCGTTTCATTTATCCAGGGTCAAAACATCGTCATGGTTTACATTACTCTACAAACAAAAACACAACAACCCGATTCGCTGCCAATGCACATCCTTAAATAAATATGTTTTTCCAGGCACGCGAATGTCCCAGAATCCTCCATCCGATATGTTGGTGCGATGGTTGATGATGTCATCATCATGCGCCGCGAGGTAAACTATATTTTTTGTCATGTTTCCTATAACTATTGTTATTCTCATTGTTTACTGTAGTACAACACTACATATATGTTGTGGATATTTCACATTATTGTTCCGTTCTACAGTGATAAATGTTCTCAATTAAAAAATATTGTATTACTTCATGTTTACCACTAAGAGGCGCCATTTCACTGTATCTCCAAAAGGAAGTCTAGTTGTTTCTGTTTTCCTGTCAGGTGCCCAGCACTGGAGAGGAGGAGAGTTTATTGGTGGTTCAATCCTTTGATGATTTGAGTAGAAAGTTATGGCAACTAGAAGGTCTGCCTTTGGCCATAACGTCAGTGCAAGGAGCCCATCCAGCACTCCGATGCACACAGGTAAAAAAGTGAACGGTGCCCTTATTGTTTACTGGTATAATGTACAGCTGTATTCTGAAATGATTTAATCATTATTTGCAGGTATTCCCCCCACAAGTCACCAAAACGGATTATTCATTTTTTGATAAGGAAAAAAATTCCAGATCTCTTTTACCAAAAGAAGACAAATCCTGCCCTAGCTATATAACTCCTATTACAGGTAAGGCATATTGTAATTATCAATGTTACACATTGGATACCTTTTGTAATAAAATAACTTTTTGGTATGCTTTATCAGTTATTTGCCACATGGAGGGAAGTGGAAAATGGCCTCATGATCGTCTTGCTATCCGTCACATCAGAGCTGCATTCCACATTCGTCTGGGAGAATTATTGAAACGGCATCATAATTATGCGTTCAGAGCCTGCCCTTCTCATTTGGACCTGTGGAAGGTGATTTTTCCAATGTGGTGTTCTAGGGATTGTTTGTTACTGTTTCGCAGTCTTTTTAAACAGTTAATGCATGCCCCCTTGAAATATCTTTGTCTTCTAGGATGGACTGGTGTTCCGCATCCAGATAGCGTACCATCGTGAGCCACAGGTTTTGAGGGAAAGTATTGGTGCAGATGGAATGTTGGTTGTAAGAGATACTGAGGAGGCTCAAGCTTTGGAAAAGGCCACTATACACAAGCCTCTTCTCACAAGCACGCTGCATGGGTAAACATATTTGCCTTTTTATTAATTCAATATACAAGCTTGTGTTCAAACCATTCACTTTTTTTTTACAGGCTTCAGCAGCAACACACTTGCTTTGGCGCAGTGTGTCGTTTGGCTAAGCGATGGCTGGCTGCCCAACTCTTTAGTTGTGAAATCACAGATGACACAGCAGACTTACTGGTAGCATGGCTGTTTCTCCAGCCAGCGCCCTTCACTTCACCAGGGTAACTAGTCCCTGTAGTCTGTAGATGTCTGACCTCCTTGTTAGTCACATATACACAGCAAGCCTCGAAAAAACGGGTCGGACACGTTCAATGACCGACGGAAAAATCAGTTTTGACCGACTCAAAAATAATGTCTCGACATACTGACCGACGCTAATTTTTCGGCGCGTGTCTGATGGCCCATTCACTCCGCGGCGTCAAAGCATTCAAATGTGGACGCATGTTTTTGCGGCTTGTATCCTGCGTTTTGAGCGTCGGACACCTCTGACTGCGCTGGAGCGCAAAGCACTTGCTCTGTGCAGCTTGCAAAGTGGAGCCCCGGAACGCGCAAGCTCAAAGGAGGAGAGGGAGGGAAAGAGAGAAGAGGAGACGGGTAGTTCCAGAGCGTAATCTTACCTGGAAATGCTTTTTTCTTCTTCACAAATCTGTTTGTTGTTGGCGTGAGCCAAAGGAAAGTCCCTCCCCCGAGAGTTACCATGGAGATCATCTCACTAATAAATTATATAATGCTTAAAAGAGCTACAGCGAGGGGCCAGTGAACATAATTTCATAATATTTAATCCATTTATGGCCATTTTATTTTTAAATTAATACGCTGTATTAAAGAGTAGGGAAGTTAATTGTTTGAATTTAAAAAAATATATATACAATATAAATGTTTCCTTACTTTTTTTCTGATAATTGTGACTAATCGTAAAATCGTGATATTTTAAAATGAATATTTTGACATCCCTTATAACGAAACAAACAAAAGTCTCCCAAAAACTAATAAGACGAGTAAATATGAGGAAGCGTATGTAACACTTGGCTTCACTGTGACTGAGGCGGTAGACGAGGAAAGACCGCCATGTCTACTGTGTCTTCAAATGTTGGCTGTGACAGCTTGCAGCCAAATAAATTACACATCAATAAAACACACACTTGTGACTGATTCAGAATTAGCCATGACAGGTACCAAATGATTGGTACCTGTCATGTTGACAGCGATGTAAAAATAATGATGTCAAGGCTTGCACAGTATACACTCCTTTGTTCATTCAGAAGGTCATGTTGCAAATAAAACTCTCTGTCAGTTCTCCTCAGGTGGGCTTCTTGCGTTTCCTTCATCTGCTTGCATCTTTTGATTGGAAGAACAACCCCTTGATAGTCAACCTTAACAACCAGCTTACAGGCAAGAACAATAATATTACTAATCGTTTGGGCGCAATCAAAATGCACACTGACCTTGCTCTATTTACACCAATACTATTATCAATTACCAATACTATTTCCTTGTATTTGTTATTTCTAACTTTTCTTGTGTGCTTCTATGTCACATGAAGTGGCCGACTATACTGAGATCAAGAACGACTTCATGGCCTCCAGAGAGTCTCTGCCTGTCATGTTCATAGCCACGCCTAAGGACAAAAAAATGTCTTTGTGGACCAAACAAGCACCAAGTGTTCAGGTCAGTATCAAGAAATAGTATAGGCAGTTGAGAGACACAACAACAAACATAATTTTAAATTAAAAATGCAAGTTGAATACAAATCAAAGCAAAATGTATTTATTGTTAGTTTTTTCAAGCTTAAACACTAAAAACAATGTTATAAGAAAGAATTACCGGTACATGTTTGTGGCATCAGGTTTCCAATCCTGGAGCCTTTTCACAATGTACACTGGTCTCCTGGCTCACACAGAAAGTAGTTTAAGTATTTAATATGAATTCTTATCTAGAGCGAAATAATAAATAAAATAGTAGTGCTTTTACAATTCACAATATAGGTAGATAACCTTGCTTTTATGGAGATGGAAATCTATTATTTTGGAGTTGTCACAGCACGTCATGTAAATAATTAATCTGCAACAAGAAAAATATTCTAGTTTTTATGACAAAAATAAACAAATCTGTAAATAGTAATTAATTCTTTTTTCGGTCTTTGTTAAATAACTGGCTTGTAATCTTTGGTTTGGTGGTCATTGTGCCACGACACCAGCTGTACACTGTACGGTAATACACAGAGAAGGTGAAGGTGTGATGCTCATGGTCCGTATTTGACCCAAATTCACTTGTTTACCGTGGTCTTGATGCTCAACTCTGTTCTGCTGAGAGATCCATTTATATCCAGCAGCAGCCAAAGACCCTACACCACTGGCCACCTGGTTACTGACTTATGCGTATTGTATAATGAAGATCTTTATTGACATATCTGTGCCATACATACATACAATACAAATATGGTCAAAACTATTTTCCTCCAGTCAGCAGCTGCTTTCTTGGCCCTTGAATACCTTTAGGAGGACACTATACTGCCACATGGTGGATGGACAGTCATAGGTCTTTTCCATCGTCCCCTAACTTGCTGGAAGACTTGTTTATCTCGAGTGGATAGGAATATTTAAAGATGACTATAAATGCTGGATAAATGGAATATTTGAAGGCGTTTTTATTGACAAATATATTTGTTAATGTCCCGTGTAAGAAAAGGTTTTGTGCAAAAATATCTTGCCACATTTTCAGAACTCTTTCTCTTTCTCAGGTGCTTCAGCGTGTTATAATGGTCGCTGCCGAAAGTCTGAAAGTACTGGAACGTCAACTGATGTGCAGTGAGGAGACACAGGACGTGAGGGTCAGTTCAGCCCTCCCTCTGTAGTTCAATAGTTTGAGTGTAACATTTAATTCTATTATAATTTTTTTCAGGTGGTCATGCGCCCCCCTTTGGAGGTCTATGATGTTTTGATTTACCTAAACCCAAAGCAGGTTCCTCTTCTGAGCCAGGCTGTGGATCCTTCTGCTGTCACCTTCACGAGGGGCACTACAGTAGGTTCTGTGGGACAGGCAGGAGGGGCCATGCCTGTGGTTGACTACAATCCTGTCTCCCTGTACCTGAATGAGCTCAGGGTAAGTCTTCACTATAGTGAGACTTGTTTGTTATTTCTTGACTCTCAAGGACACTTTATGAATGGGTTAAAGACGGACAAATACAATTGGTAACACATAAAATAGCAATACAGAAAAATGAAAAAAATCTGAGAGACAAGTTTATTCTTGATTTGAACATGGAAATATAATCTATGTAGATGGTAGGGAGTTCCAATGCTGAGGAGCAGAGCAGCTGAAAGCCCCCCATAGTGACGAGATGGACTGAGGGGACAGAAGTGGAGTAAGGAGGAGGAGGAGCGGAGGGAGTGAGGAGGAGGAGCGGAGTGAGTGAGGAGGAGTGGTTATGTAGTGCAGATCTGAGCGGTAAAGAGGAGCAAGATTGTGGATAGCCTTGAAGGTAGACAGGAGAAATTGAAGGGGAGCCAGTACAAAACCGGGGTGATGTGGAGGAGGGGGTTGTGCAAACTATGCTGGACCTGCTGAAGTTTATGAAGATTTGAGAGGGAGACCAGTATGGAGAGGGAGTTACACTAGTCGAGACGGGAATCGACAAGGCTGTTGACATGGACAGAAGTAGAGTGGGCTGTGAGAGAGGCGCTGAGGCGGTTCATGTTGGATGGAAATGGGCAGTCAGAGGGATGTCATTGATATGTGACTGAAATTATAGACCGCTGTCGGGGATGATATTGTTAGCTTTGGAAAGGGTGGATTTGGTACCAACAAGAAGAAAGAGGTGGGGGTCAGGGACAGACCCTGTATGTGAAAGGTACTGGAACATTTGCCAAAAATGTAATAGTAATGTAAAATTGTATCCCAATTGAAGTACACTTAATATCTTTTATAATCCTTCTGGAGGTAACATCACTCTTCACTGGGATTGGTTAAATCCATCTGTCACTCACTCATGAGGGGCTGATCAATCGGAGGAGTGGGTTGGTAAAACCCTGTATTAATCTGAACACCACTGAATAATTGTATGATTTTACCAAAATGCTGTAGTCTCTAGAATCAGATGTATATGTTTATATCCAAAAACATGATACGGGAAGGATCACAGTGCTCTGTGACATGAATGCCTGCTGAACAGTTTGACAAATTATATAAGTGCAATACAAGGAAAAGGGGAGTGTAGGTACATTGTTTGCGACACATCAAGGGCTATAGATGACTTCCTAGAATTCATGCTGGCCCAAGTTACGACTAGAGTGTCGTTAAGGCAATGAATCAACAGAACAGCTTATGGTGCAAAACAGTTTGGAGTTTCTTGGAACTGAATAATACTTTGTACAGACCTTTTGTTTAGAAAAGTGTTATGTTTTCTAAAACCGGTACTCTTAATTCATCCGTAGGAATCTTTTGGAGATATGGCCCTATTTTTCTGTGATCCTTTTGGTGGGACAGTGGTTGCTGTTTTGTGGAAACCAAAAGCCTTCACGCCACTTCAGTTCAAGGTGAAGTTGAATGCAATATGTAGTGATTTTATAACAATCCAGTAATGTGTTTGAAACTGAACATCTTTCTGTTTGAATATAATTCAGACCTCACAGATGTCCGCCCGAACTATTGAAGTTAATGGAGAAGACGTAAAAACAGTTCCAAATGTTGAAGCAATTCTGGAGGACTTCAAGATCATGGGATATGGTTTGGTCAAATCTATTGAGGCCAGAACAGAGAGATGGACCTTTTAGCCAGATGTATATCTTCACTCACCATTTTGATGTAATATTTGACATATTCTACAAGAGATTATAGTGTGTATCTACTTATAAGAACGTTTGCCAACAGAAATACTCTAAACATCCTTGTACCGTCACAATAAATCATTTCTCACTGCTTTTTACATGTTTTGTTGTCATCTGTACTCTCAGTTATGAAATGTTATATGTAAAATATATTTCTGAGGTGTTATTAAGGAACAAAATAGACATCTGCAATTGTTTTGATATTAAGTATATGACATGTGTAGACACGCTGGCAAATTTGGTTCGTTGTAGATTCCTGGTAGAGCACTTTCTTGGAGTTTGACTTTCAACAAAAATCTTTATCCTTGACTTGAACCTTTTTTCAAATGGAGGATGTGTTGGGCATTTAAAAAATTAGAATCCACTCTGTTGGTACTTGTTTATGTTTTCCAAATTACCTAAACTGTAGGCAAAGAATCATTTAACTGGTTACCTGGCTCAAAAAGGCAAGTTATTTATCAGATATTAGTATAAACTCTGCACTGGTCTGTTTAAAATAAAATGTATCTTGATAGTCTTTGCTACGTCAGGAAACAAATTCTGGTGTCTGTAAAGTCAATCTAATTTCATAATGCTTTGCTATACAATATACCATGGTAATTTTTAGGTGAAAGTCATATTTTTCTCATTCAGTATTGCATAGTGTTTGATGTGGCAAGGCAAGTTTATTTGTAGAGCGCAATTTGTACACGAGGCAAAAACACAACTGGAAAAAGGCTTAATATCTCAAAACGGATAAAGACTTAAAAGAGAAGAGTGTAAATAAAATGCTTCTAGTCATATGCAAAACAGTTTTTTAGCTTAGATTTGAACATTGCTAGAGTAGAGGCCTGTATCACAGATTTTAGCTGCATAAAACTGAAACGCACATTTCCCATGTTTAGTCCTGAATGGCACCAGCAGGAGGCTGGTCCATGTTAAGTCCTGACTCTGGCACCAGCAGGAGGCCGGTCCATGTTTAGTCCTGACTCTGGCACCAGCAGGAGGCCGGTCCATGTTTAGTCCTGACTCTGGCACCAGCAGGAGGCCGGTCCATGTTTAGTCCTGACTCTGGCACCAGCAGGAGGCCGGTCCATGTTTAGTCCTGACTCTGGCACCAGCAGGAGGCCGGTCCATGTTTAGTCCTGACTCTGGCACCAGCAGGAGGCCGGTCCATGTTTAGTCCTGACTCTGGGCACCAGCAGGAGGCCGGTCCATGTTTAGTCCTGACTCTGGCACCAGCAGGAGGCCGGTCCATGTTTAGTCCTGACTCTGGCACCAGCAGGAGGCCGGTCCATGTTTAGTCCTGACTCTGGCACCAGCAGGAGGCCGGTCCATGTTTAGTCCTGAATGGCACCAGCAGGAGGCTGGTCCATGTTTAGTCCTGACTCTGGGCACCAGCAGGAGGCCAGTCCATGTTTAGTCCTGACTCTGGCACCAGCAGGAGGCCGGTCCATGTTTAGTCCTGACTCTGGGCACCAGCAGGAGGCCGGTCCATGTTTAGTCCTGACTCTGGGCACCAGCAGGAGGCCGGTCCATGTTTAGTCCTGACTCTGGCACCAGCAGGAGGCCGGTCCATGTTTAGTCCTGACTCTGGCACCAGCAGGAGGCCGGTCCATGTTTAGTCCTGACTCTGGGCACCAGCAGGAGGCCGGTCCATGTTTAGTCCTGACTCTGGGCACCAGCAGGAGGCCGGTCCATGTTTAGTCCTGACTCTGGCACCAGCAGGAGGCCGGTCCATGTTTAGTCCTGACTCTGGCACCAGCAGGAGGCCGGTCCATGTTTAGTCCTGACTCTGGCACCAGCAGGAGGCCGGTCCATGTTTAGTCCTGACTCTGGCACCAGCAGGAGGCCGGTCCATGTTTAGTCCTGACTCTGGCACCAGCAGGAGGCCGGTCCATGTTTAGTCCTGACTCTGGCACCAGCAGGAGGCCGGTCCATGTTTAGTCCTGACTCTGGCACCAGCAGGAGGCCGGTCCATGTTTAGCCCTGACTCTGGGCACCAGCAGGAGGCTGGTCCATGTTAAGTCCTGACTCTGGCACCAGCAGGAGGCCGGTCTGTTCACTCTGTCACTGCATCTGTTGGATGAGTGAATCCACTGATCCATATTTACCTGCCGACAGTGAAACATAGACCTGTGTCGTCTGCATAATTGTGGTAGAATACATTTTCGCTGCGTATCAATTGACCTAAAGGCAGCATGTAAAGGTTGAACAGAAGGAGACCCAGGATTGACCCTGCTTGAGGCCTACCCAGTCGTCTAGTCTCTTTAAGAGGATCCCATGATCGACAGTATCAAAAGCAGCACTCAGATCTAACATAATTAAGACTGAGGCTTTGCCTGTGTCTGTGTTCAGGCGGATGTCATTTGTCACCTTGACAAGAGCAGTCTCAGTGCTGTGATGAGGTCTAAAACCTGACTGAAAAATCATCAGTCTGAAAAATTCAGACTGATGATGATCTCATGGACAGTTTTGTCAGTTACAGGTGCAAAGCAAGTCAGTACTAAGTGTCCAGCTGGTTTTAGGGTTATTACTTAAGTTGTGGAATTGAAAATAATTTGTCATTAAAGAATAACGTGTGGCAATTATCGAGTTAATATCTACATTTCTGTTCATTACCGGCCTACTACTTTATCCAGAGTATTAAGTATTGGCAGAACACCTTCATTCATGTAGTAGTAGATCCAATGAAAATGGTAATATCCTGTTTTAACGAGAAAGATTTGAAAGATTCTAAGGGCCCAGAAGGATCAGAGCACTTTTCTGCAGGTGGGAAGCTGGTCTAGTCCTGTCATGTTGTAGGATGCACTTAAAACTAACAAACTAACAGATGCTGGATCCGAGATGTATTTAGTTTAGTTTGTAATTTAATGAAAGTAAAGCGGTGGTCACAGAAAGGATGTGGACACAGATGACAGAATAGAAAAAATAGCGGTCAACAAAAGTTACATGGCTACCCAGAACTGACCTCTCTCTACTCTGCGTCTCGGGTGAGTTCCACACCCATGCCCACTTATACACACAGGGCCGAATTCCACAAACTGTTTCCTATAATGAGTTATTATTACATGGCATAAAGCAAATACAAAGAGCATGGTTTTAAAACGATATTTCTATCAAATATGAATGAATGAATGTTTAGAAGTGTTTGCTCACACAATAAAGGAATATCTTATCTTATCTTATCTTATCTTATTACAGAACCAGTGCTACTCTGGTGTAATGACTTTAGGCACCACCAGATGGCACTTCATTGTCTTAAAGTTTGTTGATGTTCTGGACTCTGGACTCTAGCATCATCTGTGGGACAAAAGCATCATCTGTGGGACAAAAGCATCATCTGTGGGACAAAAGCATCAACTGTGGGACAAAAGCATCATCTGTGGGACAAAAGCATCATCTGTGGGACAAAAGCATCATATGTGGGACAAAAGCATCATCTGTGGGACAAAAGCATCAACTGTGGGACAAAAGCATCAACTGTGGGACAAAAGCATCAACTGTGGGACAAAAGCATCATCTGTGGTGCAAAGCAAAGAGAAGATGGATCCGTTTGGGCTGTGAACCTTTCATTTGGACTAATGATGGGATTTATTTCCAAAGAGGAGCAGTTTGTGTTGGCTCATGTTGTCCTGAAACTTGGGCCACTACAAAGAACTGGGCTAATGCAAATACCAAATGATTTATTTTGAGCTCACGGAGAACAGGATGAATGGACAATTGGACAACACACGACACGAAACACGATGGCCTGCCTGACATGTGCCAGAAGTGTAGATACACTTCTCATTTGGTGAGACTGAAGTGTAATCACGGATGTGCATTTGGCTATGATGTATGTGCAGTGGTTACTAAGATTAAGCTGATGACCATTCATTCATTCATTTTCTACCGTTAGGGGTCCCGGGAAACTGGAGCCTATCCCAGGGACTTTGGGCCTTAGGCGGGGTTCACCCTGGACAGCTCTTTGCTAGTGAGTAATGGCATACAGACTACACACTACAGCTGTGTGTGACTGCGCTCCCTGGCTTGTGTGTGTGGTTGTATCATCTGCAGATGGATGCTGTGGTTGGTGGAGACAAGCGGAGCATCTGACTCTAATCTGTGGCCAGTGTTGGACTTCGGCCCAAGGCGAAATGGAATTGTTTTTGATTCATCCTTTGTTCTGCATTCATTTATAAGGTAAGAGTTTTTAGCAGTGGCCCTGATCCGCCTGTGATCTGCTCGTAAAGGGGTGCACCCCGCAGGCCCAAAGTTTCTGGGATAGGCTCCAGTCACCCGCGACCCCCAACAAGTGGTAGAAAAGGAATGAATGTTAATTTAGTATTAAAAGCACCTGTGGACACGGTGTCCGTACTTCGCACACTGCAAATAAATCAAAAAATGAATGAGTTTGCTGTATAGAATCTTGCTGATCTGCCAGTGACGTACTGTAAATGTAAGGATTCTACCCAGGGCCGCTGCACGCCATTTGGGTTTTATGTCTGTAATACAAGTTATTATTATTCATTTTTTTATTTAATAAATATGGCATAAATCAATCCTAAGTGGGATCTGGGGGGCTCCCAACCCAGAAGTTTTCAACAAAAATCAAAACATTTTCTGTATTTTGTTGCATTTTAGTCATTACTCATTACATTTTAGTCATTAGTCATTACGTTCTGCAGATCAGTTCTAGGCTCTAGAGAACACTTTCTGTTGCATTTATAAAAACATGATTTAGACATTTGTCAGAAGTTGAACCACTTCGGCTTTGTGTCAGCTGCAGCCAGCAGCACCAGCTGACGCATCACATGTCTTGTTTCATTCACTTTTCTAATTGAATGTGACTAATTTTCATCATCCAAAAACATTATTTGTCGACACTTGACTCCTACTTTGAATCAACACAAATTAAAGACAGACTATGCCCACTGAAGGCTCCTTGTTTAATTGTAAATTAACAGTGCAGCTGCAGCACAAATAACCTATTGTGTTAGTCCAAATTGCCTGGTCAGGTTGGTGTCCTTCAGAGCGCTCGATGTGCGTTATGTGCGTAATGCGTGCACGTCCCCACCAGTCTTACATAAGTTCCGCTTGAAACTAGAGCAGCCTCGGCAGGTTGCCTCCCACTCAGTACTCTGAAACTATTTTTTTTGGGACTATGCTTTTTCATTTACTGTGAAACTGAGAGAATAGCAAGTGTTTCGGCCTTTGTTCCAATGATAACTAGGGGGCTCAAGGCTAAATCAGTTGCTGCCCAGAGGTAATGCCACTGTCTGTTGCACAAGTTTTAAAGGTCTGACCGTGACGTTTATCTTCTGTTAAACCTGTGCTGCAATTTAAGCATGACTAATTACACCAACATTTCACCAGGATCGGTTATTACACCTACTGATTAATCAAAATTCCTGCTGCACAAAAACTGCAGTACTTGCCAAAAATATTGGCTAATGCTAAAGGAGAAATTCTTAAAAGTATGACGTGGTTTCAACCAAAGGCCAAGTCTGCGGCTGTGCAGCGTTATACACCAGAGCTAATGGAGAGTTGCCATCATCGCCACGGTAACACCAGAGCAGAGAGTGTATGGGTCTCATTGACTTTTGATCGGATGTGTCAGCAATTTTCGAGAAATAAAATGTTTGCTTAATGTTTTAAAGTTTACAATTTGTAAAATCTTGGGCAAATTTTGTGGCTTTGCTGCACAAAGACCATAGAACTTGTGCAAAAAAGTTTGATAACTTTTAATGCCCCCACATTGTTTGGGCAAACACCCAAGGAGAAGTTTGTAAAAGTAAGAGAGGTAAACTATCTACACATTTCAGAGATTTGGCTATCCCCCATAGACATAACATTGGGGGTTTATGTCATTGCTATGGCTACACAGTGGGAAATATGACCTGGGTCTCATTTACTTTTTTGCTCAGGATGCAAAAATAAAATGTTGTACAAAAATATATATTTTTTAAAAACAAGCCAAATTCCATTGTTTCCCCCGAATGTAGCTTTAGGGCAAGAATATTAAAACAACATAACAATATTTGACATAATCTGGACTTCGTATATGCAAATTACAGCAAAATTTGAAATAAAAAAATGTCTGAAACTCTTGGTAAATTAATGCAAAAAATATATATAACTTTTGATGCCACACTACATTACAACATTTCAGCTTGTTCGGTCAAATGCGCAAATCTAGTTGGGTTGACGGGTTTCTTCACAATGATAGGAAGAGCCGACACCGAAGGATCAAAAAGCGACGTCGCTATGAATGTGTAGTCTGTCAAATGCATGTTAAACCGTAGCAAACAGAATTCAGCAGAGATTTATATGTGGTATCTCTCCTTTCATCTGTGGGTGTATTGGCCATAAGTGATTTTGATTAGTAATAAATTCACCTTTCAAATTTCAGCAGCAATCCCACAAAAAGAGGCCTGTAGGCATTATTCGACAGGAAAGGACAATGTGCAATGGGGGATGAGAGAGGGGAGGACATGCAGTAAATTGTGGGAGTTGGGATTCAAACTAAAAATATAATATAAACATTAGTTGTGGGCCAATTTGTGATTGGGCTTCATTCACCTTTAAGCCTAAGCTGGACAATTTGAAAAAAAGGGTTTGATTCTTCATCTGCTCTTTACCTGAGTGAAAGCACATTCAGGCTGGCACACAGCTGCAGATACACATCTTGTGCACATCTGGACAGACAGCATCAAGCAATCTGAGATTCTTTTTTGTGGTACAATATATGATGATATGATGACTGACTTTTTGAAATAAAAAAAAACTGCATAGTTCCTCATAAATGTAATAATTCCCATTAAGTTGTGCAATATTTACGTCGAACTGTGATGTGCACAACATGAGTCAAATTGCTTCTGGCAGTGAAGATTACTGTTCGGTGCCAATAACTGGTTGAACCATTCTTTTCCCATGTTCATATTGCAATAAAACCTAAGCTGAGAAGATGGAAGATTTTGGTTACTCTTCAAAGTGCATGTTAGAAACAACATTCAGCGCTGAGTTGACTGCTTCACTTGACTGTACTTGCAAATGTAAAAACTGGTGCTCTGATTCTGACAAATAAAGCCGCGGCTGTGGGAATTAAGTGGTGTAAAATGTTCTCACATCTCTTTTGAAACCGGACACAAACGGCACAATACAAAGTGATGAAGTTTCACACAAGGCACAAAAGAACAGGTCAGCAAAAGTGAGGCGAGTACAGGCAGATAATCTGTACACCTGATAGCAGTGGTAAGATGTAACCAGATATTATGTGCTACTTCATGCATTTGCAGTACATTTCAAAAGGATTATGTGCTGTATATACAAATAGGTTCACTAAACTAGCTGGACATTTATTTTAACTTTTTTTTTACTACCTTATATACATATTTAAACGTTTGCTTTATATTGTTTACACCTCTGATTTGTCTTGTAATATCATTGTAAAGACTTTATTGAAACAGAGATTAACTTTCGAGTCCTCATCTTTGAACAGAATCATGACACTTTCATCTATTTATGTTTTACTTTAAATCATTCATAGCTACTTCTGCTTGACTCCTACATACCAAGTATTATATAATATTATTTGTATTATTGTCAACCTTTTACTTGTCATTAAACGTTCAAAACCCCACTGTACACGCTATTGGAAAATCTCAAATACTCAAATGAAATCCAGGAATGCATTTCTAATAGAATGAGCTTTGTATTTTACTAGCCCATAGCATTGGTCAATTATTAGCAGTGAAATTGTTTTTTTGGAGAGTTGTGTAGCAAGATTTTAATAAAAAAACACTTTTATTATTCAAGGACTGTTTGTGTTCTTCTTTAAACAGCCATAAAATCATTATAATTCATAGTTTTCTGTAAAAACTGTAAACATATTTTAACCATTTATTGGACAGTACGTTTTGACATTTTCTCTAAATAAATCGTTCATGCTAAAAGATTTTTTTTCTCAAATGCCGAATTATTTTAGCTTAGTCCTTATGAGTTGTCAATGTTTGGCAGTGAAATTATGTGAGTTTATTTTATATTATGAGTTTTTTGTGTCCTCTACTTTAAACTGCCAAAAAAATTCCAATAGTTCTATTTTGAAAATTCATATTCATAGAACTACTTTGTCTTGAAACAAACACACAAGCATAAAAATCACCTCACCCTCTGTGGGCGGTCTCTTTTTCTCCCCTTTCAAGCTCGGGTCCTTAACAGTGAGCAGGCAATAGTCAACCCTTTTTCTGCAAAAAAACACTATTCATACCAAAATAAATCCTATTAAATATATGCCATGTGCAATGAGTTGACTATTTTTAGCAGGTTCTGGGATTGGCCAGGGATTCATAGTTTAGTTCATAGTAATTTAGTAGACTAAAATGAGGGGCGGTTAGATCCATCATAAGCCTCTTCTTGAAGCATCTTTTCTTTTCTTTTATAGAAACTAAATTTTAAAATATACTGGCCAAAAAAGGCCTAAAATATTTGAGATATTAAGTATGCATCAAGAAGAACTAGTGCTATGATTTTAGCTTTTAAATGAGCATCTTCAACAATGATTAGCCTGGGACCAATTTGAGCAACATCCATTAAACACAGGAAAGGTTGATGACAATGAGAAACAAAAAGTCCTGAGGGTCAATCAGTTCCAGATGATGCCTTGATAGTTTGAGGTTACGGAGGTGAAACTTGCGGCGTGTAGCCACATATTTCAAGGTTGTGTCATGTAAACTACACACAAAAACATCTTATAAAAGCAGTGACAGTAATCCACTGTCATAATAGGCGTGCAAATCATGACATGCCAGCAGGGCTATGGTGTGTGGGAGTGGCTAAAGTGCACTGGCAATGGCCCAGCCCCAAGCCCATGTGTAAAAGGCAGCCTGGATCCTCCCTGTTCAACAGCCTCACACAAAAACTTCATCCATCCACCAGTCAACCACCTGGCTCTCCTCTCTGCTCCTTCTGCCTGAGAAAAGAAACAACAACATGGGTGTACAAAAGGTGTACCTGGAGAAACTATCTTACTTCTTCCAGATCCGTAACCTCTTGCTTCGGCAGGCGCTGGCCGAGTGTCTGGGCACCCTCATCCTTGTGGTAAGTCCCATTCAGGGAAATAATGCTGGGGTAGGTTCAGTATAAGTTCAGTCATTGTCGTAGAAGTGTACAACCCTCTTCACACCTTTTCAAAGCCCCTCTATTCAGCGCTTATCTTTGTTAAAATATCATCTGTCATGTTACTGAAAGGAATGAATGTTGACAGAAATTGTACTCAAACTTCAAAGCAAGTACTGCAAATCGCATTTTTTGTTGTTGCTCTTATTAATTGTGCCATATAACTCACCGACAAGTCAACTTTATTTGCAATGTATAGACTATAATTTGCTGTCGTCAACTCATCATATGAGGTGTGATTGATGGACGTAAAGGTAAGGTGTGGTACAATGACACATGCACATGGCACTGAAGAGGCTCAGCGCAGAAATAAGTTGATGGTGTCTTATAAAAATAGGGGTGGAAAATACAAATACAAATAGTTATTCTCGTGTGATTTCCTGTGAGTTTGTGATCTTGAGAGTGAATTTTAGGACAGATATTTACTTCAGAGCCAGTCAGCCTTTCGATGCACATGACATGTCTTTAATCAAATACAGAAGTGACATGTGAGCGTACTGTGTTTGTTGTTGCTTTGGAACACACCTATTTGTTCATCTTACATATTTAAGAGGAGTCCTTTTGTGTTTAGACAGAGTAGACAAACTAGGACTATGTTGGATGAGGATGTATTTTTCAGCTCATCCTAATATTTGTTTTGTTCATAAAGCAATGTCAAATTAAGGAAATTACAGTGCAGAAAACACACTTTGAACCAATAGACTTACAATGCTGGTAGCTTTGAAAAACAACAACATCCAGTAAATTAAACCAGGGCTTGGCCAGAAAATCCTTTTTGCCTTTAGCCAACAACAGGATAATGCGGTTTTAGATTCTAAGTACTTTGCTGTTGAGGTTGACTGATGTTCATCTAGAGAGAAATTCTGGTCAGATAATTAATTATGAAACCATGTGCTACGAGGTGTTCTGAAGGCTTCTGAAATGGGATAATCCTATATAGTCCTGTAAAGTGGATTCAAATGAGACATTTATAGTGGAAGTTGATCACTCTAAGCCACTAAGCCAAGTGCTTAGTGGCAAGATGATATCTCTGACATTTAGTATTTAGTGAAACAGCATGTTTCCACATTTATTTTACCATAAATTAAGTCCATTAGTATAAGCCACACATAGTTGACACAAACCCAAAAATAAAGTGTACGTATACACTGTAGACTGTTGTATTTTGTTTTAATGGTGTCTGGTGAGTTTAGACTGGGCCAAATGATGATGAACATCCTTGAGGCGCCGGGTCCAAAATGTGTGGTTCCCTCGGGCTAACCTCAACCTCACAGTCCTGTGGTGTGATGGAAAAGCATTCTCATCAGACCACTTCGCCAGCTGCAGCCTAAGCACAGACCACACACACTTCTCTCACCAGACATTTAAAAGGAAAATGTTCTGAAGGCTCAGCAGTACCTAGATCCAAAAGCAGAAAAAAAACAGTTCATCATATGTTTATTTAACATATATTACATGATTACGTCTGTATTATCTCTGTGCCTCTTCCGTAATATAGTCAGGTGGAAGTGACTGTGACCAATTGCACATTCAGCACAGTACACGGTGTCATTCTAAACACAATGGCACTGTTTTAGTTCCTAGATAAGCAATTTTTAATGAGTTGTTGTTTCCTGGTCTCGATGATGACAATCACAGCACCCCGCCTCAAGTTTTACCTTGACCAAGACTAAATGACAAAGCAACGTATTGTATGTACTCATGAAATCACATTTTGTTTTATCATTTCAAAATCTTTCATTTTCCCTTCAGATGTTTGGCACGGGTGCAGTTGCCCAGTTGGTGTTGAGTGGTGGTACCCATGGAATGTTTCTCACTGTCAACTTTGCCTTTGGGTTTGCTGCTACCTTAGGCATCCTGGTCTGTGGTCAAATATCAGGTAGATTTACTCCCTTGCTCCACATTTAACACAATAGTGAAGATGATAAAAGGTAACGTAACACAAATCTCTGACATAGGTGGACATCTTAATCCTGCCGTGACCTTTGCCCTCTGCCTCCTTGGACGAGAGCGCTGGAGAAAGTTCCCCATGTTCTTTCTCTTCCAGACGATCGGTGCCTTTTTTGGTGCTGCCATTATTTTTGCCATGTACTATGGTAAGTCGGGACAAATGAACTGAATTGTACACGAGTTGTTGTTGATCCAGAGCTAACGGTGTGTTTTGGTCTCTTCATGTTTAGATGCACTGTGGGATTTCCCTGGATGTTTCAACATGACTGGCACCTCGGCTACAGCTGGTATCTTTGCCACTTACCCCGGCAAACACCTGACAATCTTGAACGGCTTTTTTGACCAGGTAATAATGAACAATCTATAAAGCAATGAGCACAGTTTATAGCTCTAGATGGACCATTCTAAGGGTTCTTTCCTCTGGTGTATGACAGGTCATTGGGACAGCCACCCTCATAGTCTGTGTACTGGCTATTGTGGATCCGTACAACAACCCCATTCCTCAGGGGTTGGAGGCCTTCACCGTGGGCTTTGTGGTTCTGGTCATTGGACTTTCTATGGGCTTCAACTCCGGTTATGCTGTCAACCCCGCCAGAGACCTTGGACCTCGTGTTTTCTCTGCAATGGCCGGTTGGGGTTTTGACGTTTTCAGGTAAGTTGGTCATGGCAACATCTCATTCTTTCACTCTGCTTCTCGCCCGTAAACAACCACGTTTCTCTCTGTCTACAGTTTTAGGAATGGGTGGTTTCTGGTGCCCACATTTGCCCCATTTGTTGGCACTGTCATTGGTGTCATTGTGTATCAGATGATGGTGGGCTTCCACGTGGAGGGCGAAGTACGTGATCGCAAAGTTGCCGACCAAGAGAATGAGAGGGTCAGGCTCACAAACGTAGCTACCAACAACGACCACAACAAAGAGAGTAACAAAGAATTGCATTGAATGTTGTGACCTGTATATCATATTGAAATCAACTTGTTTTCATAAATGAATTATAAGGGGGAAAACATTTTAAAACCAAGAATTACATTAATTCTTATATCTTTTTTTGTTTTTTTGTATTTTGATAAATTGTTACACAGTATTGTAGGTTCTTCACACCAAAGTAGTATACTCATAGCTTTGTGCATTTTCTTTCATTTTGTAATATTTTTTTTTAGATGTACATAGATTTTGTTCAATATTACTTGTACCGTTATGTGTTAGTATGTGTCTATTTAATCTATGCTTAATCAAGGCTTGAACTGCTTTCCAATACTTTTCAATTATAACTTTGTGGTCCAAACAAAAATAGTTACACTAAAAACATTCGACCATTTTGTGAAACTCAGAAGGGTTTGATTTACTTGATTGTCATAAGTGGTTATAAACTTTGGCTACACATTTGTGTCAGACTTTAATCAAGTTACAACAGGATGCTTGTTCTGTGCATGCCTTTATGGCTGGTGAAAAGCGATGTGACAAAAGCTGTGTCTGTAGAAAGTTCAAGTAGATTATAAATAAACACATTTAATGTCTTAAATGTTGTGCTTGTTGAATAACTGAACATCTTTACAGACAGCTACTTCAAAACATAATAGACAGTGTTGGCTTTTGACAGAGTTGCCTTGGTCTTGGCTGTCAACACATTTCAAACTACCGGCAGTTTACATTCCACCAAATGTCACACAAGCAATTTCAATTCTTTTGGTCTGGTAAGGTATGAAAATTGTGATTCTTATGACCCAACTCAAGGAGTCATCATGTCTCCACCGAGCCAATACCGGCATCAAAATATGGACATGTGGTTTCTATGTGCTATGGCGAGAGCCAACAACTGGTTTCTTATCAACAAAAACTATAGACAGCTGTATAAACATCTCAGATACCAAATACGTTCCCTTTCATATGTGTGGCAAGTGAGTCTTATCAAATCTATATCGCTATAAAATCTCCATTAAAATCCTAAAGCCAGATTGCTCATGCCAAAGATGCATCTTCTCTTTTTTATCTTGGTGTAACACATTCACAGAAACTAAGTAACAGGTGTGTACAAGGGCCAAAATGTTGTTCTTTAGTTGTCGTTTATAGTGTATTTTAATACGTCGAGTGTGTCAACATTATTACTTCAAAATAAGAGATAAAGATGAAAATTGCTTTAATACAGCTTCATCTAGAATGACTTTTGTAAACATAATAAATACTGTGTTTAAAAGGTTGGATCAAGATGCCACACTTTATCATCTGGTTCATTCTTTGGCTGAAGCCCCAGAGGGACAGACTGGTACCATGTGTTGGCCATGTGTGATTGGTGCCCTGTTTACTCAGACATTGAATTCAAACCAAATACACATACAAGTCATCCATGTGAAAACAACAACTTTAAATTCAAGAGCTTCAGAAAAAATACACATTCCTTACTCAACCTAAATATGAATCGGGATTCTTGAAATACCTAAGAAGTCTGCATGTACACACAAACGTATACAATCATGTTTTCCTCACATTGGACGCTGCAATGACACATATTCATTTCCTGAAGACCTATGATAACAAAGCATCAATATCCACCACAATATCCTTCAGTGAGACGAAATCCTGAAAAGGCTCAAATCTGGCCCGTTCAGATCACATCTGCTTTTTTTGGAAGCTATCTTTTCCTTGAGCTGTATCCAAGTTTTAGACAACAAATTTAGAAGAGGAATTTATATTTCTAGCAGCCCGGTTTTTACTCCAAAAACAAACTCACTCTTATTCTAGGTTAAAGGTAAAGAACCAGTTCGCCTGGGAGAATGTGAAATAACATCTGCCATGTTTTTAGTTCTTAGCCAGGATTATAGTCATAGTTATCTTTTTATGATTGTCTCAAAATCTAAATCCAAGACTTTTCATTGTAAATCGAATTGTAACAGGTGCATTTAAGGAAGGATTGTCAAATACGAACATTTTAACTCTTGTCATTTCAAGCAGTGTTCGTAACATTTTTTTAAATGTAAAACAATTCCTCACAGTTTATAGTGTGCTAAACCAGAATGATCACCTTCATAAGAGTGTTGAGTCAGAGTTAAACAACACACCCATTTTATTAAAAGGTGTGTAGATCCCATCTTGCCTGCAAAAACATGCACAAAAGAAACTTGTTTTTTTAAGTATCGGAGTAAACGTTTTTTCTGTTGCTGAATGTTGTGTAAGAGAACTGAAGTAGTTCTACTGAACTATTGAAGTAAAATGCCACCCTTTCTCTTAAAAATGTTTATTGTAAAGTGGGAAGCGATTTGGGAGGATAATGAGGGGATTTTAACTTGCTCACTCTAAACATAGTACCTACAGTATGTTTTATACAATGTTTGTTGTTTTTAACTGTTTTTATTTTTTGGGATAAAGTGTGTCTGGGACAGGATGTTAGTGGCATGCAGCTTTTCACAGTGCAATGTGCATTAAACGTTGTTCCCTCTCATTAGAATAAATGCTCCAGAGCAAAGAATCAACCTTAAACAATTAACAAAATTAACAACTCCAGGTTTTGGATGAAGTTATGTTGTGTTAATTCTTTAAAAAAAGAAAATCTCTCTTTCTTATTGCTCATTACCAACTTAAAGATCAAATCAGATGCCAGGCAACAGCAGCCTCTCCTTTAAACAGTAAAACACCCTCTGTTTTACTGCTGTAAACAGACTCCTGCCAGGAAGTTTCCGTGCTATGGGCAAAACCTCCATCAGGACCACCGTAATTTAACATGTATGTGATTATAACATTCCTTCAGCCAGCAACCTCTCTACACTCCTACAGCCCTGCTAAGACTAATGACAGCGGAAATCCCAAAACAACAAAAATACAATTCTGACATATTGATGGACAACTCAAATTGATCTCAGAAAGTACTTGTATTTATATTTTATTATTCTAAATGTAGCAATTCATCCAATTTAATTTTCTAGTATTTAAAAAATGTACAACAATCAAACACAGATTAAGTACTTTTATTACCAAATGCTGTAGAAAAAAAAACTAAACACAATATTCCATTAGTAATCAAATCAACTACTACAATCAAGATTGCCAGTACTAGGCAATTATGTCACATTTGTAAGGGATACAATACATTCCTGAAGTTCATAGTTAGTTTAAAAGAAATATATATATACTCCCGGCAACCAACACTATGAAGTAGTGTTACATTGCTATTATTTTAACTACTTTTATGCAATAACTACAAGTGCTTCAACTGTTCTAAAATGGCCCATCATCTCACACACTTTACGCCTCATACAGAGGAGTGACTGTGCCATCCTTCCATTCGATCAGGACCTCTCCTCTTTGCAGAGTTGGGGTGGACTGTGGGAGGCGCATGGCGTGCTCAGTCAGGGGCGCTCTTTCACTGGGCATCGGGGAGCCAGGGACGCTTGGTGAATATGACTTCAAAACACACACCACCTTTTTCCTTCTGATGGGCAACATTGAAAGCCATTGTAAGTGGTATTCAGTACGTATAGATACAGATATTGAGATGTTCTGATCACTTACCTGTTGGAGTAAACGTTAAGGATCAGAATAATAGTCCCCAAGACTAAAGCCAAGGAGCTTAATACAAGCATGGTTATCTTCCAGCCCATACCTGAGCAATAGTATATAGAAGGAACAAATATATAACATTACAAAGTGCAAGACTATGAGCACTTGCAAATGCAGCACAAACAGCTCCACCTAGTGATAAACTACCACTTCTACAAGACCTACTGCACCACCAATACATTGCGCAAGAGGCAAAACATGTCAAGACGAAGAATGTAATGTCATCGGTTCACATTTCTAAAATTAAAACCATTATCATGATGGTAGTCAAAAATCTATTCTAGTTCATTTGCTAATATGACCCAATAATGGCTAACATTCTCTTTACATTTTAACTGTTTTACAACTTACCATAGTCCACATTAAAGAATATCATGCTGGGATCAGCAGATTTAGAGTTCACCGTCGGAAGAGACACATTATTCATGAGGTATTTGTCTGTGACCTCAGAAGCTTTTAAACCTTCATCTACAAAAACAGACACAATTTACTTTATTCCTCCAAGTCCAAAGAAGAAAACACTTTACTTGTTTTAAGCAAGGTTAAAGTGGACCTAAAATATGTACTGTCCAATCATTAGCTGTGCTGGTATTTAAAATACAATCTAAAGCTTTATAGCACATGCAGAATGACGATGGAAATGTAGTAATATTTCTTACATGACAGTATTTCCCCATCCACACCAGGATCCACTGGTTTTCCAGGATACGGAATATGTTGCACTCGCTCTTCACACAACGTCTGGTTATCCAGAGCTCTCCACCTGCTTCCCTGCATGCAACAGAATCAAGCCAATGGATCATTTGTGACACTGTTGTTTACCACTAACACATGGAATAGCCAGACCTTATTCATATGTGCATTTTATTCTTCTTTGTACAGTTTATGTATTCATGTAAACTCAGATTTTTTTTTTTTAAAGTTCTAGATGTGGCAGTATATGTCAAGTGACTCTACCCAAACTAAACACTTGAAACACTAAATATATCTGTTATTACGTGTTATTTTTACATAGTAGCACAAAGTTCTGCTCACTTGCTTGTGTTCTCTGGAAACAAAAACCAAAGTGGACTCTTGCATGGCACTGAGATGCAGCCCTTTCCCGCTCAAGGTGAGGTGGCCTTTCTTGGAGCAGGACCATGACTGTCTGACCATCACGTCCTCCTGGTATTCTCCAGACGGCTCACTGAAGACACAGGGCTGCAGCTGAACACCTTCATACAGCTCTGCGGGCGCAGTTAGACACAGAGCCGTGTACTGGCTCTGCAGACCGGAGTTCTCCTGGAGCCAACGCCAGAGCTGTGAGGACTCGTGCAAGCTGCAGTCCCCCAGGGACACTCTCCCATCAGACTCCCCCTGCAGACACTTCCCCAAAAGCTTGTTCTTGACCCTAACGCTCAGGGAGGTGCCTAGGAAAAAGAGAGGACACAGTTCAACAGCAGATCAATATTAGATACATAAATGAACAGCTCAAATGATTGTTTGTCAACTCCATCTCGAATAGACCTTAGGATTTACAGTAACTCCAAGCAAGGTAACGCACACTACACTTAAATATGTAATTGTAATCTTGTACTGTACATTTGAATGCAACGCATGTACACATCTATGCTGCGTAGCGTACTACATTAGTATAAGCGACTAATACGCCGAAAAAAGTTGTTGATCCCGTTTCTTTTCGGGAGTTTCCTTTGATAATCTCACAGGAAGCGTCTATTCTAATTCCTCACAATTTACCAATGCAAACGATGAGCAGGACAAGCCGCGGATGGAGCTGTGCCCTCGCCATGGCGCGCACAGGACACACTTTGGAGAGTCTTGCTGTTTGTTACATCTTTGTAGCCACAAGTGTCAGTGGGCGTGGCTACAGTCCCCCGGATCCCGTTAGTCACGTGCCACAGCAAATAGTGTGAGATGAACGTGGACACGGGCAAAGATGACAATGTGGGAGCTGTAGATGAAGAAGCCACATTGCAGATTCTTAAAATATATTCTCTGTGGCCTCCTATGAACGACGATTAAAGCTTTGTCTGAATCCAGAGACTGATTCTGTGTCAAAGATGAGCACAGCTAAAATGTCAGTTATTTTTGCACATATTTGCCTTCACAATTTAAAGTAAATAAATGGGTCTTAACCAGGATAGACCGTTGATATTCTAGGAATGCGAGGACGTCTGTTTACAGCCACTGAGCTGCAAAGTGCATGGACTACTAATTAGATGTGAAGATCATAAATCCGTTAAAAGACCTGTTCACTCTGCAAACTTGAATGGGGTGCCCTCCCTGTACTGTGAGATATGGGACAGCTTTTACAGCCCAACTGGTCACATGATGTTTTTCCTGTATAATGATGCACACTCAAGAATGTGACCGGTGTTGGACAACATTTTTATTTAGGAACTTCATTTAAAGATGACAAATGTTTCATACCCTATATACATGTGTGTGTAATAATATGACGTCCAAATTAAATAAAGTGTATCAGTGACGCAGTCAAACCGTTTGATGTCTTATTGTGGAACATTAGGGGCAAGCGCGAAGCATAATGTCCACCAGAAAAATACATAGTTAATATATGCTTAAATCGTCCTAAATGTACAGTATCTTCTAGTGCTGTAGTGGTCTTTGTCAGTGGTGAAAAGAGTACTGAAAATTAGAGCATTTAGTAAAAAGGACAAATGAAACATAATCTTCAAAGTAGTCAGAGTTACATTTAATGCTATTTTAGATTAGTTACAAAACTTGATTAATTTAAATATGAAATGTATTGATAAATTAAGTTGTTCTAAACGTAAATCCACTTTGGAGCAGGCAATGCAGTGTGTTGAGGTAGTAGTCCAGGCAAAGTAGCATTTTATGACCGACTAATTGTAAAAGATTTTTTTTTTGCATAAATAATTTCTATGAGGTGTCCAGAACAACATACTAAAAGTCCTAAGAAATCCTAGTTGAGGAAATATGTTAAATTCTCATCAATCCGATGTGTGCCAATAGGCGAGGCAACAATACACCCCCTTTGGCCCAATCTTCATCCAATCATCTACTGCCAATGGGTGATGGTAATGCTGCTTTTGGACTGGCCTCTAATCTGAAAACTACCTGGCTTGGTAGCACCTGTCAGGAGTATAACCCCCGCCGGTATAGTCTTCAGGGTCACAGAGGCACACAAGCCTCCCGACCACGACAAGGTAGAAAGGCAAGGCAAGGCAAGGCAAGTTTATTTGTAGAGCACATTTCATACACAAGGCAATTCAACGTGCTTCACACAGCAGGAAAAAATGCATTCAAATCACAAAGAAATTACAGAAACAGAAATACAATAAAATTAACTAAATTAAAAATTATCAATCCAACTGATTTTCTAAACTAATAAAATCACAAACAAAAGAGAAGAGTGCAAAGAAAAAATCCTTTCAGTCATATGCGCAGCTAAACAAAACTGTTTTTAGCTTAGATTTGAACATTGTCAGAGTAGAAGCCTGTCTCACATCTTCAGGAAGACTGTTCCAGATTTTAGCTGCATAAAACTGAAACGCAGATTCCCCATGTTTTGTCCTGACTCTGGGCACCAGCAGGAGGCCGGTCCCTGAGGTCCTCAGAGTCCGAGATGGTTCATATGGCACTAACATATCCAAGATGTACTTTGGTGCTAGGCCATGGAGAGACTTGTACACAAGCAGAGCTGCTTTAAAGTCTCTTCTCTGAGCCACAGGAGTCAGTGCAGAGACCTGAGAACAGGACTAATGTGATCATACTTCCTGGTTCTAGTCAGGACCCGAGCAGCAGCGTTCTGGATGTACTGCAGCTGTTTTACAGCTCGTTTGGAGAGGCCAGTGAGCAGGCCGTTACAGTAGTCTGATCTACTGGAGACAAACGCATGGATAAGTCTTTCTAAATCTGGTTTTGACACTATATTTTTGATTTTGGCAATGTTTTTTAGATGGTAAAAAGCTGCTGATGTTATTGATTTGACGTGGCTATTAAAGTTCAAGTCTGATTCCATTATTACCCCCAGATTTCTAATTTGGTTTGTAGAAACAACAGGGGAGGTTTTTTTGGGGTGTATTTTATTTTATTATCAGTTCCTGGTTTGTTATTTGCTTAGTTCTTCCAATCTGGGTCTTCACTAGCAAGGACCACGCCACAACAATTGAATACGAAAGAATGTTTATTGATAATAGTGATGATGGGTCGATGAGACATCGATGATGGGTCGATGAGAGATCGATGATGGATGGATGAGAGATCGAGATCGATATGAGAGAGATTGATGCGAGAGATCGATGAGAGTTGGCTGGGTGGAGACTCAGGATGGGGGCTCTGTCTCGGGTAATCAGCCCAGCCGATTCAGAACCCTCCCTCCATGGATGGTTATTTGATAAGGTGAAGATGATAAGAGACATGGGGTGGGAGGGTGGGGTCGAGAGAGCAGAGACAACAAGAGATGCTGGGATTGGCCTGTGCATATATAGGTCTTCTGGGTAATTAGAGGCGTGGTTAAAGAGTGGAGGTGTGGTTGCTGGCTAAGTAAGAGGTTGAGGCGTGGTCCTGCTCCCGAACCCAAGTTAGCGATTAACATCTCCAACTACACTTATTCAACTGATAAATCACACAACTGTGAGTTTGTGCAGCTAGTGCCACCACATTCTGGCAGTACAAGGGAGTCCATGTTTTTTGCATCTCGGGATCCCCCGGAGGAGTTGGAGGAAGTGTCTGGGGAGAAGGAAGTCTTGGAGTCCCTGCTCAGACTGCTGCCCCCGCGACCCGGCCCCAGATAAAGCGGCAGAAAATGAACAGATGGATGGATCTCTTTGTGCTGCAGTCTTTTTTGCAACAACAGCGGACTATATCAAGTAATTCTGGTGGTGCCGCAGGCTGATCGGTCATTATTGGCATCAGTCTCCCATCCAAAACATGCCACCCCCAGTCTTTTGGGTCCATATCTTCTCTTCCCCCTTTCCACTCCATCATTTGATAAAAGACCTGAAGACTATGGAACTTTGCAGCAGTTGATGTCGGAGGGAGAGTTTGAGGTTCCACTGGACATGAGATGGAGTTTTGAGTGACTTTGTCACAGAATCGCCTGTATCTCAGCATATGCAGGGACTCTTTTTCACCTCCATACAGTGATACTATGACTGTCTCACCTGCTGCAATGAACGGGTCTTTTCCCACATTTTCCTGGCTGAACACCTTAGCTTGCTCAAAAAAGCTTGTGTCATTCTTCACTCTTTTCCCTTTCCTGTGCCAAATAGACGTGACGTAGAATCACAGCCTAAAATGGCATGGATAAAGAGGAGATTGTCACACACCTTGTGCACAGAGAGCTTTATGCACCATATCCGTCTCATTTGTGTTGCTTTCTTTGGTTCTGGTGCCAGAAACAGCTCATGTGCATTCCGATCATGATGCAACCAGAGTACTAACAAATCTGTGTCATCACCTACTAAGACTGTGTATTTTGTTCTGACAGAGGCAATGGCAATTTGGACAATGAGCACATCTGCATCGTGCTTTGCATGGTCTATGATACACCCAGCCCTCTCAAGTTTATCACTGAGATAAAACAAGAACCGTTGTTTGTTTTCCTTATTGTTAAGGAACTGGTCTTTTTGGATTGGATGATCATGTCACCGGAGAAGTGTACAGTTACACCAGATTAGAGGCCAGTCCAAAAGCAGCATTACCATCACCCATTGGCAGTAGATGATTGGATGAAGATTGGGCCGATGTATTTGTCATAGTATGCATGGTGTTTCTGCCTATGCAAATTAAGACATATTCAATAAATGTGGAGCTCATGTGCACATTCAAATTAATTTCAAAAGAAACTTCTAATACAAAATGTTTTACTTTTCATGTATACTTTCATCGTGTAAAGTTTTATTGTGGTAGGAGTAAAGGAAAAATCGGCCTATTTGGGTGTATTTTGAGCATATTCGATTTGTGTATAGCTCATTTGCATAGCAAAAGGTATTTTTAAAGAAACTTGTAATACAAAAAATGTTACTTTCCATGGGTACTTTCATTGTGTGAAGTTTCATTTTGATAGGAGTAAAGGAAAAAAATAGCCTCATTGGGGTGTATTGTTGCCTCGCCTATTGGCACACATCGGATTGATGAGAATTTAACATATTTCCTCAACTAGGATTTCTTAGGACTTTTAGTATGTTGTTCTGGACACCTCATAGAAATTATTTATGCAAAAAAAAAATCTTTTACAATTAGTTCTATTTTGGGCTAAAAAAATAGTTACTTTGCTTGGACTATAGAGAGAGGAGCAGAGACTGCACTGACACTGAGCATTAGAACGTTTGGGTCTCAGGATGATCAGTGATCTTACAACCACGGTATGCAATTACATTTACATGGCTTAAAATACACTCAATTGGAAGCACATGACACAACATAATTTCACACAATCACAAATAAAAAACACACAAAACCCAGCTAACTGATTACATTTTTTTGTAATCATCTCCGTCTTAAGTACGCTTTCAGTAAATTGGCAAAAGTAGCAACCATCAGGCCATAGTTATACCTTGAACTGCAACTTCCCAGACACATGTTTACTGCTATTTTGCTACTTGGAATGAATGACAAGTAAAGCTCTTTTGGATGAAATGCACTAAAGCGGTGTCTTTTTGTCCATGTCTGTTCCACTTTGTGAAGGAGGGTAGATAGACATGTAAGATGGCGGCGCCTGAGCATTCATTGCACTGCCTGGAGGCTGACATGGGTTCAGCATCACAGGCGCTGCAGGATACCCATATGGAACAGGGGCCAGGGGCATTTGATTGTTGTACCCTGGTGTAGGATTGTAGTAGCCTCCCGCAAGGATATTTGGATACTGATTAGGACCTGGTGGAGGGTATGCACATGCATTTGGTGGGACCGTAGGATAAGGACCATAGAAAGGAGGAGGAAAATCACTAGAGCTCGGCCCACATATTGCTCCAGGGACATTTGGGAAACCATGTTGACCATGTTGACCATGTTGACTATGTTGACTATGTTGACCATGTTGACCAGGAGAAGCAATGATCAGTGGAAGCGCCACTTCAGGGTCAAGACCAAAGCTGATGTCCAAATATGCCTGCAAAAAACACAACACGGAAAAATAGTAAAACAAACCCAATTGCTCTAAAGTGGACAAAATATACAAATACATTACATTTGAATCATGGGATGAAACAAGTGAAATTATTCATTACAACTGATTATGGAAACAATCATCAACTAATTTGGTAATCAAATATTGGTTTCCTGGACTCCAGACTAAAACACATGCTATGAGCTGAGCTAAAGAGTTTTTTGACTTAGACAAGGCAAGAATGACATCAAAATGGCACAGAAACATACACTTGTTTCTTATAGTCTATTCCATCAATATGTCCTCAAGCTACATCACTTAAGCTTCATCTGGGTTTTCATTCAGGGGCTTTTGGGATCTAAACTTCTAATTGGTAATCAAAATAATAATCACTAGACCAAAAGGTCCCCTATCTTTTTTACTTGGAGGGCCAAAATGAAAACATAGTATCATGCCAAGGGCCAATTATGTGTTGTATTTAAATCATTTAAATGTATGAGCTTTATGAATAGTTGGGCTCCTTTGAATCTACTGACTGTCTTTTCAGCACCAAGTTTGGCCCGTGGCCCCCACTTTGGGCGAATTGGGCACCCATATTCTAACCGCTGGACTAAGTGATTAGCAAAAATAATTGTTAGTTGCAATAGCTTTAGATGAGGATAAAGTGTTTTCCGGATTTGAAATGACAAAACAGTAAACTTCCTACCTTCAGATATAACTCCACGTTGATGATTTCACAGTTGTGGATGCTGAGCTGGACATCTACAGGAATTGTGACAGAGCAGGAGACATCACCCTCAAAGTCAGGTCCAATAGTCTCTCCAGCTAATTTGCACACAACTCCATTTACAATCTTTGCATGGTGGTATGCACGGTACACAGTTTTGTGATATAGACTGTACTTGATCTGCATTTTCTTAGAAGATTTGTTCTTGATTTTGGCAGTAACATGTACAGTTTCCCCTGTGAACAAAATATTTTGTAATCAGAATACGTACAAACAGAAATACATGATGAATACCCTGAAAATGGGGTTACCACGGTAATATGAGTGGGATTAGCCCTGATACAATATATCACAAACTGTATTTTACACAAAAAATATACCATTAGACTAGTCCATATGTACCTGGTGAGTAAACCCGTTTGTTTACTGTTGCAGTCAAGTTAACTTGACCTTTGGAGAATGTCCCCACCTTTTTTTCTACTGAACCAGCCTGGGGAGACTATGAATGATAGAAACATAATGTAAAAAGTTTAAAAGACAATGAACATGCATCACACACAGAAACGCGACTTAAGAAACCGGTTTTGCCTGTTTTGTGTGTGTACATTGTGACATACACATGTGTTCACTCACTGTAGAGAACAAAAGAACTTCTGATATTATGTAATGTTTCCACTAGATGTATTATAGACTTGATTTATAACTTTTATCTGCTGCAAGAGTTGCACTTATACAACAGTTGACCAAACATATTGTGTAAAGATGAGATTAAGCAGTGGAAACACATTTGATCATTGGTAAATTGTGTGAGGAAAGAGGAAGTAGAGCTAAGAAAATCTACATGCAGCATATGTGGTATTAAAGTGACATTCATTAGAGTAATTACATGTCAAACTAGATTTCACATATTACCTGGTCAGAGGGTAAAAACGTTCTAGTCACAAAATGTAGTTCCTTTTTGTCTGAAGTAGATGTGTGCCAGCTTCTTTTCAGCTTTGCCTGAAGCACGTGGAGAATTCTGCCATGATAACCCTTGAATGATGGTGGTATGTTTCTGCAAGACAAGTTCACAACTCTCATTTTGACATACACTCCACATACAGTCTAATATATGCACAGACAGCAGATGTCACATGTTGATCAGAGGTTTTTGCCTCTTACCCCTCTGGGATTTTAAGGTTGAACTGATAGCTATGATCTCCCGTTGGAAGAACCGTTTCTACAATAAAATCCAGAACGAAACAAAACAAGTCAAACAAGAAGTCTGCTTTATACGTCACTAGGAGAGTACATCACATTCAGTTTTTATGTGTTAATGAGTTGGCTAAAGCTTGTTGCTTTAGAGCTACTTACCATCTTTGTTTTCAGGAATTAGAAACTCTTTGGCTTTGTAAAACCTCATGTGCCTCGAGTGCGTCCTCCGGTGATCACCAGTTCCTTCACTCCAGAGCACGTTTGCGTCTCCTTTAGCCTTTACGTACAGAGCTTTTAGTTTGATTTCTTCAGTCAAAGTGAAAGTAAGCGTGCCTTTGATCCAATCCCCCGCCGTGAAAGTATTTTCCTTGTTGACAGCTTCATATTTCAATTTAAAATCCTTGATAGGAGACATTGCGCATCGAAGCACCTCACGATGAATAAGCAAGTAAAGGGCCAGCGCAGGGCAGTGTCCGGATACGCCCCATATCCAGAGACAGGTGTCAGGTGCTCTAGAGGCAGCAGCCAGTACTCACTCCGTCCAATTCTGGTTGAGAATGAATTATTCTGACTACATTTGAAACATAAATATATGTATAACATTCTTTCTCCACAGTTATTCTATTCTAATCATATTCTTGCTATTGTTTTTGATATATTAAATATAGCTCACAAAATTAAGGCTAATTGACACAAAGGAAATGAATGAATTCTTGTTTCAGACGTCGTTCTCTCTTGTCGTTCTAATCTCTTAGGCCACAGGGTGGATAAGACCAAAATATAACTTGCATCAAAGACAGCAGAGGCTGGGAGCCTGCATTATATTATTTTTAGTTATCATTCACTTAGGCCATTTAAAATGATTTCAATAGACCTCAAGTATTTCCTAGCAAATACCTCAGTACTTTAGCGTAAGTATAATTTCACTGAGCAACCTTTACTCCTACTATTGGAGTAAAATTTGAGCAGGTGTAACTCAGAATTCTAACCTGCTCTCCGGCTCAATTTTAAACTATATATTTGAAGATTGTGATGTCGTGTGAATTTGATTAGCAAAGATTGGTACTTAACTCCTTAACTGATATGTTTATTGAAGTAAATCTACTTCTGACAAAATCTTTGTTAATATGAAATTATATAAACATTTGGGTTTCTTGCACTGCTCATTAAGGATATAAATATATATCTACATATCTATCTATATATAGAGATGGATATATACACGTATATACAGTATATGAGATACATATACATACATACAGTATGTATATGTGTGTAAATATATATATATATATGGACAGATATATCTGTAGAACATCTATCTAAACATATAGACAGAGTCAGTGATGTAGAGCCAGGAAGCTTGTTTACTTGCACAAGGAGACACCTTCATACACAGATTTACAGAGCTGTCTGAAAAGTGTAGACCTGTATTTATAGTTTAGGTCCACCTTCCTGAGCCGCACAGTTGATCAGAATAGCACCAGAATGTGGCCTTTGACATAGGTGTATGGTGCAGCCTGCAGTGTACGCTGAACCCGGTTAGAGTAACACCTATTTACAACATATAATCAAACAAGGATAATTTATGTAACAATTAGTAGGGTTACAGATGAACATGCACACTAATTTAAAACATTAATGTTCAATACTAGGCACGTTTGTGTTTAGCTGCGGCTCGCCTTGATGATCAACGCCAGTTGAAGTGTCCAATGAGAACGTGGAAAAAAACGCCAGACTAGAGAGGAAAAGAAACAGTAAACTATTGAGCTGAGGCTGCAAAGATTAATGAAGGTGAGAAAGATAAAAAGAGACAAACAGAGAAGTGTGGTATATAATATTTCAGTGGACAAGATATGTTTCCTGTGGATTATGTTGGGAAAAGCTTGTGGAAAGCCTGAAAGAATTGAGATTGTTGTTGATGCAGCAAAGTGTGAGTGGAGAGGACATGGTTCAAATGTGAAGAGAAGGAACTGGGCATGGAATAAAGGACACTGAAGAATGATACGAAGACGCACCTCATTGTGTTTTTAAACACTCTCATTTACCACTTTTTCCTCATGTATTTGGTTCTGTATTCCATCATTCTGGATCCCACACTCCAGAGCAGCAGAAGCAGGAGAAGTCAGTTTGTCGTATTGGACATTTTAATTTTTATAGGACCCAAACTAACACTGTCTAGACTTGCGTGTGTGTCAATACAGCGCAGTGTGGAGTGCATATACAGTTAAATATCACAACAGTACACAGTTTGTTAGATTTAGTCCAGTTTAAGCCTGTAGAAATTCCACAGCAAACATCTCTAATGAAGAGACAGCACAAATTGGCGAAATTCTAGAATTACTTAGACTTTTTACTTTCACTTCCTCCTGTAAGTTCCTCCAAAACCAATCAACTTCCTCCACTCCACATACACAGCAAATCTGTTTTCAGGCAGACTTGAATTACTTCCTCCTCAAAACTTTGCATGTTTAAAAACTACATTTGTGTGTTTTACATACATAATATTTGCATGTTTTAAAACGCGCAACATTGCTATTTTATTCCTATTTTATGCAAATTTGTACGTTTAAAATATCAAATTTGCAAAAATCTTTCAACTTTTTTTGCAGGAGGGAGATACAAATTGTCTTATATATAATGTTATTGTTTTTGCTGGAAAATACCACTAAACATTGATACTGGCGACACAGCAGCCATGGATGCAGAAGTCGGTGAATATTTTAATTAAATCCCGAGGGATGGAGGAGTGTCAAACAAATTACCCTGGGATTTAATGATTTAGTTGTAGATGTGGAGATACAACACTTCCGGCCAATGTGTGGAGTCGTTTAGCCAAAAAGATTCTGGTACACTAAACGAACGACTCTTGACACATATTTCTTAGTTTGTTCTTAAACATCGGGATCGAATTCAAATATTCACCAACTTCACCATCTATGTTTGCTGTGTTGCCAGTATTAATATTTTGTTTTATTTTAAAGCAAAACTAAATCTATGTGCAATTACTGTCGTGATCACATGCAATGGTATTTATTTATTTGTCTATGGGAGTTTTTGTTTATAGGAGATCTTCTACTGAAAGTGTTTTTCAGACTTCCTATAAGCGATGTGATCTGTTCTTTTCTTCTGTACCTGCCTCTGCATCTACCTCTGTATCTTCCTGCGTTGCACCAATAAAATTTCCCCATGTGGGACAATAAAGGAATATCTTATCTTAAAACATTTTTTATCTCCCGCCTCTCTGTTAACACTTGGTTTTCACCCTACAGGAGGTGAGGCCATAGCGCCAGCCCAAAAGTCCCCATATGACCGGAGATGTCTATGGTTTGGCACTTCCGATGGCACTTGTGGTAAGTGGGGGGAAAAGTCTTGCAGCTTAAACATGCTATAAAGTGAATAGATTTGTATAAAATGTCCAATGTTAACGTGACCACCGAGTCAACAATGCATCGATTCCTTGAGCGGCCTGAAAACGACTTTTTGTCTGTCAGAAGAGGTCGTAAAGCTCTGTGTTAACTGATACAACCGGAAGGAGGACATTGTCGCGTGGCAACGCTCATGGCAACTTGAATTACAAGGCTCGAGCATTTAATATGCAAATACAGCATTTGATCAAAGGCAACAATGAATTATTTTGCGCCACCATTAGAACTAGATGAAGGGAAGAGAATTTCATACGATGGAGGCTCCTCAGCCGAATGGGAGAGGAAGTTTTCTGTCATCATGGGGGCAGAAGGCACTGTTGTTACAGAGTGGAGCGGGGCAGAGGGGTAACATGGCGGAGGATCCAGTGTACTGTAACATGGCGGCCCTGAAGAAAATGGAGGGTGTGCTGGGCTTGGGGAAGGTGGACGCATCGACGTTGCTGCTGGAGGAGGAGGGTGAAGAACAGCAGCCGACGAGGAGGAGGAGAACGGCGTCCCGTACGCGTTGGGCTGCGCGGGAACAGGGTTGTGGTAGCCTCCTGCGGCGCGCCCGGGTGACACGGGACACACGCCCGCGCCACCGGCATACATTGTGGTCGGGTATTGAGACGTTGTGGGATACAAAGATGCGCCTGAATATGGAGCTGGAGAATAAGGGCTGGGAGACGGTAGTTGAGGGGGAAAGTCACTGGTGCTCGGGCCTCCAATGGCGCCACCTGCTGCATGAGTACTGACGCAGACAATCACCACTGGAAACACGATTTCGGGGTCAAAAGAAAAACTGATGTCCAGAGAAGCCTGTAAATGACAATGACCTCTAAATGAGTACACGTTGACCTCGGCGGACTGCTCAAATGCGATAAATCATGTTGACAATATCAGTGGTTTTACCTTAATGCGGTATTCCACGGACAGTATGTCGCAGTTCTGAATGGACAGCGGCGTGTCAGAGGGAATCTTGAATGACCCTCGGAGTTCCGTGCGATTTTGAGGTTTAACGCACTCTTGAACATCTTTATGAATGACACGTTTTTCCCATTTAGTGTTTCCACTCGCCCGGTACACCACGTCCTGAATGAGGCTGAACTTGGGCGTCACGTTTTTGGATGAGGAATTGCTGACGTTTGCGGTGATGGATACGGTGTCACCTAGAAGGACAAGAACGTATCACTGCATTTAACAAAACATTTATTTCAAGACAAACAAAGACAAACTAAGACTTACCAGGGGCGTAACCTCTCCTGTCAACCGTAGCGTCCATTTGCACAGTCCCTTTACTGAAGACGCCGACATCCTTGTTTGTTGAGCCTGTCTGTGGGAACTGTGGCACAAAAAGTAAATAATTCAGTTGCATACTCTTTAATTATACAGGCAGAAGTAATAGTAACCACACGAGAAGATGTCACCCACCTTAAGTAGATCAATATTAGAAAATGACTTGGACCAAAAACAAATGTGTTTTTCATCCGTGCGGTCCATCCTCCAGCTTCTGCACAGCTTGGCTTCAAGATTGTAAACAACCTTCCCATAGTTTCCTCGAAAGGATGATGGCATACTTCTGTTAATACATATCAGAAAAACAATAACACGTTCACTTGACTTGACAGCTTTAGAGAAAGGATGGTTTAGTATCCTACTTACCCAAGTGGTATGCGGAGGCTGAAATTGAAAATATGGACCCCCGCAGGGATTTTGGTGCCTGTAAAAGTAATGAACACTGTATTAAGCATGTATTGTTTTCAACACTACTTAAGGTGTATGGACTTATTGTAGATATGATGACATTTGACACCCCTAAAAGGCAAAGTGTACCGTTGTCCTCTTGAACGATAAGAAAATGCTTCTGCTTGAACAGTCTGGTCTGCGCACTGTAGTTTCTCGAGTGGTCTCCGTGCTTTTCGGACCAGTGAACTCGGACGTCGCCTTTAGCTTTCACGGAGAGGCTCTCGATCTTGGTTTCTTTTTCCAATTCCAGTGTCACTTTCCCGGCTATCGTGTCCCCCTCCGAGAATGTCCCGTGCGCGTTTAATGCATCGTAAGTTATCACAAAGTTTCTGACAGAAGGCATTTTGGAAACAGAAAAGAAAAAGGAATCACGGTTGTGACAGTTGTTGCAGGCTAGTTAGCAAACAAACCATGGCGCAGATTGGGCGCAGGCTCAGGCGGCGAGGGGGATAGAGTTACCCAGGCGTGGTCTAGGCCCCGTTCACTCAGCCTCACGGTGCGGAGTGGTGGTCTCTGCTGCCCCCCGCTGTCCACTCACGAAGGCCCTGGACCATGCCCTGGACCCATGACTTCTCTGTGGTCAAAAACAGAGGAAAAGGCACCGGAATCTTCAATTCACAGCATTTCACACATATTAGCGAATGTTTTCACGAAGTAAAAAACAACGCGCATGCGCACACCCTGCTGTCGGCGGCAGACCCTCGCGCCTCCCCGGAAGCCCTCATGTTGACTTTAACGTTCATTTATGTAAGTTTACTTTTCTTTGTCTTTCATTAATATATTTATTGTGGTCTAATATAATTAACCACATTGTATTAATTAGCTGCCCAGGAAATTATTCATATTATTTTCTGTTTAGTGTAATTTCATAAAATAGCAGCTAACAGGTGGACTAGTAGTGTGAAAATGTAGAAAAGTGGTTTTCAACGTTATTCGTACAGTTATACAATAATAGGCTACTTCAGGCATTGGTTGGGGATAAACCGACGGACAATTCAACTCCATAGCTCACGACACCTGCCCAAAACAGTCAAAACACATGATTAACTTGTGTTCACGTGACATCATAACTTTTTTTAACCTAAGCTGCTAACTGTCACACTGATGTTTTGCCTGGTTTATGGTTAAAATTATCTGTACTGGTCCTAACCACATGAAACAAAAACTGGCACAAAGTTCAACATATTCTCTTGTAAACAAATGGCCTCATTAAGTGTGGCAATTCAACTCCAAAGATGTGATTGTTGTCAGTTGAAAGGACTTTAAGTCAGTGGTTCTCACGCATTTTGCCAAGTACCACCTGACCTTAGAAAATCTTTGATCCACCAGATCTAAACTGTGTCTATAACACTATTCTAGGTCTGAACTATGGCTGTAAGAGAGGTCTAAAAGGACTATAGAACTACTTTACTACTTTTGAACCAGGTCAAACTCAAAAGGAAAAGAAAATGTGAATTACCGTAAACTGACTTGATCTTGAGCAAATATTTAGAGGGATCTGTGTCCCACCTGAAGGAGCCGGTGTACCACCAGGTACAGTTACCACAGTTTGAGAACCACTTCATCACCATGGTGCATTTGTTGAGCCAATCCCAAACATATAATTGAGTGTCTGCGTGATGTCACGCAGGCACTATATGTTCTTGTATTTCACGTATTTTTTTATTATTATATTTTCCATGATTTTCCATTTAGCCAGTTTCAACTCCTTAACGCTTCAACCGATTTCAACATGTTATACCTCATTACGATCGCTTTCGCAGTAGTACGTGTGCTAATACTTTTGACATTTGAACAACTTGTACTTTTTGCAGAATTGTCGAATTTTCAAAAGTATTTGTTTTCCCCATTTAAATGAATTTGGGCATTGAGTGTCTGCGGAATTCTTTAGACTTTATTCTTTAGAATTTTGTGACGGAGCCAGTCGAGCGAGAGAGAGAGAGAGAGAGAGAGAGAGGGGGGAGGGGGAGGGAGATGGGGAGAGGGAGAGAGAGAGGGAGGGAGAGAGAGAGAGAGAGAGAGAGGGAGGGAGGGAGGGAGAGGTAGGTAGGGAGGGAGAGAGAGAGGGAGGGAGGGGGAGAGGTAGACTTTATTCTTTAGGCTTTATTCTTAAGTAGTTTGGATCTCTGTCAACAACAGGTAAGATTATCTTGTGTTTTATATACATCGATGCAATATATACTCTAATTATATAATTGTATACTAAACGTGATTATGTAAAAAAATCATGTTTATTCGTGATTATAAATAAAGAGACTTTATTCTTCGCCTGTCCAGAGGCAGGACTCAGGTCTTTTGGAGTGACAGGGCACTCCTGAAGACCTTCTATGACTCTGTGGTGGCATCAGCTCCTGTACGGTGTGGCCTGCTGGAGCAGCAGCATCACAGAGAGGGAGAGGAAGAGGCTGGACAAAGTCAATCAGCTCCGTCCTGGGCTGTGCTCTGGACTCGGTGCAGGAGGTGGGGGACAGAAGGGTCCTGGCTAGATTCACATCTATGCTGGACCATGAGTGTCACCCCCTGCAGGACACTGTCCACTCTGGAGAGCAGCTTCAGTGAGAGACTGATCCACCCTCGCTGTGTGAAGGAGAGGTTTCGTAGGTCTTTCCTTCCTGCTGCTGTCAGACTTTATAACAAACACTGTTAGTCCTGAACACTCGCAATACTGACCTAACCTAATACTGATGTGCAATTCCGTCATATGTGCAATTACTGTTGTGATTCATCTGCAATTACTGTGAAATTTATGTGCAATCTAGGTGCCGTCGTGACACATATTCATGTGCAATTACTGTCGTGATCACATGCAATGGTATTTATGTATTTATTTGTCTATGGGAGTTTTTGTTTATAGGAGATCTTCTACTGAAAGTGTTTTTCAGACTTCCTATAAGCGATGTGATCTGTTCTTTTCTTCTGTATCTGCCTCTGTATCTTCCTGCGTTGCACCAATGAAATTTCCCCATGTGGGACAATAAAGGATTATCTTATCTTATCTTATCTTATCCAGAGGCAGGAAAATAAAGAGGAGGAAATACAAAATGGAGTGAGACTACAAGAATAAAGCCTAAAGAATAAAGTCTAAAGAATAATAATTCTAAGCGGCACTTGTCCAGAGGACGTATATTACTTTTGCCTTTACAATTTTTCGAAACAGACACAAACATGTTTTCACCAAATGTGTTTTATTTTCTGCTTTTTGACATGAGAGGGAGAGATGCAGACACTCCAGCAATGGCTTCCATTGCTGGATTTTCTAGTTTATAAATGTTATTTGGGCTACCCATTAAAGTCTTAAACGTGAACGCAGAATGGAGGCAAAGTGAAGTGGAACATAAAGAAAGTTCAATGGAGAAATTGGAATTAACCTCAGAATATCACAAACTACAACAACTCTGCTTGTCAAATGAAAACCTCTCAGATACAGGTATGTGATGTCAGAGCACGGCTGCAAAGCGCGGTAGAACATCAGACGTTCCACACAGTGAATAGGCATTGTGTAGAATGGCTGAAATGGACAGGCAAAGGTAGTTTGCCTAAAAGACTTCAGGCATGCTTAAGATTGCCTCTGCATTCTGTAAACTGCCTAGGCATTAGATGACCTCACAGGGACCATGAACAGGAGCATTAAAGTTTATATGACAGATACTACTGTTTTTCTTATTATGACTTAGTTTGGTAGGATAGCCCCTGTGATAATTATGTATCATAGTGTTACTTCCGTCAAGTTGCAGTTTGTGAAGAAAATTAGACAAATAAAAGTTTAAAAAGACAGGAAGTAGTGCTGAGTTCTAATACAGAATCCCTGTGATGTCATCAATGTGCGACGTGCCATTGAAAACACGATGGGAGAGACAATTTACACTTCAATCCTTCAATTAAATAAAGGTGTTATTTTGTATTATTGTTTGTCAAATCATAAATTTTGTGTAATTTATATGATTTTTTGGCCCTTATGGTTGCTAGGTAACAGTTATGGAATGACCTCTACCTGTGTCATATTTACTGCCTGTCAGGGTATTAGACATACACCAATGCTATTCCTTAACACACAGAGAACACAATTCAACTTAGAATATGAAACGACACAGAAATATCAGACGTTTGTGTAGCATGCATGGGAGAAACCACCGGGCTGGGTCACTCAGGCTGTTGTAAGCAGCCTATGTGACCCTCCTGCGTCTCACAACGTTTTTTCTCATGCAGGTTGGTTTTATTAGATATTATGGAATAGGCGGGTCACATTTCTCATTGGTCAGCTTCACATCAAGGCACTTGTCTTTTACAACAGTTGGTATTTTTCGTTAGCGATAAGCCTTGGGTAAACATTACCCAAACTCCCCTGGGGTGTTACCCCCCTCCCTAGGCTAAACATTCTTTGCTCCATCTTTACGGTACCTTCACAAACAAATGCAGTTTTCACACACACGTTTTTCTCTTAGACTAATGATGCAGATAATATATCACTATTATGCAGATAAAATACATCACAGAAATATAATCATATATTTACATTTTATCACACTGCCCATGTCCAACCAGGAAGTAACAACATAAACTTTATCAAACTGGGGACAAACTGACAAAATGTTTTTGTAAAATTTGAAATATAATTGTGTTCACTACATTTTAGTGAAATGTGTGTCTAACCTGTCATATGCACTCAAAGAAAACATTGAAACATTGAAGAGATGCTTTGTGCCACACTATTGCTCTCAGAGCTCACTTCTAGATGCAGTTCCTGAGACCTACATACATACAAACATCTACATACATAAATGCACGTGCGTAAATAGATAAACACATGTTAAGAATTGTTGTTTTGCAGTTGATCCATTAATGGCAAAGCCTTAAATCAGGCCCCTTGGTTGAAGCTCATTAATTGTGCAGCATGTGTGTGCACTTACTGGAGAGATTGTATTGGGGAAAGGGTGCCTTGGTCAAGTCCAGTCTTTATTAAGATTAATGAACAGCTTGACATTTTTAGTCCTCTGTCTCAATCGATAATTTTAATACTCATGAGGGCCAATGGGGATCTGAGCTTGTGGAACACACATTGTGGCCACAGGGCACATGTTAAATGTCCAAGTGGTAATCAATGCAAAGAAATTAGCTATTGATCGCTTATAGTTTTGTAATAGGTTATCTATTGGTTTGCTCTTTTAGAAAATTCCAATATCAGTCGGATGGAATTGTGCTGGTATATTGCTTATGGGAGTGTTTGTTCAGAGCACTCACTCTCCTGCGAGTGTGTGGTCTTGTGCAGGACCACGTTGTAATTAGCATAGAGGGCAGATTGTAAATAAACATGTGGAGAAATGGTGATGTATGTTGACTCCCTGCCTCTGGATGACAAAAGTAAAAGCAGGGTTGCCAGTAACATCTATAGATTTCTTTGGGTTGATTGGATAAATATTGTGGACTAAAACGGACCTTATGATAAAATTAGGCGCCTAAATCTGTAGGTTTTCTCTTTAGATATTTCTTAATATATTACAATTAGGACCTGACAATCATCAGAGAGGAAAATATCAGCAGATAAAAGTACAGCTATTAAAATTTGCATGTTCACTGTTATTCTGGCGCCGGCTAGCTTAGTTAAATGTTTTGAATGTGGTGTGTGAGTGATTGGTGATGAATTAATACTATTGTTTTATCTTGTCCTGTTCACTCTGTGTATAGCACATCTTAATAAACTGATCCGGACGTGCTTCGCTGCAGTAGTGGTGAGCTCAGCCAAATCAACCAGGGCATAACAAATGAAGTCCAGAGGAAGACCTTCTGACAGAGAGGACTGATCTGACTGCCTCTGCAACGCGGGGACCGGTAGGCTGCTATTTTCATTATTACACTTCAGTGTACTGAGAGTATAAGGATTCTCTTGATCTTACTTATAATATTACACAATTTATTTTATTTATTTGTAAATTCTGCCTCTCTGATTCTATTAATAATATTGTTGAATGGCCAGTAGAGGGCAGTAACTGCAGTGTTCAGTGAGCGATTACGTTTCCATTTTAAAAGTCGAAAAATAATTTTCTGCTTCTCTAAACATTTTGAATGACCCGTTTCTTCATAAAATTTACCATTTTTATAAATATATAAATAACAGCAGATACGATTTAGAGGATTTTTGACTGGTCTGTTCTAGAAGTACTGTATTACTTCTCAAGATAATTGTACTATGCGCATTTGCCAGTTGATAGAAATCATGACAACAGGAAAAAGGAGGTCCCTCCAGTACATTAGCTGACAGTAGTCATAAATCAGTAGCAGAGATAAGTCTAATAGATCGCCCCAACATAGGAATCCTATACCAGTGCCATCATTACAGGAAAAAGGTGACGCTTGTGATTGATTAAAATGGTGCCGGCTAGCTTAGGTTAAATCATGTTAAGTGATGTGACTTTGCAGTTTCACATATCATATTTCTGTCAAGACAATGATGGTGGAACGCATTGTCAAGGCATGAGATCTGACAACAGCAGACATCTGTGGGGAGCAGGCTGGATTTATGGGAACGTTTTAGTGGTCTGAGGGAGATGAGGGAGAGTAGAAAGTGCTCCTTTTTTGTGCATTGTCACTTCCCGAGTGATTGTAAATTTTTCTCCAGTGCTGTTGGGAATTCGAGACATTTACACATGCTGACAAATTGCCTACTGTAAAAGTATTTACGGCTCTTGTTCTCTCTTTAACTTATCACCTCGCAGACACAAACTCAAAATGTACTTGCTGCAAATGTGAATGACACATCACTGTGTGTGTCTAAGCCCGTGGTTATTATCCAGAGTGTTAACAACATGAATATCCCATGTATGTTCATTAACATCCACCTTCTTGACCAAATAAAGGAATAATTATAATCATTACATTGTGTCTCAACTGTGTGAGGGTGAACATGAAAACATTTGTGCCAATGAAGGTTTTGGTGTTTTGCATAAGAAAGAAAAGTGTGAAATATATAAAATCTTAAATGTGTTATTTATTTTATTTATTTTCCCTGAAGATAAAGAGCAGTAGTTTCCATATGTTGTGATCATAGCGGTGAATTCAATTTATATTTTTGTCTTGCAAAGAAAACCTGCTTTTTTTTACCCCTGCTACTGAGGAAAAACAAGCCCCTGATTTTGCCACAGGGTGGCACTATGAGACTGTGAATGTCAAGAACATGTTGGACGACTCTGATGTGGGGGTAGCAGGGACACTGGCCTCTCCAACAGAGCTATAATTTACTAATAGTGCAGGCCTGCCATTGTTGTTATCTTTTAATAGATTTGTATGAGGAAAAGCAGGTGTCTGTTGTTAATGTGTCCAATTGCCCAAGTTGCCTACAGAATTTGGGGCATCCATCACTCTCGCAGCAGTGACACCCTGTCGTTCTACTTCATGCAGTGGGCCAGTCGGGCTCAGCTAGTAACAGATGAGGCTGCTCTCTCCTCCAGACGCCCACATTCACACTGTTATGTGCTGCATGCATTATATACACACCACTCACACCTATAGCCCATTTTTTATGTAAATTACTTCTCGTAGTTGTTTTTTTGTGATTTATGTATTTATTTTATAAAATAACTTTTGGTGAACTAATGGTTCACTAAATAAACTAATAAGTCAGAGACATTACACTGTCTGACCTTCAACTTGCAGCTGTAGCCACGGTCAGCCCTGTTGCTGTGAGATTGCCCCCTGCCCTCAAAAACTGCCCGCGCAGCTGTGAGGAGGGTGGACGGAGTTGCCTGATAATACTCAGCAGTTAGAACAGCTTCAGTCAATGCCAGAACCACTATAGTTCAAGGCCCTTGATCTTTTGGGTAAAAGAAAACAGAGGCCATTAAAAAGCAGGAGAAACTGTGAAAAAACATTCAAACATATTTCTCCAAGCTTTATTTGTGACTGCTCAATATGTTACAATAAATATTCTGTTTGTTAAATAATTGAAATAAGATTACAATTTAAATTAAAATGTATTCTAAAGCATATAGTTTAGAGGGAACCAGATTTAATTTATGATGATTTCTTGATGATAGTAAGGCAATCGGTATCTTAATTTCATTGTTAATAGGGTTCGGTCAGTGCAACACACACAAAAACTGTTGTAATATGTCCTTTGTAAGTTATGACTGAAGAAAGCAATAAACTGCAAACTACATTTGTAGTGATATGGCTCAAATAATGCATTTTTGTATTTTGACACTTTGAAAAATATAATAATAAACAACCATTAATCTTCTATCTATTACTTTATTGTTTATAGCACACCTCCGCACACACTTCCTGCGTTGAGGACCAGGGTCATGCAGACCTAAGTGGCCACTTTAGTGGAGGTATAATTCACTTGAGCTGTCAAAAATATAGCTGATAATATGTGGGCAATTTTTGTTCTTTTCCTTGTGCCTTTGTGTAGAACCATCTGAGCCCATGGACATTTCAGCGATGCTCACGTGTTTCATTGTCTTCTTTAATATCTGTCAAGGAGAGCAATACACATAATAATTCTAGGATTGCTTTGGCCATCCCTCTGTATGACAACTTCAATATTCTGCTGTACGTAGCACAGTCCTAAGCTCAGCTTTGGTAACAATTTGCCATTTAGCTGTGTTGTTGTTTTTTCTACAATTTTCCATTTGGAAAAAGGTGAGAGAGCAAATAAGTGTGTGAAAATAGCCCCTCGGCCTCTTTCTTTTGTGACCCCCAAACTTTAATTTAATTGGGCGGGTTGAGCTTTCAGTTTTGCACTCTTAAACTTTTTAAGTTTAATCACAGAACAGAACTGTTTATGTTAGTATATTACATACTTAAGCGTAAGCGTACCACACTTGAAATATGGCGCTTACCTCTTGTCTTCCCCTCTCCGTGGCCCCAGCCCCCCAAAAAGACAAACGGTATTCAGAACAAAAGAAGGAGGGAAGCCTTGCCAATTAGCCACTAATGAGACAAGCTTGTGAGGATTTCCAAATCCTCAACGTGTTAACATTTACAACACATCCCTCCCACCACCTCCTGCCCATTCCCAACTCTCCCAACCTGCGCCTCCCTCGTGTGCCCTTGCATCCCGCCTGTAGTAGGGCACCTCTGAGGCCCTCTGTGATTATTCACACATGGCCCTGGTGCTGCCAAAGAAAGAAACTCCTATGTGCGGTTAATGGGAGAAACTCTGCTCCCACACATGCTTTAGTTCTTATCTCATTGTTTTTAAAAGTTATTATATGATCCTTTTTACCTCCTTGTAGCCCTGCGCACATTCCTAAATGCTGCCCTGTCTTCTGTAGCGTTGGACATTGGTCCGATGAGACATTGTCCCTCACCATCCGTTCTCAATTTCCCCTAATATAGCGAAGCCAAGAATTGGGTGGGTCAGTTGCGGTTGGGTGGCTGGTGAGGGAAACACATTTGATAAGTGAAAAATAATATGCCAGGAGAAAAGCCAGTCTCGTCGGTCGCCTTTGATATGCTTTTTTATCAGAGATGTCGGTGTTGGAAGTGAAAATAAAATCTGCTTTTGTAATCAGGATCCTTGGACAGTCTTGAAGGATTCACCGATACTCTTTTCCGGCCTCATTTTCTCTTGAGTGTGTGTTGCGCGCTGGGAATCTCCGCAGGGAAAATCAAATATGAGTTGGCCTGGAAGTGTTGCAGTAAACATTGAGAAAACGCAAACACAGGCCAGATCAGGGAATATCGTGCATCGTAATGTTTGGAGCAAAAGAAGAAATGCGTAATGGAACAGCACAAACCCCACTCTCGCCTTCCACCTGGGACGTCTAATTGACTCTGCGTTGTGTTACTGTACTGTGTCTTATGGCGACATGAACACTTTATTATGGAACAAATCATACGTGTTAATAAGCCATTGTGATATATTGTTGTTTTTTGTTTTTTTTTGCTATACTCTTGGCCACATATTGCTTTATTTCAGAAATTGGCTTTTTCTGAAATAATTTGAGGACAGGAGGGAGTAGCACTTTGAATGAAGCTTAGCACTGACTGAAACAATTAAGTAAAACACAATTGAAAAAAGCAGTTTGGGAGCGCAAATAAATCTAGGGCTCAACTGGGTATGTTGTGTGTCAGGAGCGTCTGTGCGTGTTAAGTAAGTGTGCCACTGGACTTGGTCTGCTCATAATGTGTTTCTATATAAACACATTCTCTATTATTAATTCCGTCTGAACACATCCATAAATTAATAATGAAATAAATAATAAAAGCATTTCTTCTTTTGACAGTTGGGTCATTTCTCGTTTCCTGCTTCTTTTTTTTTTCTCGACTGATTTTCCCTGCTAATTAACTTAACAAGGAGTTTTCCCCTTTGAAAAGATAAATAAGTAATTGGATCTGCGCACCAGGACAGTATGTGTGGCTCAGGTCTAAATAGATGAAAACATATTTGTGTGACTTTATTGCATTGTCTAAAAGATACAAATGAAATGTATTTAGTCAGAATCCTGCCCCCAGACCAACACAATGCTGGGATTGATTTTAAATGTAGCGGTCATAATTACTTATTTAATAGTTCTCTTTCCCGGCGTTATACGATATTGATGATGCTTTTCTTAGTTGCTCCTCATTAGAGCCTTTACAAACCTGTTCAAAGGGCTCCCTCGTTTTTGTTGCATTTTACTGTTAATTAGTTTGCTTTGTAAGGTTAGACACACGGACGGAGCAACTTTGGGAGTGTTGGGCTACCATCTGTGTGCATACGGTCTAACTACGTACAGATGGTGTGTGTGCACGGAGACAGGTTTCTTCATGTGTCTTCTCTGTAAAGTGTCTGCAGAGAGCAACAGACTGCTTTGGTTAAACAAATATATGCCTCCTCACAGGTAAGTATTAGACTGAAATGCTCTGCATTTGTCAGTCACAAAACAAGCAGCAATTTTATTTTATCAGTCTTTTGAAGATTAATCTTTAGTTGTTGCAGTTGTAGTTCTAATTGTGTGCTGAATGAAGGGGTGGGCATAAGGACAGAAATTAATATCTTGATACACTATATTTTCTATTAGCTCAATATTGTCAGAATGTTTATTAATGGCCTCAAAAACAATTCGCTTTTGGTGCAACATTTGAAAGAAGCTCACAACAGTGCATTTTTCAAATAGATGGATTAATTAAAGACATGCAATATTACAATACAAATTATAATTAGTCCAGAGCTTCATTAGGTGTTAGAGCTCTGTGGTGCCTCCCTGAGGGCATGAGAGTGAACAAGTGATGTAGAGGATGGGAGGAGTCAGAGGTGATGCGCCGGTGCGAGTGAGTCATAATGGGGGCGTTTTTTGTGCCTTTAGTAACTTGCTGTTCTAATTTACAATATTTTAAATGTTTCTCTTTCCTCCTGCTGCATGTGCTTTATGTGTTTTCTGTGTTTTTTGTCGTACCTTTCTCTTATGGGAAAGCTGTCCTCAGATCGGTTACAGTTCAGTGCCTGATGCATTGCTACTGGACATTTAAAATTACCCTTCTACAATTAAAACAGGGTTAGCAAAATGATTATTGGCCACCTGCCACATACTTTGTAAAACTGTGCAGTGGTCAGATGCAGACTAACTATGTGACTTTTCAGCTCAGGTCCACAAAATGACTGCTTGTAATTAGCAATTAGAAGTACTGAGGGAAATGTCTTCCATCCTATTACACTTCTGGTAACTGAATACTAACTGAGTAGGCTTTGGAAAACAGCCATATGTCTGAGGTTACCAACATGTTTATTTCTCTTACGCAATTTAAATGCCTTTATTAGTAGCATTTATCTTGATTTGTTGTCGCTCTTTTGAGTGTGTTGTAAGTTTATTGTATTTTTATTTATATTTATGAAAGCTACCAAGAGACTTAGTTTTATACTTTTCAACTAAGACCATAATAATTAAATTATTATGGTCTTAGTTGAAAAGTACAACATTTTTGTAACAACAAGCCTGTCACGATAGTCCTTAAAAGTCTGAAAAAACAGTCCAAAACACAGACAAAAAGATTGCTTTGTTCATTAGTTCCCCTCCTTCTCTCGTTCCAACTCTCCCCAAGGTTCTATTAGGAAATAGATCCCAGGTGTTCGATAAGCCTGTAGTGGACATGACAGCAGTGCAATCAAGTGTATAAATTTAATTGCAGGCTCATTTTGTGCCGTTTATTAGCCGTTTAGGGGCACAACGCTCCACTTGAACCCTGTTATTGCCAGACAGAACAGCTGTTTGGTTCCTTACAGCAATGAAAAAGTAGCCACATGCTTATAAAAACAGTATTTCTATTTTGGAATTCAAATTGATTAGTATTTAACTAAGCCAAGAAATGCATATGTGATATTGTTTATGAACGCTCAATTTGAGACCGCAAAATTCTCTTCAGGGATTTATTAAATTTTCTCTCTTTTAAATTGGATAAGTTTGTTCTTTCTGATGCTTGTCTACTTGCAACTATTGACGCAGACTTATTATTGTCTCATTGGTCTTTTTCTGCCATTCTGTTCAATCAACATTATACACAGATTCGCTTTGTTTGTCGCTGTTTTTGCGTACATTTTTTTTTCTTGACAGTGAATTTGTAATACATTTTCTCACAATGGTTCATTCACTCGGAGAAGAAAAGACTTGAGCGCAGCAGCCTATTGGTGACTTGTCCCGTTCATAACTGTGGCGCACACGGTGGGGTTTGCAGATGTACGCCGCCGGTTGAAACCTTCTCCTGCTATGACACCCCATTAATAAAAAGCCCAGAGAAAGCCCTGTTAATTGTTACCATGCACTTGGCCCCGGCATTCCTATAAATCAACCGACTAATTGCAACAAATTGTGGGCCGACATTAAGCTATGATTCCGAAACGGCAAATATTCATCAACATTGCAACTAGCGCCATAAAACACTGGGCGGCTATTTCCCAGGCCAAACATATATCTCCAAGCCTCCCACCAGCCCCAACAGCTATTAATTATGGATCTTTCTTGTCTTGAGCATTTAAGTGCTGTGTGGAGGGTGAATGAGATACTTGTAGACTCTACAGGCATTTATGCTTTGCCATTAAGCTCACTGTACAATGTGAATACTTTCTAATGGGATATTTTTATTTAGCAAAAACATGGCCGGCTTTTTTTTTTTTTTCATCTGATGCTCTTAATTTGTCTTTGAGCAGTCAATCTGAATGTAGTGAGCATTTAACCTTCTGCGCTGTGTTTATTGCGCGCAGACAAAAGGCTAGTTAAATCACTGTGTGCGCGGTGTGACAGCAGCCATAACTGTCACTGCAGGTGATCTATCCCGCGGCCCGATGCATTACTACTACTAATGTTTCACCGTCCCACCACTGCCTCCTCGTGCGGCTGGAAACACCTACAGTATGTCGGAGCACTGCTTAAGAGCCCGTCCCGCAGCTGTGCATCAGACTCTTAAGATGTCGGAGCCAAAGGTCACCATCTGATTTGTTATGTAGGAGTTCACAGAGAATTTTGATGTTCGCTGATCAATTCCACATCCAGTGCGTATATAAATCAATTTTCGCACCCTGGAAGTTGCGCTATTCACAAATTGCCTCAAACCAAGGATTTACCATGTACTTTAAATCATTTCCTGTATTTTAGGCACTGAAATTTGAACCACGAACAGCAGTACAGTACTATGGGCAATGTACGTACACATGGTAATATCGGAATACAATACGGAAGAAAACACTTGCAGAAACTTGCACGGTCGTGTTTAATTTCACTGACCATCCACTTTTTGTGCGATACTTGAACCTGAACCGAGACATTTTGGCACATTCTTATTATAGCTTGCAAAAATATTATCCAATCGTTGTTTTCCGGACGATCTATAACTATTTCTTGATACTACTTTTTGTCAATATTACCCCACCTCTCCACACTACCATAGGAGGTTGACTTACCAAAGAAAAAAAAAGAAAAAATCCTTCCTTTGACACTGTTAAACATTTGACGGCCTTATTACTGCATTCTCTGATTCAGCTGGATGTGTTCAAGGATCTCCTCGGCGGTGAAAAAGGTCAGCTGCTCTTAGTTGTGCTCAGCTAGAATACTAATACTGTCCTTATTCAAATGATCTGCTCCAGCGCTTATTAAATTGATGGCCCGGCGTTCTAATTTAATAGTGTTGCAGTCCAGAAAAGGGACACAGCTGCAGTCACCGGTGAATTACGTGCGTCTGAGGCAAAGTTCAATCAGGAGCCCCCTTTTTTTTTTACTTTTGGGATGCATTTTCCCCTGCAAATTAGCAGTCAACGGCAGTGCGCAATTAATTAGCACAAACCAGGAAAAGCTTGCCATTTAATAAGGTGCTTTTTTTCCTCTTACACCTCTCCCGCACAGAAATATCTTCCCCTATCTAACCATAACTCATTCTCCCATCGAAGCCCTCACCGCCTTTTTGTGCGCGCTTCGTTCTCCCTTTGTTCGCGCCTCTTGAACGCAATGAATTGATCCGTTAAATTAGTCTGCTATTAATACCAGTTAATGTATATCTGTTTTTATGAGCAAACAGGGGCTGGGAATTTCTCTTTGGCGTCAGAGTTATAGAGCTCCCTCTGGGTTAGCTGCCGAGGATGAAGATGGGCAACTGGCTTATTCCATCCACTAGCGGTAATTGGATGATAGATTTAAAGGGTGTGTAGACGGGAACCACGTACATGTTTGTATGTGTAATTATGCCTCTGTTGCTTAGTTCATGTATGTGAACAGAGCTTCTACTATTGGTTTTCTAGATGGTAATTTTGGGAACGAGGGAATGTGTATATTTTTGTATTTTACAACAGAGGAAACTGAAGAACTATAATTTGTTGTAAGATTTTTATTATCTTTATACATCATACATTCTTGATTTATTTTTCTGATTAGTGCCCGAAACTGCTACCATATGCTTCCTTTACATGGGAGCTTTTCTGCCCCTGTGTCAGTACAGGCTGAGTGCTGAGCGCGGCGTACAAAGGCTCATAAATAAGAGCACAGGGCTCTATCAGTGCTGATGGAGGTCTCTTCCCTGCTACACACACAGGTCCTGCCCAGTGCTGGCCCACTGCAGTCCTCAGCTAATAGACTAGTGAAACCAGTCAGCATTGTTGTTGTTAGATTGATGTGACCTTGGTGCCATTTAGTACAGTGATTTGTGTATTGGCACTTATTTTGATGCATGTGAAAGAGAGCCTTAAGAGCACTTTCACCAAACACCCACACACGAGTCGAGGAAGATAAAGATGAAATGAAGAACAGCTCGGAAGATGGAAGAAAAGGAAAAGTGACGTAGATGAAGTAGAAGAGATTTACTCCTGGGACACATTACATAATACATCATTCACAAAGCATTGTTGCCAATATGTCTTTTATATGGCTTAAATTGCTGTTGCCATCCCAGGGCCCCTCAGCGTTTTGACAAACACATCACAACAACACACACAAACATATTGTATTCTTTTTCTGTACAGTTGTGTACAGTTACTGGAGTGTATCACAGGCCTCCTGGGACGCCACAGTGTGCGTAGAGGAACTTGTGCTGGGGACTACTCTACTGTATTGATGGGGCTGCGTTTCTGTTAGGCAGTGAAAACAAAGTCTCCCTGATGCACAGTGTAGTGTAGGGGATCAATGCACACGGAGCGCTTCATTTCCTCAGGCTTCCACCAAAGAAACACTCACTGAAGTGTCAGAGCTGCTGCACTGGTTGTTTGACAACGACGGGTTACCAAACCAGCAGCTGAGCTGTGCAGGGAGGCATACTGTATTCACACACAGTGATGAGAGGAGACCCAAATACAGGCGTGATGTCCCCTGTGCCGCATGATTTATACAAAACTTTATTATTATCAGCATCATTACTGCTATTTGGGCACTCGGTAGCCCTTGATGGTATGTTGTTCCATGCCCCAGCAAGACATTTACATTTTACATGTCAAATGGAATGAGCCAAGTGGAGCTAACTTGGCTTAACTACATAACAAAAACAAACTGTAAAATTATTTGTTATTAAAGACAAGACATTTAACATTTTGTATTGTCTGTTAAAATGTTTAAAACTAAATAGTTAGTGATTAGGGCTACGTTATCACACATTAGTTTGTCTATAGGGAAGGGCTTGGCTACTGTGCAGGATGTAACTAGACATGAGAGTGTGCGCAGGGAAAGGTTTGGCTGGCACTGGGGATGACACAGGGCCAGAGCCCGGGGCAGCCAGGGAGAGTGAAGAGCCCAGCTGTCACCTCAGTCAGCCCCTTCTCTGGGGGCAACTGTCAATCAGCAGACCCTCATATCGCTCCGTCATTGAAGCTAATTGCTATTGTCAACCCCAGAGACCCAGTGGATGCTAATGCTAGTGCAAATGCCCTTTTGGAGCGGGAATACTGCCTCAAAACATGAGATAAAGAAACTGCTGAAGAGCTAAACGAGTGAATCAAAGGTGGTTCTGTTGATGCGTTAATAAGACATTAGTCAAATTAAAGATGAGATCACAAAACATTACCTCAAACAGCATACAGCCAGATTCCTTGTGCCAAACTGCTTTCAAGGCAAAATGGCATTGACAACATAAGCATGTAGTTTAAACGCAGAAATCCACACCAACTTTACCATAAGTGCACACGTATGCACACAGCAATAGACCTAATGAAAATAAGATGGATGCTCTTTGAGAGACGAGTGGCTGTGTTATTAATTGCTGTCTGTCCCCTCCTCCTGATAATGATGGGCTGTATCCGGGAGAATTTGCAGGAAATAGATTTTATTTGGACGGATTATTTATTGTCCTTCGCATTGGAGGGGTGGTGTGTTTAGAATAGTAGGGTTTAAATAATGGCCTGAGAGAGATAAGTCCTCATGTTAATTCTTCTTGTGTGGCTGCCTTCTTAACTACGCCTTCCCCGTTGCATAGATTTATCCTTACAGACGCTGGGAATTCAAGTGGGATATTTACTGCGTCAAATGCGTTTTTGTAGACAAGACATCAAAATGTGTTATTTTTTTGTCAAATTCGAGTGGTACACCACCTCGATATTTTCACTCCAGTAAAGAACACCAACACTTTGAAACCAGTTGATCGAAACAAAGAGAGCGTGTCCAACCGAAATGGTATAAAAGGGGGCTCTCCGAGTGGCTCTCGCCTAGCGCTTGCTTCATTTGTGGACGTACAGAGGGACAGCATTATCATAAGACAACACTGCCCCCCTCAGCTCCATTCTATCAGCTGCTCACAACCCATAAATCAGAGCGCTGGTGTCATGGCGGCTGGAGGCGTGGCGGGTGTGGTGACACGGAGGAGCCTAGTGTGGGTGTGAAATCACTTGACCCTCAGCATTAACCTTTCCCAAGTGAATGGCCGCGGCTCTCGTCGGCAAGCCGGGAACAAAAGCGGACTGGTATTGATTAAACTGTGCCGCACACTTGATATTAAACACATGGCCGTATACATGCCTTTGCTGTTTTGTGTTCGACGCCGTCGGTTTTCCACACATTAAGAACGTCATGAATTAAGGAAAAGCCTCATAGACAGGTTTCAGATGGACTTAGAGGCACAAACAAAGCGTGTGCGCACGGAGTGAAACCCGCAAGGCCTGGTGCTCGGGGGTTAAAGGGCATCCGGAGTGATGGAGAGAGAGGGTGCGAGAGAGAGAGAGCGAGAAGGGAAGGTCCAGGTCTCCGGGGTGATCAGTGTTTTGTCATCTGTAGCAGTGTTTACTTTTTTTCAGCACGTTCCCCCTCCCTTCATCTCCTCCCCGTCTTCAGATCGATACACAGCGTCCGCAGAGGTCCAGCAGAATGGATGTGTTTCAGTCCACACTTAAACTGCTGCAGAGACTTCAGCCATCTCCCACTACACTCTCTTATTTTCATTTCATTTATGATATGTGTTATCACGTTCCTATTGCTTTTTATCAAACAGCTACCATTTACAGTAAGTAAAAATGAATCAAATGTTTCGGTAATTGAAGCTGAATTTGTGTTCAGTTTGGATAACCCTTTGCAGAGAGCTCTTCATTTGCTCTTTTTAACGAACAGGGGATGCTTTTTATTCAAGTGGCAATTTAGTCAAACACACCTATACAAATTGGTCTATACTTGCTGCCTGTGTCCCATAAAATTAATTGATTAAAACTGTGAGTTCACAATTCTCTGCACGTCCTCCCTTCTCCCTCATCATCTAAATTTAAAACAAAATGGGTATGCAAATTAAATGAATGAAGTCATGTTATGGTCATAGCAGATTCAAATATATATTTCCGTTAAGTTTCATGGGAATCTGTTCTCTCAAACTGCCCTGTGTTTAAGTGTCCCGTCCAGGGGTGATTAGTTCATTCTGAGGCGGCGGTATCTCGGCGACACACACCTTAACCTTAGCGGCAGGACGGGGCGAGTTCCCGGCATCTGTTCCAGGAAGTGTCTGTCTCGCTCAGGCCTAATTGTGGCTCCTCTGTAAGAAAGCTGGTACGTGGGAGCAGGAGGGGGGCTGTCACGTTCCCGTCACGTCCCAGTGGTCCAATAAATAGAGCGTGTGAGTGTACTTCTCCCTTCACTCACTGATGGACCAATAGCCTGTCCCTCCCAGTCACCCCTTTTTTTTTAGGTCCCCTCCTCTGTGCCCATACTGGCCATTCTTCAGCTACCTCTCCACTTATGTATCTCTACACTGTCATGTAGTAGAAAATAATTAATTGGTGCACCGAGTGATGATTTATGATATTACTGACATAATTAATGATACACATCAATTTTCCTGCTTAACTGAAGGGGGCTGCAGTTGCCTGTCTTGGCACCGAAAAAGGCCACTGGCCCAAGAATATGAGAACGCCCCAAACTCGGGCTAGTCCTCCCTCTCTTTCCTTGAGGTTTCATGTCCCACAACAAGAGTGCTTATCTGTACATTGTAAATAAAGCTTAAGAGCTAGACCGTTGTTTCACACATAGATATAAGTTCAATCATTCTTTTCTCTTGTCTATACATTTGTGTGCTTGTGGACTCTATAATGGCCACTATGCCTGTGCGTAGGTATACAGTGATATATGATTCATGAAGATGCGTGTGAGGCATATGTAATTCCAGCTCTACCCTCAGGACTAGAGACAACAAGGTAGTGCATGAATATTTGATTTGCAGGAGAAGGTATAGGATCTATGCACAGCATTTTAAGCAGACAACCTGGAATATTCTCTCTTGGAAATCGGTAGTCTGGCTTGTCGTTATGCTAATTTATTTAATCATCTGCTCCTAGATTTTTTTAAATTTTCATTTTTTTTCATATACATTATTTGTCCACACTAGATTGAATATATGTAATATAAATAATTGAACAGAATATTTTTAAATGTTGGTAAGGGTAATTTTCTATTTGCTATTAGAGTTTGTAAAGTAGTGGTTGGGCGCTTTAAAAGTTTACCATAATATGTAAAGCTGCGGCGGATACCTGTGTTGGCATACATTTGTATATACGATGTGGATCCAGAAGCAGGGACTTGGAAAGCCCTCTCGCTGACCTCGAGTACAGCGCTGTATTTGAGAGTTTCCCGGTGGCTCCAGCAGCCTGCAGCTAAATGTGTGATCAGGTAGTTTCAAAAAGCGCCTGACAGTGTCAACACAGCGAATGTGGACTAGAGGTGCGGAGGGAGTCGTGGGCCAGGGATTAGTCTCCATAGCAACCTCAAAGTATCCCTGTTTGTAGACAGACAAATTCTGCCACATGTAAAAATGATTGGCAGCTCTATTCCTCCACAGTTGACCCATATAAATTAGCGAGTAAGCATTATAATACCCAGCTGCATTGGCTGGGTCTCCATACTTTTTAAAGTCCTCTTGTAAGTGCTTCTCTGTGACATTTGCATAAGAAATGTGGCATGCTTTCTGGGGGGAGTCCGGGCTTGTTGTGGGGTGCTTTCATATCTTTGGCTTGACGGCTTCTTTGTGATCAAGGGGATAAAGGGAAGGGAGTGTTGCCAGATGAAAATAACTTAATTTCCAAAGCCCAAGATGAGAGAGAAGAGTTGAGGCTAGACGTTCAAGATGAAGTTCTGGTCAAGCAATCGGCTCAGTTAAAAATGAACAGTGCCTTTAAGGGGCAAATACAGTCCAGAGACAACTTCAAAACCCTCCTTACTTTAGTTGGAACCACATTTTGACATTTAATAATTTAAGCCACCTGCATCCCACACTGACAGAATAAGTGGTTTAAAACTATACCTTTATGACATCAAAAAGTAAAAATTGTAAACAGTATATGGCGTAAGCTAAAACGCATGTAGTATCCATGAGTGTTTTCTCATGTGAATTATTTACTAAATAACATATTTTCATAGTTAAGAAACTAATGAAATCATAAAACAATAAATAGTATTAATTTAGTAGGTATAATGTTACAAATATATGTTTTTCTTTTTCTTTTCATGACCATAATTCATTTAATGCTTTTTGTTCGTGCTGGAAAAGTTTCATAATTAACACAAGGGGGCAGCAGTGTTCCACATAATTCAGTGTGCATACCTATTAACAAGTCTTCATGATGAAGAATTTAATGCTCTGATAAATAATGTTTTTGGGGGGGTTGCATCACAGCACTTGCACATGAGTACAAGAAAGCACACTCACATTGCAAATATTTTAATTAATTTTGACAGCCTTTTAGAATTTAAAAACTTTTTCTGACAATATAATTTTGCTTTGCTGGGACAAAAATGAAAATCCTTTTCATTTCACAAGAAATCACTTGTGGAAAACTGGGGTTAAGGTTGACTCAAAGAAAGTAATCAAAACAATCACATGTTATTAGTGTTGCATATTTATTCACGTGTCTTTTGACTTTAGAATAATCAAAGTAGCTAATTACCAAATCCAACTAGTGAATGTGGACTGTTTTTTTCTTTTTAGTTGAATAAATTCCTCTTTTAGAAGCTAATCTAGCTCATTTTAATTATGTCATACTGCAAATACATATATACCACATTAGGTTTTTTGCCTAATGTGAGGAAGTGCGTTTCTTTATATTTAATGTATTGTAACTTAAAACATTTATTAACAATAATACTATATTTTGGAGAGTTTTAGCTACCTGGAGCCACAGTTCTGTGTTTAAGTTCCAGGGTGAGCAGTTCTTTTTGAGGCAGCGTAACACACACCTTAACCTCAGCGGCAGGACAGGGCAACTTTCCCGTGTCTGTTCGAGAAAGTGTCCGTCTCGCTCAGGTCTAATAGAGGCTCCTATAAGACAGCCGCTACATGGTGTCAGATAAAAACGTACCAATAGAACTACAACTACAAAAAGGGAAATGATGTAAAATAAATTTGTGAAATATTCAGATGTTAAAAAGAAAAAAGAATTTCCCCTTGTTGATGAAAAAAAGTAATTCTGATTCTTTTATTGCAAAAAACTAAACAAAAAACAAACATAAACTACAAAAAAAAAATACAAATAAAACTTCAGATATATATTTTTTTAACTTCTACTCTATCCACTCATTAAAAATTGCAAATTGCCTATTTTCACCTCACATCCCACAGACTTGTGCTCATCGCCGATCATGCAGCGTGCGCTCTCAGCTCTCTGGGTAGTCATTGTTTAGAGCCGCTGGTTTGCATGTTGTCACCTGTATCCCATTAAGAAAATTCTCACCTCAGCAGCGGCAGCACACAGCCCCCGCTCACATGCCGAGCCCCAAACTCCTCTTTTCTCTCCTCCATCGCTACCCACAATTCCACACCTGGTCTACTGCCCTTTCTGCGTTGCATGTTTTGTGGAGTTGGCCTTTTCCCTCTGTGTTTTCTGCTATGCTTCGTGGAGACCTTGAGAATCACAGCCCTTCAGCATTTATATCTAGTCTGCGTTTTTGGCTTTCATTCATTCCCTTTCTCTTGACCCACACATTTTAGTCCAATCTAGAAGAGAAGTCTTTTGCAGATGAGGTTTTTGCATTGTAGAAATATTGGTTGCACCGCTGTGTCTTGGGGTCAAGGGCAATCATAAACCCCAACCTGAATTTGACACACAAATTATGCTGGTAAGCTTATGTTTTCTGATACATTTGGAATTGATTTAGCAAATAATTATACTGTATCTATCTATAAATAATGAATAAGCACTAATAACCAAGGAAAAAACCTTGTACTGTATTTGTTTTTCAAGATTTAACAAGGAGAATAAACGGAAATATTATACAGAACTGTTTGCATTTTCCCAGAAAATAAATGCTCTCTATATGCTGGAGATTAGTGGTCAGTCACTGCTTGTGCTGAATGAAATAGTTTGTATAGTTCTTTAACACGGTGCAGTGGAGGCCTGGCCCTTGTGTACTAAGGAGTTGCGTATATACCCTGTTGTCATCATCTGCCGGTGACATGCACTCGGTGGGACGTTGCGGCTTCCTTAGAAACAGGCCCACTTCCAATCATCTACATGCCATAACCTTAAGGCCAGCTTTTGTCCACACCTCGGCCGACATTAATGTCGCCCCAGCAAGTCTGACCGCAGAACAATTCCCCGGGTGGAGCAGAAGGAAAATACATTTCACTGATTAAAGATATCTGGTGACTGTTCTACATGCTGTCAGTTCCCTGTTAGTGTTCCCCAGTGTCTGTAAACCCTCCTCTTCATGTTCTCTCTGTTGACCAATACTAGATTTCATTCACTTATAAAACACACACACACACACGCACACATTTTTTATGAGTGTTAAAATGGAATTATGATTAAAAATAAATACAGAAATAAATAAATGATATATATATATATATAGTAATAATAAAATAAAATAAATAAATATATATGTATATATAATGTATTATTTGATTTTGTTTATTCAGCATTTTTTATGTATACAAATGTACTATACACATGCAACGCCTCTACAGACCAGCAGGGGATGGTATTAATTGACATGAAAGCTAAGATACATAAACAAATGTATGCACTGCTAATTAAGGAAAACTTTGTCTCCTTTGTTCTCTTATTTGTTGTTGACGTTATTATCATACATGTTTGCAGCCTATTTCATGTTATTAATTTGACGGTTTTGCCCAGTCTGCGTTGGCAGAAGCTCACAGTGTGGCCTATAACTTCAAATAACTTGATTGTTCTACTTTCTTCACAGGGTACCACAGGATATGGGTCATACATTTTGGAAGGTAGAGATGTGGGAAGAACCTTAGCTTTTTTGAACATTTTGCACGTTTCCATTCCAAGAGTCACCTCCAAACCCTAATTAATAGAGAAAAAGCCATGAAATCAAACTTCAGTAATCCCAAAGGTGCCTGGGCAGGCAACTGGCACAGACAATGTGACTACGATCTTCTATCCACACTTTTTCTCTAATTCATCTGTTTATTTGTTTAATGTGCTTTCAATCTGACATTGTTAAGCTGAGAGCATGTGTAAAAGAGAAAATAAACTGATTATGAAATACAGGGCATAGGTCTTAAAACATTAAACCTTTTGCAGAGTTAAATTACCGCTTTATGTGTGCAGCATATTTATAAGCATTAGGGCCCCAGAGTGTTTGTATGCATTTTCATTTGTCAGGGCCAACAAGTGTATGTTAGATGTCAGTGAAGGTTAGAGCATGTGGAATAGGGAGAGCAGAGGAGCGCTGCTCCTATGTGACACCGGTGCTGTAGACAAGGGTTAAGCAGGGAATATGGAATAGTCCTGGGGTAATAGGATGGGGGCGGTGGGTTGATGAAGGGTGAACAAAGGTGATGCAGTGTTTCGCGACACGACACCCTGATATGCTTTGTTGGCTCATTTGATAGGAGTCTGTGAGTGAAGGAGCTTGCCCTCCAGGGAAATTTAATAGCAGTCAACATCAGCCTTTACAATATGAAAGTAAAAAATAGTGTAAATATACCAGACAGGGTGAGAGGAATAACTCTGCTCCATGTGCTGTAAATGGCTGGAGTCTCTCTCTTTATGATTAGCTTGTGGACAAGCTTATGATGGCTACCCTTCATTTCAGTTATCATCTGAACAATGTATAAGTATGAACGGCCTGTGCACAGTGCAGGGTCACATTTCATTAAACATGGAGACTCCAGGGCCTCTCCTTGGTTCTCCACATATCTGTTTGATTTCTCTGATATTTATCTGCACAGCCACATTACAGTCCTTTCTCCGTGTCTAAACAGAAATGGAACTGTGAGAGGTGACTTAGTCCCTCGTGTGAAGTATTATTTTGAAAACCAGGCACAATCTGATAGGCTCTGAACTTCAGAGTCTGTGTCATGGGCCCAATAGCGTCTTGAAAAGGGTACCAGGCGAACACTTGACCTTCCATTAATTGTCTTCCATGCATAACCACTTGTTAATTACTGGCAGACCTAAAATGGCTTCCAAAGCTGGTTATAAAAGGTCACTTATACTGTGTAATGAACAGTCTCAGTGGCTCTTAGGTCTGATGGCCTGCTACTAGCTAAAGATGTCTGAAGTTGTAACAGAAATGCTGCCTTGAAATAAGAAGAGCAAGGTGTAGTTCTTTGTCTATTGTAAAGACTTTCTATCTGTTATAATCCTGTAGGATCCTGGAGTAGAATATAAATCTCCATCTATTCAACATTCAAGCCAAATCGTCCTGTTAAGTTGAAGTAAAATATAAGCTGTGTGAATATGCCAGATGGCAATTAATAACCTTCATAACTTCATTGCGTGCTCTTACACCCCTCCCTCATCTCATTAGCCTCTGTCCCCATTCCCTTTATCTCCCTTACCTAGTCTGCATGAGGAGAGTATACATTCTTTGTAGTGACAGTACTATCACATGGGGTCATCATTTTGCCTTTCCACACAGTATAACGATAAGCACTTGTGTTATTTTAAAGAAACAGCTCAAAGGAAAGCGATAATGCGGCGATAATGTGATTAAGGAGAAAAGGTTTTACATGATGCACATTAACAGTTTTGTCCTCTTTTCATGTCTCAAGAATGATTACCTTTAAGTATCTCCCTGCTCTTTAGAGAAGCCGATGACAGTGACTAAATGGTATCTTAGCAACTAAATGAACTTTCCAGGCTTCCTTAAGAATGTGCTTAGTTGCTTGCTGTTGGATTTTTTTCACTGTGGACTTTTGCCAGTTGATGAGAAAATTACATCCCATGTCCAAAAGATTTTTTTTTTCTTTTTTTTCTTCTAATCAATCTTGAACAGCTTTTTTGTACATTTGTTTTTTATACCTCAGAATTAAATGTAAAATGTTTTAAGTGGCCAACATTAGAAGTATGCACTCTCAGCTGATGCTTAGTTTTTATTTTCTCACCTCTTTCATTTTTCACTTCTTCCTCTTTCACTTTCCCTGCCCCTTTTAATAGCTCTTGGTATTGTCTTGGTCCTTGCTGACAACAAAGGGGATAAATGCAATGCCTACTGTAAGTCCCTGTGGTTAGGCCTTGGACATGACACATGTCAGCCTATGATAAATTGGCTGTGTGTCTGTTCAATTTCAAATGCAAAGCTCTGGAGAAAGTGAGGGAGGAAAAAGGAAGGAGAGGACAAGGAGGATAAGCTAAAGATAAGCTAATGCTTAAAGCCACACGGTGTAACTTTTTAGCCAAAAATTAGACTATAATAAAAGCATGTGCTTTTATTTATTTATTATTGCACTGAATATGTATGAAACCTTACTGTGAGTTACATCTCCACAAAACTGACTTGTACTTGACCCAGAGAAGGGCCTCCACTTTGAAATGTTTTCCTTCTCGTGATGGTAATTTCTTGGCCACAGGTCAGGGATGGGTAACACGTTCGATTGCCTAATCTGATTAAATATATGACGGTTGAAATCGTTTCTTGAAAACCTGTGTGTGATTCTTTTGCCTGTGGATGGAGGGAGATACAGTGATTTGCACAGAGAGGCGGACTGCAGTGCTTCAGATGCTTGGTTAAGAATCTGCGTGTGCTAATCAGTGCAGCTGGGCTGGGAGAGTTGGCACTCTGACACCAGGCAGCCATGCAGAGCTCGAAGAGGCAAGAACGGGAGCCAAATCCAGCTTGTTTTTCCCAAGCTGAGCTTCACGGGGTGCTGCTGGGCAAAGAGGGGGAAGAGTGGCTTCTGTATGGGTGTGAGCTCTGCCTACCTTATTTGTCTGTATGAAAACAGAGGGATGACACTTTTAGTAGTGACTGTACTCTGTGGTGATACATTGTAAACATTAAAGCAATAGTGAACAAAAAACTGCAGCATTATCCCTTACATGTATTGTGTGCTATTGTGTGGTGAATGCCACTTTGTCATCAATATAGGGCTGAAGCAAGTTATTAGATTAATCCCAACTAATCAAACAAATTTAGTAATTGAATAATCATTATCTGGACTAAAATATGCCATGCATTGAAACATTTTTTTTTTTTTTACTCAAATGGATTCGATAATACACCTGAAAGACACAAGAACTGTGTACATTTTAGTGATGAAAAACCTGTTTATTCTTAAGCATCTTCTCTGTATCTGTATCTGGGTCAACTCGAGTAAAAATCTCTCAAGCAATCTAAATAACCATTCAATTAATCCAAAGAATAATCACTTAGTAATTGATTAGTAAAATAATTATTAGTTGCAGCCCAACATCAATATTAGAGAAGTTGAATATATGTATATTGCATTCATCCAGAAGGGGAGGATGTATTTATTGTGTCTTATTCCCCCACTCCATCTTTTAAGTTAGCCTATACGGGTGAAAGTTAATCTTTGTATTATGGTGTGTCTTTTTAATCAAAAATGTATATTTACTGACATCATTTTCCATATTTTTCTATGCCTTATCTCTTTTCTACCCTCTTTTCTACCCATCAATATTGATATTCTAATATATAGCAAGTGTTTGTACATGCCTGTTTGACCTTTAAATGCCATTTGCAGATATGTTGAGGTTGCTCAGCGCTAATGCTGAAATGTGATAAGTTTATCTCATCCTTAGATCCGAAAGGCCCTGGAGAAGGAACATCAGTGCATCTACAGACATGGCTCAGGTGTAGCACGCAAAGCTCTGAGTAGTGGTGCAGTAGCTATTTAAAACAAAACCACAAAGTGGTCTGGACAATTTACATAAAGTAAAGTCCTAAGCATGCAAGTCCTTGACTTTGCTGTGCCAGGACTAGCTTTTTCCTCTGTTATCTATCCATGGCTGAACTCTCTGACACCTCATCTGCTGTACTGACGAGACGTCGCTGGGCCTTAATTGAAGTGGGTTTGTCTCATCCCTTCTCTCCCATGATCCTCTTCTCTATGGGTCACTGAGAGGTGGGGGGAACCCCCTTGGGCAGGCCGCATTGGTGGGATTGCTATTTGCCTCCTACCGCCCCGGTGAGAGGATGTTAGATTGAAGTTATTTTATGCTTGGCTTACCTCTCCCTTCCACTCTTCTGCATCATATCTTCTGTTCTCTTCCACTTCCTTCCCGTTTTTCTCTCTGGCCTCGTGCTCCCACAATCGCACCATTCTTAAAACCTCTCATGCAGTAAGACTGGAGGAAGGCATCCGTTACAGTGTGAAACTACTGTGGTGTTATAAAGGTCTTATTATTGAATAAGCATACTTTTCCCAGTGGAGCCAAATTCTCCTCTCAAACGGCTCTCATCTGTTTTTGTCATAAATGTAGTGTGTTTTGAGAATAGTGTAAAATCTGAAGGTGTAGAGGTGTAGACAAGTGATTCTGTGTGTTGTATATTTGCAACTCACATTACACATCCCAGTGTGTGCAATACATTTGAGTGTTGAGCCCTTCTTAAAACGTCTGTGATGGTATTGTGTATGGTGTTAGGGCTGTTTGCTGCTCTAAGTGTTGTGCACATTAGAAGGATGAGGGTAATGATGTGCGAGGCAGTTGTGTTTTGTGCCAGGGCGACCCTGCGGCTCACATCCCATTCCCTGCCCAATGTGTTTCTGATTCTCTTCATCTCTCATCAGCAGTCACCGCCTTTTGACAGCAACGGCATGTGCATGAAGTTAGCCCACAAGCACATGTACCTGCTATGTAGGCAAGCATGCATTATGAATATATGCTGTGAAGGAAGACTGACAGTTAAGCAGACTCCTGATTCAGTTACATCATAAAAGTCACGTGTTTTTTTACTTTATCCTGTCCTGTTTGATGTATTTCTACAATGTTCCAGGATTAAACGGGGGTCTCTGAATTTGGACAAGTCAGTTTCTAGTTTAGAATCTACTGAACAAAACTTAGATGGGGCTTCAGTCCCAAAAAGCTGCCAGGAACATGATGCTGCATATTGACTTCTCTGTTTTCACTGTTCTGGTTTTAGATGGCTAACACTTGCTCTTTTCCCTACCCTCAGTTCCCTGAACCTGGCTGAGATACAAAGGCAAATATATGACAAAACTCTCTTCTGGACTGCTCAGCGTTCTGGTTCAGTGCAGTAATTGGCCTAGGGTGAACATACACGCTCAACACTGGCAGTAATGTATTTGAGAAGATATTGAAAAAGCTGATGAGGGAGACAGGATGTGTTGTAGAATACAAAAGTTAATAATGGTGGGGATTTTGACGAATGGCTCTCTAAATGTATCCTGATATCAGTCTAAATTGCATTCCTTTGCACACAGTTTTGTATTTTTAATTTATACATTTTCTCATTGACTATGCAAGGTGCTTATACAGTAGATGAGGCTGTTTCACTTTGTGAGGAGGATAATGCATGCAGAAGTACTTTTGTTCTGTGTATATCCAGTATACTGCATATATATTTTCCTGAAGATGGCATAGACACAGTGGAATCTTCCCATACTGTCATCACACAGACACACTGATTGTGTCTAAAAGAGTCATGAGCTCAACACTTACACAATGTGCTTTTGAGTACATGCATATCATTTTATTGCTGCATATATCACACCACACCAAGGCATCCAAAAAGAGAACATGATCTATACCAAAACATTAATCATCATTCATTGTATGTTAATAAATTCAGAATTTCTCCATTTACCATGCGGACGTCCATGCGTGCTGGAAATGCAACCTTTCCAGAGCTCATAAATCACACACACTGAGTCATCTGACAAAGTACCCAAAACACAGGCTGAGGCGTGCGATCCCCAGGGCACAAACACACGTCGTCTAATGTGGCGGAATCAGAGAGGGGACCGCAGCTTTCTGATCTGTCTCACTGATGCTCTGCTGCCAAACCTTAACAACAAGGAGCACACGTTGGAACATAGGACAATAAAAGGCGACGGAGTCGTAGGGGACTGTGGGATGTCGCTAGTTGTTTTTTTACTTCAGCACAGTACCTCTCTGTCTCTGTCTGTAGCCTGCCTGCTCTCCTTCACACCATCTCCAGGGGCCAAAGCCATGTGCAAAACAACTCAGTCCTTTGGGGTTGGTCCTTAGTTGGGGTTTGAACTGCCTTTTTGTTTTCTTAGTAAAAAAAACTTTTTCTTTTTTTCTTTTTAGTGTCATAACATCTGTGTCCCAGTATATATTAATTTGACTATTACTTTGGGCTACTTTATTTATTTTTTCAATTTAGCTATTTGCACTGTTGTTGCTTACATTTGATTTAAGGTATAGATTTAAATGATGTTATGTAAAACTACCAAACAAACAAAACATGAATGAAAACCATTAACGGGTGGTTACTTTGTCCAGGTCCTCAGACCAGTACTTTCAGAATAGACAATGGCTTCCAGATAGCCAAAGCAACAACAACAAAGCATTGAGATTCAGTGACGTCGAATAGTAAATGATTTAGTTTGGGAGCATGAATCAAAGGGTCCACAGCCAATCATCTGTCTGTAAAAACATGTGGTTTAGAATAGAGGTCAGACATTGTAGTAAGAAATGTTATTACTTTAGCATTTAATGGCACAGATTACAATTCTGTATAGTTATTGTCTTTATTTTTTAAAGATCAAATACATTCTGCTTTGATATGTTGAAGGAATCCTTTGGTCTTGAGGAACAGGACTTTTATAGATATTTACAAATAAGTACTTATTATAATCAAGACATTAAAAAAAGCAAGGACAATTAAAACCCTTTGTCTCAAATCTTTATCAAGGCATATACATCAGAACTTTCAAGGGGAATGATATCTAAATTATATAAATATATTAAAAACCAGACCACCACTCTACTTGAATATATATATATATATATATATATATATATATATATATATATATATATATACAAAATAAATAGGATGGAGAGGGTTATTTTGTTTTGACAGACGATGAAGGGCAAAATATGGTCCTCCGTGGTTGCCAGGAGGCCCACCATTATCATGTGTTCTGGGACTGTCCTATTCCTCAAATATAGTGGACTGAAATGAACAAGGCATTGCAACTATTTTTCATCATCACCCATTTCAGAACTATGAATTTGGGCCTCAAAACTCCTGCCATAGACCAAATAAATGGATATCTTTGAAGTATGCTCCTGGCTGCAGGGAAAAAGATCATCACAAAAATTGGATGACACAAACCGTTCCAACGATCAAGGACCGGACCGACATTATAATTGACATAAAGAAAATGAAAAATAAAAATACATTTGGACATAATTTGAAAATGGACAAATTTGACCTAAGTTGGTGTTTTTTGGACCAAATAATATCTGTTAAGAAATCGAGATTGATCTTTATGAATATCACCCAGCATAGTTTAATTTTACATTTCTTACCTCTGTAAATAATGTAGTACTTTTTACACTGTCTATCTGGCCTGCCAACTATTTAAAATAAAAAATGTGATGTGGGAAAAAGTGAGACCAAAGTAAACCCTGACCCTCATCTTAAGAAGCTTGAGCAGCAAGTAGTACCGCAGAAAAATTGCAATACCGTGGAGAAAAATTGGAGTTTGTGTAGTATACAATATGGAGAAGAGCCTCTGTAGTGCGATTACGAACATAATGTCATCACATGTTAATGACCACAGTATTTTCAGAGTGCAAATGAGCACCTTCTGATATGCAAAGTTCTTGGCCTGCGAGTGTCTGCATGTATGGAAATCAATGAAAATAGAGATCAATGGTGTGGTGAACAGACGGCATTATTTATTCCCCCGTTTTCCTTCCCTTCACATTTTCCTCTTTTTTTACCCCCCTTTGTGTCTCTGGATCTTTTCCCACATCTTCTGTGTTGCCTGGGCCTATCCCTGACTCCCTCGAGACTTTAGTAGGACTTGTGGTTATTTCTGACTCTGGAATATGGTCGTGACTAATTGATTCGACATCTGATGGAATATGTGTAAGGTGTCTTTTTTCCCCATCTTAAGCCTTGCCATTTGCTCACACAAGCCGGAACCATTAGAGTATTGTGCATATATTTATGTACTAGACACCAGTGTTTGATATGAAAAATGTGTTTATGCCTGCACTGTCTGTGTTTTCCCGTAAACCCCACATAGTGTTGTCCCTAGTAATCTAAATTATTACTGGACTGTTTGATGTCGTCCTTGGAGAGTAGGAATTTCTGTATACCAACGCATTCCCACAGGTCTCATAATAATGGATTATGTGGCTAACACTCAAAATACACCCTCTTTTGTATCTGTTAGATCGCTTTGTATTGTTTTACATGTTGTTGAGATGTTGCAACACATAAACACAATTGAACCCAGAGGCAATTTGCCGGGGGAACACATCTAATTCACCTATTGAAGTTTTGCGCTGCCTTTTCCCTCTCTCCACTGTCTTGCTCTCCTCAGGTCTTCTGTCTTTGTCTTTGCCGTGCCATTTTGGGGAGAGTCCAGGGACCTAATGAAGCGGTTCTGATGGGCCAAGTCCCAGCGGTCTTCTTGGAGCTGTGGCAGGCTGCTGTTGATGCCCTCTCCAAAGGACTTAATTGATCTAATCATTTAGCCAAGTGGTCAAAGTAATCAGTCTCTTGTGGGTGCACAGAGAAAACAATGACAAGTGTTTAGTGGCTTTGGGCTGCATTCCAGTTCCATGTAATGTGTAGGTATAAGTCCTTGAGTGTTGGTACAAACGCAGTTTTTTTCCCCCTGTATAAAGTTTTTGAATCCAAAGTTTTGTTTGTGGGATAAATATTTCATTGTGGCTCAATACATACACTTCTCAGTCAGGCTTGCATGCTTTGTATGTAATTTTAATGAACACAATGAACAGTGTGAAGTACCTTTACGAAGTCCCCTTCATTTACATCTTTAAAGGTCTGCGAAGCAAGGCTCAATGGAACTCCGCTCATAAGGAAGACACATTTAGTATATCGTCTGGATATGGAGAAGGCCACTGGGGAATGATCAAGTGTGCATCCCATCGACCCGCATCCTCTTCCCCATTACCCTGACATTTCATCCCTACTTTAATTCCAGGCCTTTCTAAAGAGCAGGTAATAGTGCAGAGGGGTACAGGGACCCAGAATTAAGCAGTTTTACACCGAAGGGTAATTTGGTGTGATAAATGTGCCGTCGCTGGTAACTAATAATACATATTTTAAGTAGCAGCAGTGCAGCTCAGCGGCCCAGTAAAGGTAGCATCATTATTAATGTGGGAGTCGCTGCGTGTTTTAGTCAGGGTTACGGCACCAAGGTCAGAGCTGCGTTTCACTGAATTAAAAGCCATTTTGAGCTATGGCACTCCTAATCAACTCAGACCTAAAGGTGCATAGCTCAGTTATAATGAGGCACCAATGAATTTAAATAAACAGCAAGATGTAGTGATTTATAAAGGCAATGTGCTATCCTTATAGCTCGTTAGCCATGACGGATACTCTTTATTCTCTGGGCCTCTTTACCCACAGGACCCTGAGCTTTTAACCAAGTAATGTCTGCCTCCATTGTCAGCGGATATGCATTTGGAGCAGGACACTTATCCCGTCATTATGAAAAGTGGAGACACAATACAAGAGTAATGGTAATATATGCCATCCAAATAGGTGATTTTTCTCCTCCCTCCCTCAGTTTTTCTGCCAATGTAAAAACTACCCAGGAGTTTTAGACTCGTGAATTCATCACCATACTTTCACAAAGGATTTCTCAAATATCCTGAAAGAAAACGTAATCCTTGACTGTGGAAATGTTTTGCATTTAAAGGGGGTAAGTCGTAGTTGGGGAATTCATAGTAATGTTTGAGTAGGGGTGTTATGAAGAAGGAAAGTTTCAGTTTTTGAGCGATTACTTCTATAAATCATATTTTTTGCATGAGCAAAAGGAGTCAAGGGCTTATTTCAGTTTGAAATATTTTTTTTTTATTTCCCAGTCATTCCACCATTAATATGCTGTTATGGAATTTTCTTCTGCTTAAAAAAGAAAAATCATATTTAATGCATCATTTCACCCACGTTAACTTCTCATTGTTGTCTCTATTTCCATGAACAGTTCTTAACCAAAGTTCTAGCCTTTTATGTGCAGTAATTGTATCTTCCTTTACTATATTGTAGCAGTATCCATGGAGCTGAGGCAGTGAGCCATGCCCTCATGCCCGCCTCTGGCTGACCCCTGCCGCTCCTGTTGGGGCAGACTCAGGGCATTAGCCACTTCATCAGCTTCTTTGTTGCCACCCTCTCAATTGTGTTTTCCTTAGAGGACCATGGAAATGAAGTTGCTTCCTCGATACTGCTCATTCAGGGGACTTTATGAAAACCACTGTCTTGGGACAAGATCTGCGTTAATTTCTTAGCTTGATTTCAACTTTTTATCCCAGTGATTAACTTGCAGTTGTCATTTACATATACATAATATGTATATGTATATATATATACATATACATATACATACACACACACACACACACGCACGCGCGCACGCACACACACACACACACACACACACACACACACGTTTATATTATTCAACAATTTCTATTATAAAAAATAAAACAATTGGTGTTTTATTCTTGCCACCACTAATTTAATATTTACATACAACATTTGTTCCTTCATTTTCCAAAGTACTAAAGCATTGACTCTGCTCCAAAATGTATTTGTTTGATTCCTCATGTGAACATAGTGCACTGTAACACCCATAGCTTTCACAATTCACACTCACTCACGAAGCCTCTCCGCATTTCAGAGTCATTTTCACTCCTGACACCGTAGCTGTACCTACCTGCCAATTTCTGTCTCGCTTCCTGAATGGGTGATTTGTAAAGCCATGTTCACCTCAACATTCTTAGGATTTACTGAGGAGTGAGCCTTCCAGGCGTTTGAGCTGTCAGTTTGCTCACTGTTCACAAATGGAAAGTAATAGCTGGTATGTTAGCAACAGACAGCTGAACCACTTCTAAATTAAAGGGAATACAGTGTTAGTACAGCAATAAAATTATTCTAAATAACTGCTTGTTTAACTACACTGGGGTCACGCGCTAATCTCAAACCCATATTCAGTGAATGAAGGGAACGGCCTCAGGATGGAAATCCAGCATTAGATATGCCAAATCGCTGTGCGTATAACTGTACTCTCTTGGAATCTTGTTTTTTTTACATTTGCATTGCAGTTACGGCATTTTATGTGGTTTATAAACAAGTTGTCATTGTTTAAAGGACTGGAGGTCATACATTTGTGTGCATTTCCCCATAGGTCACTGAGGTCGTCACAACCACAAAAGCATCACACTTGGAAAATGAGAAGCCCTACTTGGCTCCCCCACCGGCGACCGGGAGCACCCCTTGCCCGCGCCCGCCCTGATGATTAATGCCACCCCCGTCCAGCCACAAACCTTTCTGCCTCAGATAATGCCAGGCAGCAAGCGCGGCTGACACTTTTAATGTATAATTAAGTAGAAAAAGTCAGCACGGGCTATGCAAATTTTTTAAAATGATAAATGACGCTGTACAGCAGCAGGGATTGATTTGGTGTAAATGAAACTAATTAAGGAAATGTCAAACATAATTAATAAAACAGGTTTAAGCTGCAAAACATTGTCAATTGAATGAATGAGGAGGCATTGGCTCCCATTGTTCAGGCTTTATTTAGGTCTTGTGTTTAGCTTGTTCCTTGCTCCAGAATGCTCTCTCCCCTCCTTACTCCCTCCACCACCAATTCCCTGAGAGGGGGAAAATAAATTTGCTTGTCTCTCTGCTGACTGTAGAAATTAATTGCTGAAATCTTGTCCCATCCAAGTGTTACATTCACACGCAGGACATTAACATAACTAATTTGAAAGAGCTCAAATGACTGCATAATGGAGCTCCGTCACCATGCATGACAGTCGCTGGTCATACCAAATTAGCTTGGTTTTATAATTGAAAATTTTGCCCTCCTTTTTGATTTTTACAACATTTCCCCCCACTTTCTTTATCTGACTTTCAACCATTTCACAGCTTGAAGTATCTTGTCCTGATGTCCGCTTGAGTTTTCTTGATAAGAACAAAGGTTTCATAATTTACAAAAAGAGTACTTGACCTATAATTAGAGAAGAATGAGCGGTGGGGGTGTGGTGGCAGCAGAGTCAGATCCTTAGTCCTGGTAATGATGCTAGAGACCTTGCGGCCTCTGGGGAGCCGGAAGAATAATGGGATGGGCTATTTTTATTGGGGGAGTAAAGCAATAGGCCACCAGCCACTGGGAAGCCACGCTGCCTGGTTCGCTAGAGTGCAGCGGAGGCTAGCAGGGCACCGGCAGGGGGCAAAGGAGGGTGAACGCGGAGCCCGCCAGACAGCCAGCGCTCAGGCCTGCCCATCAGTCCTGAACGTCAGACTGATGCAGCACAGTCGGACTTCTGCGCCCCCCACGCCAGCAGCTGCCCTTGCCACACAGACAACCGGGCGGGCGGCTGGAGGGGTGGGTAAATAAGGCCGCAAACATCTGCCACTGTGAGGGCAAGAGAGGTGTAAGGATACAAGGTGAGCCAGGTTACAGTGGGATGATGTAAGTGCTCATTATAATAACACAACAGCAGTGATGGAACTAATTAGACAATGTAGTTGCAAATAAATTGTTCGCTCTATAGTAATCATAGTAAGCTACCGAACTGCTGAGTTGTAGCATATTGAGACTAGGGTATGTATTCTAGGCATTGTTTGTACCACAGTTGCCCTATGTCTTTATTAGATATATATATTGTTCAAATTCAGACATTGAGCCCTTCTTCGACCTCTGGACACAACGTACTGCACTGTAGGTAAACGATAAACATGCAGCTCCAAACTTAGACGGACATCTTATTGTTTAGCTTGCCTGTTTGTGTTTCAGCTCTACCAGTATTTTGGTGTTTTGATTGTGTTTTTTGCGCCTCTGTTTATCATACTCCCTCATAGCAATCCTCAAGAGTTAAAAGAGCAAAACAAAAAGGACAAAACAAAAGAATAAAACACAGGGACAGTCATTCTTTTTATTCCCTTTGCATTGTTTCATTTTGATTCTCATCTTTATTTCATTATTCCAGAGAGGACACGTGTTTGAGGAAGTTAACTCAAATCCTCAGCTTTTTGTTTTTTTTTCCAAGTGCAACTTTCAAACTACCAACTTTGTATAGCAACTTTCTGCTCTTTCTCTCTTTATATTATTATTATTTTTGTGAGTTGAACAATGCTTTCTGAATACTACCACATAACTTACAATTATTTGTGTTTGTATTATTGTATATCTATTATTTGCAGGGTCATGTTATGTTTGAATTGAATATTTGAATATCTTTTCCAGTTTATGGTTATCTGCATTCTAATTATGTTGTTTGTTCTGTGTTTATTGTTTCCATCTCTTTCGTTCCTGTTTACTAAGTACATGTTACTACGGCGTAGGTGTTAATTAACAACTGTGTGACATATACAGACAAAATATTGTTGCTCTTAAACTTGGCAAGATAAACATTTTAAAGCTATAATCATAGTTTCTGTGGAATAATTGTATGGTAAAGCTACATTCTGTGCACAGACTCAAAGACTCAAAATAAACAGACACGCACAATATTATAATCATTAAATAATGACACATACACAAGTTTTACTGGTATTATTACTGCATAAACCATGTATTTCATTACATAAAAAATACATGCACTGCTTTGCACCTTTAAAAAAAAAAAAGTTCTCAAAGTTCTAATTTACCTTACAAGTTACTTTATCTCACTTTTTCTTACGTCTCAACCCTTGAAATGCCAAGGGTCACAAGTCAAACATATGCAGCTCGGATTACAATTTATTACTCCGCATTTGCCTGATAATTTTTCTCTTTTGACAAGCTTAGGTAAATCATAAGGTCTGCTCTATTATATATGAGGGGTTGGCAGGCTTGATGAGTAACGCTCGCTGCTATTGGCTGTTACCCCTGTGGTGGTTATGTTCCCATAAGACCAATAAGACTTCTTCGTGTTTCCGGCAGGGATGGAGCCACTGCAGGAACAGGTAGAGGTCCACATATTTATAGAAAGCGTATGCAAATGTGTCAATGCCACGTTGGATTGTTAGAGCCGAAAGGTGACAGTTAAGTACATGTACATAAAAGGAGAAATATATGGCCCTCTCCACTTCTCAGAGACACGTCTAATCAGTTAGGCCTCCTCTCTTCATTTCATTTGAATATATTCAGCTTGGACTTGGACTAAGGGATTGTCTCTCTCCACCCATGTATATTATTCCTAGCCACTGAAGGCTCATTATTTTACAGCAGGGTGTGTGAGAGGTGGCCCCAGTGTCTGAACTCTGTGTCGAGGCTGTATTAATCAAACTTCACACAGCGGGAAAGAGTCCACCCACTGACACGGCTCTTCGCATCGCACTTGAGGACAAAAACATGCTGCTACACCGCATACCGAACCACAAAACCTATTCTGCCATTAAAACTATTCTAGTAGGGATGTCGGGATTATTTTGGTTAATCTGTGATGTTCAGGTCACATTATATTTGTAAATATCACAAAATAATACATGACATGACTAAATTTGCAGTAAGTAATTTAAATTAAATTTGTGCTCCAGAAAGTAAATTGTAATTGTAAAGTGTTCTGAATGAAAGTACATTTGTGATTTTGATATTGTTTGATCATGGTGTCAATAATGTCTATATACTATTTCATTTGTTTTTGTTTTTTATCAGTAATGTCAAACTTTCATATAATTTAGTTCTGTCTACAGTGCTTTAATTAATTCCATTTATTTATGTCACGCCAAAATCACCACAGCAGTTGCCTCAATTTGTAACAATGAAATAGAAATGCTGATTCAAACATTTTTACAGGAATTTAGCAAATGGATAACTGTCCCAGCATCCCCTTTCCTTAGACCCTCCTTCTGAGGGAGGAAAAACTACAAAAAAGAAAAGAAACCTTGGGTAGAAACTGCTCCGGACAAGCGGCAGATGGTTCAGGACTAACGCCCATTTGCAGAGCGTTCCTCCAGGCAGTTGAGGAGCATCCATGTCCACAGGTCAGGGTCATGAGATGAGGCATCTAAGGTGCAGTCGCCACTGGAGCAGCATCAGCAGTGTCTGAAACAGTAGCACTCCTCGAGGGGTGGAAGAAGGAGGAAAACATGTGAAGAGCAATGAACAGACACAGGTGAACTAAATCATTGAATATTGTTTATAGGGAAAGTAGAATGAAGCAGAGATACTCACGCTGCCAAACTTCAACCAGCATAGTTCCTCCTAGAGCAGCATTGCTATGAAATTAGGTTTTTATATATTTTCCTATTCCTATTTTATATCATTGCCTTTATGTTGGAATATTGTTAATTTCTCATTTGCTTTACAGAGTAGAAGATCAAATTAACGGTATGGGGCAACAACGTAAGTGAAGAGCGAGTCAAATATGTTCTTCATTGTGTTCTCGTCAAATACAGTATGAATATAATGTCACAAGCTTGAGTTTTGTCTTTTTGTCAAGATTCCTTGTTAAAACTTTTCAAGCCAGGCAGCTGTCTGTCGGACACACTAATATATAAAGCCCTCGGAGTGATTGTGATGTACGGTCTTCAAAACTGTCAGAACTAAGAGAAGAGATAAAAGAAAGTAAAACATCACTTCTCACCGTCTCATTTGGTATTGTCCCTTCTACTTCCCGACTCCATGTCTCTATCTCCAAGCACTGGCCCCGCTAAGCAGGTTGGCACTCTCAAGTGGGTTTCCTATAGTAGTAGGAGCCTATAGTTGGAGCTCAACAACACCCACTTGCAGTGCAAAGGGTGAGCATCTTCTGTTACACAACTGGCGCTGTGATACTCTCAAACTCCTCGGCTATTCCTGTTAGTCTCACTGGAGGCAAGAGAGAGGGGAAAAGTACGCGCAGGAAGTCGTGTAAATTTAAACTGGCAAACTTTCTGATGGAAATAGTACTGACCCCGGAGTGGTCTTGTCTTGAGTTGAAGCATTGTTGTAATCAATACAAGCCCTCGTGGGTATGCCCGAGCGAGGACCTTTCGTTCCCCGTTTGTGGAAATAATGGAGAAGACTGTTTGTTATTTTTTCCCAGACATGCCGCAAACTAGCAAGATATGGCCAGGGCATTGCAGGTTATGACGGCCGGCTCAGGGAAACAAATACAAAGAGAAGCATTTTATCAAGAAGCAGCAGAGTATGTTTGAAGCAGCTGGAGCTCAAGGGTCATAGAGTGAGAGCACAGGCTTTCGCTTGACCAGTGAGTCTTACATGATCCCTACTCACTTTTAATAGTAAGGTTTAAGTTTATTCTAAATAACACCGTTGTTTAGTGTAAACTTATTCCAATAGTTTCATTGATGTTAATTTTAAGATTTATGAATATTTAATGGTTTAATGTATCATGATATAAATTAATTAATTTTAATTTCTTTATTTTTAGCAAATTTGCCTTATTTTTATTTTAATTCAGGTATTTTGTTGCTATTAAAATTAGTTTTTAACTGACAATGTATTCAATATTCAAATTTAGCATTTCTAGATAAAACCACAGTTTTGAGAATGCTCCATCTTATCTTATCTCTTTAACAATTTACATGTAATTTTGTCCATTAAGTGATGGAGAAAACACAAGGGATTGTGGAAGCTGTTCCTCTCTCTGTGTTACAGGCTGCCTGTCTATCTCTGTCCTTAGGTGGCTTACCACAGTATCACGCTGCTGAACCATACAAATCCTAAATTAAGTGCTGTGGAATTGGAATTGTCTCTCTTGTGAAGTGTTCCACTTGCACTGGAGCTTAATTTTGCCTACTCGTATCATTTGATTCAGTGCCTCAGTCTTTCTATTGCTCACTGCTACAACCCATCACTCTGTCTTGCTTCTCATTTAAAATAAGCTCATTTAGCACAAAGTGTCAAAGTCTAGGTGAATGAATAATGCCACTCAGCCGCGGATGTGCTCTCTGCTTATGTCACTCTGAGTGTTTCTTACTACTCCCGGTTTATGTCTGCCATTTAAATTCAATAGCAATGTACATTATTTCCCATGTTTCCATTTTGTACTAAGTTTTGTTTATGTGACAGTTAGTGCCCCCGTTTTTTCTCAGTTTTTCCTTGCTTACAAATATCAAGCACATTCGTCATCCCAATGAAAGTTTTTGGACTATAGTCTGCATTATTTTTTTATTTGAATAAAATCCATTCTTCTGCTTGTTTTCAATATGCGGTAGGGAAGGGCCGGCCCTACCCCGTAAGTGGACGAAGCAGCTGCTTAGTCTCCAGTGCACCCAAAGGGCCCCCAAGAGTGCCTAAATAGTTTTTGCGTTGCACTCATCAACAGGAAAACATTAAAATTAATCAGAAAACAGGAAGGTGTAATGACTAGCATTAAAGAAAGATAATCTGTGTGCAATTTTGACCATATTGCTTTCCTACATCCGTTTAGTCTTGTTCAGACATGGAGCCCCACCTGCAGCGATGGCCCAGACACTATTCCATATGATACGTCTTATTGTTGTAAAGAATCTGTGCATTAGCACTCACTTCATCCCTTAGGCTCAGTGTCTTCTCTCTGTTTGATGTACAGTACTGGTGGAGAGAGGTCTAGAAATACTATATTCCTGTCTTTATTGGCCAGTGATAAGGATTTTGTTCACACCTGTGGGTCTTTTGTTCTGAATTGCAATGGCATTTTGTCTCCCTCAGACAAGGTCAGGTTAGCTTCTATTTAAAGCTTGATTGACATCATTTAAATGACACACCATTGGGAGACACAGTATATGTCTGCGGAGTGAAGGGGAAGTTCATGCCCATTCTCTTTCAGGCTCTTAAGTGATAGGACAGATAGGGTTTTCTTTGTAACTGAAATGGACAAAATTACATTTTATTTTTGGAAATATTGCTTATAGTTTTGTATTTGAAAATGTAAAAATAACCACGCCTTGTCTGCATATGACCTATACATGTACCGGTAAACATATAAAATCATGAAAATAAACTCCTTCCTAAGTGTGACACATGCAGCTTGAGCTTGGCACGGCATCTATGTTCAGCCTGGCTGAGCACAACTTGTTTGAATGTCATATTTCTCCCTGTGTTTTGTCAGAAAATTAACTTCCTGTGAGTTTGCGGCAGAGCCGAGCATATGGCCGTAGCTCTCTGGAGATGACAGCCTAGCGGAGCGGGAGCTCGTCGGTGCCGCTGCCCTGCTCTGGCGGCAGATGCTCCGGGCTTCTCCGCGATTAAGTGGAGATCATCACTGTTTTCTTTGAGCACCGCTGTGCCTTGTACTCTGAAGTGTTCCGTTAATCACTGCCTGCCTTTTCCACACAAGCTGCCAAAGCACTCATTAAGTTTGAACCTCCTCTCACCACTGGCTTTTACCGAGAGTATACTCTTCATGGCCAAGCCTTTTGAAAGGTTTGATTTGATTTGAATCTAAACAAACTGCCAATAGGGTTAATACAACAATGTGAAATCCCAAAAATAATTATCTCTATTTCAAACTCTTTTAGTTTAGAAACACGCATCCAGACATAACACGATAAATAGCATCTACAGCAGCCATCACTGTATTTTTTAAACAATGTGACGTGCTTTAACCCTGATTAATCTTGATCTCCGACACAAATAATAATGTGATTACAGCCTTTTCTCACCGCAGTGGAAAATTACGTTAGATAGTGCTTTTCATGTTAATCGTCCTCGTTGGAAGTATACCTCAGTGCACCAATAGGGCCGAGTAATGCTTCCTTTCTTCTGGAGACATCCAAAATAGCCCATTTGCAGCACACCCACACACACTGCTTAGCTTTCTAACACCCTTATTCTGCACCCATCAAAGCTCTGCTCGCTTGTCCTGGTGCAGTGATAATTTCCCCACAAAAGTAGAATGGCATTACTCCTCTTTTGAGAGTATTTGCATAGCAAAGCAATAACATGCACCTTGTAAATAAAGGAATTCAGCTTGTTCATTGCATTGGATTTCCTGGATAAAGCCAGTGGAAATGGATCTGGACACATCTTATTTTGATAAGCAGGCCTTGTTTTTTCATTCTTAAGTTTTCTTTACATTATCTCTGCTGCCTGATTGTGTCCGTCAGAACATTCACACACATGGTTCTCTATAAAGAGTGTATGAGCTGAATTCGGTTACTGCGCTGAGAGGAATAGTACCCAACCCGTTTGTCTTTCAAAAATGTGTTACTGGCTCATTCAGACTAAAATGGCAACAGCTATTTTCTATTGACTGGGGAAATTGGTTTGCATTGTTAGCTGTTGATTAGGGATTTTGTTTTATTATAAAAATGTGATTGACAGCGTCAAATCTTTACAACACAAGGGTCAGTTAACATACTATTCGTGCATCAATTTGAAATCAAATACATTCACAACCGTACAAATTACCCCTGTGTTCACGGCAAGGTACAGTGATTTTTGTTAGTTGAGGAAATTCCTTGTCAGGAGCAGCCAAGGGAGAAGGTGTCATTTTGATATTACAAGCGCACTAATAGCTGCGCCGGAGCATACGTGTACGCTGCGCTTCAGTGACAGTGCGTTAGATTTCAGCACTGACCACTGCTGATGCCAAGCTTCTGGTTCTCATCTCAGTCTCTCGGGACTTGTGAGCACAGACACCCGTCCTCACAACTCTTTACATTACTACTAGTGTGGCACCTACTAGATACGCTATTAACTACACCCAATAGCTCTGAATATCCAATCAGAAAACGGAAATTCATAAACAAAATACATACAGGGGAAAGAACTCATGAGTTTTGATCTGCTTATCCTGACCGCGTTAGTGACAAAATTGAACATAATTCTGTCTTTAGTACTTGGTTTGCCTTGTTTCAAAACTAAACGCATTTACTTGTCACTGTTTATCTATTTGCATCAACAAGCATTGGGTATATCTAAAAAGTGAGTCCATCGCGCACGCTCGGTCTTGCTGACAATAAATGGTATTGTTCGCTGTACTAAATGTCTAATGTTTATACTCTACAGCTACAGGCCTATACAGCATATGGGAACTTTGTGTGGGTGTACAGCGACCTAAACTTCTATGCCCATCTTCCCTTGGGGCTTTCAAAGGACTCCTGTTCCCGTTCCTCCCTGGCTCTGTGCTAGCCTGAAAAATGAGAGGCAAGGCAAATGAGAGACGGGGGTAGGTAGTCTCAGCTGTAGGAAGGCTAACCTGTGCCTCTGGAGATACAGCGCCGAGACAAGCCCAACTCTCTCACTACAAACGGCCTTCTCCGACTTGTTTAGGGCCACGTTCTCTTATAGTGACTTGTTCGGCACTTTAGAAAGCTCCTATAGGCTTCCCTTTATTGTCTTGCATTTATCATGGGTTATTATGCAGAGTTGCACTTAAAATATGCGTTATTTTCCCAGCGCAGACGACAGACTTTGATGCTTGTGACCTTGTTTCCGTTTGAGTCATATGCCCCACTGTTCTCTAATATGCCCCTAGTGTATGTGACGCTGAAAGCACGTTTATTACACATCAATAATTCTGTACATTTCCCTTCTGGAAAACTAATTCTTGTAATAGGATTTTGCCAATGTGATTTGAATAATGATCTCAAAACATCCCATTTTAGGCTACTTAACTAAATATAATATTACTGATTGCAACACTTATCCATGGTTGCGGTTTTGGTAACCTTCTTTTCTGTTTCTTGCCAACAGCCAATTTTCTCTCAATTAAAGCATGATATTAGCACTTAGTAAGGCATAAACAGAAATAACCGTACGCTACAGAATATCATGCCTCAATTATGTGCTTAAGTGTGGGTGTAGAGATGGATGCCGTTTCTATAGTCAGCGTGCTGGGGTTTTGACGCCTGCATGTGTGTCTTGAAGGAATCGTTGCGAGTGTGCGCACAGTTAACCATTTCAGAGAGTTGCAGGTTAACAGCTGTATCCCATGAACATCTCTTTAAAGGGAAAGGAGCAGAGGCAAAATAAAACAATAGGCAGGTAGGAAGAAAGTGGTTGCATTGTGAGTCAGTCATTGGTACTGCCAGTTGGCCAAAGTTAGCAGGAAGCTGTCCTAGTAAATGGCAGCAGCTGCTCGCAGTTCGAGAGAGCATGTCCCAGTCAGAGGAGAAAAGCGATGGCATCTACATTAATACTACCTTAATGGCCCATCTGGCGCTCCGTAGGGTCCCTGGCTGCGCCACCGACTCATAGGCGTTTGACAGCAGTCTCCAGCGCACCAGACGCGCATGGCATGCCAAATGGTGGGGAGACGGCTCTGTGGCGCACAGATCTGTCAAACTCTTCTCTGACGCTGTACTCACACAGGCAAAAGAAGTTAAGGCAAGTTTTCACACGTGATTGGTTCTTGACATAGATTTGGGGAGAGTGTGGTGGCGGCGGCGGTGGAGGAGGGAGATTGTCTGTCTGTCTTTTCTGGGCTCTCCTAAGACACTCCAAATAAACACAAAGCAGACTCTGTATTCGATAACGTGGCATGACCAGATTAAACCTCAATGAGAAAGTCGGGTTAAGATTAGCCAGTGGTGGATTTACTCTGGTCTGATAGCAACGTGAGATAACACTAATATTTTTGCTGCAAGTTCAAGCTTTTGTAAACAAATACCGAAACTAATTTCTTCATTGGGAGGGTTTGTGAAAAGGTCTTATCAAAACACCACAGGGGGTTCAGGCTATAATTGGCATAATTGGGTGACAGAACAGGAATAGGCAGTTCACAGTGAAGGCAGTGATGAACTTTAAGGAGAGAAACAAATTGTGGATTAGCAGATAGCTTTAAGATAAATTATGAGTGAGATAATGCATGGAAATGTGTTTTTACTTGTTTTGTTCAAGTTACGTATGTGCAGATTCGTCAGTAACTAGAGAATTTATGTTAATAGATTCAGTGGACTATGTTAGTCAACTCATACTGGTCTATTTGGATTAGTCAGTCAAATTAAATATAATGTGAAAACAATGTGAAAATATCAGTATCAAATGTCTGGAGAAACATTTACTGCTATTCTTTTTCTAACAGTTTTTCTCTTAAGGACTATTTGAGAGATAGCAGTTCAAAAATGGAACAGGAGCTTCCTTAGTAAATGCATTTCAAATGGCTTATCCAGTAGGTAGCCCCAGAGGACACCTCAGGGATAAACCTGGGCAAAAAAGGAAGATAGAGAAAAGAAGGGGAAATTGGAAAGACGACACATCCGTGACAAAAACAGTGAAAATGTAGAGAAAAGGTATCCTCTTAACCTGGTTGTCTCTTTGGAGGAATCACTGCTCCCCTATCAACATTCCCTTCCTCAACAATTTCCAATAGTCTGTGTTTACTGTTCCTGCTGATGTGATGCTGACAGTCAAGTGCAAGGAATAAGCATATAAGTGCTACTGTAGCTGATATAGTGCTAGAGGGACAGAATCATAAAGGCCATTTTAATAATATATTGGACCCTGTAGTTACCTAAGTCTATGCAAAACTATAGCATGTAGAATAAAAGAGGTACTAGGGATATTTAAAAGGAAAGGAGAATGTACAGGGAAGGAAAAGAGCTAAAAAAAAGCGAAAGATATTGAAATAAATATTAGGGAACTTTTCAACTTTCACTTATATTCCCACATGTGTCAGAGAGAAGACACATCATTTTAAAAGCTTTTGGCCAAATAGGCAAAGTATATGCACTGAATACATTCTCCTGTTTTTTCTCAGCTTCCTCTTGCTCACTCCCCTCGTTCTCTTTTTTGTCCCAGGGCATCTCCGTTCCTTAGTGGCAAGCTCAGCTGGGGGGTTTTGTTGGTACTATGTGTGAACTTTCCCTGTCTCCTCATCTAGGCTGCTGTCCCCGCTCTGCACACGCTGCACTTACCATGCACTCTTTAGCTTTTTATGTTTAATTTTAAACACAACAAATTACACACACTTTTATGCAAATGATTTTGACATTTAGGAAACACTGAAATATGAATCCATTCCTTTTACACTAGCTGTCCACATTAAAACCACTAGAGGGAGCATCATATACAGTATGAATTAGGCAATGTGGTACTCTTTTCTCCTGAAGCATCTACAACAGAGCATGCAAAATATATGATTGATTTTTTTCATGTTCTTTTAGTTAATTCTGGCCAAGACCATTACCGACTATGATCAAAACATGTGTATGTATGTTAGAATAATTATGATGTGTTTACTGGTGATTTGTTAAAATTCCCTCCCTGTTGCTATGAGGCTGCGTGTATGCAAAGGTGATAATTCTGAAGTTACAACAAAACTACGACAGGGTGTATAATGACATAAATATGAAGCATGCCAGGGCATGCTTTCAATCTGCTGTCATAATGTAATCAGCATGGGCAGAAGTCTGGTCACCCTAACTGGAACAAAACAGGAGGAAATCTGCAAATAATTTATCACATCCTGTGGAGATTCATCAGTTACACACGTCAAAATGATGCTGAGCTGAAAATTAAAAGGAATCTGTCGTCGTCATTATTTCTCATATGGAGACGGATAGTGGAGGAAATTCATTGGACATCTTTTGAAATCTTGATGTACATGAAATGGTTGTTCTTGAATTTACATGATGTATTTAGAATTTAATTTTAGTCACAATTGAATAAGTGGTCTTTCTTACTATAAACTTTCCTTTCAAGTTACAAGCACAGCCGATGGGATTTGCCCCGCTCTTTGTGGCCTTTTCTTGTGGCAGAGCTGCCAATGATCTAGATCTAGCATGACATTTTACATTGTGCTCTCTAATTGCAGAAGCAGATAGTGGCATAGCTCACCATACAGCTGCATAGCTCCTCTTGTGTCGGCTGCTGGTCTTTTTCTTTTTTTAACTACCATCGGGCTGTGCTGAGTAATTACATTGTGGATTCCTTGTCTGATTATATGGCAGTCTTTCAACTGTTCAACTCTATCTGTCTATTTAGTTGGCATTTATTTCATTTTTTGGGGCTGGACAAGACTGCACATTGCAAATATCTTGCTTTTGCAGCTCAATATCACCACATGCCTTTTAATGATTTTAAAGAACTGGTCAAGGACTACCGCCATGCACTTCTTTTATATAATCTTATCTTATGTATAAATGTGTTTTTGTGTATTGGTTAATTTTATTGACTGTTTTATTTGTGTTTTAGTATCCTGTGTTTGTTGGTTGTTTATTTTGGGTTGTGTTTTAACAGGGTGCCCATGAAAAAGAGAAGTTTTCTCATTGGGTTTTCCCTGTATGAATGAATAAAATGAATGAATCTATAAATGTGTATAAAATATACATAAAGTGGAGCAGAATACCTGTCCCGTCAGAGCAGTAACTGTAACTGTAAGCCAAAGGAAAATATAACATGCATATATTCATATCATATTGTAATATTTTCAGTGTAATTTTCAACATGGTTTTTGCATAATGCATGTTTGTATACTGTTGTGCAGCTCTTTAAAATATATTTTATTGCCCATAACCAAAAGCTGTAGCTAAACCTGTGTGGCAGATGCAGCAGTAATTATACAGTTGTTTTAAGCCTGTCAGGTAGCAGTAAAAAGAAGGGAGCCCGGCATATGGGGGAGTAGAGAAGGAGATATAAGGAGGGGGAATAAGGGGTGGGGAGGCTTTGATGGACGGACATTGTAACTCCAGCATCTGGTAATAGCTGCAGCTGCTGTATCATTTTCCAGCCACCAGCTTGCCAACTAAATAAATATTGCCACGATCTGTCTTGTACTATCAAGTGTAAATTACTTTAACACGTCAATAACTAGTTTACAATGATGTTTTTGCTGCCATTTTAGAACATTTATTGATTTTGCATTGGAGTTAAATGGCATGAGGATTGTTTTCCCCAGTCTGTGTTTCTTATTTTACAAAGACAAACAATGCTGTTGACTAGGGCAGAGGTGAAGAGAGGACTCTATTAGTCGTGTTGCTGTACATTAACAGTAGTGTATTAACATTCTCATACAATGATACAATTGATGATATGATAATCATCAAGTGATTGCCAATATTGTGCGCAGTCTATCACGTTCTGGGGTCTTATTCATAAACTGTGTGTACACTGGGGCTGTCACTAACCATTACATTCCATTACATTCTCCAAGATGGCGCCGCTGACGGCTGCCTCAGCGTTTCGGTTTCAACTGTAAATTTGATTCTGTAAATTCTGATTATTTTAGTAGTGGAATAGTCAGTGATTTATTTATTATTTTTTTCTATTTGTCAATGAGTGCAACAATAATTAATATTGTACGTTGAGAATATGGTGACTGAGGCTTCCAGACAGACCATTTATGAATAAAATGTACTATTGATGAAAATTAAATGTGTAAATTATTTGTTTATATCTTTATTTAATAATGCCACCGTCTTTGTTATTAAATGTATTTTTGTACATGTTTTAGACTGTATAATTCTGATACTGATGATGATATTTTTTTATTGTCGATTAGTCACGATTAGTTGCAGCAGTACTTGCAGTTTACATTCCCATCATAATTTTATCCTTTATATAAAAAGACAACTTGACATGGAAATGAGCAGTCCTGTTCAAGACTTTGCGTTGAAGCATTCAGAGACGAGGCAGAAGGAGATCTGTGCTCAGAGATGAGAAGTGTGGTTTGTGAAGTTTGTCTCTGTATTTTGTTCGTAAACAATTTAAGAATTACATGTAAAGTTTCATAAATGAGACCTATTTGTCTCATGAAATGTGTAAATCGGAATTGCCCAGAGCAAATCAATCAGAATGAATAGTTAGGTGCAATTGCTCGCCTTGAAATTAACTTGCCAGGTAATAACTTTTCATTAATAAGGCCATATTCTGAATAACCAACTACAAAATGCTTTCTGAAGTGTTTATGGCTATCACACATACAAATAAAAAAATGCAAGCATGTCTTTTCATCCATATGAGGTCCGCTTCTCGACCACAGATGTTGAGAAACCCGCAAAATCAGCTCTGAAGCCTCACTGTAATCACCACAATTTTAATCACGGCCCCACGTTGTGACCCACTTCTTTTTTGGTGCACAGATCTGATTGCATGGCACTACAGCAGTGACTAACACGGCAAAACTGCAGCCTGTTATTAACCTTCACATCATATACACGATTCCAAACCATCATACAGCCAATCCTAACCCCAAAATGACACTCACTTTGGGCTGAAAAACCTCAGCATTTGTCAAATTTAATCATTTCCCCCCCTTCATATAAGCTAAAATGACGACGGTAGCTTCCCATAGGACTAAACCGACATCAACCTCCAAACCAGGTGTAAATACAACCCATGACATCGCACTACTGCTTCCTACTACACTGAGAAATCGACAAGCAATGGAAAAAACACACAGACAAATGGGATTTTTTTTTGACAACATTGCACATTTCACACACAGTCACAGCATTACAATCTAGACATCAGTGATAATAAAGCAGATTGATTATTCCTCCTCAAGCTTCAACACCATTTAATTGTGTGGCTTGATCACTGCAGTGAGGGGTCAATAGGGCTCTCTCTCTCGTTTGCACGCTCGAGCACACACAAATAAACACAGTCTAGAAATGCACACAAATTCAAAAATCACATTGGGTCTCATTCCTACTATTTCTGACTTAGTTTCACACCACTTCTTCTCACTGGGCTTCACGAAACGTGTCCAGACCGGCGTTTGCCAAAAAACATTCTTTTTTCAAACACACACTGTGCCCCATTGTGGTCCCATTGCATTTATTAGTTGAACATCTCAATTAAAACACTGCAGGAGGTGTTACGTCCTGTGGAGGAACAGAAATACTGGATTGGCTGTAATCACAGTATGCATTTTTTATATTTGATATGCATGTCTGTCTTATTATAGCTAAACACAATATCTCGCTCCATATGATATCGAGTATGAAAATGTAGTGTTTTAAAGGTACATTGCATTGTTTTGCATACTCAAATTTTGCTGTCTTGTACACTCTTGATAACTTCTACAATACCTCATCAAATGTGCCTTTTTTTGTTGCCCCAGTTTGTATATTTAGACGTGTACAAAAAAATATTAGCGCAATATGTTTTGGATTCTCCATTGTCCTCATACAGTGCTCACGTTTCCATTTTTGTATTTTTATATTTCAATTGCCTAAAACAAATGCTTTGTGATGTTATTATAAATTGCTATTTCATTTTCAATATGATGCAGATGTGGGACAATCCAGGCCAACTGACACTTCTTCCTTGGCCTTGCGTCCTTTTCACTTTGTTGTTTATCATTGTGGTTTCCGAGGTCTGCTCCAGAAATGTTCTCTCGGTGAGATTTGGTAAGAAGTGCCTCCATCTGCCATTAGGCCTCTCCACACTTTTTATCCCAAGACCTCGGAGACCCCAAACTGCCAAATGAGTTGAATTATGGCCAGTTATGTGGAGTAGACTTGGCATCACCAGGGAGAGGCCTGAGTCAGTGGAACTAACCACACTCCTGACCATTAAAAGGGGCTTTGACAAGGCTCCTTCATCTTTCCCTCTGCTCCCAAAGACTAGAGCTGCACCGATGCCCCCCGAGGACTGACTCTTCAACACACTAACCAGTCCGCAAGACAGGTGGAGAGATAGCCAAAACTAAGAACAATTTCAACGGCTTTCTCTTTCAAATTGAAATTAATGGGCTCATGAATTTCAGTATTTTTAAGGTGTATTAAATATAAATATATTTCGGAAATACCCTGCACCAAGGACTATTCAAGTCTTTGTTCAATTTAATAAAAAAAGATCATTTATAATACCTACATGTTATTCAGGCATTCAGTCTTCTCCATCACCAGATTGAAAGTCTTAACAACCTAATTTACCTTATTTTATTTCATTTATTTTACCACACAACCTGTAAATAAAACAAGCTTTACAACCTGTTTTCTTGCCAGTGTGTGAAGGAGAAATGAAATGCACACACAGTTCTAACCACAAGGGTCAGGTTCACGTCAGCCTGTAGACCACAGTTTGCATGTTGTACAGACCGCCAGGCACCGGAGACACTCACACACCACTGGATTTGATCTGTCACAATAACAGGGGCATCATGACATGATGGATACAGCTCTTTTTCCTCTGCTCTCCTTCATTCTGCCTCTCTTCGGTAATCTTGATGCAGTGTGTAATGTTTGCTGTTGCCGGCGGCTGAAATTGAATGAGTGATACAACTGGAGGTGCTGGGATTACTGTGGGCAGAATTGATGCTATCCGTCCGATGATGTGTTATTTTGAGGAAGAAGTGGGGCAACAAATCGGAGAGAGAAATGGTTGCTGCTGTGTATGATTCTACAGTTTAAGTGGTGCAAGACAAATAGAATAACTGTTGATGTGCTAGCAGGGGTTATAAATGCTTGAATAATTTTCCAAGATTTAAACATTCATCTTTTCCATAGTCTTTTATACAGGGTTATGCATGGTAACTTAACTGCTATTTGTCTCCGTAGACTGTACAGCGACAATTGCATCCTCAGCCAACTCTATGCACAACTTTAGAGGTGAAGAGGGTTGTGTCCAGTCTCCACTTTCTAATAGGGTCAGTGCAGAGAGGGGTCATAGGTACACTAATGACACCTGCAATAGATGCTTCTTCCTCCAAGCCTAAGCTGGGGCTGAGCTTGTGGGAATTAAAGTATGCTGCTTTGAGACCCGACGGCTGTGCCGAGGTCAGACGCAAACCACAGGAAAGACTAAATTCAGCTCTTTCTGCAGGTTTGGGGCTCCAGTGCAGGGTCCGGGGCTATTGTTGTGGGGTCAGGTTAAAGCTGCCCAGATAACCGGAGCAGCTGACAACCATTCATCACACTTCAGAATACATTTATGCACTATACAGCTGGTACAGTGTGCACAAACTTTTGGTATAACTTGAAAACTTACAAATGTTCACTTCAACATGCTGTATATGAAGATTTGTTTTCAATAAAAGTATGATTCTGTGAAAATCACTAGATCTGAGGATTGAAACTTAAGAATAATATGAACAATTTCATTTCATAAACAATGAAAAACCTGTATAGATTGTCTTGTCTTACGCATCTAATAATATAGCCACATTCAATTGTGCTCTTTGCCACACATGTAATCCTCTTGTGCATTTAAAAGTAATAATAGTATTTTCAAGTGTTGTTCAGACGCTGTGGGAGAAATTAAATAAGAGGCTATTTTTCTCCCCCATGTAAACAGCTGGCAGCGTCCCATGCTTGCACAATTAATGGGCATCTAATTGGCAATAATCATTTTTACTTAAGCAAATTTAAAATAGGCAGTTGCCCCTAGAAGAACAGCTGTCGGTGAAACCTTCTGGCAACATAGTGTGGTTGTTTGAGAGTGTGAATGATCATAGCTAAAAGGAAGTGATCATGTACAAAAACTTACTTCTCAAGTAATGAAGCATACAGTTAAAAACTGATGTACTGTATTACTCTTTTGAAACATAAATTAACACAATATGTGTGGTTTAGATATTTTTATAGTGGGTTTGTTAATGTCAATTTTTTAAAATGCTGAAAATATAATGTCAATATACTGTGAAAGGAACTAACAAAAGGAATTGTATCAAAAAGTTCAGATGTGTCCAAAGATCCATTTGTGCCAAAGTTTAGAGAGTTTAAACCTTGCTCTGATTTTTTCTTCACAAAAGAACTTTTCAAAGACCAAAGCAACTATACTGGCAATAAATTAGCACCCTCACTGTTGTTCAATTCAGGCCTGTGCAAGGAATATACAGAGATTTAATTTCAGTCCAAACTAAATAAAAGCATCCTCAACAAGGTCACGATTCAATGGGGCAATATAAAAAGCAAAGGGCTCATAGAACTCACGGCTGACAGCTAACACAACATTATATCGAAGATTTATGTCATTTCTATCCTGTAATTTTCCTTGTTCTGTCCACTTGGGTTGTCAAAAATATTGAAAATCAGATACTAATCTAAACTAAAACTATTATCAAAACTAGATGCTCATTCTAACAACTATTAAAGCAAAACAAATCATGAACAGTTTTACAATTATCCTGAGTTTTAGCAGAACTAGTACACAAAGTAGGGCGAGGTGATTGGGAAAAAAATAATCAAAAAAGTTTATCCCTTTGATTATTCTTGATTTTCTTTCTTTTTTCTTACATCTTTTTAAAACATATGCTGGTTTACTTCCGGTATAGAGTACAGAGTGCCATGATCTACACCGTTTTTATTTTGTGTTGATAAATCCATATTTACATTTTTTGGAATGCCTTTAAGTTTATTGTTTGCGTGCGTTACCGCTGTCAGCAAAAACACAAGTGGTCATCAGACCTAAACACCAGACCTCAGGTTTTGTGTCCTGCTCATGTCCCGTATGGCAGAGTCCACTCTATAGGAAACCATCATGAGACAGAGCAGTTTGGCTGCTCGTGTGTGCGTGTGTGTGTGCGTGTGTGCGTGCGTGTGTGTGTGCGTGTGTGTGTGCGTGTGTGTGTGTGTCTGTGTGTGTGTCTGTATGTGCGTGTGTGTGTATGTGCGTGTGTGTCTGTATGTGCGTGTGTGTCTGTATGCGCATGTGTGTCTGTATTTCGTGTGTGTCTGTATGTGCGTGTGTGTCTGTATGTGCGTGCGTGTGTGTCTGTATGTATGTGTGTGTGTGTGTCTGTATGCGTGTGTGTGTCTGTATGCGCGTGTGTGTCTGTATGCGCGTGTGTGTCTGTATGTGCGTGTGTGTCTGTATGTATGTGTGTGTGTGTGTGTGTCTGTATGCGTGTGTGTGTCTGTATGCGCGTGTGTGTCTGTATGTGCGTGTGTGTCTGTATGTATGTGTGTGTGTGTGTGTCTGTATGCGCGTGTGTGTCTGTATGCGCGTGTGTGTCTGTATGCGCGTGTGTGTCTGTATGTGCGTGTGTGTCTGTATGTGCGTGTGTGTCTATGCGCATGTGTGTCTGTATGTGCGTGTGTGTCTGTATGTATGCGTGTGTGTGTCTGTATGCACGTGTGTGTCTGTATGTATGTGTGTGTGTGTGTCTGTATGCGTGTGTGTGTCTGTATGTGCGTGTGTGTCTGTATGTGCGTGTGTGTCTGTATGTGCGTGTGTGTCTGTATGCGCGTGTGTGTCTGTATGTGCGTGTGTGTCTGTATGTATGTGTGTGTGTGTGTCTGTATGCGTGTGTGTGTCTGTATGCGCGTGTGTGTCTGTATGTGCGTGTGTGTCTGTATGTATGTGTGTGTGTGTGTCTGTATGCGTGTGTGTGTCTGTATGCGCGTGTGTGTGTCTGTATAGCAAAGCATAGGTGGAGAAGGACTAGTTGAACTAACTTTGTGAATAAGTGCGCTGAGAGCAGCATGGTCCATGTGCGAGTCATTTGGTGTTATACAAAGCCAGAGCCTTCATAAGGCGCGCGCTGCAGTGTATTGAAAAAAATGAACAAAAAACTCAGGTCCCGCTGTGATCTTTCTGGGCCGTGCAGGAGCTGTCAGCTAGGCTGTGCTCTGCTCTGTCAGTCCCGTTTAGGACTCTATGTGCAGCTGCATCATGGAGAGGCTGGAAGGGGCAGATGGTTCCGTGCAAATGAGAAGCAGGAGAGAAGAAGAGACTGGACTTTCAGTCAAATTGTGCACATTTAAGTAAAAAAGTTATGTGAGGAGTCTAAAGAGACAGTTCTTTCTCCTAAACAAGTGAGCGCTAACCCCTCATCAGAACCACGCGCTGTTACTGCCACAAGACTGGCTTGTAGACCTGTCAATTAAAATGTGCTTGCCTTGTCATTGATAGTTTAGATCTGTCAATCAAACACATACTAATATTTTGTGTTGAACATGTCTATTGTTTAAAGCCTACTGTTTCTGAATTTAACAATTCTTTTAAGAAAACAAAAACAATTTCCAACACTTTTCTCAAGTCCACATTTATGTAGCTAATGGGTCTTTCTGTTATTTAATAAGTAGTGTTTTAAGGTCCTAGGTCCTGTCATCTCTACCTGAAAACTTAGCTTTGAACAAATCACCTTTTTTGCATGACTGGACTTGTCAAAATTCTAATAAAATTCCATGACCGTTTTTTTGGGGTCTGTCACAATGTCTAAAAACACATACGTATTTTGTTATTTTGAAATACATCAAATGTATTACCTAAGGACACTGCACTATATATATATATAACCTCACTGTTAGCTTTTGCAGACAGTCAGATGTTGTGTGTGGGATGTTTGAAAAGTAACTGGATTTTGTTGAGGACATGGATTAACATCATTGTTTGAGCTACAACCAACAGAAGGTGACTTCCCCAAAGCTGACTGCCATCTTATCTGTTTCCCCAACAGCGCTCTAATCTGCGGGGCGAGCATGCCGCAAATAATTTCTATCCGGCATGAGGACAATGCAGCTGCCACTTTGTTGTGCATCATGGATTACTGTATGCATCTTGTCCCACCCTAACATAGACCTCTGACAAAGGACGTAATTGAAAACACCACCATGGCTAAATTGTGTTTTGAATGAGTATATAGTGTACACGACATGTTTACACTTTTAACGCCTTCTGCTATAAGCACATGCAAGATGTCAAAGAGATGCTATAAGCTGCGCTCTGTACAAATTATTCTCTTGTTTGTTTAGTATGTTTGAGTCAGGAATTATGGCTTCTAGAAGAAATTAAATGAGCCGGATTCAATTAACTTGAAGGAAGCTTTTAAAAACTGTAATTATGTGAGAAAATAATGGATATGCGTACCCTTCAACCTTAACCCCATCTTTTGCCATTTGTTTATTAAGTTAATTGAAGCCCGCAGATGTTGTTTGGCTTAAGTATAAATGCATTTAATCACCTATTTTAGCTTCACATTACACTTGTGCTTAAGCTAATTAATTTCCAATGTTTATAATCTTTTAATATTTCAGCTTTGCATTTTATTAGCTTCAGAAGTGGGGATGTTTTAATTAGTTATCAGAATGTTCCTTATTTTGTATTCATAATTTTGCCCTTGTATTACGACAAATGCACTCCATAGTTAGGGCATGTATAACATAAAAAATCAAAACCGAATGTAATAATTGGCAAAACACAATTTCATCCAAATGTACAGAGACAAAAAAAGCTCAACAAATACTTATCTGGATCATGATCTCATGTGATTTGTGTCTTTTGCATAATGAAGTGATGTTTTTTTTTCTCTTCTTAAAATCACCAAAAATAAATAAATCTTAGTATGTATGATGTTTGGTCGGCTCCAGGTGTCCAGGTTACCATGATGCCACATTATTTATGACAGCTATACATCTGTACATGATTATGTTCAGTAGAATACTGCTGACATGTGTGTGCCGCTTCAGTAGCTCCAAACTGCCCGAACAAACTGTCTTTTACACCTTGTGTATTTGTTTATTTTGTAGATAAGATAACTCTTTTATGGATAAGCTGTGGAGTCTCCCCGTTCTGTCAGGCTGGGACAAGCTGAGGGGAGATAAAATAGAGTCTGTTAATCTGGGGCTGGTGTGTGGAGAGAGTGATGTTATTGACCTACGCTGGCAGCAATGTGTTTCAATTATACATCGCCATCCATTTTTCAGGCAAGTGAAGCGATGGGAGGGGAGCACAGAGTTCAGGCTTGGGTTGGAGTCATTCTCCATCACTTATGATGTGTCTTTGTAAAGCACTTTAATTGAATTACCCAATTTATTCTTTAAGCAACAATGCCCTGGCACAGACCCCTGACAATTAGATACAAGTTTAAACAAAGCCACTTTGCACAGTTAATTTTTCATGGGCAGTGTACATAGTAAAAGTGCTGAGCTCTCTTCTTCACAACAGTTTATAGTGATGGTAAAAACACATCCCTAATAACCTTATACCCAGATTATGAATGGCCTTTATCTAATGAAGTGTTATCCTGTCTGCTGTAATACCATTATTGGTATTCTTAGGAGTATAGATGTATAATAATGTGCATCCAATTTTAAATTACTAACTTGGTAGTACTTCAGAAGTATAAGTGGATTGTTGAATATTTACTTCTTAAAAGAAAAAGGTAATAAATTGTATTCTGCAAGTAAAAATACAATATTTATTGTGTATATAGTGTTGTTACTGTGTGTTCTCCACCAGCATCTTCTTGATTGTGCATCTGTCTTTGTAGTTATTTAAAAGTTCCATTGTAAAGAGGGTACTTTGCTTCACTTCCCCCTTTTGTTCAGCCAAATTTTGCTGAATATTTTCTGTGTTATTTGCAAATTGCACTTGGCTGAATGTGATTAATTCTAATCAAATTCAGTTTACTCTGGTAGAGCAGCTGGAACAAGCCTAAGTGGTACTTGCTTATGTCTGTGAGTTGTCTGAGAAGATGGTGGGATTGTCAATCACATGGTCCTAAGGACATGGAGTGTTGGTATCATGCTTACACGTACACCTTGTCCTGCCTGTTCTCTGGCCCTCACACCTGGCTGCTCACCAGTTTTTAGCAGAAACTGTTGTGCTCTATTTTCCAGCTATTTGGGTCTAATCAGCTGCACTGCTCAACGCCCTTCTTGTGGAGGGCGGGATTGTGGATACCGGTGTTCTCTATAAGCATGTAATGTACACTAATTATGTTAATTTGTTGCATTGCAGATGGCCCAGTGTTGATTACTGCTTCAGGATCAGGAGAGGCAGTCTGAAAATTAAACATGTAAAGTTATCAGATGTTCATTACACCACAACCTAAACCAAACATTATTTCGGATTCTGTCTTTTCTCTTGACACGTTTGCATGGCTTCCTAAAGAGCCAGCATGCAGGCATCTAGAGAGAAATGTAATATTCTGAATCTTTTAAATGTGTATGGATTTTTAAGTGCAGTACCGTATTTTTCGCACTATAAGGCGCACGTAAAAGTCTTTAACGTCCTCAAAAGCCGTCCGTGCGCTTAATAGTCCGGTGCGCTTAAAATATGGTTTATTTCTGGTTGTGCTCACTGACCGCGAAGATATTTTGTGTGGTACAAAAGAATATTTGGGACATGAGACGCGATGCGCGACTAGAGTTACAGTACTCCGGAACCGGAAGTCCCAACAACATGTGTGCAAAGCATTCTGGGAACAGTAGTCTTCTGCTACACGCGGCGCACGCGAAACTTTGTCAAAATGTAAACAACATTTTCAGTCAGGCACAACGCAAACACCTATCCGGTAAATGAAGGACCCCAAGAAACTGGAAGGTCCCAAGATGGCTACTACCAAGAGACCATTGGATCTGTTATATTATCACAAGAAATGCGCTTACAAGGTAAATTATCAGTCATCTGTGGTCAGAGGCCGGAAGGCAGGAAGGCCGGTATCATCACTGAACTGCCGCGTGGATCCGAGATCCGGCATCACATGACCAAAGAGATTTTAGCACGGAGCACTATCGGCGTTTTGGCTGCTTTTACCATTATGCGCCCCAGCAGACATTAAACCGGGACACACGGGACAAAGTCTGTGCGAAACCAGGACAAATGCACCGGAACACGGGACGTAAACAATCGGGGCTGTCCCAGGTAAATCAGGACGTCTGGTCATAGCTATGCGGGATGTACTTCAACTGCATTTGAAGGATTTGATGACAAGGAATGAACTGAAAAAGTGAGTGTATTGTGTTGTATTTTACGTGTTGCAACTGAACGAGGCTGGGAGTTGTTGTGAATATGCTAACGTGTCTTTTAGCGGTAGCAGAGTGTGTTCTGTGTTTGTATTTTATGTGTTTACAAGTGATCTTGACTGAGAATTGATTTGGATATGCTAACGTGTCTGTTAGCGATAGCAGAGTGTGTTTTGATGTTGAACAATGTTGAGTTGAACGCGTTTAATAAAGCTCTGACTCTGACTTATCCGTCTGTTTTGTTTATCTTATGCGCTTTATCGTCCGGTGCGCTTTATGTATGGACCAGTACACATGGTACACAGATAGCTGATGGTGCGCTTAATAATCCGCTGCGCCTTTTCGTATGCAAAATACGGTACATGTATTGGTTGTTACAGTGTCATAAGAAAATGCAGCGTCATAAATTAAATTGCTCTGATTTGAATCTAAAACATACACAATTTCTTGCATTGCATCTTTCTTCACTTTTTTCATTTCATTTTTTTGCATTTGGAGTCAGAAGACTAAGAACATAGCCTACGGTTAATGCCAATCCTATGGGAAGCGTGACATTCTGGTTGTGTCAAGGTGCAGCCCGTGTGAGACGAGTCAGTTCTGCGATGCTCATTACTGTGGCCATTGAAGCAGGCTAGTGTAGCCCCAATCTCTCCTTTAAACTTGGTAAAGTGAACCCTTGCTGATGTCCAAATGAATAGGGCTCTTTCATAAAGCCATGGCCATTGAACTCTAGAGACAGAATATAGCCTTAAGTCCTGCAACCTTTGTGGCTGGGGGTTCCTGCTAGGCATGATTCCTGTTTAGTGAATAAGTGGGGTAATTATGGTGCGGTTTGGGCCATGCAGCAAATGTCACCAGCAGATAAACAGTGGGAGCAGCCCTGCTGTAAAGGCCTGATTTATTCACCCTGGACCTCCTGTAGCCTGCAGATGAATTGGGAGCATTTGAGTGGAAAAAACTAACTGGCTTGTCTTGATTCCCTGCAGTTCAAGGATGCATATAATTAGAATAAACGTAGTTAGTGGATCATGCTCCCGGTTATTTTTACATAGTCACACACTGTAATTTCACAGATTTCTGAAAGTCAATTAAGTGCTTAGTTTGATCAACAAGACATAATAAATATTCTAAAAGAATGACCAGTGAAGTGTCAGACTGAGAAATGAATCAAGGTGGACCACCCTTTCACAACCAATCAGCCCAATCAGCTCTCATCCTGAAATGTTACAATATAGCAACGCACATGGGTTGCAAGTCTGGGCAACCCTGCTTAAAATACTTCCTCTGCAACCCAGCCTTGGATAAAGTGGATGAGTTGCTATTCTAATGAAGCATAATGTTTAGTGAATCCTTTAAGAAAAAAAAAGAAAAAAATCCTCAAATAGGATCTCTTGTTTAACATGGCCAGGAGATGATATAGCCAATGAAGATCATTACCCATCACTTTCTCAAATATATATTGCTCTATATTTCCTCTAGATTAGCTTTGTCTCAAATAACAATGATAGCTTTAAGTGTCTCTAATTGAGGCTGCTAACCCTCCTTTTGCATGAAAGTGCTTACTCATTTTATCTGTCCTGTTAATAATTACATTATCATTTTACACCCCTGCTGCTACCCTGGCAAGTGAGGCCAGTGTGTGTGTCGTAGTGAAAGCTCATTATTGGAGCTGAATTATGTGCAGTTTATTGATCCCCATGGTGGATTATGGTGCTCTAAGTTAGTCTAGACAGAATAGTTAGCCAGATGACAGGGAGGAAACAGAAAGGCCTCAGGGGGAGATCCTTGGGCTCACTTAGTAATTAATGCTGCCAGGTAATGGAATTTAATTCGAAAATCCAGCAAACCTTTGACATTTGCGACACAGTATGAAATAACATTACCTTAATGAGTCGGTCAAGACCAGGAGGAAGGCTTTACATGGTATTTCTTTGATATTTTTCTTGATTTGGCCTAGTAACAATACATGTTAATATTTGTGAAACGCTTTCGGGAAAAAAAAACAAGGGCAAGGAAGCTTGAAGTCATGAATCATGTTCATTCTGTCAGGATTTACCAAAATGTCTGTCCTACTTTGTAGTTCATGAAGGTGATGTGTTAACATGTGTTACCATATTGCCAGAGTGTACTGCCAGGAGCCAAAGTGTACTCTAAAGGCTGGCCCTCATAAAGCACTGGATCACCACCAGGCAGATTGCTGCACCTGTTAGAGCAACCCTTCACTGATACTACGCCAAGAACTTTGCCCTGCAATGAGGCAAATGTGTTGCTCAAAGCCCCTGTGTGTCTTTTGTGCGCCTCCTAATGTCCTTGGCTCAAATGTTGTGTGTTAGTAAATGCATATATGTGCATGATGAATATGGGCTGTGTCTACAATGGGAGGCACTGAGTGATTCAGAGGGGCGAGCAGGAGGAGAGTGAAGCCGTTGATTAGACCGGTTTTACTGCTCCTTTGACGACCTAGAAAACCACGGCTGCCCTGACCTTGCATAGCACAACCCTTATATATCTAATGATCTCTGAGCACCTTAATGATACAATGTGTTCTTGCTCACCCTTTCTCCCTCCATTTTGACTATCCTCCTTTTATGTTCCTTTCCTCCATTCTCTCTTTTTAGAACAAGCACACACACACAGACGTGTCCACATTCACACCCTCACAGTACATAGCCCTGAAAAACCCAGTCAGCAGTTTGGGGTAGGAGTCTAGCAAATGAGCTGTCCTATTGAAATAGAAAGGAGAGTGCTCTGTTCTGCAGAAAATGCTGCTATGGCAAGCCTTAGAAAAGAGGGACGAAGGGGAAATTGCTTGTTCGGACAAAGAAACATGAAAATGTCCTTTCACTACAAATGTACCAATTTACATTGAAGAGACTAGATATCTATTTCTTAGATGCTCTACTTTTCGTCTTCCTTTTTATGTCACAAAATGCCTCTAAATGCTGTAAATGGTTTGAGAAATGCTATTCAATTTAATACCTGCTTTTTCAATTTCTTTTTTGGGATTTTAAATGTGTGCTGTGGAGTATAGCAGCAGCTAGTTTTTCTATATTTTAAAATGTAATAGCGCTCTGCATATTTCTTTCAAAAATGCTAGCGTTATGTGATGATACTCCAAAGGCTATAGCAACAATGGGTCACCATAAAATTTACAAACCATTCCAAAGTCCAGATATAAATTGTATTGTTTATCCTTTTTACATGTGCTCGTACAGGAGATATTTCAGTATTCCACTGTTGCTGTTAATTCCCTCATTTAGCTCACTTAAAACACAAATCTCCACTGGCGCTTGTATTTGCGCACCGCTTCGGCACAGTAATTAAGATTCCATTCTGGCTCTGAATAGAAATGTGAAGACGGAGGGTTATCACTGGACTTCACTACACAATGAAACACCTAGAGTGACCTCAAACCTAGCCAATGGGCCAACAGGGTCCTTCTAGCACCTCTCTTTTCCTCCGGGCATCAAGCTGTGTGGTCTGCTCTCTCATTACTCTCTGTGTGAAGGCCTGGGTGGTGGGTGGCAGGCTGGGGAGGAGCGGAGGAGGGCTTCTGTCCCTGGATGAGTGAGTGCGGATAAGAAGTTGTTTGAATTCATAATTGTGTTCTCGTGAAGGGGACAGATTTGTAAAGCAAGGCTGGGTTCTTTGTGTGGCAGTGCGAGTCCAGCGGAGGGTGTGAGAGGCTCAAAGCTAATGTAATCTACGCTATTAGAGAGGGTTAATTAGCTGCTGAACTGGAGCCTGAAGAGCACGCAGGGAAAGAGGGGAGACACGCATTGAGATAGAAGGAGGCCGGGCGGCGGGGATAGAGAGGTCTTGAGGGAGTGATTAGTGAGCGTTTGTTGTAATAGAGCCACACAGTCAATAAGGCTACTCCTCTGAGGACCAGGAGAAATCCAGAAGAAAAGAAAAAGTGGCGAGAAAAGTTTCACCTCATAAAAAATGCTTGGAGGTCAGCTGTGGTGACATATGCTCTGGCTCAAGAGATGAGGATTTATTATTTTCATTTTTAGAGAAAACCAATTAAAATGATTTTTGTTTCTGTATCTGTACCCTTTACATTTACATTATTACCAAATGTAAATGCTAAAAAAACAACACAACCTATTTATTATTTAGTTACTTTTTATATTATTGATACTTGCTCAAGTGAGTATCAAGTTTTGATAGTTTTATGCCTGGTGTAAACTGACTCCGGTTCGTGCAGTTCCCACAGGACTAAGAAAGTACTTAAAATCAGCGTGCCCTGTTATACTGTCTGCTGCGATGCAGTTTAAGAAGTTTATCTTTGCGTCTGGTGCGACTTCCAGGTCATTAGACAAGTGCTCTCCCGCGTAACCCCCGCGTAAATCTGCGTGGCGATCGTCAAAAACGGACCAGAGTTGAAACCTGCAATCTGCAAGTAACCTGCGGGTCCCCGAACTGCACCCGGACCGGAGTCAGTGTACACCAGGTGTTAGTTAGGTCTATGCTGTGCAATTAATCACATTTTCATTGAGATCAATAAATGAGAAACAATTTCTTATTGTCAATGAGAAGCTTAACCGACTGGTTCACAGCTAATCCTCAGTAACAATATGTAGTTCAAACTTGGAGGAAGAAATAAGAAAAATAGAAAATTGTTTAAAGAACAATGCAATATTATTGAATAGTGAATTCATAAATGTAACTAAGGCCAATGAGAAGAGTGCAATATTAACTACACTTTCGGTGCTATTTGGGAGAGTGCAATAGGAACTGTATTTTAAGGACATGTAGAGGTTGACTGGCTATGTGCAATGTAGATGTGAATATGTGTAAGGCCTTCTTTTCTGTGGATTGTGTAGCTCTCGGTCAGAGGAGTGGATGTACTGACTATTAGTATCCAAATTTATCCATTTAGACACAATAAAGGCTTATCTTATTTTATTGCAAGCTAATGTTATTAATAATACAAATACATTAAAAAAATATGATAAATGCAATGTAATTTCACCCTGACCTAGTTTAAGTATAGATTAGCATCTGAATACTTTTTAACAACCTTTCTACCTTTCTGGCTAATTGAGGCTGTTTTTCTAACACTAGTCATCCCCATATCTCCTGGTAGTTGCCCATCCTCTTTTTGCAACATCTATTGTTCCTTTGAGCCTTTTTTCATTTAAGAGCGTTTGGGCCTTATCCCCAGGCATTCCAAACACACAATAATGACCCTTACCTAATTGATTTAGTTATTTGTGTTTGTATTTTGATTCTTTTTTGAAGCTTTTTCTTCATCTTAAGGTGAGAGCCGGATGAAAAAAAAAACTCTGTGTAGAGTTATACCCTCAATTTAATAGCAGACTGAGGTGTTTCTCCAGCATCATCAGATCAATGGAGAGTAAATAGCCCACACTTCTTGTTTCACCGTGCAGTATTGATCTTTTCCTCAGCCTCGACTTCCCTTTTCCACCGGCTTCTTGTGTCTTTCAACCCGAGGGACAGGGCTGATTGCCATAGATTGGACAAGCTTACAAGCGCATGATGAGGAACCTAGGCTTTCTTTTCTTCTCATAGGCTGTTTCATTTTTTCTTCTTTGTGGCACTGGCATGAACACACAAGACAGACAGACATACACACAGGGACTTAAAAACAGCTCCACCGCCATCAAGGAGTATTTCTTTCTTGTTTCTCCTGTTTTTCCACCTTCATCTGGGAACTACTGTACACTGCTGCTGTACCGATCTTTCGAGGAGCTTGCCTCGTTGATGGAGCTTAACAAGACGGAGAACTTGATAGATCGTGCCTCTTCACCTCATCAGGAACTTTATTCTTTCCAGATGGCGCCACATTTGTTTCATAGCATTCTACCGTTCATGTGGCCTGGCCTGATGAGACTAGCACTGCGACTGCTCGTGGGTAAGTCTTAATGCTGAAGTCCTGTAAGCAGTGATGGGAGCAGAGATGACGAGGGGGAAGCCCAGCCTATTCCCAGCCCCCTTGTGGCACTGCATAGGCAAATGAGGGTCACGAGATTCAGTCAACCTTATATGCATGTTCTAAGCACAAATAATATATACAATCAAGTGTTTCTGATGAATGTTTCTGTTTGCCTCTTACAGAATAGTTAGTTAATAACTTAAATGTAAATGATCATTTTTAATCTTCGAAGCAACCGGGTGTTCTCTTGTATGCAATATAACAAGTATAATAACATAATCTTTATTGCATGTTGTGTGGTCTTTTTCATCCCAGGCTGCAGAGTAAACTCTTGTACACGTGCCGCAGCATGGCTCAGGATCAATATGGAGTGTGTTTATTGAATTCTGTATTTGTGTTTGTGGAGGACGTGCATAAACTAGCTGCAAGTGATCTAATGTGCTTTTAAGGCTCATTACGAGCCTGCTGGCCTTATAGATATGCTTTGATTTGTTAATTTGTTAATACCTCAATCATGCACTTGCTTATATCTGATCCATGCCTGATTTATATTTCATCTCCACAATGTAATGTTCAAGACACGTGTGCTCTCTTGTATCACAGTGTGTGGTTTAGTTACTTTAAATGGGAGAAAATTAGTGTAGAGTATGACCTTTTTTCTTCTTCAGATTATTGACCCTTTGATCTAATTTCAAAAACATAGTTTTTCTGAATGTATTTTATTTTACCTCTTTTTCTTAAGTACCGGTAACCCATGTCCACCCTTTATGCCCCCCTGCACCCCCCACATACCTGAGGAGACACGCACAGATCCAGTATCTCAATACTCAATGCACACTTCTGGGCTCCGTGTGTTTGCATGTGATATTTTAGGCGACTCTGGGAGGGATGACAGTTCTAGCTAGGCCTATTAGGTAACCCTCAGGGTGCCCTCAGCACTGATTTGAGCACCATTAATTTTCTATTATGGAGTGTTGAAGATGTGCCCTGTGCAGTCATTCACCTGGCTTATTGAGTCTCACACGCACCAATTGTGGACTTTTCCAGGGCAGTGTTGCTGGAGGTTTAGTATGACCCCTCCAGGGAGCTAATTTATTATTTGCAGATATCGATCTGGCAGGGTAGGCCAGCCGAGCCGTGGCCCATGTTGACTCTGCTCTAGCCCCTGGCGTCTTTAACCCTTTCCAGACAAACACAGACAGACTGGAGATAGATAGTTAGCAGCCATTACTTTATTAATTGCTGTTATTGCTCAATACTTTGCTTGTTTGATGTAAAAAGTTACCAGTAGGGGAAGGATAAGATTTTATCTCTGTGTTTTTTCCTCTTTCGAACAGACAAGTATGTATGTACTATACACTCACAAAAAAGCACACTGTCTGGCCTGTCCAAGGGAAATAAAATCACAGTTAAGAGGAAGGAAAACAAATTTAGAAGGTCAGACAAAACATTTATCAAGCTGTGTATGTCTGGTGGGTAAATAACAGAGGGACAGTAAAGGGCATGACTCTGAAAGCACCAGATAACCACAGCGCATCATCACACACAGTCTCCACGTTCACAGTGAGAACGGATATTTCTCAGAGGGTCGCCTCTGGAGCATTTGCTAATATTCTTTCTCTTGTATTGCTGTTTTATTTTTGAACATTAAACTGAGTTATTATGGTATATACCCTTGAGACTAAAATGTAAGCTATCGCAAAGATAAAAAGCCATAAGAAGAGGTAGTGTGGAAAAGGTGAACCATTTATCATTTATATAATACTATTACATACTATATAATTAAACACTCAATTTATCTGTAAAAGACAATCCTTCACTATTGTAGTATGCATGTGTTTGCAAACTGGCTCAACCTTTAGTAATGTTACTCTTTTTACATCTGTGCCTCTATGTCCATAGCCTTTCCGTATGTGTAAGACTGTCTGTGCTTTTTAGTTAACAGCTTATTAGATATGCATCATTTTACCAGCAATACTCAAAGGTTTAATTGAGTCCAAAGTGAATGGTACTCCAGGTAGATGTCTAAAAGGGAATATTGCTATTACAATGAACAGAATATCCAGATGTGGTTTGATTTTCTCTGTTGGGACATTGGCTTGACTTTGATGTCCTTATCCAGCACAAACACAGTGAGCTGCACCATCTGCCTGGAGCACTGGTATTTGTAAAAAACATACACCAAAATAAAACACACACGTTTATGCCAAGGGACCAATAAGCTTCTTCCCACAGGCCTCCTCAAGGCCTCCTCACAGCCTCAGCCCCAGACTTGCACTGTCCCAACCCTAATTGGTATTTAAAGCTCTCACAAAATCTCGTAGGTCAAACGGTCATGCGTGTCTGTTGCCATGTTTTTTTAAAAACTGCTAAGCCCATTTCACAAGTGCAGAGTTTACCTAAGAGGAGCAAAGAGGAAATTCACAGACTGTTGAGCTTTGGGGGTCGCCAGCGATGACTAACCTAAATGGAGGTGAATGATGACAGATGTCCGGAGTGGATTCATGAGAGATAATACACCAACATTTTCTGTTTTATACTGGTTGTTATGATAGTATTTTACCTGATCTTTATAGCCCAGAACATAAAATAAAGGTCAGGAAATTTCCCATGGCTGAAAGTACCCCCAACCTGTCCTGAATTGTCATTTCTGGCTCTGTGAAGACCATTTCACGGTTGACAAGGTTGTCTCTTGTTGAATTTGGCACCACCTCAAAAGTTGGCCTGTATTCATCTTCCACATTCATGTGAACGTGAGGTGCAGGTCAGGGAGAAGACATCCCTGATGAGGAAACATGATGTAGTGAATGTTCCACTGGCCGGCAGCCGTCTGTGAATGCTCTTAAAGTCAGAAAGGATCCAGGGAAGATTCTGTGTGCCCCTTCCCAAACTCTACAGTCCACTGTGTGTCAGAGTGAGGTCCAGGGAGACTCTGCAGCTGCACATTGAGAGGAAGCAATTTAAACGTTATTAAAAATCATTCCCTTGATTTAAATAAGATACCAGACAATCAAATGCAGACTGTGGTCTTAACTTTTCATTGCATCATTTATGGATTAAATCTGGTTCATTGTATACAGTATTACAGTAAAATAAGGTACATGTGTCAAACAAATAGGTAGGGACAAATTGGCTATGGTATTAGGAGACCTCTAAAACCCTTTCCCTACTTTTCATATTCATTTAATATTATTTGAACAGACAGTTAGTTTTATCAGACAAAAAAAAAAATAAAAAAATACGATAAAGCAACAGTTTAATAGATTCATCTATATAAAACAATGGACATGAGATTAATTACCTTGACATTTTTTGATGATAACAGTGTTTGACTGGTGTATTGTTTGATATATATATATATATATATATATATATATATATATATATATATATATATTAAACTAATAAACTATTGTACTAAGAAGTTTATATTCTTAATTTATTGCACCTCTGTGGTGCCAGCATGCAAACATATAAGGTCACTCTAAGAACACTCTTGATTGTAGGTGAAAGGGATGTGAATATAATATATTTGGCATTTGGAATTGAAATGAAATATATTTCATTAAGTTATCTACATTAGCCGGGGAAACTATTATGGCTTATTTCTCCTTACAGGAACTGTTGTCAATAAGCTTCATCTAGACCTCTCTGACACGCTGCTGTCTCATCCCTAATCAGGACAATCTGTTTTCACAAAATGGACATACTCAGATACTATTGACAGGAATGTATCATTTTATCTCTACAGTGTCTTACAAATGCAGAGCAAATCAGCGGATGTTCGTGTGTTTAGGCAGACACCATGACAACCAGCTAGATTTGGTTAGCCCTGTGCCAGCAATTTGCACTAAGTTACGCTGCACACTAATTGGCTGCTACCTGGCTCCACATCACTAGCATCATTGAACAAGATGAAGATCTGGCTCAGTCTAACAGTGAGCTCTGTAGTGTTGGCTGATTACCTTCAAATTCAAACGAGGACGAGGAAGAGAAAATATCCCGTCCTCTTGGCACTGAGAAGTAGAAATTCATCCACAACTCTATTAGTTTAAAAAAAAAAAAAAGTAGTTTTTAGTTCTTCTTTTCAGATTGGTCCTTTCCCATAAGGTGGTGTCTTCCTTACATATCCATATGGACCCAGATGACCTCATGGTTTCATATGATTTCAATCCTTTCTTGATTGTTCCACAATCAGAGGAGAGGACGGGAAGCTCCAAATAGAAGTATATAGGAAACCTACACACACGGACCAGTACCTGCTCCTTAGCTCTAACCACCCACTACAGCACAAGCTGGGAGTGATCAGAACACTACAACACAGAGCACAAGAAGAGCCCACCAGCTCAGAGGGCAAGAGGAAAGAGGAAAAACACGTCCGGAATGCTCTCTCAGCCTGTGGGCTCTTAACAAAGTGAAGAGAACCAAAATGTAGGACAAAAGGGCCAAAAGGGATCACTTATGTCTAGGGACTGTCGGAAAACATGAAATTCCTGTTTATTTGAAACCAGGCATCACTTAAAGACAAAAACTGTTTCACCCTTAGGACAATTTAGTGTATTCTATCCAATGCAGTGAAGAAGATTCTAAAGAGTGGTTCATAGGTGAGACTAAACAGCCACTTCACAAGAGGCTTTATCAGCACAGAAGACATGCAAATTCAGGACCCCAGAGCGCGTGCATCTTCATCTTAAAGCCACAAACCACTTAAAGACAGTGAGGAGAAGATTCTAGGCAGGGAAAAAATATGGTTTAAAAGAGGAGTTAAGGAGGAGATCTTTGTTAAAAAAGAGAATCCGTCTTTAAACAGACATGGAGGTTTAAGATTCAACCTTCCGGTTATATATATAGTATTTAGTATAGTGTTTTGAAACACTGGTGCGGGAAACGCAATAGGATGTTTATAGCCCATTACAGGGTTGTTAGAAAAGAAGAGCAAAGAAGAGTAGCCTCCAGTGAAACCAAAAACTCCCTCAGTATGTCAGGAGGTCCCGCCCGGTGGGCAGGGCTAACTGAGTAGGACATAAATCTGAGTTCCCAGGCTCGATTCGCAGATTGAGAATGACTCTTCCGTGCATCTGTGTCCATCCATCCATCCATCCATTTTCTACCGCTTGTTCCCTTTCGGGGTCGCGGGTGACTGGAGCCTATCCCAGTGACTTCGGGCCTTAGGCGCCACAATATTTTGCCACATCTATAAGTATAGTCTTAGCACTTACACTGTAAAATATAGCTGCAGGCGGCAGTAAAGAAAAAAAAAAGTCACAGCAGACACAAAAAGCCAGAAAAGTCTTGCTGCAAAAACTATTACTCATGCAATAATTAAGTTTCTTGATATTTTGGGAGTTCAAACAAGCTGTATGTAAAGAAAGGTTGACAAAGATGACCACTGCTCTGCAAACGGGCCTCTTCTGGCTCACATCCCTCATACAATGTGAGCAGGTCAGCGTATCCGTCCATTGTTCTGTACAGTCATGAGCGCAGTTCAGTCGCACAGAGTTGTCATCTAGCCAAAAAATACACAGAGGCACAGCTGACCAGTAAACAGATGATATGTGGAAACTGTGGATCCAGAGTTGCAATTATCCACCTGAAAACACAGCCGCTGTGCAGAGCTTCATATATATAAATAATAAATGACTGCTTGAAAAAATTAATTGTGAAAAAGTATAGGCCCTGAAAAATTTACTTCAGGGACCAGTATCAAAAAGCAGGAATTGTTGAAGAAGATATTATTACAGAACCGGTATCGAAAAGAATCAAATGGCACCCAGCCCTACCCTTAAGGGCCATGTGACCGATGGTTCCTCAGTGTGTTTGGACCCGGAGGAGCAGATTGATATTAGCACAAGAGAAGATTTATACTTGGCAACGGGCTGTTTCGTCACCCATTGTTTCGCATGTGCCCTGTCAAGCCATGCTTCCCAAAATGCATCACTGCAGCATAACATCACTCGCTGTTGTTTGTAATGGGAACTCATGAACAGTCAGCTTCTTACACTCTAAACATAAATTTACAGTTTTAATGTGGTTTGTCAGAATAAAACCCAACATACAGAGCCAAGGAACCAGTGAAGGCCTGCGTTGTCTGTTGCCAACACTTAATAAAAGTGTCTGTCTACCTCTTAGCCAAGAGGAATGTGTCCCTGACGACGAGCCAGATAAATGCGGGACCTCTGGCTGTGTGGTGGGAGGCTGGAGCTCGGGGAACAGGGATTTAACCTTGAGATATAAAGCGCCCAATAACTTGTTTCCTCTTTCATTCGTAGCATCTCGTTACTAACTTTGTGAGTTGTGCCATGCCAAAATGAGATTCCTTTTGGCATTTAGCTGCAACTGATTGTGTTTGGATTTATTACAGATTGAATTTGTTTTGTGACTTGACACTTCTCAGTATCACTACAGCTGGAATTTAAAGTCAGTCTTTGTTGGAATATTTGTCATACTTGCCTCGAGTGAGAATTTTAGTCTTCTACTAATTTATTTGTACTCATTATATAGTACTTTTTTATTTAATCAACTTTTACAGTCTCCTTTCCTTTCACTTTTACCTTCAGGGGTTACCGCTGCAAATCATCTGCTTCCTGCGACATACTTTTTTCTTTTTTCTACTTTACTATTATGTATAAACCAGGACACACTAAAAATATATACCGGTATAGTAAAACAACTGACAAAAGATTGTGTATTAAAGGCATAACAGTAATCATCAATCAATTTAATTATAAATAACAATTGAAAAAATCTACATGAAATGTTATGTGCAAATGTTTGATTTGTAATTTTTTTATACAAAGTGAAGTGTATTTCAATTAGTCAAAGAGTAAATGTTTTGATGTTATCTCATTTAGTGTTTGTTTGCTGCAGACATAATTTGGAATATGGAGTAAATCTTAATGTTAGTAATTTAATCTCAGAAATTCCTTTCATAAACTTGTTCTGTATCACATGACTGTTGGTGTTTTAATGGTCTCATCTTGGAACATCTTGTTATTCTCAATACAAAAATGTCTATATTTGCAAAAGACCTACAAACTTTAATTAAACTACCTACGCATATTTGCCCACATACAGCCATTCTCCATCTGGAACAAAGCTGTGCCCCCCTCCCGCATAACACATCAAGAAAGTCACCAGTTTGCTAAAGAGAATATTATCGAGCAGATTACTTTACTTCCGTGCTGCTTACTCTCATACACTGTAGACTCATAGCCTTTCATGCAGATGCTGACACCAAAAAAATATAGCATTACTGCAATGATGTAAGGCAAGGCAAGGCAAGTTTATTTGTAGAGCACACTGCAGATGAAAGCCAAGAGACATATTCCCCCAAGAGAGTTTGAGAAAACAATACATGCTCTTATAGTTCTAGATTGGACTGCTCCTTTGGCTTGGACCAGCCCTGTCTCCGCCGCTTGCAGGTGCAAAATGCAGCGACTCGCCTGTTGACAGGGACTAGAAAGCGGGAGCAAATTAACCCTGCGCTTGCTGCTTTTCATTGGCTCCTTGTGACGTTTTGGATTAAGGTCCAAATTATATGATATGTATTGACCTCACCTTACTTGGCCGAGCTCTTACTGGCCCACACTGCCAACTGCTTCTCTCTGTCCCTTGCTCCAGACTGAGCACCAGAGGAGACGGGCTATTTTCTGTGTCAGCACCCAAACTCTGGAACCACGAGTCTCCCTTTGCACATCAGAGCTGCACAAACACTAGAGCACTTTAACACTCTACTAAACTCACTTTTATTCTGTGGCCTCAGAAAATAATCTTTCTTGGTAATGCTCACATGTTATTGATGTTGTTTACCCTTATGTGTTATTAGTGAAACTATCAGTGCCCCTGCTCAGCACTAAAGTTTGACTCAAGGCTGAATGGCCTACAATTGTGTTTCTATAGTGACATGTTCACCTTGAGGTCACTCATTTAATTCCGAAATCATTTTACATGAATGTTGCTCCAAATTAATATTTCTGGTGCGTTATTTGAATGTAATGAGTGCATTTTATCCTTTACTTTTTATGTTGGTGATAATGATCTGCCATGTTTTTTACTGTAATACTGTAATATCTAAGTAAAAATGCTAAAATTATCAGAGTTTGATCAAACCAGCCGAGTTTGATCACATTCCATACACTTTATCACCAGGCAATACCAGTGTCTTACACAATTTTGAACTAACGGTATATATTATTTACTCTAAAATATATTTAATTAAAAAGCAACCAATTTGTGTGTGTTTAAACTTTAAACTTAAAGAAACAAAAAACAGGGCATTTAAGCAGCAGCCTTAAGTGGTTTTCTAGCAGTTCCATTCCAAACAAAATAAGGAATATTTATCTACACATTCACACATCAACACAACTCAGTGTGTTGTGTAGATGTGTGAATGTGAGTATATATAAAATAGCTGCCATTTAGTCTGTGGTGTGAAGAATAAAGAACAAAGCTGGTTTGGGCGGCTGTGCGATGTTTTCTGCCCTTCTCCAGCTTTGGAGAGGCCCAGTGGGGGCTGCAGTGCGTGAGGCTTGAGAGCATGGAGCACAGGGCACTGTGTAGGCCGCAGCGCAGCATCTGCCAGCCCAGACTGTCCGTGGTTTGTTCCTTTCCCAGCACATTCTTACATAATTATCCGTGATGAACTCCTCTACAGTCAAGCCACAAATCCACATGTCAGAGACCTGGCTTACTGAAGAAAGCCACGCAAGACCTTGAGGATGCACGAATACACATAGACACGATATAGAAACACACAAAACAAAAAAGTTAGAGCCGTGGCAAGTGTGTTTGTGCGTTTCAGAGCCAAAGCATAAAGGGTATAATCTTGGCTTCCACATTGACACTCATCCGAGTTTAGCAGACTTTACTAGCTCCTGTCATGCCCAGCACTTTCCCCCTCGGTAACTTTCTTAAAGTCCCCATAACAAGGAACCTGCTGATACACTTCTGTCCCCAAAGTGCCTCTTTGTAAAAGTTTCAAATTCTGGATCTGTTCATTAAAACTATCTGTTCATTAAAACTTAGTCATAATCCAGTTATAATTACCTACTTCAAAAATGTTTAGACAGACTATCATATTTTGCAACATATTGAACCACAAAAATATAAAACAATGGCCTGATTTTGAGTTCAAAGAAATCTCCATCATATCCTCTTGCCATGTTTTTTTACACGTCTCTTTGGAGCTGCATTTTGCTGTGTATTATCTAGTCTGGTGCCAGCAGAATAGGAGGATGGGTTGACATTGGAGTAGTGTATTGCAAAAGACTTGAAGACCGTGCCAGCGGGATAAGAGAGAACAGTGGAGGGTGAGGGTTTCATTAGCATAACTAAGGGATGGCCAAAACCATGTTCTGGAGTGGCATATTTACGGCACCACATTTGGCAACAGCAATGTTCTTTTATATGGTTTATTAAAGAGAAAAGGCCAGGCACATGCACTATGGAGGCACTAGTCTCTGTTCTAGATTTCATTTGTATATTGTGTGGTTGTAATTGTTTTTATCAGCCTTTTTTTTGTATTTAATCGTTTTTGACTGATTCTGGTCAACCAATAGAATGTGTCATATTTGTGTGCATTGCATTTTAAAACCTGTTAAATTTACCAACTTGTGTTACTGTCTGGGGTTTTGAGTGAATGATGATCTGTACATACACAAGTTTGATTAAAGTAATTAAGAGCTGAATTATTATACTGTACATACACATACTATATAGTGGATCTGACCTGTCAAATATATGCTCAGGAATATGTTTTAGGGCTGCAACTAATGATCATTTTAGCTGATTGATTAGTCCAGCCAATTATTCTTTTGATTAATCTATTAGTTAAAGTCATGTGATGAAAATACTTTTACCAAGTCGTGACACATATTCATGTGCAATTACTGTCGTGATCACATGCAATGGTATTTATGTATTTATTTATTTGTCTATGGGAGTTTTTGTTTGTAGGAGATCTTCTACTGAAAGTGTTTTTCAGACTTCCTATAAGTGATCTGTTCTTTTCTTCTGTATCTGCCTCTGTATCTTCCTGCGTTGCACCAATGAAATTTCCCCATGTGGGACAGTAAAGGATTATCTTATCTTATCTTATTTTATCAAATTTTACCCAAATGAAGCTGAAGTGAATTAGTTTGAGGATCTGACATTTTCTGGCAATTATGACTCTTAAAACTCTTTTCTCAGCTCATGCCATGTTTTTGGAATGTATAGACCAGTTAACGATTATTTGATTACTAAATTAGTTGACAATTAAATAATTATAATTAGTTGTGATTAACTTGTTGCAGCTCTAATACATTTGATATATTCTTATCATACAGCTATTATGTGGCAAATGACATGCAGATTGTTATGTTTTTGCCTAATACTAGATTTAACATTGTGTATGTGAGCGTCTGGCATGTGTGGGGTCCGGGGAAGTGTGCTCATATAAGCCTACTACTTTTACATGTTTGTATTTTGGCTTAAGTGGCCTTTAAAAGCAATGAAATGGAAAGTGCATTCATAAGCCAATATCGGGAACGATCCCATTTCAGCCGGGCACAGAATGGTGCTCTTTGTTGTACTCCGGCCCCTTTCATGTCTCTGAGGTCATTTTCACAGAGCAAACAGGGAGACTCATTATCAACCTGCACCTGAGAGGTCAGCACCTGAACTCTCTCTCCGCGCCCCCTCCCTCTTTGACCCACCTCCCCGTCTACACCGCCCCAGCCGTGCCTCCGCTCCCTGGTATCCCTGCTCCGTGCTCGGGTTTATTAGCGCAGAACATCTTTTCCAGTGACTGAGCTTGCCCTTATTGTCTACAGTGGTCAGGGTCAAGTCAAGGGCACTCAGCCTAGATTGGAATCATTTGTCACATGGTCCCGGACTGGGGCTGATTTCAGCAGAGGCTATGGCGAGGTACACTGCGGTTTCCAGCGGCACCTCTGACATGGGGAGCAGAGGAGAGCAGGTCCATGGACTACACAGATGGCCCAGACGAATTACAAAGCAGCCTCTTGCCAAAACGCCTCCCCATTCCACTTTTTTTTGCTTGCAGATTTAAGAGGGCTGAAATTGGACACTGAATGGATCATAAATGGAACATGTTCTCTGGGTTAGGTGGATATGCATCCAAGTGAAAGGCCCTTTCTCGGACCCCCTGTCTTCCTTGACAAATTGCCTCAGGAGTAACTATAATGATCTTTTGTACCTTTTAAGTCTGGTATTTTTTTTTAGATTGTAGATTACAAAAACAACAAGAAATGTAGCAATTTAGTCACTTAGAAACTGGAGTTTTCCCCCTAGCTGTCTCCTTTATGGTCAGCAAGAGCTTGCATGAACAATGGATGGTGCTGAGGTAGCATGTGGAAAATGACTTTAATACACCATACAGAATGTCTTATTGCTTTGGTCAATAGGGCCGCAGAGAAGATGGTGTATTCTGTCGCCTAGGAAGGTTAGAGCCGTCATACGGCCATAGTGACTGATACCCACACCTTGCTTATGAGGTCTGTAAGGGCTGAGCATGCGTGTGTATGTGAGAAAAAGGGCGCAAAGTGACAGGAAACGTTATAAAGGTTACAGATGATGCACACATTGCTGTTAAGCTTTAGATTAGTCAATATATTTTACTTTTTACATCTGAACCCATTTAAGACATGACCCAAAGGGATGCTGAGGTGGTAATAAAACTGGTGTGACATGAAAAGCTGGAGTAACAAATACCACCCAAACCCCCAGTCAAATAAACAGCAAGAAGTTGAATTGTGGTATAAAATACAAAACAAAAACAAGGGGAAAATAAAAGATTGAGCATCAGGCCATTTTTGCTTGTTTTCCCTTAGAGGGGGCAAGTGTGGAGGTGAAGGTCACTGAGAGACTAAGCACACAGCTCATAAACAGCACAGCTGGAGGAATCATTGAAATATAGCCCTTTGTTTTCTTGGGGCCATAATTGGCCCTGGAGCGTTCTTCCCCTTCCCGCGCTCTCTGTCTCTCGCTCCATCTCTCGTTCCCTGCACATGTTTTGCACCAACATGGTGCAGTTTAAAAATCCAACCTGCAAAGGCTAATGACTTTAGGGTCAAAGGTCACACCTGCGGTCACAGAAACAATACACAATACAATAAATACAGAAAAAACATAAACAAACATTCAGGGAAATAAGAGTCATAGCCACAGAGCCTCCTGGACTCCCCACACACAGGCTTGTGAGTTAGTACACTCTGCCATTATAATCCTGGGTTTTGTCTTATCTCTAATTGTGACTAAGAACATTAAGTCTTTATTATTAAGACTAAACATTTTTATATTTTTTATCACATGATATGTAACAAAAACATTTATACTTTGTGTTTACATAATACATAATAATGTATTCCCTCATAAAACTTCTGAACTTTTATAATTATGAAATGTGCTACAAAATAATGTAGCAAAAATACTAACACTTTCTAATTTTCCCAAAGTGGGACAATCATTAGCTTTCCTTATCCTTATCTTTTCTTCTTACTTGTAAATGAAGTAGTGTTCTACTATCTATTATTCACAGTTGTACCTTGTCCATATTGGTACAGAAGATGGTTGGGATGGGGCCTGGTCCCAACTTGATGGCCTCCATTTTCACAGCATGTTCATTTTCATCAAATTGAAGGTGGTGGTACACCTCTTTAGGGATTAGTTCTGGGAGACGGCTGTCGCTCCTTCTGCCTGGATGCCTGAGATCTTGCAGTAGTCAGGAGAAAAACAGTATCAGATCCAGCCTGAGATAGCAAGGCTTTGCGTATAATTACCATGTTAACCTAGATGATTCTCTCTGATCTCTGCAAACATCAGGGCACGGGCCCCGCCAGGCCGGCTTAGGCACGGATCTGTCACAGTGCACTGGGGGACACTTGATGTATGTAACACTTGCTAGCACTATCTGCACACACTTCTTTTCAAACCTCTAGTGTGCCTCAGTGTATTTCTTTTCTAACCAGCCCTACTTTAAGTTTATACAGTAAATCAACCAGTATAAATAATGAATGCTTGACTTATTGTTTTGAAATGCAGACATCCTTATACTGTATTTAATAGACACTTTCATGCTTTATTACTGATATTCACCTTAAATCTTCTCTTTTTTAATCTAAACCTCAGAAAGTAGAACCATAAAAGATCTGAAACTCTTTCCTTTATCGAGTATTATCTCTTGAATGTGAGTAGAGATTCTGTCTTTGGATGCTTTGCTTCCTAAGCCTTATTGATCTGTCTGCGTTTTTCCTTTTGCCATTCTCCAAAGTCACTAAGCTTGCATCAATTCATCTTAATCTGTTTGCTCCTTAAACCCAGAACAAGACATATCTTGTTCCTGGTTGTAGGAGTCTCTCGGCTGGCTACCCTCACATCCTTCCTCAGCGGGCTTCTCCTGGGTGGCAACAAGAGGCTTTTCATATCGAATCAAGTGTTATTGAGTTCCCCTGTACACCTCCTACATTCCCCCTCTTCGTGGTTTTCTCCATTTCTTTTTTCCCTCTCCTCCATCCACTTTTAACAAAGCATTCCTTTAATGACTCTGGGATTACGGGCCAACCTTTTGCAGCCAGTCTCAGGACTAGCCTGTAATCTGACCTCATTACATCCCTTGTGACAAGCTCTTGGGTCACTTCTGAGCGACTGCATCTTATCTTGGAAGCCAAGCTACACACAAGTGCTTCTCAAGTTGGCACCTACTCTACCAGTTCAGCCATATGGGTCAAATAAGCTATTTACCACAGGATCTTTTCATCAGTTTTTTCTTCCTCCCATGTCTCCATTAGACATGAACAACATACATGAATGTTTTTTTTTAAATATATGTCTTTGAAGTTTACAGTTCAAATGTACGGTCTTAATATATTGTAAGAAACCCCTTATAACATCATGGCTAAATTCAATTGAAAAGCATTTTAGATATTTTAGAACTGGCTGTACTGACTGGACATTCGGCAAACAAAAGCATTCTCCATCGCTTTCTTACTTTAAGTGTGAATCCATAACCAGCTGTTTCTTCCACCACATACTGAATGGCTCATCTGGGCACTTCCTTTCCATCATCCCAGTTTCCATCCCTTCATTCTTCCTGCATGTGTCCCTGCATGCCTGCGTGAGCGGCAGGTGTTGACAGCAAACTGGCAGAGTCTCAGGTCTACTATACATGCCTGTACAGTTGCTCTGTTCTTTGGATGAGCAGATCCATTACATCATCTCCATCAGGACTGATTGGGGTCCACGTAGGCCCAGGACCGGTTGGCTGGCCCCAGCCCATATGCCTTTAATACAAGAACAGATGTGCTACACCTAACCAAGGTAGTCTAAGTAGCTCCTCCTATTTCTAACTTCCATGGTAACCTTTCTTTCGTCATGTTAAAATGTTTTGGTGAGTGAGGGGTATTGTTTTCATGGTTTACCTTTTTTGTTCAGTTCTTGCAGATGAAAATACAGATTTAGACATGGCAGTCACTTGTTTCCCTAATTGTATCTAATTCAAATAAATGTGTTAAAACATGTTATTTGAAGCCACAAAGAGTGAAAAAATATATAAACAACATTTTTTGCAGACCATAAAAAACAGAACTCAAGTTTAATTTCCACTAGCATCCTTCTTAGCTGTGCCAAAGCTGTCCAGCTATAATCAAGAATTGAGACTGCTGGCAGCTATTTCCTGGAGAGGGATTACGAACCCCTCCTATTGGGCGGGACAAGGCCTCCTAGTCTGACTTCATCAGCAACATGGCCTACGAGATGTAGGAAGCAGGTTAATAGACACTCATCAGACATCTGCTGCTGGGTTACCGTCCAATAATCTTCTCCCTGGATCTGCTGCCAGCAATTGATGACCACATTTCCCCCTCTAAAAGCCTTCAGTTTCCCCCCTCCTCTTCATCACCTCGCTTTTTCAGCCGCTCAGTCGCTCCTTTGAGCTGTTCAGAGGCTATGCAGAGATATACAATATTTACTTTTTTGTTACTTATCATCACGGCAACTCAAAGGGGCAAAACTTTGCATAAATTAACTTATTTCTCAGTGATTTGTTGCCAGGTTCAAGCAGTGCTTTTCAACCTTTTTTGGGACGTGGCACACTTTCTTTTATTGAAAAGAGGAACACCATCCACTAAAACATGGCACATTTTCTAAAACATTATCGAAAGGTTCCAAATTAAAATAAATAAGGTGTAAATAATGTTTGGCACTAGCATATTCCATTAGTGTCTTCTCTGGTTTAGAATTTTGCTCAGGTCATTCTAAAATTGCCAATTATAACATTAAATATGAGGTATGCTAGTGTTCTCGGGCACACTGGTTGAATCTATAGCATTTATAGATTTGCAATGAGATTATTTATTCATTTTAATTGTCAATGTTTATGAGAGCGAATGCAGAACATAATTTTGTTTGTGTTTACATGCATGTCTCATGTATGTTCAATATACACTGACCCGACCAAATGAACAAATAGTATGAAGTTGATTCGAGCTGTCTAAAAAGATTTGTTGTAAGTGAGTAACCGCTCATGCACCCTAAATGTTTCCTTTTGCCCTGACTTCTCCAATAATAGTCTGTATTGACTTTTTGCTCCATGTTGGTTGTACACTCCAGGGCCCTTAATGGCCACCCTAATAATCACAAGCACATAACTCCAGTGAAAACCATGCATCTCCTCTACTATTGATCACACTCTCAGCCGGGTTCAAGGGGCAAGTAGAGAGTTGAAACTCCTTATTTTGCAGGGTTATTTATGACTTTTCCCCCTCAGAGTGATTTTTTTTCTTCCAATGGCAGAGTGGTGTGTTAAATCCGACGTGTCACAAGATTACTCAGCTGGCCGTCAAGTGCACATGGTCAATTTGCTATGATGAGAGGAACTGGATCACACAACTCCTGGAATCTCTCAATAAAATCTCCCGGGAGGAGGGGTTACCCGTCGGCCGCGCACACACATTCAAGAGGAATGCCAATCTGGTAGTCATTTTAGCTGCCAAAATCAAATGCGTGTTCAATTGTTTCCACATTTCTTAAAATAACATTATGAGAGAGCGGTAGAGAGCGGAGGGCCAGTCCATTTAACCATGTTGGTGAGGTCAGAGGATGAAAGGTAGGACATGTGTATAGCCAGAGTTCAGCTACAGGACAGTACCACTTTGCTCCTGACTTATTCACACAAGCTCAATTAAGTCTTGTCAAAGGTGGTTGCAGATGCCCTATGGCCACTCCTTGCTGAAATTAGCACAATTGGACCTAATAACTTGGGGAATTACTAGAAAAACAGCAGGCCTATGAAGCACATGATGTAGCACTTATCTTTTGAAAACTATGAATGAACAATGTCCATGTAGATGTATAGCATTAAAGGGCTGTTTATGTTGGCTTTACCACTTCATTCAGAAAGTATGTATATGCAAAAAGTAGCGTTTATCCTCTCATTTCAGTGGACAATGTCATACTTGACTTGACTGATTGAAAGCTGGTACCCGTCTTGGGCGTCTCCATGGGAATTTAGGACATATAGAATGGGCAAAGAGGGCGTGTCCTCCGTTCACACTTCAGCAATGCCCAGCCATGCTTGACCCCTGGCCTTCACTTCTACCACGAGCGATCATATTGCCTTTCCCAGCAAGAGCGTAATGAAGTGGAGAACATTATGGCCACTATGGTTAATGCTAGCCTAATGGAGTTCAAATAGATGACGGACCTTCCTCACCCCGCTGTCAGTGGTTAAGACAAAATTAGAAACTGGAAAATGTTCATATTTTTGTACATTACCGGTGGTTTTAGCTGTGTTCAATAGGAAATCAAGGAAATGAAACTGTCTATGTTGTTTGTTTGTTTTATTGAAAATGATTTTTATCTTAGAATTAGTAATATGTTTTTTTTTTTAATTCTATGAAAAACTTGAATAAATGACTTTCCATGATGCTCTACATTTCCATAATAGTTCTGTTTGTTGAGTTACATTGTCATTTGAGACAAAAAAGAACAAATCTTTCTGAGGTGGAACTGGACAGGACATTGGTTTATATATTCCACTAAAGTCAATTTTAAGAAAATCTTCAAAGTTGAGTTTTGATTGTTGTGGTTTGTCTTGACAGATTTATGACTGTCCTACCCCATTCTGCTGCTTACATGTCCTGATAGAAAGCCACAAGCTGACAAGTTTTGCAGAAGTCTTTGTCACAGTCTCCCTGAGCCTGTAATGAGGGACTTTGGTCACAACAGATCTCTTTCTGATCCCCAGTCTGAAGTGGAATTCCTGCAGCGAGCAGTCAGCACTTCTTGACTCTGTAGCTTGCTGCTGCAAAAATCCACAAGGAGATTTGGACTTCCATTGCGGCCATGTTTGAGGCTTCTGTTTCATCCCGTGTTCAGACTGTCCTGTCTTGGCCCCTTGATTTGCACATTACTTACTCGAGATGCCAAGAGCCGCCTTTTTTTGACTTCTGACATCAGCCATCTTTAAACACTTTGTGCTTGTGTTGCATTCTGTCATATTTCTCCTCTCATGCGCTCTTTCCCCTCTCTGTCCCTTTATGGCTATCTGGCTTACAGCTGAAACTGGTTCAGGCATAAAAGGGATCAGATGATTTCAGCTGAGAAAACTCTGGTGATTTTGCATATTGCTTTGAACCCTTCGACAGCACTGTGTCCTTTGTATAGTAATGCGGTTGGTTCTGGATAGGACGGATGAGGGGGCACGAGTGTGGTCTTGTCCAGGGTTAGCCAGTTAAAGCATTATAATGTAACTTTTTGTTTACCTTCTCTATCCCCTTTTTATCAGGCAAAACAAACTATTCAGCTAGCATTTTCTAAAAACTAATGCTATTACCAGTAGTCGTATTCACCGTCTTGCTTACTGTGCTTTGTGGTGTATTAACCCAGCTTGTAGATTAAACACACCTTCGAGGTTTACAAAGTTTGCCAGCATGATCGACAGAAACAAACATCGATTTCGCGACAATTCCCAAACTCTGAGATTTGTTTTATATTGTGTTCTGGGCGTGTAGGACAGGGCCGAGGTGAATGTAGTCTGTGTTCTGCGAGGGGTCCCTGGAGGTTCCCCAGTGTTGTAGGATTGGTGATGGGCGTTTCTCGGCGTTCACACTTGATCTCTGCCCAGCCATGCTGAACCCCACGACTAGCCCCTCTTCTCCGGGACATCACCTAATCTCCACTCGATGCTGCGATGTAATGGGTTGGGGAACATTAGGGTCACTGCGGCTAATACAAAACTAATGGGGATCAAAGAGATGGCCAGCCCACCTAAAGACAGGTAAATGGGAGATCTTAACAACAAAAAGTGGGGTTGGAGTGCTTTGTGTGATGATGCGTTGCAGCTATGATAATTTAAAACAATGTACGTACATTTATATATATTATTCTTTTATGTTCCTAAATACAAGGCATCCAAATTTTGTTCCTTTAGGGTTTTATTTCAGATACAATATTTTGAGAAAAAATAACGGGTATTTTGACCAGTCAACATGAATGTTTTTAGCAATAGAGTTCCTGCACCCATGTGACGCCATTATGGCAGGGAAGATATAACCTTAACAGAAATGAAGGGCAACAAGCCTGAAGCTTTGCTTTTGGAGTTTATACTTGTCATTAAATTAAGTTGTAAATATAATACATCTTAAAAAAAAAAAAAAAAAAGCAGAACCCTTTTTGCAAGCCCTTGTGTGCTTTTAAAGAGTTTATATCTTCAATATTTATGTTAATTGCAATCTAAATCTTCAATATCTGGACATCTGATTCACTTTTCACCTTCTAATATAAAAAGTGTCCCTGGAGAAATATACTTTATTATAGAACCCTGAACATATACTGATATTGAGATTAAATAATGTGAAACTGTTGTACATGACAGCAGTCTAATTTACTCATGTCAATGTAACAAACACCCGCAAATCATTGGTTTAACTTTAGTTTGTGATTTTATTCAACTGTAAATTATGTCAATCATTCCCCAAATGAGAACCGGGACCAGATTAATGCAGAAATAGCTTACCGGTAAAAATAAATGTGAATAAATGAGGCAATTCGAAGCTTTGTAAATTCAGTAAAATGCCTTGTTTTTCTTCTGTCTTTGCCCATCATTTGTCCACTATCTCTGAAACTCTATTTGTTCATTGCGACGTTGTTAGACACTGTTTGTTCATTGCGACCGACGCTGTTAGTTTTAATGTGAATTCCTACCACCGTTCTTGCCACCATTCCTGCCCTTTAAGGTTAAGGTACACTTTATTGTCCCCTCTGCGTTTGACTCATCCTTCAATGACACTGGGGCTGACGCTCGGGGACCTTCTTGACGCTAGGAGGATTTTACCTATTGTGCGTGTTTTGGTTTGACGGGGGAAACCAGAGTGCCTGGAGGAAACACATGCAAACGCCGCACAGAAAGGACCGGGAGTCAAACCCGCGACCCTCTTGCTGTGAGGCTAGCCACTCTGCCACCGTGCCGCCATGTGGAGATTCATGATGCATGCTGGGATTGCGTGGCGGCAACTGCAGGAGCTCTAGGTTGCTCATAATTACAGCAATAGCAACACAAAGTCCTAATTGGTCAATTTCTAATTCATTTGTAGTCAGTATGAATAAGACAATAGACAATTTATTGCTAATTCTAATAAAAAAGAGAAATATAGTTGTTTGTGGTACATTTGTATAATTGTGATAATCGCCATTATACCACCAGAGGATGATGTCTTCTACTGTAAATCCATTGTTGTTTTCATCATTTATCATTTCATAATAGCTGTTTGAACACGGAATGATTAAAATAAGAAAATAATGTCTTTCCAACTCATATTTTTAAACAGTCCGCTGTTTTAATAATTATTGTGATGTTATTGCTTTGGCCATTATAATTGTGATTCATGACACAAAATCTAGATATTGTATCATGCCTAGTTTTCAGTGAGTTTTTTTAATATATATTTTTTATTTGATTAGTTTTGTTTTATGTATTTACCAAGTAGCTACACGACTTATTGAAACTATCCTGAAGCAATTAGAGATTAATTATTTGCAATTCTCATTTATAAATAATTGTTTTGAAATGAGGGATATTTCTTTTGACTTAATCCATTGATTCTTTTCCTTCACCAATCTGTCTGAGTCCGTCTGTTTCTCAGTAACTATGGGAGGAAGGCCATTATTCCAGATAGAGGTGTTAGATGTGGTGGGCCAACCTGTATTGATCGCCTGTGAGCGGACGCTGAGCGGGGGAGAAGCTCTATTTGCTTTAAAGTTCAATGGCTCTCCACTTGTGTTAGTGTTGAAACCACAGTAGCAATCAATATCTGGACGGGGACCCATGTCACGAGACACGCTCCCCATTTAGAAACATCATAATACTCTGCTTGTGTTGTTTCCCCCTGCTTCATTTTTCTCTCCGTACTTCCCTCCTTTGTGCCTTGACTGTCATGTACCCCCGCTGCATCGTACAAGCCGCTTTTTTATATTTATACTGTAGGCCGGGTTTTAGCTTTACTAGAATCAGTGTGAATTGTAATTCTAGATGATACACATGGCTTGAGGGAAGAGATAGAGCACAACGCTGGGAAGAATAAAAGGCAAACAGTCATTTGCAGAAAAGGTAGGTGTCATAAGGTAACTGATTGTATAAAAGAGCACACAAGGTGTTTGCTACAATGTGTGTGTGTGTGTGTGTGTGTGTGTGTGTGTGTGTGCGTGTGTGTGTGTGTCAGTATTTTTTTGCAGGAGATCTACAAAAATATATAATGAAATATTCTCTGCGCATTTCTTGGCTGTAGTTCAAATGCTGAGGGGAAGGAAAAGAAAAAAGGGGGCGATTGTTTCTAGTTCAAGGTGTGTAATGCACAGAGGCGTACATACATAATGGGGTATTGTCAGGGGGTTACTGCCAGGATATTAATGCCCTGGTTTGTCCATGCTATTTGGTGCAGTGTCGCTCCCTGAAGGAAACAGTGTGCGCTTGCTCCTCTAACTACTCTACCCCCTCCTCGCCCCCCACCCCCTCCCAAGGCCCGACTAGAGGTCACTCTGTTTAGCACAAGAGGCAAAGCCCATTTTCAGCATCATGCACCCAATATCGCTCCCTTCTCCTTTTGCCTCCATTAGTAAACATAAATGCCCTGTCTGGTTTTGTGTGTAGTGTTTTTTAAAAAAAAATATTATATATTTTTTTAACCTTTCTTATCGTATCATCCCCATATGCATATGCAAGAACCTGCGTGTGCATATATTTGCATCAAGACCTCACCTTTGGCAGAAACATCTCCCTGCCCCCCACTCGGCGCAATCTACCTCCGCCAACACTCCTCCCGGTAGCCTCCCAATGAACCTATTTATGTTTGAACATTTCCACTGGCATTTGAACTCGTCCCATCGATTTCTGAAGAAGAGGTGGCAGAGGCAGCTCCTTAAAGAGGTAGGAATCGAACATCTAAATATTTGAGGTCACCCGGATCATACCGGGCTGTAGTGAAAAACAGACAGGAAAAAACAGAAACGAAAGCAGGAAACTCTTGTCTGACAAAATGAGTGTTGCAGCAGGAGATGGTAGAGAAGCTGTGTAGGAACTGTCTTTCAGCCGTTGTCCACAAGAGGGTGCTGCTGGACAGTTCATATAGGCATTCACAATGAGCAGTTAAATTCCAACAGACCAATAGATCTTATATTACAACATATCTTTTCAATTTATAAAACCATGTTACATTCTCAAACAAATTATATTGCATTTCTTAAGATGGCTGATTCTTTTACCATTTCACTGTAATTACACTGCATCGAGAAAAAATAACTTCAGGCTTCCCCTAAATTGTCCATTATTTTTTTCTTCCCCAAAGTGCAATTTTAAAGTAAATGTGAATAAAATTGAGCTTTAAAATGAGAAATAAAATTGGACTTATTTTAAAATGACACTTCCCACCTGGCCCAGAATGTTCCCTTTTACTGGGTTATGTGTGTGTGTCAAATAATTCTAAAGTATCATGAATATTTGCTATACACATGGTTAATGCACATGTTTTGTACATTGTTCAAATTAACTGTGTTTGGATAAATGATCAAATCAGAGTTGCCACAGTAAAATGTGCCTCTTTCTCGATAACTTTGGTGTTTCATATTCCACTTGTTGGTTGTAGGTGTAGCTAAACTAATGGTAATTACTGATCTCTTTGCATTACATTCTTCCCATTAACCAGCTGTGTGTCTCTGCCGCTCTCCTTCACTGTCTATTTTTCCAGTGCACTACAATGGTTTGCTGCAGTGTCGTGTGTGGAGCGGTGACGGCGTCTGTTGTCATGGCGTTCAGAGCCCATGCCAGATGTCATAGTTAACTTTGAGGCAAAAAGAGAGAGAGAGAAGCATGCTAGAGGCTATTTTGTTGTCAGTGATTTAGATGAAACGGGATGTTAAAATGTTACACTTGCCCCTCAAAAAGAACCACTCTTTTCTTTTTTCCTTTTAAAAAACAGAGATAGTAGATGTACCTCAGGGTAAGCAGACATTTTATCTGACACAAAGCATTATTTCTGAACATAGATATTAGAAAAGTGAATAGATTTATGATAACAATGTTTTGTATGACTTGATTTCTATATGGGATTTCTGAGTTTTAGCATAATTAATCAGCTCATTTTCTGATATTCACAGATATTACTTTGTTGTTCAACTTATAATGAGCAAAGAAAAAACAAACCATCTAATTATTTGCATAGTATGTGTATACATGTTGTGACTGATTATATACATTGATTTAATACAAACACATATAAATTACGCTGACCGTAGTTTCTCTTCATCAGAGAAATTGTTGAATTGATTTCCTTTCCCAAAAAATAATGCGACATGGCATGTTAAGAGAACCACATAAAAGCTTATTTATGCTCCTTATTTTCATTGGGAACGCCCAAGTATTTATATTTTTAATTCTTAGTACCAAATTAACACATTGTAGTTACTGCAAAGAGCTGCTGCAAAGGAATTAGACTGTAACAGTGTACATTTAGGCAATAATTCATCAACTAACTTTTATTGGTTTAATTTATGGGGAAGCAATTTTCACCACCAGCACTGTGGTAAACATCGTTAATCAAAATACATTATTATAATGAAGCTGTTTTAAAATGTTTATTGAAGAAAATAAAAAAGGGCTTACCCTTGCTTTCCACATCTTACCATTGTCATCATAATTAATCACTAAATTGATGCTTGCTCTTTGCCAATGCAGATGAGACGGGTGCCAGCCCAAGAAGAATAGTCAGATTATAAATTAAACAACTGGTATAGGTAGGTTTAACCTTAAGTGATGAAAGAGTGTGTAATTATTACATGAGTGGGCCAATGCTCTTACTGTCTTCACAGAGTGGGAGACGACAGCCAATTAAAGCACGCATATAATGGTCAAAGGAATTGCCTCATCCTTATTGGACAGTGGGTGGCCTGTTTGTATTATATTATTGTCACTTATTGTTTCACAAGCATATTTCTGTTATCCTGGCTAACAGTAACCTCATGTATCTTATCTTAAGTACATATGTATCTGACCCGCTCACAAAGGAGCCCCTGACTTTGAACAGGTATTACGTCAGTGAACTACCCGTCCCAGTACAGTCTGTGTCATTTTGTGACCACCTCTGTGCGTCCCCGTGTCCCACAGCGGGGAAGAGGATCACTCAACTGCCACCTCGTTGAATGCCATTTGTTAATGAAGGCCAAAGTGTTAGGTGATAAATATAGCAGAAGAGAAATGGCACTTGTAAGTGATCTCATTTAGGAACATTACATTTGAATTTATTGGGGTACTTAGAGGGGACAGAAAGGCCGTGACTTGCAGGGTACAGCAGGCCGATGCATATGACTTATAATAGACATTTAGGTCAGGCGACTTAGCAACAGGGATATAGGCAGCAAAGATATCCCTTTATAGCATACTGTGCAGTGTGATGTACTTAAATCTTTAAAAGTGAAGTGTGTATACATTTCAGTGTAGAAGTTCTGTTAAGTGTGCAGAATATGATATCAGAGAGTGTGAATAACAGATTAAGCAACTAAAGTTTTATTATAAACATCATTATGATGTACTGTGTCAGTCTACATTTTAATGCCTTGCTGGATTTGTTAAAACATTTAAAAATCATTACCATCATAAAACAGCCTGTAAAGCCTAGTATACAAGGCTAACAAACAGAGAAAAAGAAAGTGACTATGGGTGGGCAGTGATTTGTGTAGGGGCACCGCTTTCACTTCTGGACTGTTTTCTCTCATTCATAATCCATGCTCAGGAAAAGAGTTGCCTGTTTGCTTTAGTTCGCAGCAAATAAATGTTTGGTTTGATGCTGTGACTACCTTAGTAGCTTTTAGACATTGGCAAAGCGCAACAAGCTGAATAAAATACCCCGCAATGCATCTAGCGGCTTGGCACAATTTGGATCGCAGAAGACGAACAATATATTCAATCCATTTCTTGGCCCTGGTACATTTAGTAAATACAGTGCGTGCTTGGTAAGAAGGATGTTGACAGAAAATCAAAAGCAATGTAGCTGCAGCGTCTCATAATGGCGACTAAGCTCTACTTTACACTCCTGTTACAAAGATGTACGATTTGAAAACAATCATTGCCTTCATGAGAGCTTGTTATTTTTCCCTATAATAAGAGTAACGGCTTTTCATCATCCCCGCACAGGACTGATTGTGTTTACAGCGGGGTTATAAGCATTTATGGCACAAGTGCAAACAGCAATGGGTAAGAATAAGGTTGTTAAGTGTTTTTTCCTTCACTTTTCAGTGTACACGGAGGGCTACAGTTACTTGATTATTTGGTTTCAACTCTCGATTGATTTTAGTCTAAATATTATGTACAAAACAATGCTCTCTACCGAAGATTGTATTTTACTTCATTTTAATATAAACTTGAAATATATCTTAAACTCTTTTTAGGAAACAAAACCACGACCAGAGAGCACGACGAACTAATTAACAAAATAATAATGATGATGATAATAATAGATAATAATGGCACAATATGACAAAACACAAATAGTCCATAATTTATGTCCATTTAGTCCAATTTTCTTTTTTAATATTTCAATGTTCTACTTGTCTGATGTCTATTATTACAGTATGTCAGTCCAGTCCTTGATCGTCTGAGAGGTTAGTGTTCTTTGAGACTTTTTTCCCGCCGCCAAAAGTATCTATTCATTGTGTCCACGGCAGAAGATCTAAAATTGAGTGGAATGGCCATGTCAAAAACAGTCTGCAGTATTTCTGAGCAACAGACAGTCCCAAAACACATGATAGTTTTTGCATTTCCTTGTGAATAATGGGCACTTAATCACGGATGAAAAAACGTGACACATTTTTCCTACAAAATTCCCTCCAGACATGTGATTTTGTTTTCCTCCACTGCGATGTACACACACCTTCCCACTCCTCGTCCGTCAAAACAAGGTCACCTCCTTTTTCCCATTTGTTTCTAATATATTTAGTAGCAGTAGTGATGCATTGATACAGTTTGGATGTCATTCCTCTTGAAAGTTCAGATTTTGATTTTTTTATTCTTAATGGTCACCTATTGTACATAAAAACAGTGTGTCTGAGCTGCTACTGTCAAAGGGAAGCACACTTTGATGTTGTGCTTATAGTCATAATCAGTAACCCAAATTCATTAGGTTTGGCCTGATGCAGGTTTGGCTTTGTGCACTGACATCTGTGTGCTTGATGCTTGGTAATAAGGACACGTTTTCTTATTTTTGTGAGGGCTTGCCTGTGGCACATCTTCTATTAGCCTCTGATTGGCTCTTCTCACAAATGTCCGTTAAAGCGTCTTTCACGAACCCTGACGCCTCGCCTGTTATTACTGCCATTGTCTGTCTTTCTGCTGTTTACATCCATGAAGCCGGGTCCTTTAATATGCGAGCAGCTTTCGCTTGGCTCTCCTACGGGCACACTGGTCTGTGTTTACCGCTCAGTCAAAATGCCTCCTCTCCACAAGTTTGACATGCCTTTTTGTTGCCATGGTAAGCCCTTCCTTAAAATATATATTTCTGCTTTTGGATGTTTTTATTTTTTTTATCTCTCTGGTTTAGAGCCTGTTGCCCCCAGGGCCAGATTTAAATGTGTGTGGGTCCTCAAGGATTTCTGCACAGAAAAGCTGTTTGGAACGAAGCCTTTTTACCATACAAGTGCGACCGAATTGTGTCATTTCAGGTTTTTGAGCCATTGCTGGAACCAAAGGAAAGTCCAATAGAGAAGCAAAAAACACAAGACAAAAGCTGATGAAAATGGACCAGATTGGATTATGTCAGGCTTGGCATGGGCCTCCTATGAAGGAAGTCTTCGTTCTGTCTTATCACACTCTGCCTCACAGCTAAATAAATTAAAAACGCCACAGCTCCTTGGAAAACAAGCCCATAGTAACTGTAAATATCAGCTTCAAGTGGTGTTGGCTCCACTTTTTTCACTCACTAAACAAGAAGTGAAGACAAGAGAGGAAGCCATAATTTATAGCAGGGCATCAAGCATGTTTTTCATTAATACAAAAACATATATATATATATTGTTAATTATAAAGTTGAACTAAGATAAGATAAAATAACCTTAATTGTCCCACAATGGGAAATTCCTGTGTTGCAACACAGATTAGGCACAGAAGTAAGTAAAAAAAAAACAGAACCAGTTTCAAAAACACCAAATTATGCTTTTGGAAAACTACATTTAATTGGTTATTAGTGACAATCAGTATTTAACAGACCATAATACAACATTAGCGGTGGAATGTGTAGTTATGTTTGCATGTATTTCCCAATGTTTTATATCTACAAGACATTTAATTAGCAACAATCAGCCCTCATATCTGTGCGAGAGCTGAGAGGCGATCGATTTGCAGTGCAACAGGTAATCAAGACTGATTAGGCTCCAAACATAGACTAATTCCATTAGCTCTCGGGAGCACAAGCACACACCTAATCTCAAAATACAGGCTTTACCTTCAGTTAATTACCATAATGTTTCATTCATTTATCATCTACCACTTATCTGTATTGCTCACAGATTTATAAAATGTGTGCAAACTCTGAAATAAATGATAGAAAATATGATGTTGTATCTTCTTGGTGGCACCAACATGTTGGAGGGAGGGTTTGAAAGAATGATTTTAAAACAATGGGAGTGGGAATTCATACTATTATTATGTATAAATTACATTACATTAAAACTCTTAAATATAGTTTTTAGTCATTAAAGCTAGGCATGCACTGCCGGGCTGAGCATGGCTAGAAGCTTGTTTGTTTGTACTGGATCTTCCTTAACGACAAAGACATCAGATCATAGTAGCAACCAAGCATAAGCTTAAGACACTTCACTCATGTTGCCCGTATAATGTTGTGTATGAGAGTGATTGGAGGTAGTCGGATGGGCAAATGGCACGCTTCCTTTCCATGAAGGGCATTTGTGGTTTCAATACTCAAATGTAGGCCATGATTCTGATTGGACCTACCATAGGCCTGAGGTTATTTGCAATCCTTCCCAAACTTACAAATTCAAGTGGTCCAAAATATTAAAAATACAGTATTGTGCAACAAAGGCTAAAAGAAAGCGTCACCTGAGTACGGCTCTCCACGTGAGCCTCCTCGAACTGCTTTTACTCGCTCAGGGTCGTCTGAGCTCTGATACTGGAGTGGTTTGATCATGCTCCTCTCATTAGAACAGGTCACGCTCTCGGCTTTGAGCAGTTTTCATCATCTTGGCTCTGAAATGTTATGCCCACAGATACATCTCCCCTCATACGAATAAGGATTGGTGTAAAAGTGAATAAAACTTGATTTTACACTGAAGGCTTTTCCTTGTAATGATGAAAACAAAGGCAGTATAATAGTTAGACTTGTATGTTAGAGTGAGTGGTGCCCCGATATGGACATTTTAGATCGATACCAATGTTATTGGAAACCCTTGGCCCGATGACCGATAGACTTGTTTGGTTATTTTTAACTCTTATTTATATATATATATATATATATATATATATATATATATATATATATATATATATATATATATATATATATATATATATATATATATATATACATATAGATATATATATATATATACATATATATATATATATATATACATACATATAGATATATTGCTGTATTGTAAAATAAGACTCAAATCTATTTTAAAATGTTGAATTAGTGCTTTAGTACTTCCTGATGGTCACACAGGCCAGACTCCATGTGCTGCCGGCTGCAGTGTCACGAGTTCGAATCACGAAGTTTTACAGTTTACTGCATGTCCTCCCTTCTCTCTCACCCCCATAAAGCCTACGGGCCAAAGAATCTTTTAGAAAATTACATAAATGAAAATAACGTTGAGTTAACACATTATACCTTCCTTTGAAAAAAAGAAAAAAGAAAACACTTTATTTAGCTCTGTGTTTGGATATAGATAGGCTGTAAGCTATGATATATGACAACAATTTGCCTTTACAATTTTCTATTTTGTGAATTTCCTATTTTAATTAAATTATTTCTCAGATTTAAGTGTCGCTCTGAACCTCTCTAGTCCATGTGCCATCATTATGTTTTCTCCTCCTCAGTGTGTCCGATCGCACTCTTACTTTGGAGGAAACATGTCTAAACTGATAGTTTAGGAGGAAAGCTAGTCGCGGGTCACGTGTGAATTTGTCACGCTTAATGATAAGTTTCATCTGAAACATTTCTCGAGGTTTTAAAAGTCTTTAACTTCCTGGGTCTCAGAAAAAATACTGAATTAAGGTTTACTGCCTGCTCTAATGTAGCAGCCTCGCAGACTGAAATAGATGGTTTTGGACTGAACCGATATCACTCAATGACCTGAATATCGTCCGATACTGATACTGGGCTGATCAATCTGTGCCTATCCCTAGTGCAGAGTTTGACTAGAAACGTAGAGGGTTGCCCTGTTTGTATTAAGCAAATAAAAGGCAGCAGCCAAATAAAGGGGGAATGGAGAAAAGAATGTCTTTAAAAAAAAAAGTGAAATTGTTGCAATACAATTTTTGTTATCCTCTTTTTACAGGTTATTTCCAGAGGCCTTTAAAAGTATCTTCCCTGCATCTGGAGCGTAGCAGGTCCAGCGGAGATCAATGTTAGTATTCCCCTAACTCATAAACACTTCAGATCAAGGGCCAATTGCACCTCTTGTTTCTTTCCACCGAGAAAATCTATTGCCCAATTCATCACGTCTGATTGGTTAACACTCGGACTCTCAAAATGGAGCTCTTTATAATTTAGAAGCTCCTCTAAATGCAGTCGTCGGGGGCTACATCTAAATGTTTAAAAGTCAAGTGAAGGAAGGAGGCGCTCGGACCAGAAGTTATGTCCTCCAAGGGAACTTTACAAAGATCCTCTCCCAGATTTATAGCCACTTACCTTGGAGCTCAAGTCGATATTCATAAACACTATACCTCAAACAAAAGCCCCATCCACTATCCCCTGCTTGTAAATAAATACAGATATGCCTCTTTTACAGACAGCAGCAATCTAAAATATTACCACCAGCATAATTTTAACACACACATTAATATTTTATGGCACATTGTATTTTCCACATTGCGTCTTAAACTTTCATAGCCAACGGCCCAGAGCAGTTTTTTTCCTCCTTTGAAGTCTGTATCATTATTAGACAAGATGCATGACAGATACAGTGGACAGCTTTATCTACCGTGTTTAATAGATCATATTTTAACAATCAATTGGGCCGAGAGCATGTCCTGTCTAATCCACTCCGGTTTACACGTGGTAGATAAGGCTGAATTGTTTCAAAGAACCAGCATCAAATATCATATTCTGTGTGCGCAATTTGACATTTGACTGAATTTGATTTGCTCATTAAAGATGCCCCACGTAACTTTTCTGATGGGAATGGGATTGCTTTGTCCGGACATTGATCATACCTTCATTTTTTTTCAATCACAAGTGTTTTTGTGGCTCACTAATACCTTGTAAAACATGTTTTCTTACTGCGAGCTCTCATTTGGAATACAATAGGGTTGGAAGAGGCATATGGCGGTACATAAAACTAATAGTCTTCTCCACTGACTTTATATATGTCTGCTCAGTAACAGCACCACACATTTCAGTTAGTAAATCTGTGCTTAACCTTTTTTCTTTTCTTTTTTTTATAGTGTTTATCTAATTATAATAGCAGTAAACATCAACATCTGTATATTTCTTCGCATCTGCTCCAGTGAAACATAGCATGTGATTTAAGTGCAATGGTGTCACAACAAGACTCACAAGCTGGTGCAATAATTATAAGCAAATTTACTGTAGATAATTGAGACTGTATCTATTATCCCTGATGCTGCACTGTCGGTAATTAAGTGCTATTTTTACTAGCTCTAATGTGGAATACAGCCACAGTGTAGTCAGCATTGTCCTTTTCTCCACCCCAAAAACAGCAATCAAACAGTTCAGCAAATGCAATGCAAAAATAAGGAGAAGAACTATGGGGCTTAGTATTTTTTACATTTTTTACAACAGTTAACAAATCATTATGGTCCCTTGTTTGAAATTTTAAGGGAACACGCATTTTTTATATTTTTAATCCTGTTTGTACATTGGTATGGTTTATTAATAAAGAAAATAGCAAATTCCTTCGCCATGAAATTCCATCTCCTTTTCCTTGTCATGTTTTCCTTTCAACTTTTTTCTCTCTTTTGCTCCATGTATTTGAAGCACTTTGTACCAGCCGTGTCTCATCCAGGTGAGCAGAAGATGATCCCCAGGCCCTTTGCTCTTGTCAGGGATCTCCTCGGCTATCGCGCTCTCTCGAGGCCCCGGTTCACACACTAAATTGATGTCTGCAACTGGAAATGACACTTTCAGCAAGATTTGGCATTCTAAACCACCTCACACCCATGTGATCTCACCCGTTCACTCTCAGAGGGATTGCCTTGAAATGTGCCGTAGCTTCAAAAGTCATTGAGCATAGCAATGAAAAGCTGATACATACACTATTGGGGGGAGACAGTGTTCTAAAATGCTGGCAATGTAAAACAGGTTTTTCATGTCAAATCCCCATGAATAAGTAGATATTGTCTGTAGAAAAATCAATAATCTTCTCATAATAATATATTTTCATAGTCTGGGTGAGTAATTAACAGCAAAAAACATACACGCTTTTTGGATTTCTCTATACAGTGGGTTCTATTTTATAGGATAAATGGATATAACTGAACAAATCTTGTCATTGGGCCATTGGGCATTGACTAAAAGTGTTCATGTTTTTCTATTTATGACAGTTTTGTGGGATGGAACTTGTGTTAAACATGTATCTGTCAAGTGGCAGTTTGTAAAGAGATTTTAAAAAATAAAAGTTGAAAATGTGAGGAAATGGAGTTGAGATCAGTTTAAACGACGTACCATTAAAAATACTGAGACAATATACACACAACTGACCATCATTTAACAAAGTAAATGTGTTATGTGGTATCATGTTGGCCCTTGTTTATAACACGGTTGCTCTGTAACAGTTCACCAGAATTATCAAACCGGGAAATAAATAAGCAAAACCTCTTGTAAAATCTTAAATACTCTATTATCATGTTCACTACGTTTTCGTGAAATGTGTAGTCTAACCAGTCATTTACACGTTATGTTCCACGTCATCATCAGACTGAGCCTGCTGTGGTCACATGCAGAGGCAGTGCACCCCTTAAGAATCATTTCAAATATAAATCCTTTTGAAGAACTAACAATTGCTTTATATATATATAGAAGTATAATATTACAACCTACATTCCAAACCAAAGATTTTTTTTTTTTTTTTAAATAACTTTGATCATCTTACTCTGTTCAACAAGGGCACAGTGACCATGTTTTTTTTTTTGCCTAAGGACAAGTTATGATATAATTTAGTGCTGGAGTACAGGTAATAAGGCAGAAGGTGTGACCAAGAATACCTCCCTTGACTTATTTTCATCCTAGAGTCTTTTAGGGGGCTGCAAGTTTCTCCTCAGGGGCTCTACACATCGGCATAATGGATAAGGCCAAGGGTGTGAAAAGAGCACCTTTAGGCTCCTCATTCAGCTCGCTCCGTCTCGGCTGTGCATGCTCTTGAGCTGTGAAGCCCTCTTTTATTTGTCCTGCAACGGTGGGAGCCTTGTAATGGGCTCTAATTGATAGGGAGGTGTTGGGGTCTCTGTATGGGCTGAAGCAATGAGAGAGGGAGGATTACATGTGGGCATCTGAGGTGGAGTGTAGAGGACGAGGAGAGGCTGTGGAGCGGCCTCAGCCCCTGTTTGTAATGAGTCATTAATTTCCTACTGGTTTTGTGGCGGTTTGCTCATTACTGGTCTGCAGAGAACATCAGGACAAAGCATGGACTAGGTAGGAGGTGAGCTTAAGTAGTTGGGGCTCAACACATCCGAACAAAAGGTAGAGGGGACATTGAAAAGCACTTGGAACTGATTCAGTACAAAGTGGCAGATGCAAATAGCTGAATTTCTTGCATTATTTTCACATTATACTTTTCAGCTGTAGGTGTAAATACATCGAACAACTTGTTTTCTCATTTAGTCATCTATCAGTATATACAATTGATTGTCATTTTCATCAAATTGAATCATTTATTTTGTATAGACATGTGCAGTGGTGCTCCATATTGTGTCGTCCTCAGTCAAAAGTGTTCAGAGACTGTAATGTATTTAGCTACTAGGGGTGGGTATGTAAAAATCTATTGGAGTATCATGATAATGATATTTAAAGGATACAATCAGTCTAACAGAAATGTGTTAAAACGTATCAAACATATTAAAAAGTCATGGTTTAATTATCAGACAAATGTGAAATGAAAGTTCACTTTTTTCATCTGTATTTTTAATGAGCACTTTTTGTAAAAATGTTTACTATACTCGATATAAACATGTTGTATATTTTCAAAACAATGTTGACAAAATTATCAAAATTCTTGATATTTTTTCCACTCATAATAGTGACCCAGCAGCTTATTGGATGTTCCACAACTCTTTTCTTTACTTTTTCATGTTGTTTTGTCCATTCATTCTATATCAATGTTTTACACATTTGTACAAAAACATGCATGATTTAGCTAATAACAGACATGTTTTATGTTAAATCCCAAGTGCTATTACACATATTTAATTACTTAAGACTCAGTGTATAATGCTCATAACTTAATATGATTGAATTATTATTTCATTTTGAAGGCTACTTGGAGTGGTGATATTTTGACCGAGTTTGAAGGGTTTGGATTGTGTCGAATTGTGTACATTAACAGGTACAGTTCTTTATTTGCGAAGTTGCAATAGTGTAGATTTTAGCCTTACATCAGAATTGTTATTCAAAGTGCAGCCATTTTGTTCATTTTTATCTGAGTCTCCAATCTGATTCCTCTATTTGCACATAATCTAAAAGAGAGAAGAGCAGGAGAGTGAGAGAGGATAAGGCCCTGGCTCCTGATCCATGGCAGTCATTGCCTGTTACATACATTTCAGAATTCATTCAGGCTATGAAGATAATCGAGGTAGTAGACAGTTTCCCCTGCAGCCCAATGGATTTATGATAGCACTGTCAAGAAAATGAGGCGAAATGACACAGTAGCTGACTTTAGCTGCAAATAATGTGATAGGCCGTACAGTGGTGCAGCAGCAGCTGCTGTCATTGCAGGTAATAGGCTATAAAGAAGCCTGATAGCAATACCTGTCATTTCTTAATGGCTGACTTCACTGAAGAGCTTTTGTGGCCTTTAACATGAAGATAATAGAAGATACAACAAATTTTACAGCTTTTGCATTGCATCCATAATTTATAACCATAGGCCTCATGCAGCAGCTACACAACAAGGACAACATGCTGCTCAGGGGGAATGCTAAGGAGAGATGCAGATGAGCTGCCGGGGTAAAGGGGTTGGCCATTCACTGAGAGGAATTAATGGAGGGAAACACTTGGTACCCAGTGTCTAATAGTAAATGACTTGTGTTATAGCATCTAAAATAAACTGTTTTAGTTTTAACAACAAAATACACACACAAGACTCTTAAAAAAAAAGACTAAATCTGAAATCTCTATAATGTATTTTACCAAATGTACTCTTTTGTTTAAGGAAACAGACAGTAAAAGGACAAAAGAGACATCGTCGCAAGTCCTCAAGCAAAAGATAAGCTGAAGCAGCCTACTTCAAACTGGTAAGTCACCGACCCTGTATTACAGCTGTTCATATGTAGTTACACTGCCATAAAACGTGTGAGTGTGCTCTGGTTCATGTGCAAAATGTAAACGTAAAGTGAATCCTTGGTGTGTCTAGATACTTTCACACATGTGGTGTTTGCACTTGGCTGACGTTGTAGTGTCAGTCGGTACACATCATTCATTAGGAACTCTCCCTGGGCTTGTGCGGCTACATAAACACAGAGGTTGAAATCATGGCTGCTCTTTCACCTCGCAGCAGTGAACTTCAAAGTCACTTCTTTTCGCAGGCCAGATGAATGATCCTTGTCCTTTAGGCTGATATATGGGCCCCAGTTGCCGCTTTCGTACTGTACTATGACTGCAACTGAGGCCCCGTCATGGAGCCAGAGTTGGACCATTTATTAGTTTCAGCTTTATCTGTAGGACTTGGCTTTAACTCTAAAAGGAGGACATCAATCCTTTTATTGCAACCCTTGGGGAACTAGATCTCTGTGTTGTTAATGCCGCCTATAATTACCATGTTAAAATGTGTAATGGAACTTGCGTTAGGTTTGAAATTGCACAATTTGCTGCTGTAGTAGTTACACTTTTCAGAAAATATGAACAAAGCAAGATGTACCAATGTGCAGAAGGTTAAATACCCTGTTCAGTCAGCCACATTCAACCTCACAATGGTAAATAACACGCTGAAATATTATAATATAATAAAACAATGTTATGTTCTTTGACTAATTTAACTTAAGATCTTCATATATTATCTGACAAAACAGTTCCCCTGAACCACTGACAAAAGTAAAATTGTATGTTATTTCCCCCAAAATACTAACAAATTGGTAAAAACAAAACTATTATTACAACCTAAATGTGATTAACCATTAATTGAATCTTTGTTGACCTCGCTCTAAGACCATGAAGACTGTGCACTCTGAAGAACATTCTCCAAGGCCTATTTCTCCTGCAATTGCGGTAATATTCCCACTTTGATCTCTCGCTTTATTCTGCCATGAGGGAACAGAAATATCCATCTCCAATCAGGTCTTAATGAATAGCCTGATGAGTGTTGGGCAAAAATGAATTAGCCCATAGATTTGAGTGTATAGTGTGTGTGTGTGTGTGTGTTCGTGTGTGTGTGTTCGTGTGTGTGTGTGTGTGTGTTCGTGTGGGATTGTTGTGGGGGTCAGTAGAACAAGACACATGGAGGAATTAAATGAAACTTTTTTTGTCACACTTCCCTCATTCGTCTAAGGTTTCACTTATTAGGGTCGGGCCACAATGAGGTGCACATGGGAGCAAAACGTTTTGATTGGTGAGATCTGAAAAAGCTGGGGGGGGGGGGGGGGGGGGGGGGGGGAAGGGAGGAGAGGGGGCTGACAAAATAATTGGAAGATTGGGCAAAAAGCAAAAAAAAAAAAAAAAAAAAGCCACTGGTATGAGAGACAGCTTGCCTGGGCCGGAGCATATTGAGGGCAGCAGGTGGAAGAGTGGCACAGTTAATTAAAACGCCTGTCTTAATGTCTCAGCCCGTCACTCCGGGGAGAGAGAGAGCAGCACCAAGAAAAAAGAGGAAGTGAGAGAGTTGCCAGGCTCGAGCTGGTCTGCGCCCAACCAGCCATCTCGACAGCAAAGCAGCCATCCAGCCAGGCCACCGTGCCACATGTCAGACAAGCCCTGACACCATGCCCTTCATCCCCTTCATCCCCTTCATCCCCTTCATCCCCCATTCTCCCCTGCCTCCTTTTAGACACAAACAACCGCACAGGCCTGTACAAGTGCTATTTTTACCATAGCCACCTTGTAAACCTTGTTTCCTCCTGTATAAATATGAAAAAAACAGACTTATGATGTTGGCATTTTGCGCAGCAGCATCTGTAGCGTGCCTCTAGACTTCCAGCCTTGCAGCGTAAACTGTTAGCTTTTAATAATTCACCGAGCGCGCCGGCTGCATGCTATGTACTGAATGTTGAGAGTAATAGGGATGTTGTGATGTTTCTATCGCAGCTTGTCTGAAGCATCAAGTGAATCAAAGGATCTGATAAGCAGCCTTCTCGCTGTTGTTACGGCATCAGCTGTCATCACTGCCTTAGGTGGACATTGACAAATCCATTCCGCCCTGACGGCTATGGTCTGGTAAATGATGACACCGTATTGGCACCGTTTTTAAAATCAAGTGAAATCAGTCATGACGTAGCCAAAGTGTCCTGGACATGCATGCTCAGTGAAAACCTGGATTGGATTACATATGAAAAGCTTCCATAGGTTGTTGTAGGTTAAATGGTTATCAGTGTCTACCTATCTGGATAAATGCAGTTTAAATAGTTCATTACATATTAAAATGTGGGCGTAATCAGGGTTTATATGATTAACATACTGAAAACTGAATTAGAGTGGACTGTTTTAATAAGCTGTGAAAGACATGGATGGCGATGGACAATTTTTTTTCCAGGACAAAAACGAAATGCGAATCTCACTTACCCTTTTCCATACGTCCTCTACTCTACATCGCGTCATGTGTTTAGTGTTTGATCCTCCCCTGGTCCATCACTGTGGATTGCTTGGTCAATAAGCAGCCTTGTGCCTCCCTGAGTTAGGTACCAGGATTGTGGGCTTGAGTGACAGCCTGGAGATGGCAGATAATTCAAAGAAATTGGAAGTGTGAAATCTTTAAGGACCACTTCTTAACACAGCAAATGCCAGGGTATCTTTCCATCAGCTGCTTCTCTCACAAGCCACCTCATTGTTAATGGAGGCTTGTCTGTCCATCAAGACTGCTTCTGGAGGGATTTAGACCTGTTGGCTCCTTATCTCCCGAGCCGCCTCCAACTAACCTCATCACCCTGAGATGTGTGGGCTTGGTAAGGGTCAGAAATTAGTACGTACTCCAAAATTATGTGTGTCCCAGGATCCCATTGAGTAACTTTGTCAGCAGATGGTTGCTGACAAATGTTAAAATTATTAGTATTATTGTTATTATATGTTTTTTATTCTAGTTTTTCTCCACCAAACTTGTGTATTTAAGATTGAGGTTGTGTCAAACTGGTTCTGTTTTTCCATTGTAATCTTTTTACCAGAAATATTATATTATCAAAAGCCTTTTCATACATTTTGCTCACAGATAGTATTAATAGTGAAAATACAGAAGAGTAAAGACGTTTTGTAACATCCATTGATTAAAAAAAGACACCTTTTTCTATGTGAATGTTCAGTGATATAACAAGGGAAAATAGACAAGAGGAAGGAGAGGAACTGTACAGAAGGCAAGAAAGGAAATAAACAATGGGAAAAAGAAGAAATATATCCCCCATTTTCCCCTTGTAATAGTTTCAATTCCACACCATAGCTCCCTGTCACAGAGAGGTGGTTCCCAGGCCGACACATCTCAAGCTGTTCAAACATCCATTAGGATGTTTTGTTTCACACATATTACAAATACAGCGAGATGGGAGAGGAGCGGGGAGATGACGAGAGGGGAAATTGAGAAAAGAAGGAAAAGAAGACGAGAGAGGAGGAAGCTGATGTGAGCAGCAGAGAGAAGAAGAAATTTATCAAGAAAGTCGTGTGATATTTAATGATCCTTGTATGTGGAGAGGAAAGACCACACCAGCCCGTTCTCCTCCGCCAAATACCGATCCCCTAACTTAATTTCCTGCTCAATTGCTGTTCTATAGTGCATAGTACACTGATACAGGCTGGTAATATAGAAAACAGATTGCCTGTGCGGCAGAGTGGATAAGGCTCAGGCTTGTGCTGCTGGAGACCTGCTGTCTCCAGGGGGGTCTTGTCGGTGGGCTTCACAAAACCAACAAAGCCCATCTTTCTGTGCGACTGGCAGCAGCTGGCAGGTAGATCTTCAAGCACTGGAGGTGGGGAGGTGGATCTGCAGTACAGCGGAGCTGTGTGTGCATGGGCCGCACACAGTCCTGCTATACTCTTTGTAGTGTAAGTCTGCCACAGTCCTCCATCTTCTGTTTGCTCATGTGTAAGTACTCCAGTCTACTCAGAAATGTAGGCCCACATAGACAGCAACCATCAATCATGGCACAGAGGAGTGTAACTAAAGCTGCGGTGTTTTCCCAGGGACACACTCGGAGATATGCATATACATGCATCCAGTACCTCCCTGCAAGCATGTGGAGAAATCTGTCTTATTAGTTTGCTTATTATTGCCTTATTTTATTTGGAATTCTTTTTATAGCACAACTTTTGTCATCCAGTGTGGCTATGTATTTATTATGACCAGTTCAAAGCCACTGTAAGATATTAGTCACTTGTGCTTCGGGAATAATGGTGGAAGCATATGTAGTGTTAAGGTGCAGCTGCTTGACACTAAGTAGGCCAGTGCCGCCTCACCACGTCTACCTGTTTACACACTGTATTCCACTTTCCTCTAACTTATTTCATTCAGCAAGTGTCACTAACCTAGTTGCAGTTGGTTTTACACTAATGTTGGCAATGTGAACCGCCTCTGACCTCTCAAAGTGACAGAGTTCTGTTGCATAACAACCTTGTGTTATGAACTTCCTCCCCGGAGATGTCATTAAGGACGGGAGTGTTTGTCTTCCGCTTGTACAAAAATGAATATTCAGCTATTATCGCTGTGCAGCACTTAGATCTGATATGGGTATTGGGTTTTGCTTGTAGGGAGATGAATTTCATTCCAAGGTTTATTTACTGTGTACGTTTGATCAGCAGTGTCTCATTTTCCCATGTTTTCTTCATGTTCCTGAGGTCAATTGACTGTAATGTTTTAGATTAGCCCTAAACCAGATTTCTCTTTAGTTTTCGTCCATGTCTTATTGTTGGACTTTTATACTGGTAAAGATTTGTAATCCAAACAGCTCAGGTTTCTACAGGACAACCATCTAAAAAAACCACAGAGTAATGGACAGACCTATTAGGAGTCTTTTGGTGCTCACAATTGATGAGCTGTAGTTTAAAACAAAACAAAACAAAAAGTCTTTTTTTGTTTAGCTTTTTCAGTGTGCAGCCATGACTTGTTTTCTTCTCTTGCATATAGTTCGCCTGTAGTGATATTTCACTTAGAAATACATTGACCAAAGGATTAGCTCAAACAGTGCAGACTTGTAGTTGAAAGTGTTTTAACTATCGTCTGTATCACCATTGTCCCCTGAAGTTTCATTACTGTAATAGTAAATACACAGGAAGTAATGATTTCTGCTCCCAATTAGGTGGATGTTTACACTGTGTGTCGACGATATTTCTGATTGAAGATAAACTTCATGAAATAGAAACTGCATTAGTTCTACAGTGGGAAAGAGGAAATGGCGTGTCCCAGCAGACTGATGTGCCTTCTAAAGTAAACTCTCTCCCCCTCACTAAGCCTCCAACATGGCTGCCCAGGCTCTGAACCTTTAGGGCTCGACCCCACTCGTCCTAACACACCATTCTTCTAAAATACCACCAAAATAAATCTTCAGAGAGTCACCATTTTTGTGTTTTTGTGTCCGCCTCACAGCTGCCTTCTTTTATAAATCCTGTTTGATTCTTCTTGTAAGATGTAAATAGAGGTTATAAAGGATTTGTCATTTTATGGAGCGTTGCATTGCCGGTTTTAAAACTTTCCCATGCAATGGCCCCTTGTTTTATGCTTTCCGTTCCGGAGCTTGGACTTACTGTTTTTTCTTGGCAAACCTTACACATTTTTTGTTATATTTTTATGGATATGCAAGAGTGTTGGTGATCTCTATTTTACACCCTGTCTGCCATTGATTGTTCCAATAAGTTTTGTGTACAAATGACCTCATCTGCTTAGAGTTAATATGAAAATGTATTCATGCTTTTGGTAGAAGACGATTTATGTTTGAATAAAAGCACCGCTAAAGGGTGGATTCCTGGACCAACCAAGTCTTTCTCTGCATGTCTCCCCTCGTCTGGGTGGGTTTCCTGTGGGCACAACCCAAAACATGCACAATAGGTACAATCTTCCGGCTAAGATAGTCCTGACCAGTAGGACTGTTGTCGTTTTGTTGTTTAGTCAATTAATCGGTCAATGGCGTCTTAGTCAACCACATTTTTAATTTGTTGAATAATTCTACAATTAGGATTGTAAGGATTTATTTGGACAACAGCAGATTGGAGAGGGCTTTGAGTGAGTAAAAGGTATTAACAGCATCTTCACTTGTGAAAATGCTGTTACTAGCACTTGTACAAGTACTTCTCTGTATTGCACAAGATCGTTATAATTGTGACATCTAAAGGTTAAAGTTAGCCATTATTGTCCCCGTAATTAAATTTGTCCTCTGCATTTGACCCATCCTTCAACCAGTGCCACTGGGGAAACCTGTCATCTATATACGATAGCTGTTTGCTATTTCCTGTGGTGACCACTGCTCCTGGCAGGTTGCCCCTGTGCCATTGAAGGATGGGTCAAATGCAGAGAACAAATTTCCCTATGGGGACAATAAAGTGTATCTTAATCTTAAAGCCTAATGCTGCATTGCTAGTATCAAAGTTTAATTGCTAATGTTGAATGTATGGCTTACTGGGCTAGAGAGTAATTTAGTCTGACAAGTATATGTAATAACGTCTGATTTACTTTCTCTGAAAAGTGCAATAATAGGTTTTCAGTCTCGAGCCAATCACTGAGTGGTTTTATGAGATTTTTCCACTCTTCTAATAACATTGCATTCTTCGGGTTTGTGGTGCTGTATATACTAATATGTCGATTTTATGGTTTCAGTATTGCATTGTTCATGCTCTTTTCATTTCCGTTGGTGGACAGAGCAAGGGGCAGTGTGCGTGTAGAAAAGCTCCAATAAACCTTGGCCTTACATCTACAATCAAATGTTATATATAATCATATATACTCTAATTTGCCAGACATTTGGTCAAGTACAACTAGGACTGTGTAATGGTAGTGTTGTACCAATCTGTAACATATTATGTAGATCTGTTATTTCTCACTTCCTCATATGTCTGTGCAATGGCTAAAATGCAGGATTACAGATTTTGGCATGAGATTCTTGAAAAACAATATATCTTTTAGGTACAATGGCTGTATGTCCGTATGGCCACACTAATCCCTATATAGGGCACTATACAAGGGTCACGTCAGGTAAAAAAAGTAGGGGACAGCGCCAATATAGGTCTTGGACACGTATAAAGAAAGCAGATAAAAGTGATTGTGAATAAAGCACAATTAAATAAACCGCTGTGTTGATAATATCTGACAGTAGCCATTTATCTGTTGAAAGAACAATAGTTTCCCATTTCAGGCAAAAAGATTATTAATCCAGTCCATTTTGATATTTAATGTGAGATCCAATTTGACTAAAACTTGTACAATTAATTACACTATTAATATTAGACTATAAATATGTGCTCATCATATTCATTACAGAATTGTTTTTCTTCAAAGTTTAGCACACTTTTTTAAAGGGGTGCATCAATATAACGGCCCACTATTGGTACCGGCCGATATTCATGTCATTGTGTAATATCGGTTTCAGTCCAAAACCATCGATACAGTCCGCTATGTTTTGTATTGGTAATGAAAGAGTTAACTCTGCCGTCCCTTCAGAAACAGGAAGAAAACAACTACCGGTTATAGACCATGCTGACCGGCAGTCCTTTTTATAAATCAAGAAAGAAATGTGGAAAGTCACATATGTAACTTTTTTGTACGTACAGATGCTTTATAAATGCCATTAAATCCGGGTCCCAGACTTGTACAGAGTCTACTTACCAGACTTGTTTGACTGTATCTGCACTCATACACCTACTCTATCGTAACACCGCCCCCTCAGAAACCCTCTCCACATCACTGACTGTGGCTTCTCTCCTCAACCTCAGTCTCCACCTACAATCCTCTCCTTCACTTCTGCTGTATCTGTCATTTTCATCCCCTTTCCTTTTTGATCCAAGGCCAGTAATGATGAATACACCTCAGCTATACACTACCGTGAGAAAAGTATACTCTGTAAAGTTTTGAAAATATAAAAAAGAGTGGCACAAATGAATGCTATATTACCCTAATCATATTGTAGACATTTCTACTAATTCTGTGTTTACTGTTTAAATATTCTTTACACTTCATCACTGCTGTTATGTGCTGTTATTTTTTTCCTTTTTCTTTTTATACATCTTTATTGAGGTCACCTAACAAAATATGTACAATATTTATATATAACAGTTTTGATACATTAAATAAAAAATAATTCAAAATCATTTTGCGTTATAATATCAATACACATGGATCTGAGGTATTGCTATCTAAAACCTTAAGAGTTGGACTAGTCCAAACATACTGCAGCGAAACATCCTCAGAATGTTTTTGTTAAAACAAACTGCTCAGGTTTAGCTGAGCACCTACAGCTTTCAGCAAAGGTTTGATGTGTTGTGGGATGTTTTCGGCAATTGCCACCAATTTTCAGATCATAAACCTTTTTTTTTCAAAATCTAATATGTATTCTTTAGCTTTGGCTCGCTGTAGCTCTGCGCTATCTTTGCTTTAGCTTCACTCTAGTCTGCTCTTGTGCTGTTTGGTCAGAGGCCCACTCTCTTCAGGCTGAGGAATAGCACTACTGCGCATGGTCGGCAGGCTGCACAGACATACCTAGCGGCTAAAAACATACCTACCGGCTATAAACCTACCTAGCTGCTAAAGACGTACCTAGCTGCTAAAGATGTGCTTAGCTGCTAAAGATGTGCCTCGCTGCTAAAGACGTGCCTAGCTGCTAAAGACGTGCTTAGCTGCTAAAGATGTGCTTAGCTGCTTAAGACGTTCCTAGATGCTAAAGACGTTCCTAGCTGCTAAAGACGTTCCTAGCTGCTAAAGACGTGCCTCGCTGCTAAATACGTGCCTCGCTGCTAAAGACGTGCCTCGCTGCTAAAGACGTGCCTAGCTGCTAAAGACGTGCCTCGCTGCTAAATACGTGCCTCGCTGCTAAAGACGTGCCTAGCTGCTAAAGACGTGCCTAGCTGCTAAAGACGTGCCTAGCTGCTAAAGACGTGCCTAGCTGCTAAAGACGTGCCTCGCTGCTAAATACGTGCCTCGCTGCTAAAGACGTGCCTAGCTGCTAAAGACGTGCCTAGCTGCTAAAGACGTTCCTCGCTGCTAAAGACGTGCCTAGCTGCTATAGACGTTCCTAGCTGCTAAAGACGTTCCTCGCTGCTAAAGACGTGCCTAGCTGCTAAAGATGTGCCTAGCTGCTAAAGATGTGCCTAGCTGCTAAAGACGTGCCTAGCTGCTAAAGACGTGCCTCGCTGCTAAAGACGTTCCTAGCTGCTACTAGCTGCTAAAGACGTGCCTAGCTGCTAGAGACGTGCCTAGCTGCTAAATGCTAAACTGCTACACGAGCGACTGAGCTTGGCCCATTGACTCAAACTGGTGCCATGTTTGCTCTACAGACTTATTGTATACTGCATTACAGTGAAGAGAAAGAGGTTCTGCTGCTGGGTCTCAGAAACACCTGGTTAATGGGCCTGAAGATTGCATATGCAGTAAAGCCGGTGTCAGCCCTGCCTCCTCAAGCCCTCGCTCGCTGGATTAAGTGCAGGTTATGGAGCAGGCATAGCTTAGTGAGGTCGTCTCTCCATGCTCGCTGACTCTGTAATGTGATTATGCATCATCAGGCTTGTTTACTGTTACTACTTTATTGTTAGGAGCTGACAAAAGTTCAACCCACTTTCTGCACTGCACTCCCACACACTCATGGTATTTAAGGCATCATAAACTGCTGCTCGTCCTCTGAAAATAGACAAACTTACTTTTTACACATTGAACTAAAGCCATACATATTGTTATGTTTTAATATTATGTGAACAAACATGTCAAATATCAATAGTCGATCAAATCTGTTTTATTTAGACTGAAGGAATTTTAATTGAATATAATTTAAATTGACAGATGTAACTTGAATCCAGATGACCAGAATAGACCATATATTTTATACATATTTAAATTAAAGATTCTAAAAACAATGATAATAAGTAGCCCATAACAAATAAAAAAACAACAAATTGTATTTTCAAGCATAGAAAGTGTGGACATTTTATCAATTGTATATTTATTTATTAAAATGTCTAATATTTAACAACCGAAATGTCCCCATGTGTGGACAATAAAGGATTATCCAAACTATGATGTGTTTACACATCATAGTTCATAGACACTTTTGATAGTGTTGATTGTATTCAGAGTGATAACCTACATATTTTCATTTCAGCTTGGGGTTGAACTCACCAATGCTTATTTCATTTTCACCTGATGACATTAATCAAACTACACGGTGTAACTCATCAGCATTTAACCTTTTTTATTGTGAGGTCATTGTACACACACAGGGGAAAAAATCCCACACGGTCGGTAACTTTCCTTCTTGTGACAATTTCATCTGTCGATCTCGTCCCATCCCTTATAACTGTTGAATCTCCTTTTGGCCATATTGAACCCTCCAGATCCATTAAGTGTCTTTATGCCCCTTTAGCTACCACTATACCCATCTTTAACAGTAACGCGTCTCCTTTCATTAGCCCTAATGAAGCCATCAAGACAGCGTGTTTGTACAGAGCCAGGCCTACCTCCGTCAGACTGCAGCCCTGTACTCCATCAGAGCTGAACGAGGAGCTGTGTGGCCTGAGGGGGGTGTGACTTCAACTCAGTGTGTCATTAACCATTGATGTTATTGGCTCATTATCTCCCAATTAGGCTGCTATCAGAGCTAGCTGGCGTTTTCATTACGACGTAGACCTCCGTGATCTAACAAAGACCAGTGCTGCTGATTAAAGATGGTTTCGGCAATCACATGTAGTGCAAGGCCTTTGAACCCTCTGTGATATAGTTAGAGCGAAGGTGATGGAACACAATGAAGCTGATTAGAGAGGGCATGTCTCTTATTGTGCCACTTACCAAGGTTAAGGCAGAGTCATACTGATTAATGCACTCTTGGACGCTTTGTTAATAATGTACTGTCTATTGTGAAACAGAATAATTGAGGATGATAACAATTAAGCTTTCAAAAATACAATAGACGTCAATTGTGTTTTTATAATAAGATCCTCTTAGGTGTAAGCACTGGCCATCTATTCATATTCAGGATATGAACAAGTAGTATGTCTGGACACGCTGTACCGGTGCAGTGTGTGACCGCTCAAGGACAAATACAAATGTGTGTGAGTGGAAAAGACTAATCAGGCCTGTTAATCACTCTGGGTGAGTCAGCCTCTGAGGCACAGACCGGAATCGCCGCACCCCAGGTAAATCAGAATTAGGAAATAAAGTCCTACAAATGAGAGGTCCACAAAAAAGATTATAGTGGCTATGTTTGTCCTTCACTTTGACCATGAAATCAGTGCCAGCTGGGTGATGCTTCTCCCTCATGTTGTATTACACTTTTATTTAATCTCCCACAGAATTCTTAGAGGGACGGGGGTCATTAGAATCGTTAGATGAACGTCCTATTTTTAGATAAGCTAAAATGATTGGGGAATAGTTTGTATCATTATTACAACATCAAACAAAGAAGCAGAAGATTAATTGTAGATACCACTTTCTAGGTTCAAACTTAGAACTGAGTCAAAATGCCTTGTAGTTTATGCTTGGTGGCTTGCAGGAGTGCTGCATTTCTGCATGTTTACCCATTAGATGGCTTGGAGCCTTGATCCGTGTAAACTTTCTAAGTGTCTGCTTGGTGATTAACTCTACACTGCAGCACCACATCTTCCCCCTCGCTGCATAAATGGGCTCTAATTGAGGGAACTGGCTCCTTAGCAGGGAACCACTTTCACTCTGTCGATTAAAACGTCATTTTAAGGCCAAAAAAGAAACACGTTCCCAATCACTGCCCTTGAATTATTGTTCTGTAGCTCGAGGCTTGTACTTTAAAGTCACTGAATAATTGCAATCAGATTATTCTAATCAAGTGCTGGAACAGTAATTACAGGTTGCAGTCTTTTAAGCTAGCTGCCCTGCTTGTCCCATACACTGTGCTACAGTACATATTAAAAGTTTATGTCATGAGAGATACATTTAATGAGGATTGTAATCTTTCTGCTATTTAAAGCTAGGTTGACTATCTGGAAGGTCAGTATATTGATTATATTTTTATTTTTAATCTTTGAACACTTTGTTGACCCATTTTTCGACCAAAAATGTTTCTCTTTAACTAAAATCTGGTTGTAACTATATCCTTTTCATTCAGTACAACTACACTCCCAACTACTAAATCTTTCTTCCAACAACAGGACTTGATGCATTTCCTCCCACACGTCTCCCCCCACTGATAACCTCATCTGTGCCCAGGTCTGGATTTCATGTCAAGGCAAACATTAGGTGACTTAGTGCTGTGCCAAGCTGTCAGAGAGGCATGAGAATTACAATCTGGAGGGCTGTGTGACAGTGGAACCGTCTCCGCTAATCCTGTTTACGCACATCCGCATCACCGTGTTGAAAAACCCCGCCGTGTGAGCTTTTTTTGGTGTGTGTTCAGGGGTGTTCTTATGTGTTTTCATAGAGTTTTTGATTGCTCTCTATGTGAGCCACTGTCTTTGTATTGTGTGGATGTGGAAGGTATCTTACATGCTCTGAATGTATAATTCAATATGACTAATCATGGTGGTGGCTGCCAAACTGCGAGTGCTGGCTGACAGACTGGGTCCAAAGCAAATTCGATAAGGTTATGACGCTTCATGGCTCCGATTCAGATTCAGTTATAGTTGGTGAAACATAGCAGTTGTTGATATGTATTGTACATTACACTGACATGAGCTGTACTGCCTCATCTTTTGGGAACTTCTAACGGATAGCTTATAAAATTAGCATTTTTTAACATAATTTTTAACAATATTTACAATACCCTTTCTTTTTGTCTTTTGTGTTGATCTCAACCCTGAAACTGGGAAGAGAGAAGGTGTATTGAGTTTTTTCCAGCTCACCAGTTCCATCAGTCTTCTGAATAGCTTAAATATCTGGTTGTCAACCTTTTCCATTGAGAACCTAATCTAAGTTGTGCTCTTGGCTAAATTGTCGCATTTATCTTTTTAAATTATACTTATAAATACATTTCAGTTTGAAGATTTATTTTGCTCTGGTCTCTGATTTGGACAGACAGGAGATACTAAAACTCCATGGTCACAAGCAGCCCATAGTCGTTGTATTTGCTCATTACGATGGCTTTTTTTGAATGCAGCTTTAACATTATTCGTAATGATGCTTTGTATGTGAGTACAATAGCGGCAAGCGATCATCTTAAACTATTTCTAAATACAGTTAGGACTCTTTTGTCTTGAATACATCGAAATCAGTCAGCTGCTGAGCTCTATTAAGAAGTAAAACGTGAGAGGTGTCAGCAAATAGTTAAGATAAAACTGGCAGGTTATTACACTTTTATTCCATTTCGGTGTCCAATATAAAATGTTCTATTATGGGGACAATTAATTACCCCTGCAGAATGGTAAATGTGCATCCTTGTCAGGTGGAGTGTACTCTGATGGCCTTTGCTCAAACAGAGAATGTGAAGATTTGATCTCTTCTAATGGTTCTGCGAGAAAGGGTAATCACTGCATGGTCAAAGCTAATTTGCTTTCTGCCAGATGAACTGTTGTATTTTATTGCCGGCTGACATTTGAAAGTAATTATGGCACTGTTGACCTCAGACAATTTCAGTTGTAGCGTGGTCTTGGATGATCCTGACTCTCCCTCTCTTCCACTTTTCCATCCTTCTAACACCTTTTTTCTCCTCCCTCTCTCTTTCTAAGTGGGAGTCAAAGGCGTAACAAGGTAATGACATGGACGGAGAGAGCCATATGGGGCTTCTTCATCCTGGCTCATATCATCATTACCCACCATGCATTGCACATTGACTTTGCATCCAGATAGGAATGTGCGCCACTCTAAGGATGATGGTGTGGTGTGTGGGCATATGTTTTCCTGCAAATATGAAGGTCAAAGTGCAGGCATTGTGAGCGAGAAGAGGCAATGTTCTCCGTCCTTTCATCTGGAGTTTGCCATCCCTGAGATCGGTGTATCGATGAGGGTGTAATTATGTGCCTCAGTGATCGTCTCTCTGTTTTTTTACTGCACAGGAATTAAGTAGGCAAAGGTCAGTGTGTTCGCCCTGGAAATTGCCTGCAGAAAATCATATGGCGATGAGAGCAATTATGGATTTTTTTTTCTCTTTCCCTTACAGGACCTTCTGGCTTGCACTCTCTTTTTGTCAGTATTTCTCCTTTTGTCGATGAACATTTGAGCTCGTCAATCGATGCGTGCTCCTAGAAACGTCTGTATTAGCGCCGCAGCTGATACCCTAAATTGTCTCTTTTCTATATTTCCTGTTGCATAGATTGGAAATCTATGCAGCCATAGGTGATCGGTTGGATGTGCTTCTAAGAAATGCAATTGCTTTCTCAGTCGCTTGCACTAACATTATAACTATAGCCTTCTCAACTTTTGCATCGTCCCTACAACCCAAACACTTGTATCAACTTGTCAATACTTAGGGCCGAATTGTTTATTTCATTAATTGACTGATATACTTACTATTCAGTCAGTTTAGGGATTTTGGAAGTTTGGAAGTGTTCAAAGTGCATACATTCAATAATATACAGTAATATCAACTTTAGAATTCTCAACCGACCCAACACTGGACAATAGTGCCAAAGAGCGAAGCATTGTAGCAAGCCAGAATATCTGCCCAAATAGTATGAATACACACCCTCCATTGAGTGAAATCATTTTAATTTTCTGCTGACTGAGGTGCTAGGTGAATTTGTTTTATTAGATTACATATTTTCCATTTTCTTTATTCTAAGTGAACGTGTGAGCCCTTTTAGAATATTGAGCATTAAGATCAAAGTTATCTAGCCCCGTTCTGTGGGCGCTTTAGGGTCGGTGAGTGGGTATTTCACCTGCTGTGCGTTGTGAGCTGAAATGTGTTCTTTGTCGCTCTAGAACAGCATGCCTAATTATAAAGGCCTAGTCAATTGCCTGATACAACTTTGATAATGTGAGCCTCCAGGTTAAAGCGTCAGACAATCATGTTTTCCTGATCCAAAGCTTTAGTTCTTGTTAATCACAGTCACCTTCTAATCTAATACTCATTTCTTGCTTCTCATTAGGATTTATTGAAGTCTATTCCTGGTGAGGGCGTTGCTACTAAGGTAAAATTGTCATACAGTCTGGGATATACTGTGAAGATTAATTCTTGTCAACCTCAGCAATGTTTTAATCACATTAAAAAGGCCTTTTCAGCAGGAAACTTTAACATTTGGAATTACCATATTGATTGACAGCACTACTTATGCGCTACTTTTTGATAACATTGGATAACATAAAGTGTTTTGTGAATTTATAATGATAATGTTGAAAGAAATGATAAAGATGGGTTCAAAATTCAAATCAAGTCAAATCATATCTTTAAGATTCTTATAAACTCCAGTAGACGTCCATACTTTTTTGTGATTAGGCCACTAGTTCAATGATTATATATTTTTACCTTTTTCATGGATTTTTTGGCCCATAGACTTTTTTTTAGATGGGACAGTGTAGTGTGCAATTGAGGTGAGAGCAGAAATAACATTCATCTCACAAAGCCTGGCATTATGTGCTGCTGGTTAGACCACTCGACTACCGGGCAACACCAAACCATTAAATACAGTTTTTAACTAATAAAAGGAGCAAATAGAGTGACTGAGGACTTGTAGTTAGATAATATTTACAAATACAATTAATTATTGATAAAAGTCTGTTTCGAGATGATTTATCAGATTCCACTATATTTGTTAGAAAAGGTCTTTTGGTATGTGTTTTAGAGTCTGTTTAGTCCAAGGGGGGTTTTATATATTATATAGAGCAGAGGTCCACAAACAACCCCACAATGTTGAATTTGTCAAATGACAAAGTTCATTCGAAACTTTGCATTTGACATACCTTCGATGAGCCTCCACACCTTTAATAAGTCTTGGGATATTAATATTAGGTTGATATAACATCAAAATGCTTGAATTTTTCGTTGTTTGGACCAACTTAGCAGGAAGCCGGAGGGCCAACAAAAAATGGTCTGAGGGCTGCATTTGGCCCACGGGCCATAGTTTGGACATACCTGATCTAGTCCAACTAACCATTATCAAAATATGAGTATAATGGTTGTTATGGTGGACTACTTATGAGTATTTTCTTTTGGACTTGTGGATCAGAGGGAGGCTACAGACTGCAGGTCACAGAGGTGCTGATAATCCTAATAGGACGGCTTTATTAGGTTACACTGCACTTGTCTGTCTGGCCTGTGCCTCAGAGCTGCACCCCTCATCACGGCGGGATGAGATTTACCAGTGAAAAATGCTCTTTAATTCATCATGCAATCAACCAACCATATAATTTAAACACTTTTATGGGAATTAGTGTAATGTTTAGATAATTGGTAGGCAATGCAGTATCATAATTTTTTATCCTGGTGGAAATTGCTAAATTTTTCATTGTAAAGGTGCAAATAATGTGACTTTAATTGGTTGAAAGATTCTATCTCAGTACACTGAGGATTCCTGGCGTTTGCATCAGCTCTCTATAACTCTCAAATGTAACACAATGTGCCATTTGTCTTACATTAAAATTGCATGAGTATAGTGATAATACCTTGTAATTTTTGACAAACAGACCTATATTCAGCAGACATTAAATTTTTTCAGTAAAAATCAAAAGACATTAGATTTTTTCAGTAAAAATCAAATGTCTTCTATAGCTTTAGGCATGTCTGAAACAGGCTATTGTGTTGCGTGTTGATAAGATCTGTAGATTCTGTATCTTTATTAATCTAGTTTTACAATTCAGTATAATGAACATTAACCTACTGTAGTATTTTCACATTTTTATTCATATTATCAAGCAACTAGCACAATTTCATTCCTTATTTTTCTTAGGTTCATATACCTTCTCCCAAATTGTTGAACTGATATATCAATGTTTTTGTGTGTTGCAGCTGTCCGTGCGGCTTTGTTGTGTAGAGTTGGGGGCAGGGGCATTACTTTCACAGCCCATCACCTTCACTTCCACACCTAATTTGTCATAAGTGTCACACATCAGGGCGAGGGCTGGGGAGGGCACCACATAAAAATGGCTGCTTCCACACCAGCAATGGGAGGAAGAAGAGACAATTGTTCAGAAGTGCTTGGCAAGTTATTTGGACCATAATACCGGATAAATCTTTAAAATCTTCTATTACTGTGGCTTTTAGGGGTGGTGTTGATGCTAAGTGAGTGGGTGGGGTGGGTGTCATGGCTGACTCTGACAGATGAGCTTTGCTGTTGGTACCGGGCATCTGTAAACATCTGCCCTGCTCTTGAGTGACAGGTCATTAGCAGTTTAATCAGAATCTAGTCTTGTAAGTGCTGCATGCAATTATTGATTCATAAGCCCCTCCTCCATGTAATTATTGTTTTCTTAGATTTCAGACCTTTTACAACCAAGGGATTTTGTATTTTGAGTATCAAGTATTCCAAAAGCAGAGGTCAAGAAAACTATTCAAATCCATAGAAGCGTGGTGTGAAAACATAGTAGTCTGGTGCTTGTTTTTCAGTTTATTCAGACAGACAATCTTTGGAAAAAGCAGTTGGACAGTCTTTTTGTTGTAGATGACTTAATTTGCTGAGAAAAAGCTCAGCTCCCTGGTCCGTCCCCAGATTCCTCAGTTTACTTTCCTCTCTTCCTTTGCATCCTTGGCTTCTCTCTCTTTGGGCTGTGACCTTCATTGGCGTTCCACCTGCAGGAAGCCATGTTTGATTCTCTCCGCCGAGATGCCTGCTTGACAGCAGAATGGTGTCATAGGACCGACTGGAGGAATTTCTCTTTCTCTGTCATCATTAAGGGGCTTCCCCCTATGGTGAGGGGGATGAAAAGTACGATTTAATGTTCTCTGGAGAGTGGCAGCCAAAGAAAAGCTCAAAGCCCTGCATGCTGGTTTCTGAGTGGGTCACTCCAGCCCTTGCAGCGAATGGGATGTCCCTGAGGAATTTGCCATAGACCAGCCTGAAAGGATAGGGATTAAGACCCTTTTAAGGATGAAAATATAACAAAAGGAGCACTTTTATGATGTAGCAGCATAAAATGAGGGGGTCCATTGTGTAACACATTGCAAAAGATCTTTGAAAAAGGCGGCCTTGCACTGTGTGCCTGGCTGGCCCAGTGGGCTAAAGGCTTGTACAAAATGACTTGTCTACATTAGGGACAGAGTGGCTTTCGTTCAGGAGGTAATGCAGGAGATTATTGGTTTGTTTCTGTTTTCAACTATTGCTCCTCCTTCTCCTTCGTACGCTGAGCTCCAGCCCTCCTCTCTGTCAGCTCAATTCAAAGTGATGATGGCGTCCCAAGTGAAAGTCGGTTAATTTGGAGCAAGAGAGGAGCTAATTAGCATGCCCTCAGGCATGGCTTAGCTAGAATAGAAGGCTCCCGGTATGGTATAAATGTGAAACACAAGGCTCAGTTCAGATGCAATAGTGACCACATGCTTATACTCACTGAAGAAAACTCACAGGTTATTTCATTTTTTACCATTTCAAATCCATAAAAGTTTGAGCATCATGTTTTAAATAACTCATAATACAATTTTACAGTTTTCTAAGAGTTTTTGGTTTTCTGAAAACAATAGCAGCTTTTGTTGATTATTTAAAGAAATGGGCTGTTTAAGCTTGAACTGATCCATTGTTTTAGAAGAGCTCAACTGCACATGCGCAGGTCCAGTGAACACTAGAGGGGGAGCTTACCCATGATGAGGCAGTGCTGGGCTGTCAAAGGGAGCTGTTTTCAGGGCCCCTCCAGATTCACGCCTTTTAGCGCCTTCCATTCCTCTGTATCCCTTCTCCACGTCTCGCACAGGCAGAGGGAGACCTCCAGGGTTCAAAGGTCAAGGGTTGCGGAGAGTGGCGGGCCTTTTTTATTGTCGTTTTCTCGCAAATGAAAAGAGTATTTGTATTTGTCTATGTGTGGGAAGATTAAAAGTGCTCCAAAAGTTTCCCCACTTTCTAAGTGTTCTTCCAACTCAGAGATATCCCTTATGCATAAGTATACCACATTGAGGTATCAATTTCATGTGTAGGTATTACCAGATATGTTTGTACAGTAAATGCAAGACAAATCGGTTGTGGAGTGAAGTATTTGTAGAGAGGGGGGAGTGTGAATGGGCTGCTGAGTTGGTAAGTGGGGGGGAGAAGTTTAGGAGGCCGCACACTGTGATATAGAGCCCTTAAAAGGCCTCTGGAGGCAGTGTAATATCAAGAGCAGGATTATTCCCCTAACCCTCTCCTCCGCCTTCGCCTCCCCTGCTCTCTTCAGCTGACCCACATCACCCTGCCTCGCTCTCCACACATCATTTAAATGTCTAAAGAGTAATTGAATGAATTACCATACATTTTTTGACAAATTCATTGACTCGAAAGCACGGGTGAGCCAAACGTTTCCTTCTATTTGCAGTGACATTTCAAGCTAGTTTGCGTGCTAACTTACATTTTGAGAAACAAAAGGTTGCTAAGTGCATGAAGGCAGCAGCTTAAATGCAACACAGACTGCTAACTTTTGAGGAGGATGTGGTGTCTCAAACTTGTTAGCAATCCATCTCCACTCCTACATATTCACTTTGAGCTGAAACCTTTCTTCGCCTTGTTTTGAAGATTCACAAACCAAAGTCAGGAGTGGGGTGAAAAGGGAACTGTTCAGGGGGATGGAATTTAGCGCTGCACAGGCTGTTCTCTCTGACCTCGGCGTTCCCACATCAAAGGGCCTCCCCAGCCCACTTCCCTTGACACAAGCTGAAAAGAACTCTTTAGTGTGGAGGCCAGTGTTGTGTGGAAACCTTCAGGCTGACTTGTATGCTGCCAATAAGTAGTGTTACAGGGAAATGCAAGGGTTATTTTGAATGTGAGCTGAAGCCCTTTGTTGCAAAATATAAGAAAAACCAGGGCAAGAAGGGTAATAATATTTTGAGTTTTTATCTTTTGAATATAGTACTGTATCATTTTGCTCCGTTATTATAAAATTGAATTTGTATTAAAATTAGAGCTGTTCTTCAAATAAATAAAGATAGAGGTTGAAGGTTATAATGCAAGTGTTGAATTTGTAGAAGGTTTGCTCTTGCTGTTTAGTATTAAATCAACAAAGTGAATGGGTCAAATGTAGCGCTTTAACCTGTTGCAAAAGAGTCCCAGGACATGCATACATTTCACTGCCTGCATTTAGAATAAATTAAACATCTCAAAACAAACAAACATGGTGTTGCATACATGTACACTGATAGTGAAGTTGGATATTGAAGTGGGACATGTGGTACCTTTCAATAGTACTGGAACGGTACCTGGTTTTTGGTACCTTTTTTTTTCTTGCCTTTTTCTGCATTAGTTATTTTATACATTTTCAGACTGACTCACAATGTTTATAAATTCAGTTCAACATTATTTTTAATCATTAAATTTTGAAGCGTTCCAACACGCTACTAAGCTCTTCAAAGACCTACCAGACATCATTGCGGACATTTTTTTTGCACTTTTTTTTGCATTTCCTTAGCTCACATAATTCTATTATTGCTAAGCATACTACTACTAGTACTTTTCACTTGTACTACTACTGCTGTTACTTTGACTATTATATTGTCGATGTGGAACAGAAACCAAATCAAACCAATAAAACCATCACTGCTTTAGATGATTGTATATACTACTCAAGTAAAAGTATATATTTGAAATGTACACTGATACATTCCATTCAAATGTGTAGTGACGTTAAAACAGCATAAGCATGTTTTGAGGACATAAGTTAATTTGAATCTAACTGTACTATTTATGGCTGTTGTTGTCCTGTCCCAAATCGCACTTGTGCACCTCAAATGCACTTTCACAGCGAGCTGCTGAAGTGTGCAGGGTTTAGGGTGAAGCGATGCAGACTTCAGGCAAGTACATTCCACACAATGCTTTTCATTGTAATGTTTTCTATCAGCGCAGCGCTTCTGCCTTAGCAACTTAGCAGCAAAAGCTAACAAGAAACAATGGAAAGCAATGATTTCATGGTTAAACTGATTAAACTGCTATTTTAAATAAATGTGAATGTGACTCTGGCAACAGCACTGTCAAAACGTTGAGCCTTTTCTGTTTTGCTTGTGGCCAAATGATCCAAACTAAACTGAGCTGTGGGTACTTGATTAATTTACTGCAGCAGAGTAAGCTCACAATTCACCCCAATCCAAGGATAATACATTAAATGCCTTCTCCTGTCTGCTGCTGTGAATACAAATAGTTTAAAATCCTCACCCAAAAAAATGAGTCTACTAATAAAAATATTGTCTGACTATTGGTTTGAAGAATGTAGACATAAAGTAATCAGCTACACACTTTTTATAGACATACACTACTGCTGGGTGAAAAACACCTATTTGCTGACAGGCAGAAAAAGTGCCGCCACCGCATGCCCCATCCCGCCTGGCAAACGGCTCGATACATCACGGCTTACCTCCGCTGTCCTCCTGGCCTGTCTGCCTTTCCCCGGCCAAATCGAGCATGTTATTCTGGCTCACATCTGATTTCCCCCAGCCACCCCAGTGACTGAGCCTTCCCCTCTACAACACGGGGAAAGAGCCCCATACACACAGACACGCACCCACACACAGAGAGAACCAGACAGAGGAGCTGACAAAGAAAGCCCAAGACACACACACATCCACTGGGTTGACCTCTGCTGCTGCCACCACAAGGCTGCCACTGATCTTCAAATACAGCCGAGCATCAATCAGTCCGGGGCCTGCCTTTTACTGTCATTTTTCTTCTTCTTCCCCCGGATTCTGTCCTCAACCTTTCGTGTGCTCCTTGAGTATTCTTACAGGCGTCTGCTCTTTCCGACTCAGCCCGCGGAGCATAGGTCATATTCAGTTTATCGCACAGCCCCGCTCTCATTTTGCCGCGGTAAAATATCCACAGAGATAGAGACAGGATAATGTATGTAAATCCACATTTTTGTATCGAAGGCACTTATTTATGCTACTTTTTTATGTTAATCTTCTGGAATTTAGTTGTTTGGATTTTAAAGCTGCCTCATCTTTCCTCTCTGCATGTGGAACTCGAAGAAAGTGTACACACAATTCTTATGTGTTTTTGTAATACATACTTTTTAGTTTTACACATACACATACACTGATTTTTCATAACAAGTCAATAATGCTCACATTCAGAGCCCAATTAAGTGTGACTGTTTATTTTTAGCTTTATGGCAAATGAATTAAACTTCTCGGCGCTCGACTATTAGACATTCTCTGGCAGCAGCAGCCTGCCAGCCTCCCAGCCAGCTCTTTGCTTTGGGAGACGTCAGCCACATCGAAACACTCACCCCGCAGAGCATATAATCGTGTTTACTTGGTCGAGGTCCCAAAATAAGTGTTATCTTAATTATTAAACAAATTACAAAATATTATAAAAAATAAATCGTGGGCATAGAAGTTCATCAATTACCGGGATTAGCCGGAGCAAGAAGCATGTAATCTACACAGAGACATTTATAGGGCAACGATTATGCCACCCTTCTCATAAGCCGTTATTGTGATGAAATTTTCAGCAATAAAAAGCACCTTCCCCATTTTCCACTGACAAATCCGCGGCTCCTGTACAGAGAATCAAAAGGTGAAGTATTTAGTGGGTCCGCCGCTAATGGGGTAAAGCCGTGTGACGAATGAATTGGCCTATACAGATTTACAGCTGTGCTAAAGAGGGGAGAAAGTCAAGAGTGGCAAAGTAACTCAAGACGAGCCACAAAATGAGTCATTTTAATTAAAATTTATATAGTCGGTGTATCATTATGTGGAAAATCGTATTGTAAAGGCAGAAGTACGTATTGTAATCTGGATTTCTGATTAAAATGACGTTAATTGCTCATTTCTTCACATATTCTTCTACATATACTTTATTATATTCGGAATGTGACACTTTTAGCTTTTAACACTTTTGCTAATTGAACCATAAAGTTATCCATAAAGTAGCTACTACTGCTGTTACTGCTGTTACTACTGTAAGTGCCCACTCTCCACTAAGATGAAACTGAATCCGAAAAGTATGCAAGTATTTCACACACACAAAAACCTGTAAACACAGACTTAGCATGTAAATGACTTCACTAGATACTCCTAGCAAATCCATGCATGATGTCGGTGTATCATTGTGTCCAGCTTTAATTCGGATATAAATTTGTAATGCGCATATCCTTTCATAATCATTTCAGATGCTCATACCGCATTTGTCTTCGTCTTTTAGCCCAAACACAAGCCGTTAATTATCATGTATACGGCAATGAAGTGTCGTTTGATACCGTTATTGTCTCCTCTGGCACACTGAGTCCTGCTTTATGTCTTTCCCAACACTTTATTTCGAGTAATCTGCTGATAGAGGCTATGGATTATGAACTGAAGCTTCCCGTAAGTCGCTTTCTGGCTCTCTTACCTGCGAATTTGTAACTCTTGAGGAGGCGAGGAGGGAGGGAAAAGGGATACACGGATAGGACGCGCAGGCAACGGAAATCTCCATGTCGTTCCTTTGATATGTATATTTTCAACCACTTTCTAAATCGGATATTTCCCCCCCTCCCTATCGTCAAATGCCACTTTCTTTTACCCATAGCTTTTTTTTTTTTTTATTGAGGATCAGTTTGTGTTTCCGCGTTCCCCGTCAACACAAGCGCAGACACATCTAATATAGCTTTGATATACTTTTGCTGGCACTTTCATCTCCACTTTTGTGATCCCTTCATGTCTTTTAGCATATACACGGTGTACTTAGAGTTTTCCTCCTGTTTAGAATGCATGGATTAGCCCTGTATCATTACAACGAGGGCCTCTCAAGATCCCCCACTCACTTAGTAATGCCGCTGTAAATCTTTAAAAGTACATTTTTTCTCCATACTGTTCGGATGTCAGCGTTCATGGATGTATCGTCTTTATATCGCGGCGCTTTGCTATTGTGCTCTCAATTACCTGGCATTAATATTTCCATGCATGCTGCGGCTGATTAAGTGCGCTGTCTGCCCACTATCCATCACCCGCACCTGGGCAGCGTAGCGTGGTGGAGAGTGATGGACAAACCTTTTGAGGGACTTGTTGTAAATGTCAGCAAAACACCTCCGCGGGTGTCCAGGTTCCTGTCTCGCCCATCGTGTTCTTTATGGGGAAGATTTATGCCTTATCTTTTTATGTGGGATAATTTATACAAGCTCGTAGTCTGACAGTGTCACACTCTGTGACAGGGTTTTTTAAAGATAGTTACGGTGTCATTTTAGGTGACGGAGTTAAATATAGTTCACGTCGGCGAGTGGTTTTAAGGTGTTGCACATATCGTGGTGTTGTGGGTTTGAGGGCAGTAGGTGAGGGACAGCGTGGAGTGTGGACAGTTCCTTATAAGCACCCGTTCACTCCTAGAAGTGAGGGTTTTATTTAAATATGTTTCTAATAGCGTAAATGTGACTATATGTGAGTATATCGATTGTAAAAGTTGTTGTTTTTCGAAAAGCTGCGAAATCGCTTGTTAAACCTAGATTCAGACGTTTTCAAGCAGATTTTTTGCAAGTTTCTGATGAATTGCCAAAATATTATCCAAATATTGTTATTGGGATACTGCCCCAAAATAAGATCAACATCGCTCAACTTAGTCTATCGTTCATTCACAGTCAGAAGAGACTTACAGAGCAACTAACTCTTACAACAACTATTAACTTATATTAACTGTGTGTAAATATATATACCAATTCATAAATTCAGTTAATCAAAATGCAATGATTAGATTCTGACCAATTTATAAAGAAGACTATGTACTGTATATTCAGTCTCTTCTTGTTAAAGTTTCTCATACATTCTCCATTTTTTGTTGTTTTTTTCTTTCCTTCAAATTAATATTCAGAGGTTAAGATATCTCTTCACATGGTGTAATGAGCTAGACTCCGCGATTGTTACCGTAGGTGTTCCAACCCAGAGACTGCATTAGGGACTGCACCTCAGATAATTTATGAATCCCATAGCCCTCCTCAGCGGGGATTAATTTTGAATTATTTATGCCTTTATGCACGTGAAGCCGAAACACTTTAGTAGGTGTCAGACGCTCGCACACAGACAAGGGTAATGCGCGGACTAGCAGGGGAACTGATGGCATGCCTCTTGTTATTTAAAGTGCGCCTTTTTATACTATTCGCGCTCTTTCCCCCCCGAGAGACTAGCGGGGCAAAAGATGAAAACAATATGTCTCTTTAAATAGAAATATACAATTCAGGCAATGGTCGGGGTGATTCAGAACGGAGCAAACACACACACACACACACACACACATACAGACAGACACACACACATACACACACACACACACACACAAAGAAAGTTTAGTGTGTGTTCAATCTTTGCTCTTTGTTTTTGCTGCTCAACTTTTCTGGCACACGTTGCGACTTATATAGGAGACTATGAGTTATGTACGGCAGACAACATTAGGGGATACAACCAAAGTTTATTTAGCAAAGTGAACGTTGACTGCTTTATTTGTAGAATCTGTGTCAAGAGTCAAAGCTTTAATCATGCTTTTGTTTTGGCACAAATGAAATGGATGGACGTTTTGAAGCCCTCTTATGAAAAGGTGCTCCAGGTTAATAGTGGCTTATATTTTGCACAATTTGTACAGTTAGTCATTCCTAATATCATTAGGCAAATTAGGTGCGAGGTGATTTATTTGTTTATTTGTTTAATAAATCATTTAAAGCCATTCTTGAATCTTAAGCGTGCGAGTTGGAAGACGGATTGCCTGCTCACTTTGCCCTTATAAACAGTAAGCCATATAAATCAGGTAATAAACGTACAACATGTTTTTGCATAGTGCTAATTACTAGTGTTTTTAATTTGTCCGGTTCAGGCTGGGTTCTGCTGCAGTGTGTCACATCTCATTGCTCTCCGGTGAGTAATGAATGATGTGATTCTGCCTAATTTGTGTTATGGATATTTCCCCAGCTTTGTTCTCCGAGCTTGCGGTAATTAATTTACCTCCACCGGACGAGGGCTACTTAAAAATGCAAGTTTATGTAAATTATTTTTGTATTAATTTCCAAGTAGAAGACACAGCGCTCCTAATGCACTGTTCAGTATATTTTCATTACCATACTGTATACAAAGACAAACGGTAGACTATAAGTGCTGCAGCCCTTTGTGACTCAGGGCAAAGCTTTGTAACTGTGTTGGCCGTTAGGACCACGCTACCATTGTAAGAGAAAGGTCTCATTTCACTGGCTCGACAATGTCCAATAAATCCAGAGGTGGGGAACGTTGATGCCGGCCACTGACTGCGACACAAAAGAGGGGAATTTGGGAAGAGGCTGCGGTGGATAATGAACAGTATTTTAACTCTGCAGTTTAACCTCCGAGCCTGTCAGGGCTGACCTTTCGCCAACCCCAGCGAGAGTCCTGATTTGGACCGATTTTTTTATTTCTTTATTTTTTTTCATACTCTCCTCCTCCCATTTCCCTTGCATTTGACTTACTTTTTATTCTGACAGAGGGTATGTTAAGGGAGTGTGCGCCTCTGCCTATGTGGGAGAGAGAGTAGGGGTTGGGCTGTGTAAGAAGTGTCAAGTCCGAGACATTTACATGAAAAGCAGTTAGTAGTTGAAAGGCGAGCTGTTTCACAATCTGTCTGTACATTTTTGTTTTTTTTCTTCCTCGCTCCCTCTTTCCCTCTCTCCATCTCTTTTATTGCGGCCGGCGATGTTGAATGAATTGATGTGAGAGCAGCGTCGACCCCCACTCGTCTACACAAGACTGGGAGGTGTTATTGACTCTCATTGAGGCCTACGTGACCCTCATATCGTGTGACCTTTATACAACCTTTAGCTTCACCTGAGATTGACCTTGAAGGAATGTACCACTCTGCGTTTATACGACTGATGTTATTAGTGCCCTGTCTTCAGAGCCTTTCAATCCCACTTGTCCTTCAGACTGCTTTTCATATGTCTTCTAGACACTTTTTCTCCTCTGTTTTTCAGTGTCCCGTAGTCAAAGGTAAATCAAGCTACAAACCCTTATAGTGACAAGAGGGATTTTTTTTTGTATGGGCCGGTATATACTCTGAACTCACCGGTCAAAACTAAACACATTACAACTTATAATACTACTACAAAATATTTACAGGGAGAAACTCAAGTCTGAATGATAAAAAAATGTGTGCCAAATTATAATCAAAAAACACATTGACATCCTTATTTTATTATCTATTATTAAGCACTACAATCTCTCAGTTTCTGTTATATTATGGCACAGTGGGAATCTGGAATAGAATACGATTAGTTAATTTATATTTAGACAATACCATGTAAAGAACATTCACCACCACAACAACAAGTCTGTTGCAAGTGTTGCAAATGAATATGTATGTATATTTATGTTTAAAGGGGAAGGTTCTTTTGCATATAGACATCCGTACTGTTGACAACCGTGGATTCATTTCAGAGCCTTTTTATCTGGCCCATTCTTTGATTCACTGCATATGTCGCCGAACCACTTTTTTTCCCTCTTGTTTTTCTATGTCCTGCAGCAGAGGGTAGCGAGTGTAAATCACGCCTGGACCCTTTTCTTTATAGTGCAACCCTGATTAGTGCCCATGATGTTTCCAAAGAGGTAAAGGGGACGACTCGGAGGCCACTGCAGCTGCTCCCTTCTATTCAGAGCCTCCAGATTTATGTCCTCCCCGGCTCTTTTTCCCCTCTTTGTGCTGCACTCTCGCACTCTTTCCTACCACATTTTCAACATTATCAATATCGATCGGGCCGTGCACTTTAGAACCCCTCTTTAACAATTGGCTCCCGCGGTTGATATTGGCATTAATGGTGAGTGCTTGCAGATAAAAAACAGCGGAAGGACGGGCCGATAGTGATTTAAAACCATTTGAAAGATTTATGTAATTCCGCGTGAATGGCCCGGCTCACGTCACAGAAGGGGATTCACTAAAGGTCCATCGGTGTAATTGTTGGATACGCACACGTCTCCCAGCCACTTATTATCTTTTGGCTGAATGTCGTGGTGTTATGGACATTTCGCAGGGAGTTGAGACGAGGTCAGAGTTGAGACGCTGCAGCTTTTGCCTCCAGACCCGTCGGGATGTCTTGACCCTCGCTGTCTGATTAATAGCCATCGAAGTCCACCAAAGGTCGCCGGGCTCAGATCTATTCAGCTCAATCTCTTAATGAACTTGACAGTGGTCTGGACAGGTTAGCAGACATAGCATTTGCTGCCTTTGACTTTTAGATTGAATTAGCCTGCCCAGAATGTAATTACGGTATTATTATACAGGGTTAACAAAGAATTTAAATGGGGCCAATTCAATTCTCTATTTAATTATTACTGTAAGGATGATGCGATTAAGAGCAGGTTGTTATGTAAAGGGCATAATATTTTTTATAAAAATCATGTATATATTTTGTTGTTGGGGCGATCCAATACGTCTTATTGTTGTGTGTTGTGGCCGATAACCGCTATTTGCAGATACCGATAATAATGTTTAATTGTCATAGTTAGTTCACAGATCTTTTCACTTCACAAACTAAAATGTGTTTATTGTCATCTGGACACTGTTTTAGAAAAGCAAGACGTTTCGATTCTCATCCAAGAGTCATTCTCGCTCTGAGATAAATATTTGTATATTGTATCTTATAACATTTTCTGACATAATTGTGTAAACCTACAGATATATATTTAGCCTTTTTGGCCTCCTATTTCTATTTTACTCATGAGTCTGTTTAAAAAGATAAAAATTGTACGCACTGACAAACGAACTCGGAATGAACACTCACAGACTGGTGCAGCAAAAATACCGGTGCCAAAAATCTTCAATATGGGACTGATACTGATACCTGGGGAAACCCTCCGATTTCACGGATAACCGATACACCATTCCTACATTTTAGTCTTATAATATCCTATACATATACAAGAGGCTCATCTGATTACAGTCGATTTTAATTTTCCGAGGTTTCAGATTTAGTTGTTCAAGCGTACCCCCTGCTCGGCATAAATAATTCTCCCTGAATGAGTCATTTGAAGACACGGCATGCTAAGTATACAAATCCCCCTTTCTTCCCCCGCTGCAGGGTTCATGAGGAAAACGCATGGCCGTGAAACAAAGGCAACATCAAGCTCATAAAATTAACATAGCAAATGACCTGAAGAGGAGGCCCGATAAATATTCTGATCTTATCACCTCTAAGTACTGAGAGACGAGTCGAGAGAAGCCAATGAAAACAGCCTCGTTAATCTTCCATACCCTCGGATAAACTTTTTACAGGAAGCCATCTCTCCAGCAACTCCGCAGGGGTCGGGACAAGGGCGCCTTCTTCCGAGCTTGATAGATATTTTTTGGGAGATCTCCGACTTTTGTTCAGACAGTTACACACTGACCTTGGACTCAAACTCAATTTAGTTTTCCTTTGCCTTTTCTCCGTGCGTCCCTGTTCTGATGTAGCACGTACTGTCTCCGAAACACCAGTTTTGAAAAAGTGTCTTGTTTTGATGCTGTATTCAATCAGATCTACAAAGCCCAAACGTGGGGCTGTGACTGTCTTGTGCGCGCTCTCTTGCACACACTTCTCCAGTCTTGTCTTTGCTGCCTCCTAAAGCTGTTTATGCAGTAAAAGAGACAGAGCTTTGCACTAGTTTAAATGTTGTCTCATGCGTGTGTTGTCAGCTGAAAACAGTCGTTTGGAGATGAAGAGCAAATCAATCAGCCTTACACCCATCTGCCACATGTGTCGTCTGTCTTTTGCCCTGTCATTCTCCTGTGCCGCAGGTAGATAAAAAGCATAATCCTCAGCATTTGATTCAGGTGCATGTTTTGTCAAGCTGGCTTGTGAATAAAAACTGCAGCAGGCTCTCAGCATTTCCCAGTTTTTCAGATACACATGGATTTCAAAAAGTCTGGCATTAATACACAAGGAAAAAGTACAGTATGTAAGTGTCATTCCCATATCCAACTTTTTAATACATTCAATGAATTATAACTTTCTACTTGAGATGTTATTGCTTTGCCTGAAATGTTCCACAATATAGCATTTGTTATACATTCATTATATTTGTGTGTAAGAGAGTGTTTCATTGCTTAAATATCCAATTCTCATCCATCCATTCTTAATAAGAGTGGCATCGCCTTTCCACAGATCAGACTTCTATTCTCACTGGGTGGCATCACCTGCTTATTTCTGTTTAGTGTTGTCCATGTTAAGCAAAACAAAAAGAAAAGCAGACCCTCCACTTAAAATGTGTTCATGGTAAACAGTTTCTAATTCAAAATATATCAAGTTTTGTTTTCAATTGTTAATCGCTTTGGCTACAGTCCTAATTTCTTATCATTCTGAAAACCCAATGATAGCAGTGATACTAGACAATGTCAATTACATGTTTTACCCTACACACACCAAAAAAGATTGCATTTGAACATATCATTTTCAAATGCAATTATTTCTATTGCTGTCGCTGTAATGTTTCTTCCCATTCTTTAGTCCTCCCCTCTTGGCCATTGCATCCCTTGTTCCACTGGAGACCCACGCTTTAGTGTAGCTAAAATTGTCACCCTCAGAGAATACTTTCCATTTCTCACAGTTCTCCTGCAGCAAGGACAGAATCAACAGCGGGATAAAAAGTTGGTGTCATGAGCGCCGCTGCCACAAAATAGGGACATTTGATGGCCTAGTTTCTTTTCCACTTGTTCCGTACTTTGTGATTTTCCGCACCCGAAATTTGAGCTTGTCTTTGTCGAGTGCGGCATGCTTTAGATGAATGGTTTCGAGGCCGGAGTGTCACCATGGGATGGACAGGTCATTTCAGTCACAACACACCAATTGCATGTGGCTAACTGATGTGGTTCAAGGACTCTGTAACTTACACGTGCTATGAAATGCTGGGGTATAAATCACAATTAATAAAGACACCGACTACTCTGACCGCACAGCCTCTCCGAATATATACACTCCTCTTGCCATCTCTCTACCCTTGTGCTGAATGACACTCCCAGAATAGAGATTTGTGAGAGTCTCCCACTAGCCAAACAAGACAGGACAGGAACACAGCGCTGGTGTATTTTCGGGGCAGTGCCAGGAGCCTCAGTGTCAGTGCACCGAAGAGGAAGAGGCAGGTCGCTGTAGCACTGAGCCGGTGACCTGGCTAATTAGGAGACTGCGGTTATGTGTGTGTGTGTGTGTGCGTGTGTGTGTGTGTGTGTGTGTGCGTGTGTGTGTGTGTGTGAGAGAGAAGGAGAGACAGAATAGCAACCTCAGCTACCTGTCTGCTCTGAGGCTGCTCCCTGTAGTGTGACACGAACACGTATTTATCGCTGCTATTAATGAGCGATTAGGTTTCCCCTGTGCTTTTAGCATTAGATGGGGGATAATAGAATGAGCTGGTTGTCTAAGTTAAGAAAATAAATTAGCACTAAAAAGACTTAACAGCAGGCAGCCAATCATAACACAGATTTCCACGTGCGCACACTCCGTCTTTCCTGTCTGTGTCTAGGAGATATGATTTGGGCTGACAGCGGCTCCAGACTTCCTTGCACACCTCTGTTGAGTAGGCCGGCCTTGTCTTGGCGTGACCTTGCGTGACCTCTCATCCTCTGAGCACGGCAAAGACAAAGGCTCATTAGGAAGGAAAGTATCCACTGAGATGTGTCATGTGCTGTGTCATCATGCGCAGCCTGCTCATGTGTGCACTTTGGTTTGACTTCTGACCGCTTAATCGCATCAGTTCAGGAGAGTATTGTGTTTCATCAGAAAGAGAGCAAGTAAAGTCAAGAATAGATATATTTTTGGCCACTGTTCTGACTTTTTTTTTGAGAATGCATTAAACTTGAGGTCGGGTGAAGTTGAAGCTTGGGTGTGAAGAGGGGAACAAATACATTGACGGACCGTTGCTGATACTGACATCCATCCTTGTTTCCAAAGACATCCTTGTTCACCTGGACAAGCGAGGCTCTGACCACAGACAAATCAATACAACTGCATAGTCTTGATTTCAGGCTTAGAGACTTGAAATGTAATCCAGTCACAACACAACCATCATTATTTGTCCACTTCATTTATTAACATGTGTTTCAATGATCCAATTAGGAATGATTTTGACCATGTTGTTCATGCTTTAAGATAGTGATTATAAAGTGGTACTGAAAATCATTGCATGTTTTAGTCACTAATTCTGCAGCATCCTTTGCGTTCTAAAAGTTTTGTCAGCTGGCACTATTGTCCTGTAATGCTTTACTTAATATGCTGTAAGATGTTGATTTAAGGACCAGACGGGGGATATTAGCGGTGTAATATTTTACATCCCCCGTGCAGAAAGGAGGAAAGGCTGCCTGGATTTGCATTTCTTATATGATAACTGAGCTTACCGGGAGATACTTCTTAAAGTGTGTAGTTGCCAAACATGCACAGTCTGCAGTCATTATACCAGGTCTTGAAATGTTGTGCTGTGCTGTATAATTCACATATTTTTGTTCCGTAGATATCTCTAATGCAATACCAAAATAATAAAACTTTATAGATAAGTTTAAATTTCTACCATGTGTATGTATATTGACATGGAACAGGCCATTGTCAAATCCACACTCCACATTCCACAGTTATATATGACAATAATGATTCCTCTCCATCGTTTCACCAGTATTGACACCTGCCTAAGAAAATTCCAACAGGTAGGCAGAAGGCAGGAAGCACCGCGCTTAGTTCTATCGACATAATAAGTTCCCCCGGGTGCATCCCAAGACGTTATTACTGCTGCTGCTTTCTCCTAGTATGAAAACTTTGAGGAGGGAAGGGAAGACGTGAACACAGACAGGAAGAAGAGCGGGTGATAAGAGCACAGGCAAATCGGGGACACCATGCCTATTACCATTAATGAATACAACTGAACGAATCAACTGCTGTACTTAAATTAAGGGCAGTAAATTAAGTAATTTTGCATAAGATTGTTAGATAATAGTTGTTTTTTGCTTTGTTTTTAATCTAAATGAAGACTATGGCAGTAGTTATTAGGGTAAAGAAATGTGGTTGTAAAACATTGTGAAGAAGTCCAGAATATATCAACTCACATATCAGTGTTTCCGCTGCTTTCATTTGTGTGCACTGATGAATCCTGACCGCCACGGCAAAATGAACTGACCCAACCTCTGTGGAGTTTGGACACATTTCACGTTGTCCATAAACTGAGAAAGAGCTTGCGTGAAACATCAAAGCTTTGGACATTTGTAAAAAAAAAATTGCATTTTACTTCAAGTCTTTGTATATTTCTGGTGTTCTATCTCTCTCCCGCTGCACTGGGACGAAGTGGAGGAGCCGTCCCAGAGCGTGCACGGACACATGCACCTCGCACACAGAGAGAGGAAAATGTACGTGAGACCACAATGAGCTAAAGGAGAGATGAATGGGATATTAGCGCTCCTGTTCGTTAATCCCTTTACTCTGTGGTTTACATTGCGGCTGTTGCTGTTAGAAGTGGAGAGAAGTTGTTGTGCTACAGCCAAGGCCCCAGGGTGCAAGATGGCTGTCCATTGAAATCAACACTCACTAGCGTATCGCCACTTTAGCCTTTAGCGGCTAGCTACATGCGGTGGGTGTGCGGCCTGCACGTAGTGACAAGTGTAATCCAATCAGAGAAAGCCAAGACTAGATATATAAAAGCTGTTTTTAAAAAAACTTAAGAATAAACAGTTTTTTTTACCTTAAAATAGGCAAAAATGTCTACAAAATCCAACTTTTGTGAAAGCTGTAGGTCCCTGTCAGCCAAACATGAGCAGATGTTTTTTACATTGCACTCTATGGGAAAAATTGCTTTTTGGGTTGTATAGGATTTTTTCGCTGCAGTTCCAATGGACTGGCCACTGGGGCCAACTCATGACCCCAACTTTTGGGAGGGCCAGAGCCCCATTCAGCGCAAATAGGATATTAAATCGAAAAGGTTTTTATGTTCTCTCTTCGCTTAATTTTTTCTTTTAATTGTAAAAACTACAAACATGGGCCTAAATAACAGTATGCTTATACTGGTAATTGTATTATAATTAAGTACACATGTAAAAAAGTTTCCACAGTCAGAGTGCCATACAAAAGCCATGAACAAAAAAAATACTAATATTTAAAAACAAAATAAACTATGGATAAAATTGAATGAAAGTCTGTCAAAATATCTTCCAAAACTATAGTTAAAATTGCACGAAAAATTGTGCTACAATAATCTTTTGCATTTTAATATTATTTATGTTAATTTTATTATTTGCAAGTCATGAAAGAGATAAAAGCAGGAGGTATTTATTGTAATGGGGCACATCCTCTGATAAATGATGTCCAGTTCTTTAAAGACAATTCTATTACCTCTGCAGTCATGTGCAATCATTCTCTGTCAGGCAAATGGATATGCACATGTGTCGCCAAATCGCTAACCAAGGCCCTATCAATACAAGCCAATCTCAAGATTTATGCTGTTGCTCTAGCGGTTTCTACTGGTGCAAATTCTCAACTTGACATCCAAATGTAAATGCCTATATTGCCTGCTGGGACAAGAAGTATGTTTTTATTTACGGAGCAAATTACACTCTTTGACTGGTTTTCATTGCATTTTTGAATGTGTTATAGTCAAAAACCAAAAGAAAGTTCAGTGTATTTTTAGAAGACGGACCTGTGATAGACCATCGGGACTCATTATTTTCTGTTAGAGTAAGCCAAACGTTCCTTTAAATGCTCACAGAGGTAGCACCATTTACAGACACACATCACTGTTAGATGCCTCTTGTTTTCATCCAGGACAGCTTGTTATGTTCTGGTACGCCCTGGCCACATGGCTTGAATTCTTCTACATTATATCCTCTGTTTTATGTTATGTACTCTTTTGCCGCCTCTCTTTTCTTCAATTTTTTCAAGTTCAGTTTTTTTCCCCTTTGCAGTTTTGATTTTGCCCAAGAGCATGAAACTCAATGAGAAGCAGGGCTCTATGGGTTCCAGCAGGGGCCAGAGGATCAGACCCTGGGAGCGCGCTGTGTCACATGTGGTGCTGGTTATGAAGACAAGGAATACAAAAAAATATGTAACTTCAATGCCTAAATATGTATTCAAAGATCTGCATAATATAGCATTTGATAAGTTTTAAAAAAAGAAAAGAAAGGGAGATTAAATTGATAATAATTTAATAGTCAATTTATAAAGCCACAACAGGACAATGTCACATGACTGAGAATTTCATGAGGGAAGTTGGTATATAGTTTGTATCAGAGAAACCATGAAGAATCAATTTATCTTCCAAAATGTCTTTACTATGTTTCTCAACTTAACAAAACATTGTGTTGTCTCATTCTCTGTCTGAAAACATATTAGAAATCCTTTTCATAGACCTGATTAGAATCACACTCTGGCTTCAGCCGTGACAAAATGACACTTAAAACACCAGCCTTACCATAACACACTTATGTGGAACAATAATACGGCTTAAGTCCTCTCTTTATTAGATAAGGCTAAGCACTGATAGGGGCTGATGATGTGAGGACCTTTGCCGTAGCCTTACACACCATCTCGATAACCAAACACAACATATTTGTTTCAAGCCTCTTTAGCTAATTTGTTTGTGGACCTATTCAATTCTCATAATTTCATCCTAAACTCTCCTCTTAAACCCTGACCCCCTGAGTTATAGTGGGGGCCAGTGAGGTTAGGGCTGCAGGCTGGGTGGCCGAGCCGTGAAGGGAGAAAGGCAAGAGTGTGGGTAGGGTTTACAGACTGCTCAGGATCTGTTTACACAAATGGGGAGCTTTTTGGTGGGAGATAAAAGTCCCTAACGGCATTGAAGTGGCGTTCCCATCATTCTCTGGAAACCCTCTCACACAGACTCCTCTTTTGTCACTTCAACAGATGTTTAGTACAAACAGTCGATGTGCTTTTGTTTCTGTTATCTTCTTAATACCATAAGTCTCTTTGAGTCATGATATAAAGATCTTGGCGCAGACTTCACTCACAAGACAACTTTATTGTATGTCTAACAAGCAAAGCAGACGGTTGGTGCTGACCTTAAAGACAGTGTATTATGTTCTGTTTATAAAGGCTATGCAAAAGTCAAAGGGATAATGTCCCTCTGGAATAAAATCTAAATTTTCCTTAAAATGTTTTGTCACCATTTTATGAATTATGACACCATTTTAATTGGTTTACTCCAACATATCTCCTAAAAGTTTGGGTTACCTGGAGATCATGAGCAACATGAAACATAATGTCAAATGACAAAATGTTGGCTAGTTTATTGTTTTTATTGTTAAAGGAATACTATCCTTCTGCTTTAGTGACAAAAACACCAGAACTCACTGCAGCAAAAATCCTTTTAAAATACACTTCCATTAGTTTTCCTATTGCAGGAGCCTGACAAATACACATGCCGTGAACACAAACTGTGTGCTTGTCAACCTAATTCCAAAGAGGCATGTAAAAATCAAGCCCTCTATCTATGACCCAATGTCTGTCCGCTTAAACCTCTCCTCTGTAATCCCTTTAGTGTTCAATTAATCCACTCAGTGCTGTTCCAACTTTGTATTACACAGTGATTTCTATAACCCTTCCTATAAGCTGCCTGTATCTGTGTTAGCTCAGCCCTTGCCACTGCACCCTTTACCATCACCTCCACCAGCAAACAGGCGGACACAGTGAAGCGCTGGAGGGAGGGTCCTCAAACATGATGAATGCCTTTCTACAAAAAAGCTGCATGGAATGTCCTTGACTTTAATCAAAACTATTTCTTTTTGGGATGGTGCGTCTGTTGTCTCATGCGCTCATGTCCACTGATAGCCTGACATTAATGACACCATAAATCAGAACGACTGACACCAGGGTTTTTGCTAATGTTTAGGGGCAGAGATGGCGGCCACTGAGGAGGATGAGGAGCACAGATGAAGATTGTGTTATGGAATGCCAGATTATTTGGGAGTTAACTAGGCCCTTGAGGCATAAATGGGTTTAGGCTAAAGCCAAAACAATCAAAGCAAGGCCACTCTTCTATGCTCCATGTTGATGAAAGTTCGTTTGTTGAGGATGTTTAAAACATTCTCGAACTTTTTGCAAACAGCTTATTCTGCTCATATTTCCCCTCCTATCCGTTCAAAGGCCACATACGGACATTTGTACTTCGCAGGCATCAAATGTTGGAGCCAAAAACGTGATAAGCTACTCTCAGTGGATATATGAATGCCATGACTCTTCGCTGCTATCCCTCTTCCCTCCCTAAGATAGTCTCACATAAACACAAGTCTTCTCTGGGCTCAGATCTAAACAAATGTGACATGATTGATTTGAATGAGGCTCAGAGATAACTGTTCATCAGCAAATACTCTTGAGAACAGCAGGGGCCTGAAACCCTTACCCTGGAAAACCTTCATTTTGAAAATGCTTATTAACTTGCAATATTGTTGACAGAAGTTTCTAAAGAACGGTCTGGGAGACACTGCATTACAACTTATTTAACACAATAATAAGCACAAAGTCTGAGATAAACCATTTTGTTTCAGGTAGATTTTTATTGCTGGAGCCATACATCTGCTACTCTTTCTGCAGTGTATATTAAAGCTAAATATCTTGATACTTCATACCATGCCATCTTTCCTTGTAGAAAAAGGTCTTCCCTTATCAATTGCGTCAATTATGTTTTTAAAATGAACAGTTAACCTAAAAGCTAACCTTTTTATCAATAAAATAAATAATATGCACACCAATGACAATACATGCTCTGACGGAGGCGTATGGAAATGCATGTTTGCACACATTACACTGACTGGATCCCAATAAAAAGTCTCTGTCCTGTATGGTTCTAATTTGAAATGTGACACTTTGATAAGTAGCACAGTAAGTGGTGTGTGGCTTTGCTTCTGTCACAGTCAATGCAAAACTAAGCAGCGGTACATAGATCACAATCACAAGGGCTGTTTGGTTGGATCGCACATTGCCAAGAGAAAGCTATCTAGACAGACACTGGCTGCCAAAAGCAGTGTGCATTTCTAATCCCTAGATGGCTCATAGGCGCAACAAATCTTATCTATCTACATGCTGTCAAAAAATGTCACTGCCATATCAAATGGAGGGGATGATACCTGAAGGATATGGAGCGGAGGGGAAATATACAACAATGCACATTGCCACCAGTGTGCACACTAGCATACGCCTTAACCCGAATGCACCAGGGAGACATAGAGCTGTCGTGAGTTGACAAACAAATGACAGACAAATGACATGTTGGAACCCCTCCAGCAGGCCGGATAGTAATCGCTGTGTGAGATTGTGCCAATAGCATCTCTTATGGAGAGCGGGGGTGAGGGGGGGAAAGGTGGGCAGGGGGAGGCAGAGAGCAAGGCCCGTGTGTCATTTTACCCAAACAAAACCGCTGCCAAACACCGGATCTGATTGCTTCCACCGCCGTCAACTGTGTCCAATCTAATCTGTCTGTCAATCTGGGAGAGAGGTTAAAGAAGGAATGATGGAATAGCAGGATGGATATAGGAAAAAGAAGCAAAGCAAAACATTGTGGAGAAGGTTTTGTTGCCTTAACAGATTTCAAATTAATAGACAGTTTTGGATTTGCCCTTTTTATAGATATCTGGTGTGTTCCTCTTTGCCATAGGTGTCACTCGGTGTTACTTGCACGTTTGTAATTATGCCTGCTTGTGTTTGTGGAGTGTGTTACAGCGGGCTAGGTGTCATGTATCCAGCGGTGAAACTGCCAGATAATTGGCATCACGGTCAGGCTCTCGGCAGTCGGCGCTGACCTGAGTGCTGCATGCGGAAAAGTGAGAGACCAGGGGACTGTGCACCTAATGACAGAAAGACTGACTGCACATATACAAAAACATGCATGTGATTTATTTATGAATCTCTGAATATGAATATGGTGATACTGCTTGCTACTGTGTAACCTGATCGCCCAAATCAAATGGAGCAGTGTAATATTTCCCACTCAAATATCAAGCAAACATGTTGAATACCTGAGTAAGATATCAATATTATAATCATGATGAAAAATATGTAACATCCTGATTTTTATTTATGTCTTACAATTGCTATTGGTTTATAATTTTCAACAGAGTAAAGAGAAAATACTAGTAATATGTCTAGTTATTTACACATTTATTGTATGTTGATAAGGCCTAATAATTTGGCAACAAGTGTGTTATGAAATTATTAGGCCTAAGTGACTTAGATAAATGTCACTCGCAGCAGGCCATTCACCTTATGTGTGTATTTGTTCTAACAGTCTCTCGCTGGCATATATACAGTGTAATGAGCATGTGTGTTGTTTTTTTTTGTTTCAGCCTTAATTCAATCAAGCTTTTCCCTTTGCTGCAACCTCTTTATTCCAATTCGATTAGTGGGCTAAAGCCATCAAGATTTCCTGGACAAAATGAATGCTTGTATTAATCCCCACAATTTCCATTTAAAACATAAGGGCATCGACTTGATTAGTGAGGGCTGATGCTGAATAATTACACAGCAAACATTGGGGAGGCTTATAGGAAAAAGCACAGCTGGGCTTGCCCCCGGACGCCCTCTGGGAAACCAACAGAGGGGGGTCAAAGTAAAGCAATGGCAATGACTGAGGTGATGAATCTCTTAGCTGGCCCCTTATGCAATTAACAAGCAACGCTTCTATTAATTTTAGTCCCCTAGAGTGGTGACTGGTCAGATGTCTCAGGGTCAAGGGGCAAGGGTCGAGAGCAGAGGTCAAGCCAACAACAGCACAGAATAGGGCTCGATGTAAGATAAGAAAGGGCCAGAAAAGGGGAAGAGTTGATGAATTTATAACTAAATCATAAGAAATTAAATCAAAAGCTTGCACTTAAACAGTAGTGCATTTGGACAAGGGTTCACTTTTTCTGTCTGGAATTTTTTTTCCCACATTGATGAGATAAGATCAAAAGCATCAAGTGACTGTTCAATTGGAAGGAATACTCTTGAAATGAATAAGCTTTAAAATCAATTATTGGGCTGAACTAGAGGAAGACAAACAAAATTCTTTAAAGAATAGATTTCAGGTTAATGTTTATCCTTCAGAGATACAGTTAGGTCAAGGACGCAAGTCGTGAAATATTAAACCAGCCGTTCTTGGCCTTTCTTTACAAATGTCATTGATTTGTACATCCTCAATGATGTTTTATTCCAATGAGAATATGTTTTTATTTAATACTCCCTAGGTGAATCAGGAAAGTTATTCTTGCTATTTTTTCTACCTGTTTATTGGCAACTTGTAGATAGAAAAGACAAAGCCTACATCATGGGGCTGCAAATATGTATCATAAATAATAGCTAATAACAGACTTTGTGACCTCAATCTGGATTCTTTCACTACAGTCAGGAGGCACTTCAAAAGAGGTCCGGCGGCCTCAAGGTTAATGCCTTACCAAATAAAGGACCAAGTTGTTAAAATTAACACAGTGCCAAGGCAGTTCTGTTTCCCTTTAGAATATAGTTTTCATCCTTTTATGTTTGAGAGAAAGCATTCCCACATGTTTTGGAATATGGGAAAAATGCTCCAGGGATGGGCCGCCATGGCTACCTCCTGAGCTTCAAAATAGGTCTTTGTAAAGTGGCAGACCAGGAGGAAATGAGGTCTGACACTATTTTGATTTGAAAACACGATTTGGACCTAGAGTCCCCCAACTATTGTCTTAGTCCCTCAACATTTATCAAAGGTGTGTGGCGATGTCATACACGGATTTGCCTAGGCACTGTCAAAGAAAAGGAAAATCTTATTTAACTCTTAAAACCCAGCATTTTGCATCAACGGGCCCATTTTTACATGTGCAGATGTATATACTCAAAGAAATAACTTGAGAGGAGAAACAACGGAAGAAAAGTGTGGCTAATCAAAGGGACAAAACAACATATGCTTATTCTTACCAGTTCCACTCTAATATGTGGTGCCACAGTTGACTGACATTGTTTTGTTTCAGCTGCACTTTCACCATCTGCCAGAAAATTGTCTGTATTCATTACATTGACACAAGAGGATCCAGCGAGTGTGCCCATGATTGGATGTGTGTGTTCTGATGTTTGCCTTGTGGTGTTGAACATGTGGGCATGCTTGTCATGCTTTGGGGATATAGTTACAGTATCGATCCCACCAAGCTGACTCCCCTCTTAGGATGCAGCGGGTAGCAGACTAGGAACAATAGAGGCGCTCATCGTGCTTTCTCTATTTCCACTAGCATCGTATAGTATTGTTTGTGGGACACACATCAAGTGGAATTATCAAGCCGGAGGGCATGGATAGGAACGAGGGGAAGTGGTATTGTGAGGGGTGTATGTTTGTTTGTTTTTTGTTTGTGTGTGTGTGTGTGTGTGTGTGAGAGAGAGAGAAGGTTAGGAAAGCTAGCGCCTATCTTCCATCCCCTTGAAGGCCGACAGGGTCCTAAGCCTGGCTCAAGGGGCTTATGCAGATTCAATGACCTTTTTCCCAGGGAACAGATTTCACACTTAAATTACCATTGGAGCGTTAGCCTCCCTTTGGGGCTGGAGGGTCCTACCCAACCCCCTAGCTGGGGTTAAAAGCCACAGTGGCACTTTGCCTGGACTGCATGCTAAATGACGTGGAACGTATGTAAACTGCAGAGAGGCCATGTCTTGTGCATGGAATCACGCTCAGAGGTGAGTTCACTGACTGTTATGGCCAATGTATTACACTGGGAGTTAAAAACCATGGGGGATTGGCCAGGTTCAACATTCAGGTAATGAGAAAATGGAACATGGCTTGTTATGGTAGATCATACTCTTCCTTTGGGCCTTCTTCCTTTTGGGGTCAAAGCCTTCTCCTCTTGTAGTTATTCACAAATATTTCTTATATGAGATGCCTCTTGATATTGATTTATCCAGGATTTGGACCAGCACATGCCTTTGACCCTCATTGACCTTTATTTAAATTGTAAATAATAAACACATACCACTGCAATGCTAAGATAGGTGCTTCACAAAGAAAAAAACGGAAGAATTGATATGATTTACTATTCGTTTTCATTTCATACTGAAAACTGAAAAGACGGGCAGTTGTAACGTGGCAGAATGTATTCAGTACAAACCTGGGGTAGCTGGAACGGACATGAGAGAAAATAGAAAAACACAAATTCTCTGGCCTTATTACCTCCTTCAAACAGAAGAGAATGATGACATCTCTTTTTCACACTGAGCGTATATAAGGACACATGGCACCGCGGCACACTCAAAGCACATACAATTTCACCTGGTCTCGCGATGGCGGCAGGTTTGTTTGTCTTTAATTCCCCTCTGCTTGGGTGTAATGGGGACTCGCTGACAGCTGTCATTCTGCCTGACCTCAGAGGACGGCAGATCAGTAGTGGCACAAGGCCTGTCAGGTTTAGACAGTCCAGAGGTGCGCCCATCTGCATTTACACTTGACACTTTAGGTACTTGACAGAGGTGGATGAATGGAGGGGACAAGGTACATTTGAAGTGAGAATGGTGCTTAAATACTGAAAGCGACTCCAAGACCCCCCGGGCTCTTGTGCCACTGTGGATATGTTCATTCAATGAGAGATTTGGCGTGACAGCAGACCAAAACACCACTCACACTCAGATGGTGAAGACTGAAGTGACAATGGTCTCTCAAACTTCATCATTTTTGACTCTCTAGAAGTGGACTACGATATGCCTTCATTTGCTGGAAAAGTACAGTATGTGTAAAACATGATTATGCCCGACTTTAGAGCCTACCGGAAATTGGAAGGTAAAAAAAAAATAATCGTTTGATGGTGACACTGTTTGCACATGGTTTGACTACAGTAAAGAACCTTTCCATGATTGGAAAGGAGCAGATAATAAAAGTAACATTCTTGCATTTGTATACCCTTTTTTTTTACCCTTATACCTTCATCAACCATGTTCAGTTATCACCAATTCAAAGTTGAACACAAGTTTACAAAAATACACATCCAGTCAATAGTCAAGTATGAACAATCCAATTAGTTTTGTTTTATGCATCCTCTTAAATTGACAACCTTTTTAATTAATTCTCCTGAGAAAACCAAATGAAGATCTCAGAACAGCACCACCAGAACAACCCACAGACATAAGCTATAGAAAAAGAAGAGCTAACTAGAAAGATGTTAGCATTTTTAAACACATGATACACAAAACATAGAAGATGACACAGAGAGACAAATAATAAAAAAAAATACTTGTAACATCCAATTAAATTAAATACGGCACATTTGAACCAAAGTGACATCATGATGCCGACGATTTTCACTGCTCCAAAATGGAGTAAACCTCCAATTCTCACATTTTAAATTTTGTAATACATTGTTCTTACTTATTTCTGATAGGAGCCCTTAACTAACATGCTGTTTTTTAACTCATAGTTGCTGCTAAATTTATTGATGAGGCATTCATTTTAATCAGGGAAGTCTCCAGCCCACATTACTACGGGAAGGTCCTGTGTGCAATGCTATTTTCCCTTTCAAATTCAAGTATTCTGCAGCTTTCCCCCTTTCCTCCGGTCGCTCCTCAGCTCATGTTGTCGACTGTAGAGGAGCTGTCAGAGATTGTGGAAATGGGAGAAAGAGGTGTACATGATCGCAGGAGCAGAGCACGGTCGGATGCTGCTCTAGGGCTGTTTGGGGCTTGCAGCCCGTGGAGGGGTAAGAGAATAGTGGAAAAGGCAAGAAGGTTCATAGTTAGCGGTTCTGTTCACTGACACATCAGACCAGGCTGGGAGGTTGGCGCGCAGTTCAACCGTCCCAGTGGGAGTGGGTGTCTCCGGTCGAAAGCCAGAGAAGCAGTCATGTGCTAGAATAAATGTGAAAAAACAGGAAGGGGAGCAGGGATCATTCTCTGCCCTAGCATCACCCTGCTCAAACGTAGCTCAAACATAGCTCTCTTATCATGGAGTGGTGCCCGGGCCATGCTCACCTCAGATAGGACAGGCTGTCTCCCCGAGCGAGGGCCAAGGGGTGTGTGTGCGACCCCACTGCTGTGCATGAGTCATCCTAATTGGGAGAGTTCTCGGCTCGGCAGAGGATTCCCCTCCCGCTGTTCCTGCCTGTTTAAAGTGATGAACCTGGGATGAGATCAACAGTCGGACACCACGGCTTTTATTGCCACAGAGTTTGACCTCGTTCTGTCTTCAACACCTCTGTGCATGTGTGTTTCAGATAGTGTCATGAGTCATTGCCAGTGTAGGAAGTAAACTGTGTGTGTGTGTGTGTGTGTGTGTGTGTGTGTGTGTGTGTGTGTGTGTGTGTGTGTGTGTGTGTGTGGGAATTTAACCAGTATTTGTATTGAGGCTATCTCCCTCCTCGAACACACACTCTCACCCCTCTAAAACGATTATATGTCAGCAATCCCCACAATTTGGTTCCTGCTAAAGCTGCTGTGAACTCATCGCACGCATCTAGGGAATTATGCAAGCAGTAATGCAGGTCTCACCTGCCAACACAGTGCAGGGCTAGTCAGGGGACTGGCCCTCATGTGATAAGTCTACCCTGACCAGTTCAAAGCTGGTTTGGCCAGGGGCTGATTGCTGGCAGCTAATCATTTTAGCAGTACCTAGGTGCACTGAAGTTCAGGAGAGGTGGAAGGACAGGGTGAAGAGAGTGAGGGAAGGAAGAGAATCTGTATTTATATCTCTGCACATTTCAGCTGCTTCTTCTCCACTGAACTGACAGTGAACTCAGCAGTATTTATTTATGTAGGAGGATAGGTCTAGTGCAATTGATACTCTTTTGTTACATTATTCTGGCACAGGAAATTAAAAAAATTGTTTTATTTAAAAATATATATATTATTCCGTCAAACAACAAAACAAATAATAAGTACTAATGAATTTGTAGATCATCAGCAATCTCCTTTTTGTTGTTGGGTTTGAGGTGGTCCTCCATAACTTATAAAATATTATAGTCTTATTAATATAAATCCAACATAATCAGATGTTTAAATGCTTTATTTCTGTAAACAGTCCTATTTCAATAAGCAGGTTTGATTAACTCAACTCAAAACCTAATATTGTGACAATTTTGATTTAGACCAATTTAAGAAGAATACACTTGGTTAGAAGATTTAAAACAATGGTTATTTTATTTCAGCTTGTTTGTTAAATGTAGTCAAAAAAGTGTTCAGTTTTGTTTTGCCATAAAATGCATCTCCACCTAAAGGCTTTGTGCCAAACAACCTTGCAGTTTAATGCAGGCCATGAAAAAAAAACTCAACATAAGAAATTCCACAAGGTCAAAGAGAAGAAACTTCTTATTTGTGCCACTTGGGGATGGAGTGGATGGCACGTGTGCTCTCCATGTGAGTGAGTTTCTATCTGGCTCTCGACAGTTTGTTGCAATGTCTTCCCCCAGTCTCATCTCCATTTCAAACTCTATTGTCCTGTATAGCGTATATTTCCCAAAAAATTGTGTACTGTGTAATGCTTCTTTGCACGAAACAATGCAGGGCTTCTTTATTTGTGTATGTGTTGCCGTCCTGATTGAGATTACTTTGTGTGTCCTGCCTTTGTGGGTCGATGTAAGCAATAGTCTTGGCAGAAGCCCTCCATCGTTTTATCTCAGTGGGGTGCAGTGCAGCCCGACCCAACCTGCCCTTCACAGTCTTCGATAAGCCCTCAAATGGCACAGGCCAAGGGCCAGAGAGAGGTACAGACACATGAAGACAGTTCAAAGTGGAAAAAGCTGCAGAAACACTGAAGATAAAAATATCACGTTGCTCCAACAGAACTGGGTGGTCTGCATCATGTGCGGTGCTCTGTTGTTGCCTCAGGATGCTAGAGTGGGATTTGTTCCATTTAGGGCGTCTTTTGTGTTAATGTATGTGTGTTAAAAAACCCTCTCTCTTGTCAATACATTATGTCAGGCTCCCCCATATATGGCAGACAAGGCCCCGTGTCTCTATGTTTTGTCCCTATCATCAGATGACATACTCAGTATGTCACAGCAGGCTGTGCTCCTAACGCCCCCTCAGTGCTTATCTCTACAATTGTGAATCTGTTATTCTACTGTAATGGAAACCATGTTGGTAACATCTTAACATATTACATTCAGTCAAACACACTGTGAAACTCTATCTTACCACTGTGTCAACGCTGTTTTTATACTGCAGGAATGTATGTGTTTTGCCCAAAGCGCAAACTCTTGGAGAATGCATTCACAGACTACAAGGTTCCTTTTTCATTCTTTATTTCTTTTTTTAAGCGGACAATTCAGCAAAGCCAAAAACACAGGAGTATTGTGTACTTTAATGTGTTGAAGCTCTTGCATGTCTCTCTCGTTCGTTTGCACACCAGCAGCGGTTCAGATTTCTTCAGGCAATTTGTTTCAGGTAACTGGAGCTTTCAACTGCAGTTGAGTGTATCCTGGGAACTATTAGGGAAAAAAGAGAGTGTTCAAGCTTTTCAAAATGTTGATGGATCCAACGTAATGAGCATGTAACTGATCACAGATTGGCAGATAACATTTTTTTTTTGTTTTTAACCATTACATTTGGGAGGAGAGAGACAAATTCAATAGCACCTGCAGTATAGACATGATGCTAAAGGGGTTCTCAGTAGCACATTGTTATTCACTCAATGTTCCTGTTGGGATAGCCACAGGCTGGTGAAGGTTTTTCCCTACGAATCTTTGAATTGAATCAGTGCACTGTCAGCATACTGTAAGCTCCAAGCAAGAACCACTAAACACATTTTTGTCAGGATTCTACGAACTGTTTCGACAAGTTTTGTCCATGTGTATGTGTGTCCTATGTGAATCATTTCTATTGTTGCTGTAGATTTGACTTGTTTTCCCCATTCACTGTGGTGCCCCAGCACTCCAAGCACTCCTACTTATTTTAAATACTTTCTGTTTTCTATTGGGATGCTGGTGCACTTTTAGAAAAGGGAGTTGGGTGCCCCAGGTAAAACGTCACTATTTAGGGCATGGATTCCACAGAGGGCATTAGAGAGACAAGAGGTTGAAACAGGTTTTACTAATGCAGACAGCTCCCTTTTAGCCTCCAGTCTTGTAGTCGTTTGAGACAACCATTCCACACTGATGTCTCCAGTTTAGAGGACATATGATAATAAGCTGAGACTGACTGACATGTGACTAAAACCATTGGGGGCCTACAGCGAGGACAGTGGTGGCGCTTTAAAACAGACTTTGCCAGGAGTCATGGTTAGGAAATAGATGAGAAGTAAGTTCCCGGGAGGTAGACAGAGACGAGGTGTGCCATTGAGGTAATTACGGCCACGGTTATGGTATCAGTAGGAAAGACTGATCCCAGACCTGTGTCTCTGTCAGCAGCCGTATATCATCTGATTGTCCTTGAAATTACACTTTGGGAATATATGTTTTAAAATGGATTAAACATTGTGGACTATTTTTTTCTCAACAACTCAATAACAAAACACTCCCTTATATGCAAACTATGAAGCTAAACCTTTTTTCTGACCACAAATGGTTTGCACATTGGCGTTTATTATTCCCTTCAGGGCTTACTTTGGGCCATACACAGGGACCCCTTGGGCAGATGTCAGTTACAGGGCTGACATATTTTTATGGAACTTTCAAATAAATGTTGGTATAGCAGCAATACTATTCTATGCACCATTGGCTCTGGCTGAATGCAATGTCCAGAGACAAGGCTGTGTTTGTAAGGGTCAGAAAGAGGTCAGTTTTTATTTTTGTATTCCCAGCTCTTTAAATATACCGTGGAGTATTCAACTAAATGTATAAAATTACATCTTTCAACAATGCCTGAGCTATTTGCAATAAAAACAAAACTATTTCACCGCTTGATAATGTGTTTTACTTTGCATCGATTCTAACAGAGTCGCTCTAACACATGCGTTTTGAGCAGTCAACCACTGCAATGTTAATTAGCTTTCTTTAACCCCACAGAGACCCGGCTGAACTTTCTCTGACCCGTCAGCTTTTGATACGTACGTCATTTACAATTTGCCACACACAGGTTGTCCTGAGCCTGCTGCTGCCAAAACAGACAGATCTCTCTCAATCGCTACGCCTCTTTCCCCTCTCTGAAGTCAAGGGCACGCTTTGAACTCCATTCACTTTTCCCACTAGTTTTTTTTTCTCCCTCTCTCTCTCTCTCTCTCTTTTGCTGGACTCTTCATCATTTATAGCCTCACTCGTCCCTACACACTGCTAATGATACAGATTTCACAGGATGTCAAAGGGATATTAGAAGTGAGTCAGTAATAGCCGGTGGCATGAATACTTTTACCTTGCAGTGTGGACACAGCTGTCATGGAAGAAAGCCTCCAATATGTTCAGCTTAAAATGTATTTCCAAAAATCATATAGCCAAATATTATATGGTACATATTTGTCATTAGTACCTCACTGACATGACCACCAGATCTCACAGTTACAAATATGCATACAGAAAACCTCTAGTAAACATAATATTTATCCATAAAGATACAGATTAAACTCAAATTTCACTCCCAAATCGCAGGAATGTAAGAATATAAAAATATTTTAAAAAGGCATTGTACATTTTGTAATTGTAACCTAGAATATTGCCATGATCGCTTGGTGTCTCTTTGAGGCTTGCCTCTATAGCAGGCTGTGTGACTAAAGCTGTTATGGAAAGTGAGTGGGAAAGTGTCCAGACATGGTGCTGCCAATAAAATGGACACGGATGACTTACCAAATCTCCACAAGAAGGCTCAAATTGAAGACTCTGTATCACTTAAAGGTGCTTGTAGAAGACGGTATAATTCCCGCCTCTGCCGTCAACGCCACATCCGAAATGGCCCCCACCTCCATTCTCCATGATTTATTCTCCTTCCCGGGGCCGTAATCCCTGAACCTTACGCTGCTCAAGTGGACCCTGTCTCCCCCTTCTTTCCTGTTCTCTCCAACTCTCCCCCTCCACTGTCTATATGGCATCATCAGCCTCAACAAGGGAATAAATTTAGCCCACACTGTCTGAGGGACGCTCATGACAGCTCTCAATAAACCGCAGGGATTGTTTTTTTTTTTCCTTCTACTTCTTCCCGTTTTAATATTCGCGGTAGCAGACGCAGGAATCCCGGTGTCAGCATAACAGGAGCATATTACCAGGGCCATCCCCACCTGTCCCCAACCACTCCTCGACCTGTCCCCTCCCAATAATTACACCGGGGACCCTTTCCCATTAACCTAGTCCCTTTGATCCCCACACATGCCGATATTATGCAAAACTGCTGAATGGGAGACTTTAGCGCCAAACACCGTGCCGTTACCCATAATTTCAATCTTTCATTCGCCTCTTCTTTTTACTCTTTTATCTCTGGCTATTTATCAGACTCTTTATTGTGGATTAAATTAATTTCAAAGGTGTCTGTATAGAAGGGGAGAAGAAAAGGATGGTTGGAGAAATAGTTGTGTGAGACATTTTTTAACAAAGGTGAACAGGAATCTTGTGGGGCGCCACAATGAAGTATATGTATTTTAGCGCCCCGTCGCATGTATCGACTTCATTAAGCGTGGGGCCGAAAAGCAAATATCGGGGCCTGTACAATGCCGAAGGTCTGGGAGTGACCTTTCTTTGGTTTTAATCATTGCGACTCTTGACAGCTTAATAAGTTGAAGGTGCCGGGTTGCAGCCTAACTTAATAAGACCCACACCAGAGCCTTGGCCACCTATGATTGCTCCCATAAGTCTTTGCACATCTGGCGCCGTGTCCTTGGACCTGAGAGATATTTTCCATAACTTTCCCTATGCTCACAAGGCGCCATCGTCTTTTATTAAGAATTGGGATGATACACTGCGCAGCGTCAGTGTACACTATAGATATCACACGGTCGGTTGTCACTATAACCCTTTAAAGTGACAACTCAAATGTACTACAGCTTTAGTGCATCTCGCCAAGCAATGTTTAACTTATTAAACACTTCAATAATTTATAGGCACTCTTGGTAAATCAAACTCTCGTATTTACTTCCTGCCCGCTGAAGTATATTGTTAGGTGCGATATATGTCATCTATATTCCACGGTTTATTACTTCTATGGATGAATTACCAACCATTTATGATGCACATAAGGTGTATAATTCTATAAGCAGTAAAGCCGGGTTTTTATGGAGTCGTAGCTTTTCACTTGTCACTCTTTGTCCCCGGTCCATAGAGGAAAGAAATGTATCTAAAGCAGTGTATAACTTTAGCATCGTTTCTATCGTCTATCGTCGTCGAGTCGTTTCATTTGAGTGTGCGGAAATGAATTGGATAAAAAGGCTTACCTTATTCCAACAAGATCATGAATTATTGCTTTAAACTCATTTGAGTCGACAGTGGCGGAGGAGTTTAAGTGGGCTACCCAACTTATCAGAGAGTTTCCTCACTTCACCCATGGCGCAAAAATATAAGCATGCAACCAAAATAAATAATGTCATTTTTTAGACTCTTATTATACTAGGCTTATGTTATATTTCTGGTGTTTCTCTGAATTCCCCCGCAGTATGGAATTAAAATTATCTATCTCCATGGAGGGTGATAAAGTTACAGGTCATATCTGTGGAGTGGTGAGTTCACTGTAAAAAGTTTTCTATGTATTTCTTTAGCAATCAAAACACATGTAATTGAATAAATGCAAGCTAGATATATTGTGTAAAATGCAATTAAATGTATTGTGTTGATTTGTGATGCCTAAAATCACAAGATCAGTTGATTTAAGAGAATCAAACAATGAAACAATCAAAGCTGATTAAACAACGTTCACATGGATTTAGTAAATGGATAACTGTCCCAGACCCTCCTTTACAAAGAAAAACTCCCAAAAAAACAATTCCCAACCCATAACATTCCGACACATCTCCATGGAAACAACCAGATAGCTAACTACAATCAGGCCTATAGTTGCTTGACCTTTTTAAGTTCACTGTGTTCATATTCAAGGATGCACTAACGGATCCTGCCATCATTACTTGTGATGTTTCCAAAAGAGTGTTCAACGGCTGAAAATCAAATGTCGTTCTTGGCCACCCACTCACTTTTCAGAACAGGTGCTCATCCGCCCACTTAACCTAACATTTCCATTAGACCCAAAGCACCGGTCTCTCTGGCTGTGCTTTGCTGGGGTCCACAGCGTCCGATGGCGAGTACCTGAATGTTCTGATCTCCGATGTTACAATCCAGACTTTGAACTAGAGTGATTTCAGCTGGAGATATTTTAATGAAAGCCCTTTGTTTAGGCGTCGAGTTACAGTGCGGGCCGTTCCGAGCCAACGGCTGATTGGACGGCCTTAAAGGTGAGGTTGAAAGCCTTAGTCGGAGACACAGAAGGTTGAAAGGGTGAGGTGGAAGATGAAGAGGTGGTATGGAGACAGCGTGAAGGCATTAAAGGCAAGCCGCAGCTCTTTTAAATCCACCCTTAACAGAGACAGTCGAAATTTAAATGTAAATTGCCTATTAGATTTTCATGTAAAGCATTCCTATCCTCCATGGTGTCTGCTCAAAGCACGTGTCTGTTCCATTTTAGAGAATATAACGAGAATCTATTGTATGCCATGAATCCATTTGTACTTTTAAGGTCTTTTTAATTCCCCAAACTATTGAACTGATTTTTTCCATGTCGTATAATGCATTCATTTGCCTTATGCCTTTAACAATTACGTGTAGTGGAGCTGTAACTTAAGGCTATAGGATGTGTGCAGCGAGGATAGTGCCAAGTTAAGTTACACAAAAATAATATTATCCTACAAAAAACATCACATATTTTTGGTGATTCTGTTTTATTGTCCTTATCATCTTATTTGCGGAATATATTTCTGACATTGCACGCTTCAGTAAGTGATGTACTGCCTAATTACTCAAGTCAGCAGTAAATTAGATGAAGTAGGATGTTCAGACTATGCTTTTTCCAACTTTTCTTGCTCATTTCACCCTTTGGTCCGCATTCATCTTGACAAGTTAAGTTAAGAATACATTGCAGTATTTGTTCTGTACTCCCTCTCGTCCTTTGTGCAGAGGGCCAAATTGAAAGAGTGAGGCGCCAGTTTAAAGGGCAGTGCTGGGTCCATGCCTTTGGGGCTTTTACATCAGCGCTGACAGAAAGCCGTGTGAACCGCTGGGAAATGTTTCATCGGTCACAACACATTATACAGCCGGGTGAGAGCCACATTAAACTTTTCACTTACTCCGTCATTGCCTTACTTTTATTGTCCTGCTCCTGACAAATCTCCACTCAAGAGTTTAACAACGGACAGTGTTTCCTTCGATTAGCATGATTGGCCAGCTGTTTGAAATGTAAAAATAAACCTTTTGCAAATGAGCCGAGTTCATGTAAAGCTGATCACACTCCTGTTACTTTCAAAACAGTGAAAAGTCATGTTTTATCACGTTGGACACACGTTTTTTTACGCTTGTCAGCATTAGTGCATTTGAAGGCGCTAACTCTATTTGTGCGCGAGTTAAACGCCTACTTTAACCTGTAAAAAACATATCATTCATTGCGTTGGTGATTTGGATACTGCGAGATTGTCCAGCTCAAATTTATGACTGTTAATATTAGTTTTTAATCATGTCACTGACTTTACAGAAATAGTTAAGAATACGTTTCAATATGTAATAATTAACATTTGTGTTCTTTATATCTAACTTTTACTTTAGAACATTTTTAACTGGCTACAACAGGCTGCTTTTTGCCCATGTTTTTGTGTACTTTGTAAAAATCCATATTTCCAGTCAGGGCGGTACCTTGTCAGCTCTTAAGAGACATGCTTTAACACCGCAGCCGGCTGACCTAAATCGCGTTTGACCAACCCCTGATCACGCTTTCCACCACCTTGTTATGTATCAAAATCACAGCGGCATTATATTTGGCATCAATCTGAATTTCTCTCAGCCTACCAAGAGGAAAATGTTCACAGGGGTCAGCCAAGGGACATGGAGCCAGATCCAGAGGGTGGGAGAAGGGTGAGGGGAGACCAGAGGGGGGAGGCAAACGGACAAGAAGGAGATTAGAGCGAAAATAAATGTTACAATGGACAAGAGAGCTTTATTAATAGGATTACAGGCTCAGATTTGGAAATTTTATCTGTGCAAAAAGGGAGTGAACGTGTCAGGGAATGCGAGAAAAGAGATGAGACTGAGAATTTAAGAAATGCATTCAATATCATAAAAAAGAAAAAATGCATATTATCCCGTCTATCTGCACTGTCCTTTTGGTTTCTCAATCTGATTGTTTTTTGTTTTAGTTTTGCCTGGTTAAATCAAGGTTAAAATAAATCTTTCCCATGTCCCCTTCCTCTCTTCATATTCATATGTGCACAATTCTCAGATTTATCATTTTACAATACATGTATTTTTGTGTAATTTTCCAATATGTTTTTCCATATTTTAACATACATCCCTTTATAATTCCCCTTTATTCAAGCAGATAAGGAACCCAGAACACGTTTTTGTAATTACTTAATGTTCTGCATGTAAACCATTCCATTACTGGTCAAAATATAAAAATAGCCTATTGACTATAGTGTGGCCTTGTTGAGAATAACTGATTTTCACCCTGAAGTAGTTTTCCTTCATGATATATTACTCATTTTATTCAAAGAGCTTAAAACAAAACCACTTTAATGGCCGAGTGCACTATATTGTTTATGCTTCTTCATAAAGTGATGTTTATTGACGCTGTATACAGCCCGGGCCCAGGCTGCGGCCATTCACTGAAGCAAGACAGTAAAAGACACTGCACCTTTAATGGATGAAGCGGCGTGTGCTTGTTACTAAACTGAGCAGTTAACCTTTTTGCACACATTAGTTGGACTGAGTGCTAAATCTTTTTTCTATTACTTTCCAACTCAGAAAACAATGTACGGAGCCTCTCATAATAACCTTCTCCACGGTTCATTAGAAGCAAACTACATATTTTTTCCTTTGACAATGCCCAGTAACGACTGCTTTCAATAAAACAAGCTGTCTTTGGTTTATCGTTGTTCAGTTTTTCCGTTTCCGTCACTAACGTTTTACTTTGTGTTGCAGATACTCGTTACACCAGCCAAATATGCGCAATCGATGATATAAAGTGTTGTCAGCACATTGCCCTCGTGCCACGTTTTATACTGTATATCCCACAAGTCTTTGCTATTTCTTCGACAGCTTTTCTGCCCTTTCGTACGTCATCTGGAGCTGATCCAAACAGACATCCGAAGGTACTTTTGAAACTGCTCTTAAGGAGGATTGCTTTCTGAATCATCTCAAACAATTTCCCTCCAAATAACGCTCTACTTTTTTCGCTCCGTCTGAATCGTGTTTTAATTCTGGGGCAGAGGATCTTTAGTGGGTGGGGATTGGTTGAGGATTGACAGTAATTCGTCCACATTGCCACATTTCCATGACACCCGCGATACGTGGATGTGGTTATGCCTTCGCCTGATTATCGGGCCAGACTTTTAAGACAGACATGTAAGAATGAGTAATAGCGCTGGAGCTGGGTTGTATAAACATGTCAAGGAGTAGAAAAGTTTGCATGTCATTTAGGTATTTTACTTTGAGAGAGTGACAAACTAAATAGCCCAAATCCCCGGGGTTAAACTCAGCACGTAGCACTTCTTTACAATATCGGGTTTAATGCTTTAAGTGTGACAATCGTATACAAGCATTTTTACATGCCTTCTCCCCAGCCTTGTTAGTGAACCCAGTTTGTTTTTCCTCCTTCGTCTTCGAGCCCCGCATTTCTCTACAGGCACGGCTTTGGAAGTGGTGATGAATGACTAGAAGTTGACTCATTATTAAAGGTGGGAGATGATTAATAAGGACCATGTGTGTTTTTCTCTATAGTGTAAATAAAATATATCATTCACGTAATGCGGGGCCGGGCCGGGGGAGTGATTTATGGCGTGTTAAAATGCACGGGGAGCCAGCGGGTGAAGCCCTCTCAGACGTGTAGCCATGACAGTGCCCTAGCCTCCTGCGTTAACATGGCTTCTGGATCCCACCGCTGCTCTTTCTCTTCCCCTTATCTTGATTCAACGAGTTATTTGTCTCACATTGTCTGAATATTTCAAGATTTTTCAAGATTTTTCTGCGGTAAACTAGTTCAAACAAAGTATTTTATAAGAGTTTAAAAAAATACAATTCAGGCTCTCCCTTTAATCATGAATATATTTCCTAAATACTCAGACAATTGTGTGCTTACCATTTGCACAATCATTTACAAATGCACTTAACTGTTGTGATGTTTTAACTAACTCTTGATATTTCTTTGGAGTAAACAATATTATCAATCCAACAGAAATGTGTTAAAACATGTCTTTAAATTAGGTGAGGTTTAATTATTAGACAAATGGGAAATGTTTATTAAACTAATCACAAAAGTTACCCTTATACCCTGTATACCCTTATTTAAACTTTTACAGCATAACTTTTTGTAGCAGTTATTTTCCTATGAACAATATATTCAATATTCAAACTACATTCACAACATTGTTTAAAATTCAATATATTGTCCACCATTAATTTGAACCCCTTTTTTCTATTCAAGTATGTGCTGAAACAACATCAAAGCCAAGGGCACGTACTATGAGCGAGCTTTAAGGGACACACTACTCTCTGGTGATGTGCAGAAGAAGACACATTGGATATGCCAGTCTATTTGGCAGGTGGCCACCACTCTCCAGCCAGAATATCGATTCACATTTTAGCTCACCTTATTCCTCAACTTCAAATCCTGATGGAGTGTCTGTGTTTAAGTGTGAGAGGGTGGACTTGAAACAAGACACATCTTACATGGATTATCGCCTCATCCATCTTCGGCTCTGTGAAGGGCTCAATTAGAAGGAATAGCTTTGCACCTCTTTTTATTTTGTTACGACATATTTTTGTTCCCTTCCTGTAGAATAAGACATTTGTGTAACACTGTGTGAGCAACTGAATATGTATAACTCACGTAATTTGGGATAAATTTTCATATTTATTTCATTTTCTATTATTTTCAACATTTAATTCCCTCGAAAAAGAGATAGACAGACAGATCGATAGATCAATGTCAGAATGTATTCAGACATCACAGACTCCCAATAGTTCATATCCCATTCATTCCCCATGTTCCTGACCTGGGGGCATCTGTGTGTCTGTTGACAGAGTCTGCAAGCACTGCCCTCCTTCATTGCACTTATCTCTTCATCTCATATAAGAAAATAGGGGCCGCCAACAGAGTATCTTTCTGAATCTGCTTTTGGGTTACAGAGATTTCTCTGAACTTCTTTTTAAGTCAAGCCCTTCCAGGCCCGCTGGTGGCAGCTGCCTATTGCACAGTTCACTGGGGGTATGCCCTGGTTTCTTGTGTGCTGTTGTGTTGGAGTGATAGAGAAAAAGAGGAAGTGAAGAGTGCTTGAGGAGGCAACACTCCCGTCGTGTTTCTGTGTCCCAGGCTCATCCAGGCTGACACACTTACCAGCCCGACTTCTGCCACCTTGCCCTGGCGCCGCGGGAAAGTGGCACTGTGCTTCTGAATGAGGTCAGCGGGTGCAGAGGGAACCTGTTGGAGAAGACTCCTAAATCAAGCCACTGCAGAGACAAATGTTAATGTGCTGTCTTGAGGTCTTAAAGTAGCTAGAACAGGCTATGGGATCTCACAGAGAGGCTACAGGGCAGGGCTGCCTTAGCCCTTGTTTACACAGCCTGGAGCGAAGGACTTCTTTACCTGGACCCATGAGTTCACTCACACAAATCCTGCAATATGTAAGAGTGAGCATAAGGAGCTTAGCCCAGAGGAGGCACTTGTGTTTGCTGTATGGCTGTCCTTTACAAGTGACAAATTAGAGATGTTAAACAGCCAGCTGTGGTTCGGGTATTACAACGAAGGATACATTTTAGGCTAAGTTTCGCACAAAGGCTTGTATATACCAGCAGTCATGAGGGCTTAGGCTTAGGTTCAAGTATTAACTGCTCAGGATATGTACGTTTAAGCGATTCAAAATAAATATATAAATACATAAAGAGAATATTTTGGATCTTTAACACACTATTGGAATACATTTTAATTTTTAATACGTTAAATCCCGTGGCACTCTGTAGACATAATTTGGTGTTTAAACTGGAATTTAACAAAGCTATGTTTAGGCCAATGGAAAGAATTTTCATGAAGTACACCAACATGCGTGTTACCAACCCCAGTGGAGCAATTACAGGAAATTAATTACCAGCCATTCCTGTATTAATGGTTTATTCCAAAATAAAGCCAGCTAATTTGTTTATTTCGATACAGAATTTTGACTCAATAAGGATTATAAAAAGCTATTTGCAAAACAAAATAGAACAGAGGAAGGGGAATAATGTGGGGGTTAAAAAAAGAAAACATGAAAAATCCTTCAAAATGTGGTAATTAGTGGATTATGGCATGGTACAGAGAGCCTCCAGAACGGTACGAATGATATTATGCTTCTGCAGACATACAGCGTTTTCTTTTTTTTATGGATTTTCAGCCAGAAAAGATGTTGAGGATGGTGGGAAGCATGAGGACAGTCAGCCTGAGTAATGTTGAGGGGCCATCTGGTAAGAACTGGTCAAAGGAAAGGGTGAGATGACCTATGACCTACAGCCCTCTTTTAGCAAACATCCCCATGCTACAGATTTATGGGCTGCAGAAGAACAATCACTGACTGAGAGGAGAGGCAGCCTTCCTCTAAACCTGCAGTTGCATGCCTAAGATGGAGAGTCTCACTTGTTGTTCTGACCTTGGGTTTAGAAACACAGTTGAAAAATAAGGAAATAATTTAGCGATTCACCTGCCTCTGCTAACGTCTGGTCAGTATGTTTTCTTTAGGGCTGCTCCTGTGATGACTAGGCTCCTCACTTAAGTAAAATCCACTTCTAAGAGACAGGGTGAGGGTTATGTCAAAGGCTATTAGTTAGAGGGCACAGTTGAGTCGACTTTGTTTATAGAGCAAGGATAACAGATGTGACCTGCAGACGGATCAGCTGTGATTGACAGGATTTACTCCTGTTTTTACTAACTATCTGGGTTCAAACTGTTAATGGTTATTATCTGATGTACCTCCAAGATTATATGTATCTCTCAACAGACATGATATATAATAATATAACTATTGCTATTATTTATAAAACAGTGTTGGTTCATTCAAGAAATGCATTAGTTGTAGTTACCTGTTACTTCTCCCAAAAACAAATTGAGTTAATAACAGCATATAACAAGTTACCAGGTAAAATAACCTAAATTACCAAAAAATCTCAAAAAATTCACCCACTGCTGCTTATTTAAATAAAATGTTTTCTCTGTTTTGCCTTATTTAAATGCACCCAAAACCAGTGTTAGTTATTATCCTCCAAACACAACTCAGGACAAACAACTGTCGCATTTAAGAACCCGACACCGTCCAAACAGTGCAATTAGCTAACACACACTAATATCAGAACATAACAAACATACGCATGCTACATGACAGCGCTTTTACACTTGCCCCTGCAATGGACACAGTAAAAAAAAACAATTATATATAGACAAACTTATGCTGAACATTTCCTTGTTTCCTTGTTTTGGACTGTTAATTGCATGTGATGACAACCAATGAAATGTCAGGAAACTATTAACGCTGTTTCGATTGATACAAACTGATCCTACGTTCAAGGACTAGAACACCTGACATTTGAAAAATGTAAAATACTTAATTTGGAAATGGACTCATTTGACAGACTATGGACTCGGTGGGACATATGTTGGGTTGGATGTGCTGTGATTTAGTTTAGTTGGATGTCATGCGCTGCTGTTGTATGTTAGGTGTTTATTTGGTTAAATTTGAATTAAAGTAAATAAAAAACTAAGGCAGCATCACCAATCTTTTTCCCTCAATTCTTTGGGATTGCCAGTAGGCCAGTATTTCAATAAATAAGAATATGTTTTAAAAGAGTTATAAAACGTAGTCTAAAAACACCAGATACCTGAGTAAAAAGGCTAAAATTAAAGTGATGTGCTGGAGTAAGTATTCCGAATGAGCTGCAATCTGTTGGTGGTTTTCCTTGTAATAAAAGCATAAATTACTTTTTAAGCAAAAATTTGGCTAAAAAGCAGACAGACAGTCAAAACAGACTTTTGCACAGTCTAAGCACAGAAAAATAGACCTGTACGTATCCTTTTTCTTCTGTCCCCTGCAGAATGCCCATGGTAGGGCCTCTCAGCCTCATATTGGCTGTCTCACAGGTAGTTAGCATTCAAAGGCGCCGTGCACAAACCCAGCGGACAAGTCATGCCATGGGGCTACTACACCGCATGCTTGCATAAACATGCTTGCATTTTCCAGGCTATACCCTTCTCTAATAGTAAGTCTTTAATATGATACACCTTCTCATGAGTTGTAAATATAAAAGTTATTAATTTTCAGATACTAAATAGTCAGGTATCCCTTTATATCCCTGCAGCTAGAGCTCACCAAGAGCTTGTATTCTTTCTTGACTTCTCAGTCTTTGTGCACTGACGTCACATATGTTAATGTATTCTGGCAAGGATTGCATATCTTTGTAGGCGGCCTGGAATCCCAGGAATTTCTTTCTACCGAGAAGCGGCAGGATCAGTAATGCTAACTATGTGGATCATTCAGAGAACATTGAGAAGAGCCGGCATGCCCCCTCATAATAATGTTCTGCGTTTCAGCAGTATGTCTCAATCGAGGCCTGTAACAAGCCAATGCCTCCTTTGTTCCATCACTCCATTGTGATGAAGTCAGGGGAAAGTTGCAAGCTGGCCTTGGTTTTTTTCGAATGGCATGTGAGAACTTCATTGAAGTGCAGATTGAGTGTGTGTCATAGAGGTTAGGAGAGGAAGGCCAAAAATGTAATACTGGAAGGCATGGTGGAAGAAATGATGAAATAAGAAAAAACAAAGCCACTTTCAAAAGTAAGTTAAATTCAATTTCAATCAATTAAAATGTCTGTGCGAGTCTGATGATGGTTTTACATTTATGTAACATTTTTATTCTCCTCACACCTCTTCAGGAGCATATCTCTAATGTGGAGTAGTGGGCTGTCTGTCTGCCTAATTGCTGTCTACTGTACATACCAGCGCTGATATGCTCTGCAATGGTAATTGTTTTGCAAACCATATGCTCACATAAAGAACAAGCACACCAGTCCATCACCTTGTACAGAACAGTTTTAAGCCACAAGACAGATTTATGGAATGTAACACGAATACTGAGACAATCTGCTGTTTAACCTTACTACCCTTTTAAGCTTTTCTCCCATATGGCCATCTCTCTGCAGGTAAAATTGTGTTTAATTAAAACAAAAGGAACCCTTTATGTTATTCAAAATATGCACAGCCTGTTTTCATTATTAAAATGCCTTTGTTGGATATTTACAACTCTTTCAAAAGACATAAATGCATCACAAGACTGACAACTCTGCAAGGATATTAATTTAATAAATGTTGATGAAACTTTCAGTTCTGACCACTGTTGTACAAATGTAATGTTAAGACGTAGGGCAGCGTAGGACTGAAAGATAAGGTGTGCGAATGACAATCCAGGCAGGTCTGACTGTGTGAGAAGGAAGCAATATTGTCCTGGTGGGCTCAGACACTCATAAAATTAATCTATTATCTTCCTGTGCAGCTGCAATGTCAGATACAAGCTCCTTGACAATTCTCCGTGCCATTATGACTCGGTGACATTTGCCCATTCACTAAGCTCGCTGACACCAACAGGATCTGGCCTCGCTGCCAAATTAAGCCGCTGAATTGGGGAACGAGAGGCAGAGACATGGGCCAAGAGCTGCCTGAGAGGAGCCACGGGTCCCCCTTGTGTTTAAAGACCTGACCTAAGCACCTTGCCCAAGGGTTTTTATTAGCCACAGCCATAACACCTCCAATATCACCACTGTCGGTTATAATGGCACGACAAGGCTAAAGTGTCCTTGCACACCTCTTGATTCCCCAACTTCCTTCACTGTATTGGCCCTCTATCTGAAAGTCCAGTCTAGTCGGGCAATGGGCAGTCTTTAAATGGCTGTCGCCCAGTGTCATAAGAGGCAACAGCACATGGGGTGTCTGGTGTCACAACACGCGCCGGGCGCTGTCAAGGGCAAAATGAATTTGTTGGGGGACAGAACGGTAGAAGGAGGGGGGGTAGAAGGGATATATTACAGCGAATGATGAATAACCTGAAGGCGCAAAGATACTCTGCCCGAAGGATGAAGAGAAGAAAGGTGTGGTGATGGGGGCGAGTGTACAAAGAGGAATAGAGGGGGTCCGGGCCAGTTGCGTGTGCTTGCCCAGGCTTACGGATAGCACCTGTCAAAAAAGCAAGGTTTTATTTATTTATTGTTGTGCTGCTTAAGAGATGGTGAAGGTCAGGCTATGTTTCGCCACCACAGCTTTGTTATGTGAGCAGGATCAATTTATGAAATATGTCGGTTAACAATGCAGCTGATGAAATCTCTGGTCCTTACTCTATTCTTCATTTTCTTGTATATATACATTTACCGCATTTCTTGCCTTGGCCATGGTAACACTGTTGCTAGCCGCTTAAAACTTCTTTACGAAGAGGTCATTATATCATTGCACACTGGGAAGCAAATGTAACAAATATCATTCTGTTCAAGTGTGCCATTGTCAACCTCCATTTCTTTATCACAGTCTTTACAGCCGAAGGTTATTTATTGTCTGATAGCACAATGAGGGTTGACAGCTTTGTAACTCAATTGAAAGAGGTGTATTACATGTCAATTCAACATCACAGGCTTATTCATTATATTGAATATATATTACTGTACTGTGGTGTGGCAGCATGTGATTAACTGCCACCTTTTATACTAATGCATTACTGTGCATACACTCCAACACACAGCTTTTTACAACATGCACTGTGTAATTTATGTCCCAACTGTAGCCTGAGCTCTATTGTATTAAATGGACTCAAGAAGCAGGAGGAAAAAAACCTTTACTTGGCTTGATACATAAGCAAACTGAGGAGATCACATTTATAGGTATGCTTTTTCTAATTTGATTTTTGTAACATTTATCGATAAGCAAAATCACACGCCATCGATTTTTTTGTGTGTGTTTAGTGAAAAGTGTTGTAAATCTGAATATTTATACAAAGGAAAAAGCTTGATGCCAACATTTTCATCACAAAATTATAATAGTAGCTTTAATTTTATCATGGGGATTTACTCTTGTGATCTTTTTTTGTGATTTTTTTTTATATATATATATATATATATATATATATATATATATATATATATATATATATATATATATATGGTTATCTAGTTTTAGTATCCATAAGGTACCGTATTTTCCGGACTATAAGTCACACCAGCCAAAAAATGGAGAAGAATAAAACATATATAACTTGCACGAGAGTATGAAATGCAGTTGCAAGTGTGAAAATAACAAATAATATCACATATAAGTTGCTCCGGAGTATAAGTATATAAGTATAAATATATAAGTCGCAACCCGGCCAAAACTATGAAAAAAGATGCCACTTATAGTCCGGAAAATACGGTATATATTTTTAACCAAATAAAATTGTGGCTACATTTGAATCAACGAAAGCTTTATAAGTTTGTTCAAAATGGTCTGCCTACACCAGATTTTAGAAGAGACTTTGCCTTGTGCCCACATTTGTGTGTGCGTCATGCCCTCCGACTGTATGAGGCTGTACTTACTTCATATCCTCGTCAGTCTTTAAATACAGTCAGTAATGTTTGATATTGTTTCTACATTACATGCCTGTCACTCGCAGTGCTTGTGGCATTGTCATTTTTGCTTAGTCTCGTCTTCCTCTGTCTGTCTGGCAACCCGGGGAGACTGCGGCCTGGATCACAGCTCTGCCACCGGGCCCTGCAGTCCTTTTCTTGGTCATAAAACCCCACGTTGGATCAATGGGCCATCTATCTCTCTTCCCATCGCTTTCAGCTCAAACTCTTAGCTCAAACCCAAAGCATGTCTGATCTTTCAAACAACACAAGAGTAGTGTTTCTTTTTTTCAACTCTGTGGTCTGACCAAAGCAAAAGGGTATAAGAATATGTTCTTTTCCAAAATGGTTTTCACATATGAGTTCAATAAGGAATTTGGTGGAACATGGGTCATATGGTGTGTCTTCCCTCGAATGAACTCAAGGTATTCTGGGACAAGAACAGCTAGAGGGCAGCTCTTTTTGCATGTTTTTGCGTGACTGTGTGAGAAGGTTGTTATTGTTTTTTGTGAGTGATTGACACTGTAAGTAAACAATGTGTGGCAGTATAAATGTAAAAGAATAAAAATAAGAAATATGTTTGTTAGTAGTGTGTAAAACAAAGCTCAGAAACAGACTAACCTTGACCATGGACAGTCCAAGTGTTTATCTGCATTAACATAAATACAGGTTGTTTGATTATTTCCTGCCTAAGAGCTCTAACTGTGTACCACAATTCATAAGTCCATATTTGCTTATTTGTACAACAGCTGCATTCTAACCTTCAGTTCTTTATTTCTCTGTTGAACGGGTTTAATATTGTAAAATGTGTCCACATTGTTTAAAAAAGACCTCTTTGAGAGACGATTACAAAACACTCATGTGTTGCACAAAGGCTCTTTGCCCTTGAATCTCAAGACGCTGACACTGATGTCATGTGCCATTCACTGATGAGAATGTATTTGATCAATACAGTCACATTCTTCTCACCCTTATTCAAACTGTGGATTCATCTCAATTCTATGAAATCTACATGTAACAAGTGTTTGGTTACATACAGCAACACATTTCTCGTTTTCCCTTTCTCTTGCTTTGCCCTCACAGTTCAGAAGCTTGTAGGTCTTTAATTATGTATAATATTCTTTTGCCCTGTTTTATGGAAACTCCAGACTGGATTCGCTCAAGTCATCGACTTGAAAGTTTGAAAACCTCCAGTGACAAGAATATTAATGTGCCAGCAGTGTCATATCTGTTTCAGCTCATGCATATTCAATGTCCCCCCAGCTCTCTAAGATTTATGTCAGACTTTGCCGGAGTGTAGTTTTCCACCATTGGAGATAATAGCATGCTAAATTGATGTTATCTGGGCAGGTTTTTTCCACACTGCTCCTCTCAGGTCAGCGGGGCAGAGTGGATAGACGAGCGAACGTTTTTGGTAGCCACTGTTCAGGCTAGTGGAAGTTCAGCGCTCACCTCCACCCACAGGTCGCTTCTGTAGCACCACCGAAAAGCCACCACCACGGAGAGAGACTCGAGCATATTTTGGAAGGAGATTAGGGGGCGATTCCTGTGGATTATCTTTTAATTAAGGATGGTTGAGTTGTGCCCACTCTGGTGGAGCAAACGCCCAGCTGCTAATGAAGTTTAAACAGACATACTTTATTTAATTACTGCTAATCGCTTGGGCCCAAAGTCCAGCCCTCTTTGATCTGCCTGTCGCACTGTAATCTTCCTGGCAGATAGCATCTCCTGTTCTACCCGGATCCTTTTTAGAAGTTGCTACGGGAGGTCCAAGATTAACCATGGGTTAATTGAGACAGCCCAGGTTGGAAGTGTGTATGTGTGCACGTTTGTGTCTGTGTGTGTGAATGTGTGACAAAGAGAGAGAGGGGCAGAGAGTGAAAGTCGGGGAAGGAGGGAGGATGGGTTGTTGGGTGATTGATGTGTTTGTGGTCTTAGAAGTCATTCTGTTTCCTCGGCCTGGGCTTTTTCTTTTACATGGGCCTATTGGTCATCCATTGGCTGACTTGTAATTATACTTGGCCTATCGTCAGAATCACTAGTGGAATACATTATACTTCTTTCTTAATAAGAACAATACCTAATTTGTCTCGAATTTCATGTTCTACACATTTTCTGTCAATGCATAGAATGTGCATACTGTTATTATCTGTTGTCCATCATTGTCATGATTGTTCACATCAGTGAAAGTAAATGTTAAGCAGCTGTTGTCTTTGTAAGGTTCAGCGGGGTCACAGGGGGCAGCAGAGAGTACAGTGACAATGCATGGTAGCACATGGAGGGGGCTCTCTTTAGCTGACCTAGGGGAGCCATAGGCGTCCTGTTAATTGGGTTAGCGCTGGGACCAGGGGCAAGCTGTGTGACTGGAGAAGAAAAAATAGTGTGAGAAAACCCCTAAGAGGCACTTTTCTCTCAGCTGAGACATATGGCAGTAGAGCCGGGAGCACATGGAGTCTTCATCTGCAGGGAGCCAATGATGAGGGTGTGAGAACGAACGACCCACAGAAAGATGCACGTTTCCTAAATTAATTTGGTATCCCCAAATTGGGTGAAAAAGAGCCAGAGGAAAGTCTCACTGTTGCAAACTGATCTCCCTATCCGTATCTCCATCTAACATGCATGCACTCTCTCTTTCTCTCCCGCCCGCTCCAACACTTAGCTTTTCATTATGTTGCTATTTTTCCCAGCCGCCTCACCCACTCCTCCCCATCATTCCCCGCCGCTGAAAGATTGTCAATAAATGAGTGATTTCAATCCTGATAAGAGATGTTAACTAAACCGCTGCATGCATATTCATACCCGGAGCTGTCGATTAACGCTGGCTTCACCATGACACAGACTGTTTTCTTTGTCATTGTAAAAAACAACCATAGACTGTGTTAAGTCTGTTATACGCCTCACATCGAGATTTACTGCTTTAATTACCTTAAGTAAAATGGTTTAAAAAATCATTGCCCTGCATGAAACGGGGTTGATGGAATTGTGCATGGTGAATAATGAATCGTTTCTTCAGATTGTGACAGAATAGTTAATTTATTAATAGTTATCTCAAAGTCGGAGTCAAAGTCTTGGTCGGTCCTGCGGGTAGATTTGCTTTCAAGAGAATGAACTCTTGTTAAATAAGTTAGAGAACACGATCGCGCTCATCCAAAAGACAGAGGAGAATAAGGCGCTCCAAACTGGATGTTAAACCCAGTGACGTCTGGAAGGTCCCGGGTGCACAAGATAAAATATTAAATGCTTCAGTGTTTATTAACGGGGATGAAACAAAGGGCTGCTTCCCCTTGACTTGTGCACATTGACACTTGGCACAGAACAAACAAAATCAAATATGGTATTGATCCATAATGGATGAAAAGGCCGACTTTGAATATGAAGCATGATTTAAGAATTAGGAAAGGGAGAAAGAGAGGCACCGTTAGTAAACACTTTGTGAGCTGTTTCATCGATGTGCATTATAATACACGCTATGAAATGGAATGAATCTAAATATCTAAAAAATCTAAATAGTTTTTGGATTGAAACACACTTATTTTGTGTTGGATATGTGCATTTTTTTCTTGACATCTATCCATACAGCCACAAATGTGTCAATGGACATACCCTGCCACAATTACATCTGTTCATCTTTGTTAAGTCGTGTTATATCTCTTCTAACCGTGGTGACAGTGTTGGGTGTCAGCCACTTTGCATGTTTTTGATAGTTAAGCAGGGTCAGGGTGACGTTTAATGTTGTTAGCAGTTTAACCCTTTGCCCCTGTCCTTGAGGCCCTGTCATGTCCGAGTGGCACCCCAAATAAGCACTTTTGACATGGGGGCTCCAGGCCTGCAGTCCCGGCTTTCTCTGACAGTCCGTAACAATGGGCCCCTCTGCCATTGATTGCCCTTTGCCGTTATGCAAATCCACTGCTCCCTGACCCACAGAGGATGTTATGTGCTTCAAATGTACAGCTATGTTTGTTTATGTTGAAGAAAGTGTATATTATGTAGTATAGATCAACATAACTGATGTGAGCCAGGGTATTTCTGTCCTCTCACTCACCCACATATTTAGTCTGAGTTCTACACTTGACACTGGGGGAGAAAATCCCCTGTAGCCCTTTCCTTCTGGTGGTGGTTCATATTGCGTGTCCTAATGCCTTCCCCAGCTGCGTGTTTGTGTGTCCCCCGAGAGCCCAGGCAGAGCTGCTGTAGTGACCTGATAACATCTGGGAGTAACTGATGGTTTTGCCCACATGCTCCAGAGCCTCAGGACCCCACGAGCGTCCTTGCATAGGCCAGTCTCCCTTGTACCCTTTCAACACCTTCTCGACACCCGCTTAATACAAATTCCACCAGTGAAAATCCAAACACACTCTGTGTTTTATTAAAAAAAATATGCTTCCAGGACATTTTTTACCATCTTTTGAAGCCAAAGTTCATCACATTGTGAGCTACAGACAAAAACACAAGTCTAAATATATGGAGAGAAAAAAATTAAGATGGATGTAGCAATATGCAAAAGGGACAGATTTAACTTTTACCAGTTTGAACAAACATCACATGTCATGATTTAGGAGGCTATTTTTCATTTTACGTCTTTTTTGGGTGATAGGACATTTTTACTGCAGACAAGATTATCCGTGTCTGACTTAATCTCCATGTATACACAAGTAAGGTACTAATTGGTCTTAGTTGGTCCTACAATACAATAAAAAGAGCCCATTGAAATATTCAAACAAGATAACAATGGAAATTGAGATGAATGGTTTTATTGTTCAGCATAATTTTATTTAGTACACATATATCCAATACTATAAACTACTTTATAAGTCTTTGTGTCGCATATTAAAACACAGCTTCACTATGGTGTAATACCAGACACAAAGTCCATGATGGCCGATGAGGGAAAGTATATGACCCTATCCGTGGGAGGAAAAATAAACACAAACAGAATGAGTGAGCAGAGGCAGAGGAATAATAAAAACACAGAGGAAGTGTTTCCGTGCTTTTCCCAGCTGTTTTCCCATGGAAAGCCACCAGTTATTCTACAGCTTGTTACAATAGACTCAACGAGCCTAGTGGGATCTGAAATTGACAACTTGTGCCTGCTTAGTTACACTAGTTAATGGCCCTAATTATCTTTCTTCTTGCTGTGAACAGTCAATAAACAATTAGTGTGGCATATGGACCCCCTAAACTCTGTTTCTATCTCCAAGACAATGGGGTGTCCTTCTGTGACTGTGCTGGAGTGTCAGCTCGGCCTGATTAAAGCAAGTGGGAAACCGTAATCAATGGCTTATCTATAGGCTCTCTGCTTGTCCATGTCCCTTTGCCACTCAATCTTACATGCAGTGATGGATAGTAAGAAAGAGACATAGATACATATATGAGCAGTGGCGCTGCTTTGATCTTTTGCCCTCTCAGATCTGTAGTTAACACCAGGATAGTGGAGAAGTCATTAGTTACATTCCTGGGTGGCAGCAGAGCCGGTGGGCCTTCTCTGGGTTGTCCAGCTTAAGCTACCTCCATGACCCGTCTTTAGGAGGCATATGCGCTGAGCACTTCTCTCATGTGTTTATGAGTTCTGTCTTTGAATCGAGCTTTCTGTGTTTTAGCAGCAACAGCTTTACAGGAGAAAGTTGCTGCGGGGTTAGAGTGCGGTGGCAAGCCCTTTGAATATGGATGGAGCTCAGGTGAACTACACCTGAACCGTGTCTGTGATGTCTTTATAGAGAGGCGTTTCTGACTTTCTTTTGCTTTTCAGCCACCATCAAAAGTTCAAGCAGCATCAGTGTTTTGTATTCAGAGAGAGCAGAACCTTTGAAACCTTTGGGATAAAAGAGCTGCACAGTGTCAGTGGTGAAGGTAAAGGCGTGGAAGGAGAGGGCTAAGAGGGCGCAGCAGAGGGGAAGAAAGGGTACACTTTGTTGTGTTTTTACAAAGCTAATCTGAAGCAAGCATTAACATTGATCGAGAAGAATTATTGATAAATGTTAACAAGCCAGTGCAAAGACACACAGAAATGACTTTATTCCCTGAAATCCATTGACCAAAAATAAGAAGGATGTAATTTGATAAGACAAGAATGTTCTTTTACACATGGCTAAAAGTTATTTAAACACAGAGCTAAATTTGCCAAAAAGAGGCATATTTTTTATTTGATAGTTTAATATTTTACTATTAGTACTCTTTTATTATTATGTTGCACCATATCTATAACGCATTCCTGTGTTTTTTCACTGACAATGACAATAAAGTCTTTTTTGATTCTGATTTCTGAAGCTTTGCAAATATATTATAATTTTGTGGCAGAATAAGTTCTAGACTCGTAAACTGTGCGGGTGTTTTGAATCTTCTCCTTTGGCGAGAGGAGTGCTGATCTCCTGGTACAAACGGTCCCCCACTGGCAAAGGTTCTGACGCCCTGTAATGGCTCTCTATGGATTTGATTAGATTACTGCTTTTTTGGCTGAAATGCTTTTCTCATTAATTTTCACATTTTTACATTTTGGGAGTTCATGTTGATGCAAAAAAAAAAAAAAGCTTGTTCTAAATGAATCGGGGTAGTACAAAACATTTTTTGCCTTAATCAGGCATATGGTTATTTTTATTTCCACACTCACATGTCTTTTCTGTGGGAGGCCCAACATACAAGAATCCCATGTCCAATGCTGGACATTATTTGACTCTTTTGACATTCATTCTTAACAATATTCAATTTAATAAGATCTGATGTTGCTGTACTGCCATTGCTTCTTGCGTAAAAGGATAAATGTCTGTCCCAGAAATAAACCCTACACATAATAATTACAAATCACCACATCAACAATGTTACACTGAAGTGTTGCTCCGATGCTGATTGGCTGCTACTTGAAACATGCCCTTTCTTTGTTCCTAATTAGGATAACTCAGTTCTTCAGAACTCAGAGTAAGACCGGCAGCTCAGAGGGATTAACTTAGCTGTGTTGGAGGGTTAGTGGAGAGATCGGCTTCTGTGTGAGGGCCTATTGTCCGCACCGGGTCACTGATCTAGGGTCTCATAGCCACTCAAGGGCCAGGACTTTACCCTCCTTCTCGCTCCACTTCAGTTAGCAACAGAATTGTCCACATTGTGTGATATGAGCTGGAAAAGAGTCTGTGGCCCCACCCATCCACTTGGTCTCCTGGAGTGTATTTTGAACACCACAACATTGCATATACGCACACAAACCATGGCACAGCCATTTGCCACGGTTGCTCCCCGACTGCACTCAACAAGCGAAGAGAAACTCCAGCTGGGAAAGCCATTGATGCCCTGTAACAGGCTGATTGTTTCCTTGAGGAGAGGGAGGAGCAGGGAGGAGAGAGTGGGCAGGTCACTAACTCCACCCCCAGGCTTTGACTGGGGCCTAGCAGGTGTAAACATCCACTTCTGTACAAGTGCTGAATGGCCAAAGTGGAAAGGGACCCCCAGGTAGTCAGCGCTTCAAAACATATTGTTTTCCAGTGCTCTAAATATCTAGACATTACATTTTCTCTCCAAAACTTTGGCAATCTAATGTGGGATTTTCAACGTTTGGGAGAAATAATTTTGTGATTTAACTTTAGAGAAAATACTGTAGAATGAAACATGCTATTGGTAGCCTTGTTATACAGCAATCAATATAAAATAGTACATAATAGTAACTTAAACAACTATAGGTTATTTAAAACAAAACAAAAACACATTGGAAGTACTAACTTCTATTTTCTGTTTAATCTTAGCCATAATTCCGTTTCTAAACTTAAAACCTCATGACAGGAAAAGGGTGAAAAGCTCCCATGATGATACAAGAAATCATTCAACAGTCACCTTCATTGATTCATCTCCATTTGCTTTAGCTCTGAGTACCCTATCGCTGCCAGTTTGGAGCGCCTTACAGCTCAGCTCAGCTCTCCCTCTGAATGTGTAAGAAGTCACTATATAGTTGAGATTCTCATAATGCATACTCTTTTAGTAATGCTGTTTTGGATTATGGAGAAGAAGGAGGCAAATATATCGACCAGTGTGCCGTTTATCCACTGGAGTCCCATTACCCGGGCCAGTTTGGAGAGGCTTAACACCTGTTTTTTGCCCAGCTCATATAAACTCATTCTCTCCTTCCCTCTTGCTACTTTTTGTCTTCCAATGCAAAGAGGATGAAGTCTGGGGAATGAGAAGAAGAGCTCCATTATTGCTGTATTTTCTTTCCAGCGAACGTTATTTACTAGAAAGATATCACCCTAGCTTTTAATCCTCTTAGCGGTGGATTGTGGTTGTACTTACAGCGCCATGCACCTGCTAAACTGCCTTCTCTTAAAGCTGTATAAACATAGCTGCAGGAGCCATTGCCTTCTTGAGCTGAACCCATCAAGTTTTTTTGTTTTTTTTACGAGACAGAGGCAGATGAAGAAGGCTTGGGAGAAGTTTAGAGGACACTGTTGATAACATGCAGCAGACCCATGTTAAAATGAGTTCTGTGTGGGAGTTTAAGTTGGAGCTGTAGAAACAGAAAGGGTTTGAGCATGCTTGCTTTAATTAAAATGCTATGGTCGAGATTGAATTAAAAGTCTTCCACAAAATGTTTGTTTTCAGCTCTCACACACACACACACACACACACTTTTATATCTCTAATCACAGTAACTAACCTCTTGAGCGCACTGTATTATATATTTATCTATCTATTTATTTATTTATTTATTTCTAATTCTATTTCCCATAATATTCATAAATAAATCTACATTCTTTTGTTATGACTGAAACTTTATGGAGCAAATTGTTGTCTAAAACATGTATCTTGTTGTTGATTGTTTATTTATTTTCTATTCCTTGTTTGTTTTGCTTGTGCATTGGTATATTGAGTTGGCGTGGATACCCCTCATCCTCACCCGGACTTGCACTGATGGCGTGGGCACAGTGTGAAACTGTGTAAATGTAAGTGTATAGCCGGAAAGAATGGTGGAACTTAGACCGCGGGCAAACAATATGGAATTTGAAATATTAGCTGGTGTGGTGATTGAACATGGCTCCCTTATCACTGGGTTGCCAGGTTGGCTTGCTATAACAATGACTTATCACCGGGCCGAGGAACATGGAGTATATAACAAGATTCTCTGACATGACAAACACTGCCCTGAGGAAACACACACCACACTTTCTATAGTGCCCCAAACCAGGCCATAGAGGACTGAGAGCAGAGGATCCTCACAGGACTGCAGAGCAGGTGGAAATACATCTGGGAGTAAAGATTGTCTCTGTCTTTTTTTGATGCCAACTAGCACACTTGAAATGAAGGCTGTAATATTATACATGTCTGATACAATAAGTTCATCTCTGTATTATCAGTTTGCATAAAGCGCCATTAATCACTGTCATTGCCCTGACACCTACTGATGTCCACATTGTCCCTGTGACCCACAATTGTGTAAAGCCGCTTTCTGTATCTAAAATTTAAGCTGTATTCTTTTCAGGTCATGTATTTCCATAGCATTCTGTGGGTGTAGTCACCACATCAAAATTGGGACTGGACTGCTAAACAACAAGCACTAAACCAGGACAGAACATAAGCAAATCAAGTCTACATCAGGACTCAAGCTGGGCTCAAATCAACAATGTGTGTGTGTGTGTGTGTGTGTGTGTGTGTGTGAGTGTGTGTGTGTGTGTGTGTGTGTGTGTGTGTGAGAGACCTTGTCATGGCCACACCTACACATAATACAGAGCACCTTATATAGTATATAAGGTGCTCTGTATCCATATTGTGTGACAAAGACTGTCAGTTCCTTGACCTTTGATATTTGTGAGGATTTTTTCACCTACTTCTTAATGTTATATCTTCATCTCATCCTTGTGTGTGCCTGATTTCTCTCTTTGAAGCCCGATCCTTTTTTCATTAATTGTGCTTTTTGCCTTGACCTGTTTCCTTACTCTTTGTCTATGTATCTCTGGCATTGGAATGAATTTGTTTATAGTGGTGACCCTTGCTGCTTGAAGTCTTTAAGCAGCTCTGCTGTCATGAGCCAAAACTCTGGCAAGGTCAGCTCATTTCTGTTTACTTTTGCAGCACTATTTACCCTCTGGGGCTTTTAAAAGCACTTCTGCAAAACATCACTGCTGAGGAGAGCATGGGAGAGAATCGAGAGATGGGATGTCGAAAGTAAGACAGGAAATATGGAAATCTTGGAACATATACTATTTTATTCACAAAATTATTTTTTCCAGAGGTGGGTGATATGTAAACATTTAGCTGATATTGTGAATGTTGTTTTGAAGATATACCAAATGTTTGTATCGAGTTTATCATTCCTAATCAAAATATGCTGCAAAAATTCAATAATTAAAAATACCAAAATACAAACTATCTAAAATTTTCAGATCAATTTGAGAGACATTTCACATTTGTCTGATAATCTAACACCAACTGTGTTAAAGACATTTCTCTTGGAATCTGGACTCCCGGGAACCTATGCCAGGATCCTGTTTGTGGACTTCAGCTCTGCATTCAACATCATCCTCCTGCTCTGCTCCAGGACAAGCTCTCCCAGCTCAACGTGCCTGACTCCACTTGCAGGTGGATCACTGACTTCCTGAAGGAACGGAGGCTGGGGAAGAATGTCTCAGACACTCGGACTATCAGCACAGGAGTTCCACAGGGCTGTGTACTTTCTCCCCTGCTCTTCTCCCTGTACACAAACTGCTGCACCTCCAGCCATGACTTCATAAATCTGATCAAGTTTGCAGACGACACCACCATCATCGGGCTTATCTCGGACGGGGATGAGTCTGTCTACCGGAGGGAGGTGGACCGGCTGGTGTCCTGGAGCAGCAATAACAACATGGAGTTCAATGCCCAGAAGACAGTGGAGATGAAAGCCACAGTCCCCCAGCCCCCCTCACCATGACAGACTCCCCCATCACCACCAGCTACGGTCCATCCGGACCAGAACCTCCCACCACAAGAACAGTTTCTTTCCCTCTGCCGTTGAACTCATGTACACACTAAACACCTGTCACTTTAACTACAATGAATAAATCACTCACTGCACTGTTGATTTTCTGTTCGACATCTGTAAATTTAAATGTTAAATTTGCCCTTTTTGATTCTATATATCTTTTTTCATTTAGTTTAGATTTGATTATTGGTCATCGTTGTATGTTGCACTGAATCACCAAACAAGTTCCTATGTTTGTGAATTTTGTTCTAATATACTTTTTGTGGATATTGCTGACCTCTAATTTCTTCTATGAATACACTGAAAATGGGGTAATCTACCACAGGTAACTTCACTGATGTATTGATATGAAAATGGCGCATTAACTATAATGGGCCTAATTTTCCCACAGCAACATTCCTAGCTCTGCATATTACCGACATACCCTAATACCTTAATACGAAAGCGATTAAAAATTTTTAGCATGATAGACCCTGAGGCTGTTGCCTGAATGCAAAGCCATGGAGTTGGGATTAACCCATCAATAATCACTATCTGCGGTGCCATGCATTTGCCCCTGCAGAGCTAATGATTAATCTCCCCTATATGGGACTGATCACTATCAGATTGATGAATGCAACAACCAATCATGTTCCGGCAAACCCCCGGCATGTACATACACCAATAAGTGATGATGAACAGCCTGTGTTGTTAGTTATTTATGCTGCTGCACAGGGAAGTCCCCATGCGTTCTTTTATGTGTGAAGATTTCTGCAATGTATGGGCTTTGCTGCGCACCCCAATGTCCTGTCCCCCATAGACCAGCACACACAAGCCATGCATTTGTTAACCTCTTGTGTGACTTTTTAGGGATGCTGTAAAACTCCACCAGCACTTGCTCGGTAAAGCAGTTTGTGCCACTCACCAAGCACATGTATTGGATGAATAATGTTCTCGTGCATAAGACATACACTATGTGCCCTTGAATGACGGATGTAGATTTTGTCCTTGCTGCTTGTTGTTGCTCAGTCCGGGCCCCGTGTGTTCCATGCTGATGTCCTTGTATAGTCAGGCTTGGCTTTATTTGCTCCTCTTGAACTTTTATAGCTCCTCTTAGCGATGTGTATCTGAGAGCGCTGACCCCGGTCACCAGGCTTTACGGGCTTCCGCCTGTTTCTCATCCACAACTGTTTGTTTTTCCTGGCTTTGGCCTTTTTTTTTTTTTTTTTTTTTTTTCCCATATCGTTGTTTTTCACACGTTCACACATGAGCAGAATTGTAATGAGAGAACAAGAAATTCAATGTGCCCTCACCCTCTGTTTGTACAATACTTTCAAGTTTGCATTTTTAATCAGAAAAATATAGGTATTGATAATAGATTTTTTTTTTTCCTGAATCTTCTGGTCATGACATCTGGTCAAGACGGGCATCCAGCATAAAACAAGCAAAATCAAAAAGCTATTTTGCTGCTCTTTATCTTGAACTAAATAACTAGCAGCCTCCTATTACTGTAACAATTATGGTTTATTATAATAACAAATTGTGTAAATGTTACTTTTATTATATTATTACTATTTATTATAATATAATATCAGCATGTACATTTCAGGGTCACATTCACAGTCAGTTACTTATGGCATAAATCCTTGTAAAGAATAATTGCAGGACAGAAATCCCAATAAATGCCAGAAGCAGTAAAGAGTGCTGAAAGAGTAGTGCGCATGAGACCTGCACAGTTAACCCACCTCTGTCCTAATAGGCCTCATGCACCTCATTTACCTTCCACTAACACACACGCCACGCAGCCGAGCCAAGGAAGATTTTATTTACTGACAAAGTGGAATTTTAATAGAGAGAAAATCCCAAACAAGTTACTGACCAGACATAGAGAGCCACGCACATGCCTAAACTAAAATGACAGTTATTGGCCCCTCTGGCCCACAAGTAAAATCTGTAAAGCTATTTCCTGTTGTGTCACATTTCTCTGCAGAGGATCTGTTCCCAGGCATTTGATATGGCCACAATAACATACACTCAGAGGCCAAGTCTGTATTTACACTCAAAGGAATTTATTAAACATAACATTTACTGCAAAATGATAGACCATTTTGAAAACTATACACAGGATTTTAATATTTTGAGGTTTAAATTTATTATTTTTTTTTTTTTAAGAAATACTATATTGCTTTGTTGAATTCCCAAATATATATGCACTTTTTGGCATTAAGTTTGAGGTTTTTATCTGCCAGATAATCATAATCATCATATCATAAAACTCAGAAAACATTTAAATATAAAACAAAGACAACGACAAACACAAAATTGCAATGTCAATTTAGGAAAACACACTAAATCTAATCTAATCTCAATTGCAGCGCTAATCAAGCATTTTGTGTTGTTGTTTGACCACAGAGCCAGTGTTTGCCTTGCAAGGAATTTATTTGTCTGGATATTTATGCCTTGAAGCGTCACTGGAATCACGTTGTGTACACTTGTTGTGGATCTCACTGATCCGACCAGGCAATTCAAATAAAAACAGACAAATGTGTTTTCCATTTTTGAATTGGTCAAATTTGTTTTATCAATTGTGTTTGTGAGAGATCATTTTACTTTTGTAGATTGTGGATAACGAGAAGACATTTTTTATTTTTTTTATTTTTCATAATTTCTTTTATGTTTAAACCTAGATAGAAAAAAAATGTTTTTGCATATTTTTCATAACTTTATTTGAAAATGTCATTGTAAAATGTTCCATCATGATATTTCACCTTTAGAACAGCATGTTCTGTCGGATTTCTGTCTTTAGTAACTACAGCATAAAAAATGTGTGACTAGCTAAAATCAATCTTAAATAAAAATTGAAGAAAAAAATCCTGAAATGAACTGCAATTTAGTGAATTTTACAAGTTTCGGTTTCACAACTGAGCTGTTCCCAGAATTCCTCTTAATCAACATGTACCTGTATCATTTTGCTGTGTGTCCGTTAAAGCTGTGAAGTGCATTTCTCAATGACCTCAGAGCAGGGCTGGAGCACACTGCAGTCCTGACCCTCATTACCTCAGTGCTGGTTTGTACACATTAGCGCCTGTTGGTGCACAGCCCACAATTTGCCAAACATCTCCACACATGCACATATGTACCACACACACTGCAATTAGAGCACATCTGAGCAGTATTACCAGTGTTTACACAAGGTCAGTGCTGACGAGGAAAGTGGGAGGGGCCGGTAGCATTCTGACACTGGCCGTAATGGTGCTGCTGCACATGGGCCAAGCATGTGTTTTCCCCGGGGTTAAGTGTGCTGTTACTTTACATTTAGAGCTCACTGACAGCTCGCGCAAATCAAGCGTGCATGGTGAGGTTAAAAAGCGAGTTAGATTCTTATTTTAGGGGCTAGATGAATTTTACAGGTATAGCAAGGTTGTGAATGTGTGCACAGTATGACATTCAAGTGCACTGGGCATTAAACGTCTAGGTTAGTATTTAGAGGCGTACTGATGTCTTAGGTTTTAGTTTCTCTTAGACTAGCAAAGACCCAGGTCCTTCTTGTGGTGAGGCAGAAGCATTAACCGCTAGGAATGTACTATAACCAGAATATCATCTATCGTTGAAAATCACAAACATTTCACAATATTGAATGATGTGCTTCTTTGCTTGAATGAATTGTTCTATTGCAAAAACAACTAAAAAAACAGATAGAGCTACATAGACCATCATCATTTCAGTGCAGATATCATGAAGAAATGAGTATATCTTATTTCTTTGGAATATGGCAGTAAAAGCACCAAAGGGAAAAGGAATCATACATACAATTATTTTAGCTTCTCCACAATACCATGATAAATATTGTACGGTGGAATTAATATTATGATAGTATCGTGAGATTTGCATATTGTTACATCCATTTTAGCTGCATATTCCCCAATGTTTGAAAATAGGTTAACTGGTGGTAGCCAAAAGCCAGTGTGTCACATTCCCAATCAGGCCTCTATTTTATTGTCATCAGCATTTTCGTTCTTTACCCCTCCATCTCTTCTCGACCTGGTTCTTGATCGCTACACTCGGAGCAGATACTTAGGCTTAATATTTCTGGCACTTTGATGTCAGAAGTGTGTTTTACAAAGACAGAGTTAGGATGTGGGGGCGATGGGCAGGGAAATACTAAGACTGAGCACATAGAAAGAGAAGAAGAAAAGGTAGCAGAAATGTGACAGATTTATGCTTGGCAGCGAGGAGATGTATAATCCGGTGTGTGTGCCACTATGTGAACAATGAGTGTGAATTAGCATGCCACTAGTCAAGTGAGTCGAAGCTCTTGGCTCATACCTGATGCTCAGGATTTTGGCAAAGGTGTGTCATGCTGTGGATGAACACAGGTCAACAGAGAGTACAGGCCGAGCGGCTCAGTGACTGACCCCTGACAGCCAATCAGCTCCACTCTGTAAGCAGAGGGCAGATATACAAAGGCAGAGGTGTGAATGGAGCACAGTGAGACAACATGACTGTTCAGCATGCTTTCAGCTGACAAGCTTAAGGTGAGAGCAAGTGGTGGGCAAGAACGACCTTGTTGTGCCTCTAACGTGGTCCAAGTAGCCTAATTACATTAGAGTCAAACAGCCTCTTGTATCTGCGAACAACACATGTATGCCCTGCAGGAGAATCCCTGGCACTCACTAATCCACCAGACACAAGAGGTGCTTACCTAACCAGAAGAAAACACTCCTCAGTGAATGAATGTGTGTTCTAAGTTTGATTGCTTTTGTGTTTAATGCCAACATGTAAATATGAGTATTGTTTCACAGGGAAGGATTGTTGCATGAATATCTTTCAATGACATTGGCCTGTTCACTCATAGTGCATGTTATATTGTGTACGTTATAGCTCCAGTGCATGTGCCATGATGCTTATAGCTGTGCTTTCAGGATATATGTATATATATGTGTCTGGCGGGTGGATGGCAGGATGTAGAGGTATAGAGAGGGAATATGTGTAGAATAAGAGTAGAGTTGTGTATCTAGTGAGCAGAGGCAGGCGCAGCCAGAGGGAGGAGAGGTTGATCTGTTTAGTGTCCATCTCTTCCAGCTTTCACTGGTCATTAAAAGTAGGCTGTTATCAGACAGTGCAGGGAGGACTGCCCCACCAACAAGCACACTGCTGCGTCTTCAGGTAACAGCTCCTTATCTCTCACTGATTGCCTTCACGCTCCCAATCCGTCTGAGGCTGGCATCTCAATCAGTCTTTAAATAATCTGCCTCCTCATGGAGCAGCTGATGGTCTACCCTGCTCTTTCTCCCTCTCTCTCTCTCTCTCTCTCTCTCCCTCTCTCTCTCCCTCGCTCTCTCTCTCTCTCCCTCTCTCTCTCTCTCTCCCTCTCTCTCTCTCTCTCTCTCTCTCTCTCTCCCTCTCTCCCTCTCTCTCTCTCTCTCTCTCTCCCTCGCTCTCTCTCCCTCTCTCTCTCCCTCTCTCCCTCTCTCTCTCTCTCTCTCTCTCCCTCGCTCTCTCTCCCTCTCTCTCTCTCTCTCTCTCTCTCTCTCTCCCTCGCTCTCTCTCTCTCTCTCTCTCTCTCTCTCTCTCCCTCTCTCCCTCTCTCTCTCTCTCTCCCTCTCTCCCTCTCTCTCTCTCTCTCTCTCTCTCTCTCTCTCCCTCGCTCTCTCTCCCTCTCTCTCTCCCTCTCTCTCTCTCTCTCTCTCTCCCTCTCTCCCTCTCTCTCTCTCTCTCTCTCTCTCTCTCCCTCGCTCTCTCTCCCTCTCTCTCTCCCTCTCTCTCTCTCTCCCTCGCTCTCTCTCCCTCTCTCTCTCCCTCTCTCTCTCTCTCTCTCTCTCTCTCTCCCTCTCTCCCTCTCTCTCTCTCTCTCTCTCTCTCTCCCTCGCTCTCTCTCCCTCTCTCTCTCCCTCTCTCTCTCTCTCTCTCTCTCTCTCTCCCTCTCTCCCTCTCTCTCTCTCTCTCTCTCTCTCTCCCTCGCTCTCTCTCCCTCTCTCTCTCTCCCTCTCTCTCTCTCTCTCTCTCTCTCTCTTTCTCTCTCACTTTCTCACTCTCTCTATCTCTCTTAGAAAAAAACTCTCTAAAGCCCTACATCCCAAACAAATTTAACAAACATCAAAATTGCTCACCAGTAGCTTAGTCAGTCCAATTGTATTTCTCACGTTAAGCTTTACTAACCGTACAGTCTACCTATTTCATTAAGTTTGTAGTACTAAAAACATATATCATAGTATAATTGAGTTAATGCATGTTCAGCAACATTCATCATTTATATGTTGTAAACACATTGGACGTGGCCATGGGATCATTTCAATCCATTATAGTTTTATTTGATTTTGGAAATCTTGTTTTATATCAATACAACTTATTATTATAGGATACAATTGCGAAACTATACTAAGGTTCTTAAAACAAAACAAGCAGCGGATTTTCAGTAAAATGTAAATTTACCCCAGAAATATCTTTCCCCAACTAATAGCAATATCCCATAATTAAGTTATGATGTAAAGAAGAAAAATATGAGTTCTGGGCAGCACTCACCATAAATACTTTTCATTGTTTAGTTTACATAAGAATTTATTTATTTCATCATTTGTCTTGATAGCATGATATTGGGTCGTCATTCATTTTATTTTGTGGAATTCTTGCTTTTGCTATTCACAATATTATGGACATACTAAAAATCAATGAGCTGGAACAAGAAGTAAATTGCATCTAGCAGTTCTTGGCTTCAAGCCATTATCTGAGTCAGAATCAACTTTTACCTCAAGTTGTTGGAGTTGTTTAGCGCTACTCTGGATTTGTGGTAAGTCGAGCTGGCAAGTCCTCCTGCCAACAGCTGGCTGACATGTTAAACCAAACCTCCCACTCAACCTCCCACCCTAGGCCCACAGAACAGGACCACAACCGCTGTCAAGTGTGCACTAGTTATCTTCTCTACACTCTCACACTACACTGAGGGAGGTGAGCTAGTGAGCGCCGAGTTCTGCATTAAACCTACTGTAAAGACGGAGATAATGAGCTGTGTGTGGGTGAGCAGGAGTTTTATTTTGACTTTATCGCAAAAGCTTTCCAAACTTATAGAATACATTTCCTTTTTTATCAACATATTATAACAGTCACCAGTGAACTGTCAATTAATAAGGTGTTTTTGAGTGATTTATTAAATCCCTACTACCATTAACATAAAAACACAATTCCTACCCATTCTTTACGTCCAATATATTTATAAATAATATTTTACAACAAAAAAATCTGATATTACTCAGAACCCTCAGACAACCACATCTGGCCTACACTTGTACAGCCGACACAGACTCTGCAGGACCCTCGTGAGGGACAAAACCTGCCTCTCAGTTGTCAAAAGAAAACTATTCAGAATCGCAATCAAAATGATTTCAAATTTGACATAATATCAAAACATGAAACATTAAAAAAAAATGAGATGAGATGAGATGAAAAAAGACAAAAACATGGTGACAAGTTCACAAAGGATTGGGAAGAATTTAAAACATATTTAATCCTACACCAGCTCATTTTCAAAATGTTTTTCTGTGTACACATCATGTGACCATGTATGCTCCAACACCATCTGCCACATAATAGTACCATTATCACCAAGCACCTCCATCGTTTTATCACAGCATATTGATTTTGCCATATTGGTTGGTTCAACATTGTTATTATGTGATTACATTCCTTTTCCCAATGACTTGTGTGTTGTTTGACCTGGACCCTGTAAAGACCATTTGTATTTTTATTTGCTTTTAGGTTGACTTATGTTTAGTTTTTTCAGGTCAATTTCAAGTCTATTTCACAGTCTTTCCTCATTTATTGCATTACAGAACATGTTTCATTGTTGTTCTGTGTAGTAAAATCTTTAAATGTAATGCCTCTCTTAATGTTTGTCTTTCTTACCATTCTTTCTTGAAAAATGTTTGCGCTGTATTTCTTCATTGAACACATTACATTGTGAGCGGCGCGTCCTAACTCAGTTGTATACCCGATAATACTGTTGAGTAGTTGTCTCTTGTTGCCCCGGGTTACAGTACTGCTGTAGTAGTCAGTGTACTTGTTGACTGTGCTGGCGCCTCAGAGTGTGAGTCAGATAAATGAAGGCTCCACCAGCGTCACCACTTCACTGCTGATGTCATATGGGATTTTAGACTGTAGGTGACAACCAAGTAATAACTTCTCTCTCTCTCCAGCTCAGTCTCCCTGGCTCACAGACCTCCTCCTCTTCCAGCCGGTACCTCTGAAGCAGCACAGTCCTGGGTTATCTGTCTCTGGCTGTCTGACTGCCTCTCCAGCCCCTCTCTGTCTCTCCTCTTCCTCGACCCGGCTCTCATCCATATAATGTGTGATATGTATCATTGGTTAAGACTACTCCAGGCCGGCATGTTGACATTCCCCCGTGCCTCTTCATCTCTCCCCGCAGAGCTGAGTGCTGTTGAGTTGTGTTGATTAATGATATTGATCGCTCTGCACACCGCTTGACTTTCTCTGAATGAAAGGAAGGAGCGAGAGGGTGAAAAGAGACAGAATAAGAGAGAACAGAGAGAAATGTTGGAAGGAAAGAAAACAACACTTTTGATACATTGTTTTGTACAAGGTCTGTTTCCAAGGAAACCTTATCATACATAAGATGGACAAGCTAGATTGGTAGGTGACTTAAAAAAAAAAAAGGTAGTAGATTAGGAGGGATGAACAATTTTGGACGTGATTACACATTTTTTATAATTATAATAATTATTATTAATTATTTTTATAATGTAGCAAAGTATTTTGTTGCAAATTACCTCATCATCATACTTTTAGCCCTACGAATTACACACAGTCACATTGAAATTGTATATTGAATCTTTGCATCCCTAAATTTCAGTTCCTAAAATATTAAATCCTTTCATAGTACAGCTAATGATGAGACAATAGTACTTTCAAGACCTAATCCGATTAATGTACTATTTAGATCATATTACAAGTAATATCTGAGCACACTTATGGTGATTTTAGATTGAAATAAACTATTTATACGTGACATTTTAGCCTATTTTAGCCACATTTAACCTGGAAAAGCCTTGCGTCCCAGTGTCACCAGTGCTGCAGAGGCTTGTCAGTGTATGGGACAGAGCATCAATGACACTAAAGGCAGAATATCAATAACCTAGACAGGACAGGCTGATAACTCGTGTCAATAGCAATGAAGAGGTGTCAATACCTTTTAGAACCACAATGTCTTCCCGTGAACTTGCTTTGGGCGGATTCACTGCGATAGATTATGCAGATGATGAGGTGCTCTACTGGGAGAACTTTACAAATCCAACAAGGAGCTTCACTCTTGGCTACTGCTAATGCCATTGTATATGTGGTCAGTTAATAGCTGTTGAGAATTTAACAAAGTGGTATTTATTGCTTGTGGTTTCGATTTCTCATGTTGCTGCTTCCTTTGTCCCAGGCCAGAGTGCACTCCTGGGGAGAGTCACACCACCACAAGCACTGATGTGTTTGCACGCTCCCATGAAGGCTCAAATTCCAGGAACACGTGGAATGTTGATATGAAGTTTGTTTGTCATGGCACAAGATGTAGATTGAGTCAACAGTCTTTCCCAATGAAGAGGTGCAGCATATTGTTTTTTGTTGAACATATATGGTGCCAAATATATTTATTGGGTCTGAATACATGTGGCCCAAGTCTCCAGTGCTTTTTTTTTTGCTGTTGCCACTCCTGTATTCAAACCAAGCTGCTAGCCAAAAAACAAAAGTGTATAAGGCTGATTAAATGCTATACGCTATTTATAGAGTTTCATCATTGACAGGACTTGTGACTTTCCTTTTAAAGACTTAAAAAGTGCACGTGGTCCTTAGGTGAGTGTAACCGAGCAGAGCATAACCTTTCTAAAGGTTTTCATCAAAAGCATCATGCCAACACCATTTAAAAACAGAACTTAAAAAAAGTCACAGTGACTTTTATGTTTGTAAAAGTGCATAACCATGACTTGACTTGTCATTTAATTTGAAACTATACATACTGGTCAGGGACAGTATATTTTAAGTTAAATTTATAAAGTATGCGTTGTACTGTTTTGAGCGTTCACTCTCATGTTCTGTACCCTCTGGCCTTCTCCTGTTCACCCAGCTGTCTTAACATGGGGCTGTGTTGACAGTAAACACAGCTGCAGGTCACAGGGGCCCTGCTCTGGTCGGAGACTGGGCTCAGAGGGCCAGAGCGAGGGGCCCACAGTGAAGCAGAATGTGTGTCCAGAGTGCAAAATTAGTGGGAAATAGTCCCACTAGAACGCTATGGTCGGATTGGGAGCTCCTTCTTATCTTGTAAACCGGTTTTGGAAATAATAAATAAAGATATAATGGACAGGCACTCAAGCCAATGATAGGTCACCAATCAACTTATACCCATGTGTCTTATTTAACGTCACTGTCACTGGCACATCTGCAGTTCACGTACATTTGCCATAATTGTGGAATGGATGTATCTTTGAGGATCAATATCTTGTGATAAATCATCTCTGACATTATGTTTTTAACAGATGACATTAGCATTGCTTACAGACACACGGACATTTAGAGTCTCTGACCTTTGTGCATATGATGAATAGGTGGCCTGACCCCGTCTGCATGTTACGGCCTTGCTGGTAGGATGCATGTTGTTTCTGTAAGTTACCTTTTCGTATCATCACTCGCCACTGAGAATGCTGAGAATGCATCTAATAATTATCTTTGGGTTTATGCTTTGTACGTTGTACTACCAATAGTTGTCGTACTACGCGCGCACACCTACTCAAACTAAGACAAAAAAAATGGACATGTTCTTTTGCAACCCCTAAGGACAGATCAGGCACAGCTGTGACTTGGGGGGTCAGGAGGCTCGAAGGGGTCAGACTGAGCAGACTCTGAGAGAGCTGGGGTCACAGGGCACTCCCAGCAGCCCTGGTGGTGTGAAAGGTCAAGGGTCAGAGTCTCACCACGATGGGCTGACTGGGTAAGGTTTCAGAAGGCGGCTGGGGCCAGGGAGAAGCACAGATTTATAGATACTGAAGCAAGCCCCAGTTCTCAGCCCGAGGTAATTACACAGAATATGAGCATGCCCATTGAGGCTTGGCTGCCATATTTCATTTCCACCCTTAGCCCCTGTAGACTCAAATAATACATGAGATAGCCAGGGAGAGATGGGAGGTAAAACCAAGGGGCAGAAAGGCAGAGAAAGGAAGATGCATTGATGCAGAGGATGAAGAGAATGTGTCAAATTAGAAGGTAAAAAAATCTGGAGCAGGGTGAGATGAAAAGTGTAGTGGAATGAACGCAAGGATGAGTAAAGGCAAAGGGTCATATTTGTTACTAAACAAAACTCCATTCTTAGCAACAAGACCTTTGACGTCAAATTCCGGCAAGACAGGGAGAAGGTCACAGAGATCATCCCGGGGGAACGCCAGGAGCTGGAATGACCCAAAGCCCGGACAGCAGGGAGTGACAGGATCGCGAGAGGAGAGGAGTACACGAACAGATGGAGCGAGGGAGGGGACTGAAAGGAAAGAAGCACCCAGAAATTAGATTAGTTTAGAAAGTGAAGTTGTGATGCAGCAGACTTGATATCCCGCTCCAAGCAGTTTCCCGTGAGAACCTGATCAGGCCACCGTGGGCTCAGTGAGACAGTTCAAACATATTTACCCCTCGTTGGAAGGTACAAATTAAATTAGGCTCGTCCACAAAGAGGAGATGTTTTCCCCTTCTGTTCTGATGTCATGGTAGTGGGCGGTATGGAGTGGGGGTCGGACCGTTCTGGCCTGCATACATTTATCTTAGAGACCATTCATCTTCCAATAACCCCCACCAGCGCTCCATTTCGAGATCCTTCTGTCCCTTTTGCTCAACACTGCATCAAAGTCTCAGTGTGTGTAGTTAAACAAAAACGCAGGCTACAACGGATGAATTCAAGAGCAGGTCATAGTTCTTTCCTTTTCCTGTTCACAGCTCTTCCAAATGTGTTCTCCCTCCTAAACTCTGGCCTTTCCACATTGCTGTCCTGTAGCATTGAAAAACACATTCTTTTGGGACAATTGAAAGTGCCCATCCTTTTGTTCCTGCCTTAACAATGCCATAGCAGGTTTCATTGGAGATCATTACAGTAATTGCTCCATAATTGCGTCGACTTTAGCCTTGGCTGCAGCCCATTCTCTGAGTACATCCAGCCCCTGTCGCACTCAGCTGTGGGTGACCTTATGCTGTGGCTCACAAGGGTCTCTGTCACTTAGCCTCTGGCGCTGTTGCAACATTCCTCCACTGATATGTTCCCTGATTTCTATATATGGACAGTGGAGTAGAACTTCTATTTTTATCTATTTTTTCTCCAACACATTTTTTGTTTAAAGTAGTTATCCTACGGAGCATCGGGCAACATATGTTTCCAGTCATACTTTTGGGAAACAGGAAATGGTGATAGTTTAACTGCAAATAATGCAGATAAATGCTCTGCTTTTGTTAGTTTTGTTGGTCTCTATTGGTTCTTCCTGATGCTATTTTATCCGTGTATCCAGGCTTAAGTCTGACACAGAGAGTACACTGAATGGAGAATAAGTAGTTTCAAATAGTTTACATCTTAATGTGATGCTTTGCATAAACTGCTGTGGGTATTTTTCTTTTCTCTGTGCTCTAATCCTAGCCCTACCTTAACGCTCCCTCTGAGACAAACCAAAGCACTACTGTGACACTGCAACAAGCGGGAGAGAAAAATCCTTGAGAATCAGACAAACACACAATAGATCAATCCATTATTTACGAGTGAACTCATTCAGAAAGGAAGCATATGTAATCTACTCATCCATGCTGTGAGGATGCTGAGCGAAGAGAGGAGGAAAGGAAGACGAGTAGTGGGGTGTGCACAGGGACAAGGCAGGCGGCCAGCTGAGAACGTATTCTGCTTCTGTTACCAACTCCCCGAAGAGAAGTGGGAACCAGTAAACAAACAAACGGAGTGAGAAAAGTGCTTCCTTCTTTACTGACAAAGGAAGCGAGAGAGAAGGAGGGAAGTTTTAGCCATAGCCCAGTATGTCAGCTGTCAGCCTGCCTCAATGCCCTCTGCCCCGTTCGTATGCAGCCACACAAAGACACAAAAGGGCATACACACAGATGGGTAAACAAAGCCACTGTTTACTATGTAGTTTTTTATTATGTTCCCAGAGATTAGCCGTTATTGATTTTTTTCTCAAGTCAGAGTGGTGGCAAGTCGAAGTAAGTGTTACTATTATGCGCAGCACCTTCCTCCTGGACTGAGAAACACTCCAAAACCAAATCTCGCCCCTCCACCACCATTCTACTCCAAATCTGTTACGCCTCTGTCACTTTCTATCACACTGTTTTTTACCTGAAGTATGCAGATGACTCCTTTGTGGTTCTTCTTTGTCCCGAGCCTGGATGCCTTTTCTTTAGGGGTTCAGATCTATTATATGGAGAGCCCAGGGTGGGACGCGAGTGCAGCATGCGCACACATAGACACAAACAGGACACGACACTCCTGGGGTCATAACCTTTCAACCTTGGGGCGCGACTTCTGCCACGGCCGCTTGACAAATCACCCCACGGCACACAAAAAGGATGCGACAGGGCCCCAGTACTTGTTTAGTTACAAGGGACTGATCAAGATGCTTCAGACTCTATCTACGGTTCATTTTTTAGAACTTGTCCGGAAGTGTGGAGAACATGTATAAATGATATAATGATATAATATGATACAATACATTTCACTACACTGCCTCTGACTTTACCTGGTTATATATATTTTTTATCTTTTTTTTTTTTTTCACGAGTTATAATGATGGTAATTCCTTCTTTGAAATTTGAACTAAAGCCTTTTTAGTTCATGGCACCATTCTTTGGGACAGAGTCGTACTGTTTGCAAAGACTAAAAGAGCCTGTAGTCTGACTCGGACAAGGAAGTCGGAAGAAATGGGGACAAGGGAGAAGCGGGGGGGGTAAAAGATGGGTGGAAGAAAGAGACATTTGGTTTCTTTCATTTGGTGGACTATGATAAATGGCTTGGCCTTTAGCTGGTCGTTGCTCCTCCTGTGTCTCCCTGGGCCTCACTTGACAAGAGGGTCTTTGAGTGAGAACGGACCCCACAAATATTGCTCTTTGTCCCAGAGCAAGCACAGCCAAGACCCCAGTGCTCTAACTTTAATCAAGTAAAACTAGCAAAGAAGGACTGGCTTTAATGTGCGAGGCTTGTGTGCAAAAAATGCCATTGAGCGGGTGAAGCCATACATAAGGGGAGTGAACAAGGACTGAAAGCGAGTCAGCATACTACAGTACTCTGGCACATCTTTCCATTATTCCTTCAACAACATTCACAGCTTTGCCTTAGGGGTACGTGGGTAGATTCTGGGGAAAAGCAAAAGTCTTATAGACACCCCCCCAAAGGCACATTACAAACTGACTCAGCGATCAAAATAACTTGTGAAGATCACCGCTAAAGCAAGGGAGGTCTCAGGCAGACAAAGGAGACTAAAACATTTTCTACTTTGAAAATGTTAAGTGTGGATTTGTCACAGCTACGTTCTTCTTTATTGAATTTATTGCAACGTTTATGCATTCTAGAGCCATACAATATGTTTAGATTGGTTTCCATGATAATCTTACGGTAAATGTACAGCCAACTTGTGATTACAGAACATCAGGTGCTTTGCCCTCAAGCACGCAGAAAAAAATTATCTAATTTGAACCGTTGCAATGGAATTAATGGATTGCAAAGGCTGATTAACAATGTTGACAAAATATCTAAAACAGCAAAGGGAATAGTGTTATTGTCATAGACCGACGTTTATGGAAAATTAATTGTTTGTGTAGAAGGCCTGCCGGCATTAGGGATATGGTCAAATTAATTAAAGCGCACGCTAAAACATAACAACAGGATAAAAAATATGCTTCATACTCATTAGATTATAAGCAGCTATTGTGCAAGCGTCTTGGACAGGTTCATAAGAAATCTTCTTGATAAAGAACAAAAACAACATTTCTGACCAAACAACAGACATTTAAGGCACTATTCTGACTTGCAATTGTAAAGATGAACTGATAACAAAAGTCCTCTAATTATCATATCAATTAATATTGTTATTAAAATGTATTTATATAGCACATTAACACCTTCAAGGCAGTTTACAAGGCAACGTGTGTTGCCTAAGGACACAACGACCCTTCACCATTGAAACCCTAAAATCTCAATTATCTTCTCTATTAAAACTAATAGTTGTATTATTAGTTTTCAGTTAACCAATTCAATTAGTAACTTTGGTTTTCCTAAAATGTAAATGAACCGTGGACTTGCCCTATAGCTAAATGAATATATGGAGGATTTGGGGTTACAAATAAAATAGTGAAAAGTTGTGTGGAGGGTCTTCTGATTGTGGAGGTTATGGAGCTTTATTCCTTTTGAAAACTCTTTGTGTTCTTCATTTCTTAAATTTCTTCAGTGTAACAATCACCTATGCCTTTCTTTTGCCTGCAGCATTTCTCCAGAAAATATTGGATTCAGACCCTTATCACCTACTTGGATGAGAAATTCTTGCAACAAAAGTCTTCCCTTGTGTGTTCTTTAGTGTTCGTGGGACACCTGTACCAAAGCTCATTATGTGCATTTTCACACTCTTATCCACGTGTGTTTGGTAAGGGTAAAACTCAGTGCCACACAGTGCCACAGTGCCATAATCCCCGCCCTTGCCCAGTGGCCCAGATTAAATCCATGCTTTGATCCACCCCCTAATCTGAGTTTACAGGCTCGGGGTTGAGGGCGGGTGCTGTATTCTGCCTGCCAGCTACATTCTGCTAGGTTTTTCTCCTCTTCTCTTGTCTGTCTACTTCCTCACAGCCCCCCACTGAGGAGCTGGCAATTGAAATCTGCTTTAGAGTTGCTTGATACAGAAGCGGGCAGATTTAGACCCTTTAATGCTTGTCATGGTCAGAGATTATATCAATGGCTCTTTTTGTCACTTCTAGACTAGTTTCAGGGGAAAGGCCGCAAGACAGCCAAGGCAGGACAACAGATGCATTTTTAGATTCAGTTGTGGAAGAATTAAACTTGCACTCTGCAATTGTTCTGGTGCTTGCTGCTTGTTTCCATGGAGATGTTATTGTTTTGGTCGGAATATTACTAAATATGGCATTAAACTTACCCATTTTAATTTTCAAGTCAAGGATGTTTTTTCATGTTCAAAAATACTTTAAAAAATGGAATTCTTACTGCTCACCTCTCCACAGACCTGAATCGGCCTTAATGTCTGCATGGAGACAGATGAAACAAGACCCTTTATTGGCCCCTGCTATGTAGTCACACCTCTATAACTGAAGTACAACTAGCATTTCTTGTTCTTAATCATAGTAATAAGTCTATACGCAGAAGGCAGAATTCAGGAATCAGCATGTCAGGTGTTGAGATGTGCCCCCTGCACTTGTACTTGCTAAAGGAACTCCACAGCTTGTAGGGAACACGGTGCACCTCACTATAGTCGTGTTATTAGTTTGACATGTTCTTGGTGCCAGCGTTGAGTAGTCAGACATATTCCTAATTTAGCCGCAGGGGAGACATGTTTGGCATTAGTAATAGCTGTAACACACTTCTTTTCTGAGTGGGCATTGGCTTGCTGTCTAGTCCACTCCAAAATGCAGTGCAAGTGTTCTGCACTACCTCTGACTCCAAGTCAAGTTGTGTCTTGACTTTTGGCTGCAATAGATACAGTGCCTCCTTATTATTATTTTGTTGTATACAAGAAGCAGTACTTAGTACTCAGCAAATATTGTGTACTTTGCTAGTAGGGGTGTTCTAAAATATAAATTCTTCTTCTGAATCAGTATTAAATAAAACAATTCAGTATTGATACTCTTGCTCTCAATATTGATATTCTCCACAGACTTTAGGGGGCAGTGCAAATTCAAAGCAAGTGAAATAAGTTTGGAATATGTCAGAGAGAGTTTAGGAAATGCACTCATTAGAAACTGACGTGTGGTCATATTCTGGCCCATAGGCACGGCTTTTTCGTGGCATTTTAAAGGCGGAGAAAGGATTTAAAATGAGGCTTGACAGCCATTCACCCTCGTCTGTGGAAGCGCTAACAGTGGAGCTAACGTTAGCCTTTGCAACTCTGCTCGCACCCGGGATGCATGTGTTCATTTTGTTAAAATGGCTTTAACTACTATTTTTCCAATTGTATTGAATTCCTAACAATACCCAGCCTTAATGTTTAGTGTACGGTATGTCTTTCATGTAAGCCTTTGATTCTGATGCCAAGAATCTCTGACTGTTCTCTTTATATACTGTATCTGGTATGCTGAGTGCCACTTTGTGCTCCATTTATTTGTTTCTGACAAGTGATTATTTATTAACATATACAAGATATGTTGGATAAAGGTGAGACAATTTACTTTATTGACATGCAATTTATTTTTAGCAAGGCACATTTATGATTCCCATTACTGCCTTTATCCTCATAAGTAAATGTTCAACTCTGGTTAATACATTCACAGTGTATTTCTACAACACTGTCAAACCTGTGATTAATCTTTGTCATATGTGACTGACAGTTAATGCGATGAGGAAAATCCAAAATGATTGCTTGTTCTGTGGGAGGTGTGGTTGTTCCAAAGGGTTTAACAGTACCGTTTTAACCTTAGTGGGTCTGTGGTCATGTCATGCGTCTATCATAAAGGCCTACTGCCAATTGACATGTCAGCTGCTTGGCCCTGACCTAGATTACCAAACATGTATAACCTCTGAGCCGCTTTAAGTGCAGATAGATCATTGTCTAATAAGCAGGACATCTCCCAACTTACATGGTAGTAAAAATAGGGGGCTAGACCCTGCTCCCTAACACCTTTTAAGCATCTCATCTTTGACACTTGGTAACACAAGTCTGAAAGAAAATGTGTCAGCCTTACCCAAAAGGACTTTGAAGGGTGTGAAGGTTGTCCATAATGCCAACAGCACATCCATTCAAGCAACACCCACAAGCTGTAACTGGTGGAGGTCTTTTTGGAGGCTTTGACCTCAAGTTTGCTCCTCTTGCTCCTCCTTTTCACCGGAATGAGAATTGTGTCTAAATGACTTGGCATGGAAGGGATGTAAATGAACACTGGGGGTTGTTGTGTGCACAAGCGGCCAAGGTCAGGCATCCAGCTGTCAGCTCATGTTTGGGACTAATCGTTTATGTGCCTGCGCCACTCGGCACCCTTTCCCTCATTCTCTCCGTCTCTGTCACACACCTTGTCCTCTGTCTATAACTCAATGCCCCATGTTTTATCACTCCACTCTTTTTAGCATCTGTCCTTTGCGTCTATCATTCATTTCATTGTTCACATTGCATACCCATTGACGAAGACCTTTCAGCCCCAGCAAACGCTCTTGTTATCATGTGGCTAATGTTTTGTGCTAACACCAAGTTTACACACAGGGAATGTTTTGAAGTTGTGTTTTCTTTTTGCCCAGTTTTGATTTCAGGATTATTACTTGATCCTGTTTAAATGATATGCGCCTCATTTCCATCATCCACACTTAGCTTCTCAGGGCTACAGACTTCCTCTCAAGGCCATGGTCAGTGCGTATCTCCCTGGTGTGTCCAAGTCCAGTCAGCCACGTAAAAATGTGGCAGGTTGCAGAGTTCAAGTCCTTCGAAATGTGAATCGAAACAGCTGCCTTTAATCACTAGCACAAGCTGGGCTTAAGGGCCTCTCAGTTTCACCCCTCATCTGCCTGGAATTTTGAATTTCCTGAGCAGAGATCAAATGGCAGTCCGAGTCACTGAGACCTTTGATATATGGACACCCTTCTCGCAAGGGACTTCTGCATCGGGATTTACGCTTGACAACACACTTGGTGTCACCTCCGCTCCCGACGGAGCGCTCTGCGACCTCTGGAAACATAGGGCCTCTTTGACAGGGCCTCAGAACACCCCTCCTCTGAACCCCCTGGTGTGCCCAGCAGTTATTTATTAAATTTGTTGTGCCCACCGTGCTTTGGTTTCAGAAGGCCACTTAGGTTTGGATTGCACTCTGGATTTTTCAATTATGTGGTCCATTTCACCTGCTTGTGTTCCTTTACCCCCCAGGATCAAGGGCAAGGAGATCACATTTAATTATTCCAAAACAAAGATGTTTAAGCGGACCCCTAAAGATATATCACATCATCCCCACTATCTATTTCTCCATCACCTCTCCTCTATTGAGCAGCATTAGGTCTGTGTGAAATGAAAGTCAAAACGTCTTACTCCTGGTGAGCACCACATTACTCCTGTCAATAAGGAAATTTGTCTAACTATCAGGAGGGTAAATAAAAGGGTGAAATATGGGATTTCCAGAATTCCTTGCTTGTCATGTCTCATATGGATCACATTAGCGGCCACTTTGATTGACAGATGCTCCTGTGTGCAGCCAGAGGGAGAGGCAAAGAGAGATGGGAGATGATTATATGCCAGGTAATAAGTGTGGGCTGTCCACAGCAGGCATGAAGATGCTATCTGGAGTAGATGAGGTCTGTGGATTAGGGATGTAAGAGCCTGCCTCTCCTCTCCATAATGCATGTCAATTGAAATGTGCATTTGTAACAACTCTATTACAATATCCCCAACTAACCGTGTAAAAAACAAATAAATACATTAAGGAGAAAAGATGCGTAATATGTACTTTTAAATGTATAAAATATGTTGTTGCTGCAAATTCAAATGATGCTTTAGATGGAATATAAAAAGGTAATCTACTGCTTTCATTGAAATAATGAATTTCTGTTAACGACTGAATGTAACAAAATGAATCAGCTCACCCGTGTCACATTCTTTTATAAAGACCAAAATATTGTGAGACTTTCTTTGAGCATGGGTGCATATGTATGAGAGAAGGGGCACTAAAAGCTCAATGACTCCTTGGTTGAATTTGAGACCCCATTCAACAATCAGAATTTATTATTCGCCAGCGTACTGGGATGATGTTTGTGATCGTAGGGCGGGGCACTACTCAATAGAAATGCAAGAGAAAACATTAAGAGAAGAGAATAGCTGTGTTTTGCTGTCAGAGACCCTTTTTAGAACTCCAGATTCCCTGAAGCTGGTAATTACATAAATCAGAGCAATAAAGAGGAAAAACAGTGCACAGTGACCACTCCCTGACCCCGAAGTGTGGGACCATCCTGACCTTTATGCTCGAGTTCAAACAGTCAATTGCGGGTCACTGGCAAACTGGTGAGGCGGACTTTATCAGAGGATTTAGACTACACGTAAGCCCTAAGGCACAAGTTCTGATAACTACCTCAAAGTCCCTACACTGATTACTTAGACATATGCCCGAATATCAAGCAGGAACTACACGTGAAAACAGCATTGCACTTGATTGAATGCTTTTACACATTTTTACATGTTTGAGTTGAAAAATAATTCAACTTTCTACCGGTGCTTTGGCAACTTTCTTTTATTTGGGTCAATTCAATTCAAATCGGGTCAAATGTTATCCATATTGAGTGTTAAATAACTTTCCACATTTGCCTAAATCACTGAATAACTGGATTTACGGGTGCTTAATCCACAATGTCAACCAAAAATAATTTCTCAGCATTAGAAAAACAACACAGATATTTCTGTTCCAAGAAGTGTCTGAAAAGTAGTGATAGCTTCCCTCCACTTTGCAATCACCTCTAGCATTCCCCCTCCTCCCCCGTTCTTCTCGGGGCCAGAATGCGAGCATCACTCAGAGTGTCTGTACAAGCCAAGCACCTAGTTCATCAGAGACACCTTCTGTGGCCCCAAAGCTGACCCGCTCTCTCTGGGGGTCAGGATAACAGGCTGCAGGGCCAGTACAACCGATGAGAAATGGTCCAGAGACAGTCACTGCTTATGTGTGCGTATATGTGCTCAGTTCTGCTGGATTCTTGTTCCGCTGCATTTGGAATATATGTTGTAGTGTGTGTAATGTGTATGACTGGGCTGTCAAGAAGGGCCATGTGGAGGTTACACAAACAACTAGGGTTATTTATACTTCTAGGAAATGATGGTGGTTTTGAGTCTGCTGGTCTGCCATCTTAACTTGTTTCAGGCTCAGAGGTGAGCAGTGAAGAGCTGGGTTTATCTTGGTGACTTTTAATTATACTTCAAAGTGTAGTTTTAAATGGAGTTATTTCAGGTTTTATAACAATGAATGTAATATGTATGGAAAATAAGTCACTGGAATTCAGCCCTGTTTTGATTTTTGTGTGTAAAAAAACATCAGCAGAGGACACAAGGACTAGCTCATGCACTGACGACTGAAGCTGCCTGAAGAAGACTTAAAAACAAGTAGCTTTTAGCTTCAAAGTTGGTTATACTTGGGAGTGGAATTTGCCTGGTGAAAGGCTTCGACCATGTACTTGCATAGCCGGGAATCTGATAAAACGCATATATTTTTCTACGATTTGACTCATCTTCAACACATAACCACCGGATTATGTCTTTTCAAACGGTGCTTTTGGAAAACTCCGACCAAAGTTTTGTAAACTCCGGTTTTGTGTTTGAGTGTGGACATGGGACATTTAATGAATAAACGTCACATACCTGACAGCGGACAACATGGATCCCTTGAAAAGTGTGTTCGTTTTGTTTGTACTGTAAGTTATTTTTGTCTTGCTCAATTTTGCAAACCCAACTTCTACTGCTTCTTATTGTGGCGAGGCACAGAAGGAGTGCTTTACAGTCGGCTGTATTGCACCAAAGAACCCTTCCTCCACATCGAAGGCACGCCAGTCGCGAAAGACTTCCTGGCACCATGCTTCATGTTTTGCGTAAGTGACGACGAGAAAAGGCGTGCTCTCATTGGATAGATTTGGTCTAACTTAAAACACAACTGTAGGTTTATTTCTGAGGAAGAAATTACATGGTTAAAATCTCAAAGAATTTGCATAATATGCGTAATAAAATAATAAAGCCTTATTTGTACTCACATTAATGTTTTATTGTTGTCAGACATTTGTTGTGAATTTGTGATTTGTGAATATTGCTCTAAAATCAATATTCTTGTATGATTTATAGTAGAATTGCACTAGCATGGTGTTGCCAGCCCTAGTGGCCAAACTATGTCAGTCTCCAGTTGGAGAGTTTACCCTCCACAGATGGTCCAGTAGCACTTAAAAATTCACCCCCAGGGTTTTACTGCTCTGTTGTGCAGAAGACTGTCACTGCACAGGGGCATGTGGTTAAGATATGGGAACAGCATCCTCAGGCAGCTCTCATGGCCGGACACAATAACATGTCCCCCCCCACACTTAAAAACAACTGCTTATACCCCTTTTTATGACCGTAGACAGCCACCTCACTTACCATAAATCTACCTGTTTTTTACCCTAGAGTAAAGAAAACCCATGTAAACACTGTATAAATACAGCTAATCAAGATTAGTATTAGATGTATGTAAGACCTAGTGTCTTTTGATTGTAATTGTTCAAATTAAAATGAGTATCAAAAGTGTATACTTTGTCCAAAATACATGAGTTGTACACCGTATGAAAGGTAAGAAATTGAAGTTTCAGGTGACTTGCATTGAAGCAATGTTCACGGGTGCACAGGCAATGATAATGTACTTAAATTATATATATTATATCAAATATAGATTTATTTGCAAAAAAAAATAGGTCGATGTCAAGTAGCTCTATAACTTCGTTATAGGGAGTCCAAATTCACTACAGTTATTGCCCTATTGGTCAAAATCAACAATAGGTCCAAGTATTGAAATAGTGCAATATTTTTAGGCTCACAAGTGCCAACTCCAATAAATACAAACACATTTCATGTCAAATGAAGACAACAAAATAATATTTGAATGCTTTTTTTTTGTTGCTTTTTTATTAATTACCCTGTATTGCTCTTTTTGGTTACACCATGGCATGAAATGAATGCATTAAACGTGTTGTGAAAACAACTATATATATGTCTATTTACCCATTCAATCAATTGGATTCAATCTATTAGATTGAATGAGATCAGAACCTGAAACCATCCCTGAACAGGGCCTTAACAGGTTACTCAAATGTAGCTGCTAAAAGACTTACTAGGTCTATAGCTTGTTTTCAGCAGTGCCAAACAGAAATTTCAGATTATTTCAGTAATTTAGTTTTACTGTACTCTAGTTTTTTTGAGTAGGACAATTTACGAGTTTAATTGATTAAATAAAACTACAAAGTGACCTAAAATAGCACCTTTAATTCTCATTTAATTTACTTAAGCTGTTCTGTATAACTTTTTAGGACATGCAGACAAAAACCTCTCTGTCATTTCATCTCATTAAGGCTTCAGTTTCCATGCTTTTTAGCCACTCGACTGGCCGTCCTGTCAGACAAGCAGCTAGTCACAGAGATTTACTGTCTTCTTCTTCTGAGAGAACACCTGCTGTTACCTCTCCATCAGCCCGCCCAACTACCACTGAAGTTGCTATAAATGGGGAAAGGGACACATCCACAAATCACCATTCACTAATTTGTTTATTACTCAGGTTTTGGCTCTGTCTCTTCCACTCCCACCCAAGCTATCAAGGCTGCCTGCACTTACCTCCTCTCACTGTATTGATCCTTCTATAAACCAAAAGGGGCTGGTAGATCTTGAGACTGTGCTTGTCATGTGCATTATGGCATGTAGTGAGTGGGTGTGGTAATTGCCTGGAGCATGGTGCACCTCTAAAGAAAAGTGAACCCACTCTTGTTATTTTTTTTAATGTGGAATCCAAAGATACAATGTCAGTGTTGTATTAGGCGCCAAGTTGAAGGTGGGGTGCACGACTGAGAGTGTCTGCTGGTGGTTCCCTTCCTCAAATTCCACTGATATGACTTTAATCAGGGCTAATCTGCTAATCGCTCCCCTTGGGCAATGATCAGCCTAAAGTGCTTAACAAAATGAAGGAGCAAAGATGCCTCACTTAAATGTAGTATGTGTGTTCTAAGTTCATACTTGATCTGATTAATGAATACAGTCCCCACATGATAGTTATGGACTCTATGTGACACTAAGCATTTGCACATTATTATCTTTTTTTCTGTATTTAGTATTAAATTATAGTATAAGTAGACAGTTCTTTTACATTTTGTTCAAATTGCAATGTTGATCTAAAAAGGTATATTAAGAGAAATTGGTCCCTTAAGATACTGTTGAAAACTAAAGAGCTCGTCTCCTTCTGCTGGCCCCATCAGCGGACATAGGGGGTTGGTGAAAACAGACATTTTCTGAACAGTCCACCCTTGAAGGCGCAATAATGCAGGATCACTCAAACATGAATACAACATTGAGTAAACTAATGATGAGGGAACACTGATAAAAGCTCATAAAAGTCTTTACATAACAAATAAGACATAAAATCCTTATGCAGCTGAGATTTGGGTGAAGAGCATTTTCGCCAAAATGCACAAAACTTGTCTTTACGTCTGCAGATTTGACTGAAATGGATCATTTCACAGCAGCTGTCTCCTCTAACAGTCTTGCACGTATCTGTCCCATGTCTTCACAGTGAGACTGATGAGTCTTTAAACTCTGACTATAACTGTGATGAGAGTACACTCCACCTGTGAGTCTAATGGCTCACCACGCAACAAGCCTGCTCTTCTAGAAACACCATGGCGCTCTCCTTGACACTGAGTTAGTTACTCATTTGGTTTAGTTAGTTAGAATCAAAATTCACAAACAAGGAACTGCTTCAGCAGTAATGTGTAAGATAAAACAATTAATCATATTAATAATTGTAACAAAAATAGGGTAGTCTAAAATAAGGCCACGCAAAGTAAAATGTGTGAAAATAAAATTTCAAAAGTGCTAAACTGGCAGTGCAAATAGATAAAATGTTGTTGATATGAGTTAGTTAATGTGACAGGTGTTATAAAATGTGCAAAATGTCCAATAGCAGAGAGAAAAAAACTGTTCTGGTCCAAATGGCCCACTGCCTAAGGGGAGCGGCTCAATGGTCCATGTCCAGGGAGAGAAGGGTCAGCTGTGGTCAGACCTGCTCGCCCCCGAGTCCTGGAGACGAACAGATCCTGGAGAAGTGGGAGCTTACTTAGTTAGATAGTATCAACGACTATCCCGCTGAGGTTGAGGGACATCTGTGCTTCTCCTGGCTCTGGCTGTGGATCAATTAATATATTACAATAGATGTCTTTGAGTTCAGTAAACGCAGCACAAGTGAACATAATAAAAGCAACAAGTTACATACTTATGTTACATTTACGTAAAGATAACGCATGAGGGTTTTCAATTTACACTCACAAATTAGCACCTGACTAAAGTAAATATATCCGTTAAGGTAGACTTTATAATACATTTTGTCAACTGAAGTGAACTGAATTGTTTTCTCTATGAAAGCGCAGTAGCGGTGTGTGGTTTCTGTATCTGATTCTTCCTAATGTGTGTCTGACACTTTGTGATGGGGTGAATGTGATTCCAGATGAGTTCACAAGCTGTGTCAGGACACTTGTCACCTGTGCCACCTTGTGATTATAGATTATCAGATTAATGCTGATGCTTCACGTGGGCCCTTCCTCCATTTGATTTGATTCAGAGATCACTGAGGTCGGCGGCTGCCGCTGAGGTGGAAGTGCTCTGACCCCCACAGCGTTTGATTCATTTACGCACTCTAAAACTGGATTGTGTCCGCTGGCTGCAGTTTTCCCTTAGTTCATATTTTCTTTCTTGTACTTCAGCAGGCTGCTAGGCTTTTGTTGTTGCCCCAGCGTGTTTCGTGCCAATCTTTTTGTGACTCCCATTGACCTTTGATTCGGCTCATACATGTCTGTTTTCTGCGTACAAGCCCTTATGGAAGTCCTCCTCATGTTCGATGTGATCAATAAGGTTAGGGACCCTGCACACAAACATGACCACGAACTAAAGCAGGAGGATTAAGTCACCCCTGTCTGTGTGTTGAGGGCGTGTTGGTGCATCTTGTGCGCTGTGTGCATGACCCTGTCCTTGCCTGTACTACGCCTTCGTATGGATGGCTGTGTTTCAGGATCCAAGTTCCCATGACTTGTAAATAAATGGTGGTGTAATCTTAGAAGGGTGGACAGGCTAAGCTCAGATGCCATGACCTCTGGCTGTAAAGGTCCTCAAGGGTCACACACAAACAGACAAGCAACCAAGCACATTGCCATTTAACCTAGGACGAGCAGAAGGGTGAGCGAGTGACCAGGGAGAGCAAGGGATTAACAAAGATAGGCAGCTCTAACAGCTGGTTTGCCTTTTATAGATTCCTACTATCCACTTAGAGTGATATTAAAAGAATGTAGTTGTAGTATTGCTCAAAATGGTAGCGTGTTTACCTCACCATGAGAAACTGTAGAGGGAAGGTTATGGAAAAGCCAAAACGGCCAAAGGTTAATGAATATGAAAATGAATATAAATGTATTTCATATAGTAAAGGTGACATGATACAGGATCAATACTTGTTAACTGACCACTGAACTTCCAATGACATATTTCATACCATTTACATAATATAATTTGATAAATCTCATTGAAATGGGGCTGTTTAAAACCACATTTGTTGTGACAGATATTCTAACTTTAACCTTTTTACATATTCATTTGACTAATGGTGTTTTTATACGTTGGCATTATGCAGTTACAAACTTGTATTACCGGGTATAGAGTATTGGAATTTCGTGTGGACAAATAAAGGCTTATCTTATTATTTTGAAAATGATTGGATTTGCAAACATACATGACCATTTAGACAGACAGTGGCGCCCTCTTTTCTGCATCACTTCAAAAAGAAATAAACTCAACTTTGCCCACACTAGTTCATCATAGTTGCTGTGCATGTACATAAAATGAACACAGATAAGATTTAGCTGTATCAACATTTCATTAATTCAGAATTGTTTTATAGATTGATTGATTTTTCTGTGTATCTGGTTATTTTATCACCTCTAAGCGCATACTGCCAGGGAACATGCTCGGACCACAGGGCACTTCTCAGCCTAACTCTTCATGACTGTTGTACAAACTGTTCTTGTTTCGCGGAAGGGGTCTCGTGTGCCATCATTTGCATTTGCTAACAGATAAAGCTCACAGAAACATATTCGCTGACAAACATTCTTTCCCTATCTTTCCGCAACACACACGGCGATACATACAAGCATTTCCCCTTTCCCCTGCCCTCTGTAACCCAACATCCACACTCCCAACTCCCACCTCTCTTGTCACCTCCCATCTCCCAGACCAAGGTCAGCTGTCCAGGCCTGCGGCTCTTGATGTAGAGGTTTTGACCCAACATGGCCACCTCTGTCTCTCCAGAGAGATTAACACAAGGCAGGGACAGAGGAAACTGAGCTCCGCGTGGCTCCGCGTTATCCCAGCCGCTCTCTGTCTGCGCGCTCTCACTTCTCGTTCTGCCTCCGATAACTCCGCACGTCTCAGGCTGGGGACCAAGAAGAGCTGCAAATTGAATATGTCTGGCAGTCAGATCTGTGAAGACTCATGGGTGATGTTAGCGGGAGAAGGCACCGCGAGTGTCCACGTATATTGTCACTCAGGCAATATTTATACAGCAATGTGTAGCGGGAGATAAGTGGGCTTTATAATAGCATTTTTTGTATGCTCTTTGGGCTTATTCTTTACCTTTGAATCACTGAAGGGGTTTGTTTTCACTAGGCTTTTTTGGATGTATCAAAAATGTTGTTAGGAAATGTACACCACTCTGTGCCAGGGAAAATAACCATTAGCACTTTGTGTGTCCTCTCCAGCTACAAGATAACAGCTTGTAACCACAGTGAGGAAGGCCACGCTTCTCTTTCACTGCACTTCTAAAATCAAAGTAAAGCACTATGAGGAAGATGGTTAGATTTGGTCAAAGAACGACTGAACATTTTAATATTCAGTTATTTTAAATGTACTAAAATACTAATTGGCCCCCTTTCTTCTCCTATATTTTTTTCTCCAATGGCTGAGGCACAAGGGTGGCTGTACCGGCATAAGGTTAAACAAAGTGCCGCGACTGTCAGGCTGAGTGAAACCAACTGGTGCAGGGCTATCAGAAGATAATCAAGGCTAATAGGTACATAATGGCTAACAGTGGGACCGCGCTGATGCATCATGGGGGACGGATCGTAGACAGCGTGACCTCGCATTCCCACCACTCCTCTCTTTGGTCCAGAGACATGAGGCAGACACGAGGAGTTTCACCACGTTTTAATATTACTCAGTCTATCACCAGCCTTTATGCGTAGCCATTGAAGTAGAGCGCACTCTTAGGAAGGTTTAGATTTGTTTATTTAAAGTACATCAGAATAGTAATAAAGAAACTATGAAGTTGTGTGCCATTGGGAATTATGTCACAGCAGTGTTATTCATCAGGGATTAAAGGCAATGTTGGTGACCTCTTTAGTGGCTGAGACATATGGTTTCACTCGTGTCTAAACCAACAAACAGAATGTTTGTATATTTTATGGTCAGAGTGTACGATCCTCCAGGACCTCGAAGATTTATGAGTCTGTGAAGCAAAGATGTTGAGAGTAATGTCATGAGCCTGCAATGGATATATCCAAAATCGTCATATGTACTGTAGACTATAGCATAGTGACAAGGGATGTCACAATATCAAATTTTAGTGTTCATATTATTATGAGAAAAAACTGTGAAATATTTCATTCCTATTCCTATTGCTCTTCCTCAAGTTTGTGACCTGCTTTAAGAAATCAAACTTTCTTGAATGACAAAATAAATTAAATGCGACAAAATACAGCCAAATAATATACTCACATCCCTAATTATGACAAAACAAAACTCATGCCTGGTACACTTAACATAACTTTTCTAGAGGAGATGTTGTCCCTTTGCCTGGAATGTTCCACAGTATGGCATTAAACTAATCTATCTAGCATTGATTAAATAACTATAAGAAATCATTGAAAAACAGGCAGGTGTCGCCTTTACTCAGATCAGACCTGTAACTAAGCCGTCTAGCATAACCGACTTAAGTTTAATGTGGAATATTCTAGAACTGCAACTCTCCGTGGAGTGGCTGACGACCAAAGCATAGTGCATCTGTCAAATATAAATATATGTGCACAATTATGGACTTTACCAAAAAAAAATGTACCATAATTTTCAAACCTCAACACACTGACCACACGTTTCCAGATGAATACATAATGTGAAAAACACTCTGCACAGCGCTGACACTTTGACCTAGCCAGCTCACAGTTAACATGCTCTAAATTGATGCAATTGAGCAGAAAGGGTCAGAGGATCACGCGTTAACGAATGTACACATGCCTCGTTCTCAGTACTTTGATGCTACCACTTCCACACTGACAGCACTCTGTTGGTCTGGACTCCTCTCCAATGACTCACTCTTTATAAACAAAGCCGGCTTTTGTTAAGGTCCACTATACGCCAGAACCATCATCTCCAGAGGGCAGGCCGATATGGTAGAGAAAATATGGGGAAGAAAAGGGGGTTATGTTGGGGGTGAGGGGCAGAGCTCTGGGTAATTGCAGCACAATGGAAATGGTGTTTGATCTCTGAGGTGTCCGGGATTATTTTGCAGGGGTGAATGTGCCAGGTTCAGGAATGTTGTAGCTCTGAAAAGCCTGAGTTTATCAGGAGTTCACCAAGTGTGAACTGAGGAGATAAACAGAGAGTGAGAGAGAGAGACAAGGGGCACTTAGAGTTTAGCCAGCCCGCCTTTTCATTATTGGCTAATTATCCCTTTAAAGTCTTTGAGAGGCAATGGCTGTATGTTCTCTCCGCATGTGTTGAATGTGTTCCATCATGTGTCTCTGGCTGTGCATTTGAACTGAAGTGAGAAAGTCCAGTCTGGGCTGTGGTGCAGTGCAGCCGCAGCCTCCTGATAGCGGGGCTAAACTGCTGGAGAGCAAAGAGTGCCCGCATAACGCACAAGGCTCTTTGAACTCTGTCTGTACTCGCTGCTGCAGAGCTTGAACTGGGTTAATCGCTATTAATATTTAACATGCTGCCAAAGTTCCAGCCCAGAAACTATATCAAAGCCAAGAGCTCCATCCAGCAGAGCCATTTCAGTCCTTCTGTGCCATAAACACTGAAGCTGCCGACAGCACAATGGTCAAAATATTCCATTCATTTGATATAAACACGGAAGCATTCTGAGCAATAGATTTGACCTTAAATGAAAAACATTTACATCTCGTGTCATGTGTAACATTTGATATGATGGTAATACATTTGAAGAATAAGCTAGTATAGGTTTACTTTGTAATTCAAAGTGCTGAGAGGATAGAGCTGGTTATGAAACAACTACAGGTCGCCAGAGGACTGCTGCTCGTCTCTTTCTGTCTGTTCTGTCAGCTCACAAACTGGATTATTTCATCAGAGTTCAAGCCTCTATTGCCTCTGCCACTGCGGTCTTTTTCACTCTGCCCTTCTCTTTACAGCTATTTCTCTGTCTCTCCATCGGCTCTCTTCCCCAGCCTTTCTCTCCCTGCTCCCAGCACCGGGACCTCAAACAGCATGGTTAAATACCTAGGCCAATGTGTCGCTCTTCAAAGAGACTCAGGTAGTAGATATTCTGGCAATGGGCCAGATCAGAATGAAGAGTTATTGTAGAGCGTTGTGGTTGCACTTCATGTGGACCTCAAACCAACTGTATTAAGGGGCCCCACCTGGGCCCAAATCTTCCCACAAGGAAGCTGAAATATGGCTCTTAGTCCCTCTTTGCTCCCCTGAAAAACCCACTAATACCACGCTGGGACCCTTTTTATTTCACTACATAAATCAGAGCCGCAGGATGAGGAAGTTCATTTGCCGTGGAAGAGCCTATATTAGTTTAGCCACTGCTGTAAAGATTCTACTCACTACACAGTCTATTTTCACATGCTGTTGAGTAAAGGGACAATAACATATTTCAAATTGCAGTTTTTGAAAAAACTGAGGATAGCATTGCCAAAAGTCTTTCAAGAGCAGATACAAAAACAAAAGGCTGCAGAGGTAGTCTTGCAGAAGACAAAAGCTGGAAGCAATTTGTGTAGCTAGCTACCAAATTAAAGTTATTCAGCACCAAGGGTAATTTAATTACCATTCTTTAAATGTTTGAATGACTTTGACCTCTGGAGTACTCAGGGTCATGCAGGTGTATTTACTTAAGCTAATTCTGAATCAGTAACATGAAACAAGTTTTCAAATGGAAAAAGCCTCCTCCTCGTGTATCTGATTACTTAGTACAAGTTCTTTGTGTTTGGAAATTAAATTAATATTTATCTAGCGTGTCATTAGCTGTGTTCTCTCACAACTCTAAAATCCCTCTTAGGTTCACTATATCCCCCTGAGCCAACATATCAACATCTTGCTTGACAACCAAGATCCCCAAAATATCTCAAATCTAGACAATGAAAAGCAATGAGAGAGACATAAACAACATATGAAAAAAGTTGACAGGCCTTCCCAGGATGCACCTCACCCGGCATTGCTCATGAATGGAAACAGGTGTGTGTGATTGTGCGGTGGGTCGTGAAGAATCGGGTCTATGTGGCATGTCTACTGCCTGGGTGATTTGGGTCAATGGAGCACATCTGGTACTAGTCACAACAGAGTGCACACGTCCAGGGCCCTCAGACACCCCACCAGGCGAGCAGGGAGAGAAGGAGCATGGGCGCGGAAACATCTGGCTTCTCTCTCACTCACACACAAAGGCTTTGGGGATTTGGAGCCTTTTTTGGGCTAGCGTGGATTATTCCAGGTGCATCTGGAGGCAGAAAGAAGAGAATGGGAGTTGTGTTTGCCTTTGTTTGATTGACAGCTTTTGAACCTTGCGCTGGTGGACTTCTGCAAATCTAGCACTTTTTCCCCTTTATAGTGCTGAAGAATAATCATCTTCTCACCAATTCTGTGATCATTATATTGCAAGCGCATACAAACATTAATTCACCTTCAAATTGTTAGGGGTCATGAGTGGCTGGAGTCACTGCAAAGATGGGCTGAAAGAGTGCATTAGTTTGGTGCATGAGTATTACTTAGAGACACACACAGGACAGATGCCATTGGTCTCCCTAAATCCACATTTATTTATTTTTACACATTTATCTTCTTCCACTGTGTGTGTGTGTGTGTGTGTGTGTGTGTGTGTGTTACCAACAGCTGGAATCACACTGCAATTTTGTGGGCAGTTAGAATGCATGTTTAACCCATTATTTAACACATTTTTGCTTGGAAAAAGGCAAAGTAATAATATCCCCCATCAAAAAAGTTACCTACTGCACCTTTAAATGAAAACTTGTGTATTGAAACAGATCCTATAGTACACAACAGTTCTCTCAGTCCCATTCTTCCTCTCCCACTTACTTCACCCTCTTCCTCTCCACAAGCTCAAGGCAAAAACAATAAACATGATTGGCTTTGGGTGAAAAAAGCGGACCGGCCACAGTGAGGACAGGCATGACAAAGGCCAAGTGAAATTGATTCAGAGTGAATCAGTCTGTGTGGATATGCTTGTCTCTGTTTGTATGCTTCGTGAATGTCTGTTAGCTTCTGGGGCTGAGATCTTTTTTTTTCTGCAAGTGAGCTTCATGACAAATATGGGAAGTGAAAGCTTGTAGAAAAGAACATTTCCTCTTGCACTTCCTCCAGAAGTAGTAGGAATCATATACACTTGCCCAACTTTTCTCCAACAATCCAAGAAGCTAGTGTTCGATATTTGTATTTGCTTCAGTCAAAGTCTGCACAAAAAGTCTGCCATTGCCTTCAAGTTGCATTCTAGGTGACCAATCTCCACAGAGAAAATAAAACATCTGAAAAGTTTTCTGCATCTGCACACTGAGAGGAAACCGGGGAGTAGAACATTGTATTGGTCATGTAGTTGTTTGATGGATTATAATGGGAAAGGGTTTACCATTGACAGCATCGAGTGACTAGAATGATAGGTTTGTTAAGGAGAAATATGTTGAATGATCTCTGTCTGATCACAGTAATAAAGAATGTGCTTGTATCGTGGGCTGGGTGATAAACAAACAAGTGACTCAATTATTTTTGGATTCATGTTTTTCTTTTCTTAATAAAATTATATTAATCAATGAGACTTTTAGTTTAATTTTGACGGTGGAATTTAACACACAATTCCTGTTATTCCTCCAAAGTCACCGCATGCAGGAGACTACCGTAGTCAGGATCAACAGAAAGATGAATGCAGCAGTGTACAGAGACATCCTTGATGAAAACCTGCTCCGGGCCGAAGGTTCATCTTCCAACAAGTCAACAACCCCAAGTACATGGCCAACAAAGGAGTAGCTAAAGGATGAGAATGTCTTGAGCCTAGACTTGAACCCAGTTGAACATCTCTGGAGAGATCTGAAAATGGCTGTGAGCCGATGCTCACCATCCAACATGATGGAGCTTTAGAGGTTCTGCAAAGAAGAATGGGAAAAAATGCCCAAAAATATGTATGCCAAGCATGTAGCATTTGACTCAAAAGGACTTGAGTTAGGAAGTACTGAGCAAAGGCTGATAATACCTATGTGCAAGTGTTTTTTGTTGTTGTTTTTTACGAATATGCAAATAATTCAAACGACCTTCTTTCACATTGTCATTGTCGGGTATTGTTCGTATAATTTTGAGGCAAATAATGAATTTAATATATTTTTTAATAAGATTGTAACATAATGCTGTAATATAACCAAATGAGGGAAACGTGAATATTTCCGGATACACTATATATTATTCAGACCAATAAAGCATTTTCAGAATAAAAGAGAATTGATTCAAAACAGTTCTGAATCTTTCACCTCGTCAAATATGTTTCTTTTTCTTTAGCTGTATTGTATCTATGTGTAGGGGGTGACATTGTGACCAGCGCAGCGCTGCTCATCTATCGCTGCACAGACTTTGGCTAAGAAATAGACATAGCCCACACACAGCCACAGCTTCTATCCTTCTTGGACATGAACCACCAACTCAGTCCGATTTGTACTGCAACTTGATCCACATTTGGGAATTCAAAGCCCCTTTATAGCATTGTTTAAAGTGAGTTACTGATATGTAAAGGATGAGTATGATAAGCCTGTACATTGGAAAAATATTTTTACGACTCTATAACTTCGTCTGAGGTTACTCTGGGAAATCGTGTTATTATCTTGTGGGCAGCTGGCTCATGGCAACAATCAAAGAAAGGATTTGCATGGTTATTTTTGCTATGTGTTAATAAGTCGCTGTATTAAAAAACAGGATGTTGTGATAGCAATAAATATTTACTCTCTGTATGGTTAACATAAGGAGTAGTAGCAGTGACGCAGAAGAACAGAATGCAGTTGGAATAAACAAACGAGACAATAGGTGGATTTGTGTGCGCAACACTTGGCTTGGCCCCTGCTGTGCCAACTGTCGAACAGTGTGCGTTTGGATGTTAAAAAGAGAGAAGTGTAACGCATCAGACTCACATTTCGTGCTTCCTTCCTTCACAGTTGTTTGAGCACTTAGGTGTCAGCTGAAAACGACACTGCGTATAATCCTGCAACATTTTGTCAGATCACAAAAGGAGGGATCGTTACATTTTTAAGTGCGCATCCAGCTGCTGCCATGTTTAAACTGTGCGCCTTGTGCCTGTGTCCACTCTGTGAATGTGTCTGAATATGTGTGTTTATGTTTTTGTCCTTGCTTACCAACTTAGAAACAGCCCTGACCCCGAGGCCAAGGGCAGATAGTTGCAGTATTTTCTGCTCGACCACAGCGCTGCTCATGCCAAAGTACTCCTGTTTACTTAAAACACATTTTCTCTGTCCATAAGAGCGCACACACACACACACACACAAAGAGTGAAGTGAATTTGTACACAACACAGACACACTGATTCCCTGAAAGCCGCTCACCTAAGCCTCCATATGCTGTAATTACTAGACAAAGACAGGTTATTAGACTCCCCTACACATTTACTGTCTGTCACTGTTGCAACTATATTACATGGTTTTAGCCAAGGGGACCTTTCTATGAACTTTTGAACCCCTCCCATAAAAACAGCAGTGCCGCATTGCTATAATTCTGTTCAATGTTACCTTTAAGCTCTCAGTAAGTGGGATTTAGAACATAATGCCCTTATGCAGGCTGTTTACACAAGATCCCCACCATACCAACCACACACACAAGCCCCCCTTCCGCCTCAAATCACATTTAATAGGGCCAGTTTGATCCCATGCCAGCATAAGCATACACTTGCAATGACCTTGGTTGAATTTAATGGGGGTTAAAGAAGTTTTCACATTGACAGCGTGCACATTAATAGTTTGTCTGGAGGATTTGGTAAATTGGAGGAGACGGAAGTAAAAGTCAGAGTGTCCGATTAAGTGGGTCTTCTATTGCCCCTGTCCCAGCAATGCTCACACCCATCACATTTTGTTCGGGTTCACCTTGTGGAGTGGCTGGGACATTCCATTCGGGTCAGGACTAGGGGATGTCTCACATTTATCATGATCCTAATATTACCATTACATTAATATTATCATTACATGATTCACAGTGTTTGGCAGTAATGTTTTTTCCATAAAACAGTGTCAAAGGAAAAGGTTACGGAAAAAATATGGAAGTATCAGAAGGGTACATAAAAGGTAAATTGTCACATAGCATCACACAAGGTCCAATATGTAAGGGGTCTGCTACCTGCTGGTCTCCATGGAGAGGTTAAAACTTTGCTTAGTAACTGGACTTTATTAATTTACAGGTGTTGTTATTGCTAACGAATGACAAACTTGAATTCTTACTATGAATGGGCTCACCTCGCCACAGATCTGAGGATATCTCTTTAATGCCACTCTTTACAATATTCCAGGCATATTGATAAGATGACCATGGAGTCAAGCAGACAGAGGACCAGAAAATTGCAGCGTTCTTTAAAATAACCATTCAATCATGAATGCTCGCTAATGTACAAACCGGAGTGCATAGACAGTGGAACATAAGCACACACACACATTATGCCATCTTGGAAAGAGGTCAGAACCTCCAAACCTTTGGTTAAAGGCCAGAAATGTCTAACTCCTGAGCTACTGCTGCCTGAATAATGATTATAGTACACTTTACCCTGTCCATAAATAGCATTATTAGCAAGTTTAATCTTGATAACTGGTAAATTGCAACGAAACGCTACCAATCTCACTGGATTATTATTGCTAAATTCAATCACTTGTGCTTCTGTTATTGAGTCACCTTTTAGGACCCAAACAGATTACGATGAATTGCTCCCTGAACCATCACCGCACACCCAGACACATTGCCTTCCTCAGTGTAATTCTTCCCTTATGATTCCTCTTATATCACTTATGATTTTATTGTTTTGTTCCACATTTTACTGGATTTCCGTGGATTAGCTACGTTCATAGCCTATTAAACATTTTACAGTTATGGCACTGCCAGCGTCAATAATGTTATTTTCATGAGTGTAATATATAATAGCGTGATTGTAGCGCGAGCCAAACAAGTCTTCTAATCCACTGTAATTGGTTGGATTTTTATGCTGTGAGTCAAGCCTTGTCTGCCTGCCTTCCTATGTGCCTTTGATAATCCAATACACATTACATTTAGTCTTTACCCTCTGTGTTTGGCAAATTAATTAAATATTGACATGGAATCTGGCAAATCCACAGAAAACTGAATGTTACAGCTAATATGATTACTTCACAATTGAGGTGCAAGAGAGACAGGAGGATGGAGCCACGTATGAGCCATCTCATAAATGATTAAAGACACAGACAACTGTGGAATCCTGTAATCAAACATCCACATCAACATGCTGTGCCAATGTGCCGTGCATTGTTTGCCTTCACTTGACCAACCGAAACACAACTGTTACTTATGTTGCTGATATTATTGTGAAAATTAGCAAGACTGTGCTGCCTGGTGGTGTTTAAGGCACAGCACACGTATGCCAGGCTCCTCGTGCAGTGCCGTGAGTTTTATTCTCGACTCTGACAATTTCCTGCATGTCCTCCCTTCTCTCACATCCCCCATTTCACATAATCTTAGCTGTATAATAAAGCATACGGGCCAAAAATCTTTCAAAAGGAAACGAAAATGTGCAAAATTTTATGCACTTTGGGAACAGACTTCTAAGGTATTAGTCATATTTTGCAATATTCAGCCTTCTAGTTTTGGGGTAAATGCTCTACAAATTGTATTTAAAAATCCTGTAATTAACATTTCTGTGAACAAACTAGCCACGGAATACTGTAGTTAAATCACTGCACAGAGTTAGTGGGCATTTGTTATTACAGAGGCAGATTCTATTCAACCTGAAAATGTATTCCTCCATTAGTAACCTTTGCTTGACCCTTTGTCCTTTTGGATAATTGACAAATATGTTAAGAATGCACAGTACAACTTGGCAAACAGCCAAACCTTTTTTTTTTTATCTCCAAGTGTTCTAGTAATGCCACTCGGTCAGATTCAGATGCATTACTGATACATCTTTATACAGCATGTCTTGGATTGTGTTTATTGTATCTGTCTATTTGGAGGAGTCAACAGACGCAGTGATGATGGAGTTGATTTTATTAGGGAAGAGATTAGGGTCATGTTGCAATAAACTGACTGCGGTCTTATTATTGGGATCTGTCCGCTGGAGTTTCCTACTGCAGAGAGAGACAGCTGGCCCTGTAACGTGATCCAGACCACCAACTACCCTTTTTACTACTTTGCAGCCAAGTCGAAGCCCGGGCCAAGGACCATAGCGCAATTCAATTTGCTAAGGATGTGGACATGAAGCGAGACAAATGTCTCTATGGCATCCCAATACAAGAGCATCCAGTCATAAAATAGCAGTTAGCAGGAGGTTTATTTTACCTGGTTACAATTAATTGAGGAAATATTTGATTGACATAGTTTTGCTTCAATATGTCTTTGACATTATCTACTGAGTTTATTGTTTTATTTAGTATGGCTTCTTACGTGTTTCTTCATGTGATCCATTCTGTTTTGGTCTAAAACAAGTTGAATGAATTGTCAAAATGTTTTATGTAACTTTATTATGTGCTGTAGAGTCAAAATATGTTTTACATTATATTGTATGACTAGTGGAAATCCTCTTCTTATATATACACATTGTTTTACACATTGTATCATTTATGTATATATTTATATAATAACCCTTATTTAACCAGGTTAAAAAAAAATATTGAAATGGAAATCTCTTTTTCAAGGCGACCTGGTGAAACTGCAGCTCACATCGTACACTCTAAATGTAAAAACAATATAAGAGATTAAAAACACAGACAATGCTCATATAAGACTTGCTCTTTGCTTTTTTAACCGAGCGAAATCCGCTAAAAGAAACCAGCTCTCGCAACTTTATAATAATTTATACTTTTATAAGAGCGTACTCACTTGAGAAAATTTCTTCTGCTCTACCCACTCACAAAGCGTATAAAATGAAGTTACAGAATTCCCATCATTGGGAAGATAAAGCATGTTACTTTTCCTCCTGAAACGTGGCCTGTGTGGCTGGGAGTGAGTGTGGAGGTGTTTGGAATCGCCCTCTGGCTGCTGCTGGGGTTGTGAGAGTTGTGAGAGTGTGTGAGTCAGTCCGGGAGGAGGCTGCTGGTTGTGTCTTTCTTTCGTGTGGCTTCACCAAATCCCTCCTGTTCATGTGTGAGCTGTGCGCTGGCCCCGGGCTCATGTTCAGATATGGGTGCTAGTGATTGGTTTGCTGCCAATGGGGTCAAAGGTCAAGTTGCTCTGCGCGCTTTGTTGTTGTTTTCTCACAGTCACAGTTATGTTCGCTTTTTCCACTGCAAACGTGTTTTATGACCGCGCTCAGTGGTGGGAAGTAGATGCTGTATATATTTGGAACATGCCAGATTGTCTCCATTTGTAAACATGTTCTTTATCATCTTGTATAACAACAAACCATTTTATTTTTAGTGTTCCACAGTTTGTATCATTTCTATATTCAGCGAGGACTCCCTATCCGACAGCCTTCAGCAGGTGTTCATACAAAGCTCTTATCAGTTTGCTGCCAAAAACCAAAACATAGCATCGCTGATTAAAACTGAGGGAACTAATTAGTCGTTAAGAAAAGTCCCACGTGAGACAATGAAAAGCAGACGATAATATTAGGCGTATATCATCAATTATTAAGTTTAAGTGAGAAGACAAAGAAAGTTCCCTTCTTCAAAGAGCATTTATAGTGGAGTCAGATGCATGAGTAATTGTGGTTATCGATGCCATTTTATTAAGATAAAAGGTCGCTAATCATATTTTTGTTACATTTCACCACAAAGGAGTGTAGATACTAATATGTGAAATATGTTTTAAAAGCCTGTTCAAAAAGCAGATCTATGGGCAAAGCTATAATGTCACTGAAGACCTTTTAAAGATGTCTTTTGTCTGGACTAGATAACTTGACAACAGTTTGTTGTTTGAACTATGGCTAAGCAAGTGGCTCTGTATATGGCAGTGTAGTCTGAGAAACTATTGCCAATAAGCCCACTTGTTTTTGTTTTATGTATCTCCAGGATTTGATTGCATTTTTTGTTAGTTTTGCAGTAGCAGCTCTTTCATATCCAGACTGTATTTCACTAAATGTTCAAATGTGCATGAAATACGTCTGCTAGGATGGTATTAAGCCGGCCCTTAAACCAAATTTAACATTCTCACTTTGCAGCTCATGCGCTCCTCTTCTTCATCAAGATATTTTGTCTGTTCAGCTAAAATTAACTTTTCCTAAAATCCCCCATCTGTACTCTTCTGGCTCTTTTCCACTCTGTATTCCTCCACTCCTCCCCTCTTTCCATCCCATCCTATTGTCATCCTTCTATCCCCGTCGTTTCCATATTGGCCTTATTGGGTCTAGCAGCCCAGTCGCTCTCCTTTATAGAGCGAGGAAAGGCGCTTGAGCAGTGAATAATTCTGAACATGATAAATCCTACCTTAAATCCAGCCATGAGACTCCAACAGGGTTCCACATGTAATTCTAAGCCCTATTATAGGGCCACTAATGCCGGTTGAGGATGGCGAATCACGGCACTGCCTGCAGCCATGTAAGAATTAGAAATAAATATGCATCGGTACCAGATAAATATAGCAAGCGGCAAATCTGCTGCGAGACTGTGTGTGTGTGTGTGTGTGTGTGTGTGTGTGTGTTTGTGTGTGTGTGTGTGTGTGTGTGTGTGAGATGGAGGAGAAGTCACAATTTGCAGGCAATGAGAAGAATTCGCAACAGCTCTTTGGATAATTGATGGATTAAATTCAGTGGCTAAGGGCTTTGAGCTAATGTGCACCATCATTTAGGGAAGAGAAATCTCAATAAAATGTTTTGGTCATATTTAAAGTAATGTGATTACATTTGTGATCGCACATCTCATTTTAGGCCTTGTCGTGGCACAGCAGTGCATTCAAAATGTGCAAACCTAGTCAATTTAAATTTGTATAAAGGACAGAGTCGTGAATATATCATGACCTTTTACATTTCTAAAGTCTTGTTAACCCGCTAAGTCGTCCTTATTGTCTCCAGAGTGCGCTCTCAAACAGAAGGATATATTGTATTAAAAATGTGTCAGTTACAACCTCTATTAGATCATCCCCGTGGGTTTTGACATTAAGAGTGAAGCTAGATATTTTCTAAAGGAATTTGTTCTTCTGTCTCTCATGCATGGGGTGCTTGATACTGTGACATCCTATTTCAAATGGTCTGGTTTTGTTGACTTATTAATTGTGTTTTAAGTGAACATTGCCGGGTTGGAATTGCATGCTGGGATATTCTCCTCTACTGCTGGTTAGTGTTGCAGAGACTGAGATAGATTCTTCATCCGCGTCTCTTTCCCTTTCGCTTCCTCACTCTCCCCATCAATTGTTGCGACTTCTCGGTGGAACACTTAGCCCCGAGGAGAAGCTGTGGGGGCCTGTAACTTTTGATGAATGAATACATTTGACTTTTATCTGTCTGTTTAATCTTGACTTCTCTCTTTCCATCTCATGTTTGCTTTCTCTCTCTGTCTGAACCTTCTTGTCTGCCTGTTTTGGCCTCTGCTCCTCACTCAAGACCATGCTGGCTGCTTTAATTGGATTGTGCTGAACTCTGGCTCAGAGTTGCATCTCTTATGATCATCTCGGCGACTTCCTTTGACAAAGACTTTCTGTGAAGTTTGGCTTTGTATCATTGTATAACCTTCCAACTGCTACAAGAACTCAACTCTCCAGGTAGGGATTTGTTTTCAGTTATGTAGAACAAGTTGAACTAATCAAAACCTGGAAGTAGTGTAAAATTAGCACTGCGAATGGAAAAAGTTGCTAGAAATAATAAGTTTGTTGTTGTCAAATAGTTTTCTGTTCAAGTCATGGGTCTTATTTATCACTTTTCTAGACAGTAAAAGTTCTGTTGCCACAGTGTAAAAGGCCAAGTTAACCCCTGCACAAACTAACCCCGGGAACAGTATATGAGGGGATAAACAGTATAAGCCAGACTCTACTGCTCTGGGCCAGAATATATGACTGTCCGCATGCTGTCTTCATCTAATTATTAAACATTTCATCTTTTGCAAACTTGTAAGAAAGAGCCTTGTGGTCTAGAATCTGGTGATACGATACAATCACAAGTCACATGTTACAATATGAGAAATCACGATATATACTAATGACAAGAACGCTTTTTTAATTTTTCTTTGACTTTGGTATTTCACAATATTAAAACAGTATTTGATGAAATAACACACCTAAGCTTTGGACACTTTCTGGTATTTCACAGTGAAAGTATTGACCCTGAATGATTATGAAAATCAGAAATGATTGAAATTCTAACTCCCCTATTAGAGTTTGTCCCACTAACACGCTTTACCTCACCGGCCTTCTCAACCTAATCAGCCACTATTGTCCCCCAAATGTTGCACAAAACTAAACTTACAATCAAAAAATAAAAATCGGTACTTTGGATCTCTGTGTTGTGCAAAATATTACTGAGCTAAAACATCTTAATGCAGAGGCAGGATCCTTCTGGAACCTCAACCCACACTGGGTTTGCATCCTTGGGCTTGCCCCTCCGCCGCTGCTCTCTCCTCTGCTCTCCTTCTCCTCCCCGGTGTTTCTCCCCTCTCCTCCCCAGCATCCCTGAGCTCGATCGAGAGTGATGATTAAGACATCAAAAGCCAGCGCGCCTCACTGTAGATCAAAACTACAGGGCTGACGGGGCTCCCAGTCTGATCCCGGGTAGACTTCCGCTGCAACCCCACAGCCTGAGATTTGCCATTCCCAGCAGCTCTCCCTGTGCTCTAGTCCCATTAGTATCTCCATGCCAATCGGAGACTCCCCGTGGGTTCGACATGTAGCCAAGGATGAGTCAGGGCTATGCAATCGTACCCACGGAGCAAGAGGGAGGCAGGTGCGGGTGGTGCTTTCAACCCATGGAGTGTGTTGGCGCGAGTAGGGGGCATCACTAAATGTGTGTGTGTGTGTGTGTGTGTGTTTATCATAGCTTAGGGCCCTCATTCACCCCCACTGTTTTATCATCCCCAACGTTGAACAGCAGAAGCCCATCACGCTCCCTCTCTGTATCTTTTCTCTCCTTTTCATTCTCACTCTCTCTCCCTCGAGGGGCTTTAGTTCATGTGATTCCACGCTCCAGCTTTAACTTAACTTTGCCACTTGGCAGCCTTGGAAGATTTTTTTTTTTCAAACTTCTACGCTTGTCTCTAGTTTTTTCTCCTGCTGTTAAAGTGGTGATAAAGGGAACAGAAAATACATACAGGATTGTGAGGGGGAGAATTTTTCTGCTGTGTTAAAAAAAAATATATTCCAATCGAGTCATTTGCAAGAGCTGATGGTGAGGACAAATTGTAGAAGGGGGCAAATTAATAATTGCAGTTTCCGTTCATGCATGAAAATAATGCGAGGATTGGTGTTTTACAGACTGCGAGAGTTAATATTAATCAAAATACAAAACTGGGGGGTTTAGGAAATGATTTGTTGTTAGTAAAATGAAGATAATGCTGTTCTGGTCCCAAAACACTGTAGCAAATAGCGTTATTATGCACTAACCTCTCTATTTTCAGACTATTTCCACAGTAATTTTGTGCTAATGTCATGGTTAGTTGAGGCAGCAGCCCAATCATTGCAGCTGTAGTCTATGAATAGTGCTTCTTTCCCTGGGAGACATAGGATAATGTGGTCCAGCAGCTACACACATTAAACCATAAGCAGTATGGACTTACTTTTACAAATGGCTATGTTAAAACCATGTTTAATTTATATCCACACAGAGTTCTGAGCTGTGACAGTGGAGTTGTGCAGTAAAATACAAGCTGCTACTGCCTCTTGGTCAGTGCGTTTTTTGCCAGTCATCCAGTGAGTCAGGCCCCGGGGCTAAGCTCATTAAGGCAGGAGTGTCCCCTACTATCTGTCCCTCCTGCTATGCACCTAAGGGCCAACCTCCTCCCTGTCAACTTCCAGCCTTTAATTGAGATCTCACTATTCTTTATTTTAATGTCAGCATTATACCATTTTCCAGTCATTGTTTCGTCCCCGAGCTCTTCTCTCCTCCTAATTTTTCCTCTATCGCTTCTAGTGCTACCAGAAACAGTTTTGGGGGGATCTTTCGGAGAGTAAGCACTTTCGCTTTATGAAGATGTGAAATTTATTTTGACACAAGGCTAAAAATAGAGTGGTGCTATAGTGATATGGCCTTATCTGCTCCTCACCCACCCCTGCACTACCCCCCCACCACCCCCCTTCTCTCTCTGCTAGCTATCCATTTCACTTTTCATTTTTAATTTCTGTTTTGGTCTGTAACTAAAACCATTTATGTATTGCATTTATATTGAAAACAATAGAGGTGCACCTTTTAAAGACAATTTGTCAACGTTTTGTCAAATCTGCTTCTTTTTGAGCAAACAGAGGTAATAATTATAGAGTAACATATATATGTAATGTATTTTATAACCACAAAGAAGTATTTAAAGTCTACATTCTGGTACCTGTCGTAGAAGTTGAACATTTTCTGTTCAAAAGCTATTAATGCAAACAAATAAAATGACGATTCAATTGTGGGGAAATTGCAGAGATTTAAGCTGGACCACTAAAATTGCACTGTGGGCATCAGACAAAATACATCTTGAGCAACGGTTCTTGTAAAGGCAAAAATGTCTGTGCTAAAAGCTGGGCATGCAAATAAAATACAAGCTGGTACCAGCGCAGACCACAGTGAACATTTATATTAAAAGCATTGTATAATTAACTGTTATCCTTAAGCCAATAAGTGTCCATGACTGGGGTGGTTAAAATTGTAACAAGGCTTGGAAAGACATAAAGATGATTAGAATGACTGTTACAGCTGGCCACTAGCCCAGAGATAATTCATATAGCTAAATAAATGTGTCCTGCATGGTTGCTTTGCCTGCACTGCCACCCTCTCACTGCGCTGATATGATGCAACTGGATAAAGAGCAGAGCAAGGCAGCGTGGATACACATAAATGCACTTTAGCCAAGCCAAAGCTCTCTTACATGGTTTTTCATCATGGCTAAATGTTTATTTTCCCTCAGGGACATTGGCATCATGGGATCATGTGTATGGCCGTGTTATAAGGGTGAATATAAGCCTGTAGGGGTGCTTTAACCTTAACATCACCCTCTGTGCCACTGGAAAATGTGTACACTGGAGTCTTTTCGCACCATGCCTCCCCCATTATAATATCAAAAACACAAAAATACATCACATTATTGTATTGATGATGAAATTTTAGAAATATGCATTGGAATATTCAAATGCTGCTCACCAACATAACCTTTGCTTATAAATTACAGCACTTCAAGCATGAATACACAAGGTAATGTAAAGTGTACATGTCAGCGGCGCAATATTTTCATTAGAAACCATTTAAATTCAAAGCCTCCTGACTCCCACCACCGGTTTAACTTGTAATCTAATAAATCTAAAAAAGCAATCAGCCACAGACAATGACCATTCAGCTTAACCTGCCTGCCCCGCCGGACTAGACGGAGATAATTGTCGTGTAATGCGGTCGAGGGGGCAAGGAGAAGTGGAGAGAGTCGGAGGGTCAGTCAGGGCCCATCTCTTTCACTGAAAATAGCCTCTAAATGTGCAAGGCATGGCTCCCATTATTAGGCTTTCCCAAGTTGACGGGAAGGTGGCCAAGTCCTGTTTACATTTGCCGGTGATATCTGGATGGAGGGACTGGGCAGAGAATGGGGAGAGGAAAATAAATTACCGCGATAGTACGAGAAGTGCGAGGCAAGTAATTGCAGCTGACAGTCCAGTCTGCCACACAGTTAATTTGAGCCACTGGTCTCCACTATCTGCCTACATATATACTTCCATTTCTACTACGTGGCAGGAGAACTACTAAGTCGTCAGCAAGATACCAGCATCCATGACTTTCCTACTAAGTGCACACTCCGCGTCCTTATTTTTCCTATAGTTTAATTCTCCCCGGGGAATTATTGAATTTTGGGACTGGGTGATAGTGTACCTGTCACTGATAGGGCGTCTCTCTAACTCCATATGACAGGTGAAGCGCTATATCTGCAAAGAAAAATAATCCTTCCATGCGTCAAGACCAGTAAATTTAACTCTTCTTTTGGTGAGAGCAGAAGAGAAAGGCCTCTTAGCTAAATCTGTCTTGATAACTTAATGAAAGACAATATTGAGAAAGCTGATTGATTTTCAGAACTTATTGACTTATACTTTTAGGTTTTTTCAAAATCTACTTGGTGACTTTAAATATTAAGCATCCAGAAAGAGGTATGCCATACTCAAGGTAGACCCGTAAATTCAAATTTGGAAACATTAACAATTGGGAAACATTCACAATAAGACATGCTTTTAGAGGTGAGGTGAGGTGAGGTGTACTCTTTAGTTCCTGTGTGAATTTTGTCCTCTGAAATTGACCCATTTATGTGTGATACTATGACAGACTGACATTAAAACTTGGAACTGCAGCTTGGTCTGAAAGGACTATCCATGGTATTTTGTGTACGTAAACGTCACTTCTTTCGCCTAATAGGACATGGGTTGTGGTCACTAGGCTCGCCCAGCTCATCTCATCATGAAGGTTGGTAATGCCCATTGGCCCTGTGATGACATCCTCTGGTCCCACGTACCTGAAACCACTTGACATTTCTATCGGCATTTACCATAGTGCTCTCACATTAAAGGCCGTGACATTTCATTTGCACATGATGTTGATTAAAATACACCCCATGGTCTTAAGAAAAAAGGGATGTAGGCCGCTCATGTACCCTCAACCCCCCGTGCAGTCAGTCAAAGGCTATGCTATGTTCCTCACTGCACTACAGGGTGCAGATTTGGTGCAATAAAACCAGAAAGAAAAAGAAAATAAGATTTAAAAAAAAAAGATTCTAGCAAATGTTGTAAACTAAAACTAGTCTGGATATGACTCTAAAAAAAGCTCTACTTTGGGGTTTAGTTTGCAAGCAAAGTTGATTTGAATGAGGCCAAATGTAGTTAGAGTGCATAAGTGGTCGGGTACATTAGTGTCTGGTTCAGGCCACCTGCATAGTGCTGCTGTCTGCTGTGTGTTAGCCCCATCTGGACCTGAAGGATCTGACCCCAGGCCAGGTCTCACCTGCCAGCTCCTATCGCCTCCTCCATTTGTGCATTGGCCCAGGGCCTGTCACTGATGGGCAGCCGGCCGTCCAGTCTAAACGGCTCGTTTCCAAATCTCTCATGATACACGCCTCATTTTGCCCTAAACAGTTAGTGACAAGACACTTCTTACGTGTTTCCCACCCCATGTTCATGTGTGTTTTTGTCAAATAGCCTGACATTGCCTGCAGACATAAACTGCACTGACCCTATATTTTATATTTTAAACTCTATTACACTGAGCTAATAGGTAAAACCTGTGACATGAAGTCAAAATACAATAAAATATTCTTAACCACCTCCAAGCGACCAATAGAAATCAAGAAACATAACATAGTGACCCAATTAAACCATTTGAAATAATGCTCAATGATAGATTAGCTGTTAAAGTGGGAGAGGTGCATAGGTTAATCATAGCCTGTGAGCAGACTCATGTAATGGAACCATAACAGGATAATTACTTCATTTTTAGTTCTGATTTGTGTCAAAACATGAGCCCACAAACCTTTGCAGACCAAATGCTTTACTTTTCCCATCCGTTCTGTCAAGGAACATTTGAGTGCAAGACAATGAGTGCATCCTGCTGCAAGCTGTTTTGTCACTAATATGTTTTAGTGATAAGCTAATTCAGTGATCATTATAAGAACAATTGCCCTTACACCCTTGTTCTATTTCCGTAATCGCTGTGGCGACAGCATTACCTGCCATAAAAGTCAAACAGCTTTGTTTGGGGCGACATACGTAGCTGTTAGAATTTCATTTATTGTTATAGATTTTTTGACAGTGAACCAAATATAAAACATGCAGTATAATAATGTCAAATGTTTACCTTGGCAATTAAGTTCCATGTGTCTTAATAAATGCTATTTTAAAATGGGTTTTCACTCTGGCTCAGCAGCAGCTATAGCGACGATTACAGTGCACATACTGTATTATAGACTATTGAGTTATGGAAATGGCAGTTATATCATCAGCTCCATCAGTGAAATGATTTGGAGTGTCTACTGAGGCAGACACAAACAAACCCTTTTCCTGATACTCCTTTCCAGAGCATTTGGGTCTATCTGAGCTGGAGGGGAGGATAGCACACCTGCAGAGAAATGGTTAGCGTGTGCACGAGAGAGAGCAATAGAATGACGGGAAAGTGAGCTAAGGTAAAACAAAGAGACAGAAACAAGGGGAAGAGAAAGGAGAGGTATAAGCCTAAATTGGGAATCTATTACTGAGGCCTGGCTTCAGCGGCCACTCTCTGTCTGCCGTAAACACACAGAAATGTGTTCAAGTAAAGGGGCTTTATAAGTTTTCCCTTCTCCAGAGTAATGTGTTTTGAATGGCTGGTAAAATGGGACTGGGAGAATTTCATTCCTGCTGCCTCCCCAGGCGACTCACCTTTGGCCCACCAATGATATGAGCCCTTTTCTATTTTTTCCACTTTTACTCTCCCTCGCTCCCTCTTTCCATCTCGCTGGCTGATGGAGAGGAGAGGAAATAAATGGGGGCTCGTCCACAGCAGGGATAAGGGGGACGGGGCGATGGAGGAAGAGCAGCAGACAGAGGAGGATTTGGGGACGGTGCTTATTTATTTAGTGGAATGAGGCAGGTGTGTTATCCACACTTCAGATTAGCTCATCTGTTTATGCTAAATGTCACACTGCGGGAAGCTTGGCCATGTCAGAGGAAGTGCAAAAGACCATTTCTCTTCCACCCTTATGCTTGTACCAGACCGAGAGCAGTTTTGTACACCTGTAAGACCTAAAACATGGTCTATACATTAGCAAGTACGATCAGCAGTTTATTGAATAAGCTTAACAGGTTGGTGGCCATTACTTTTATTCATACATTCTCTCAGCTATGAAGTGCTGGTCCCTGTGCACTGAGAGAGATTAAAAGCTGTACCTGATTTATACTGTTTTGAAACGTGAAAAACAGAACTAGTTTATGTACCCGGGACGGCAAAGCTTGCTCCAGGTAAAGAGAGAGTATTAAACTCATTGCGGTGAATATTTAGGATGTTGTAAAGGCATTAAATAAGTGAGGACTGCTGTAAAGAGTTTAAAATGAATTAGTTATGAATGAATTAGTCATGTTTCACAACAGTAAAATCAGGTAGCGCCTTCAAATTCTGTTTTCTTTCCAGGCTTTGTCACTACACAATATTATTAAATCACAAAACCCTCAATGTCAAAGCTTTTAGCACCCACTTAAGTGTGACTGATGGGCTTTAAACAGTGCAAAGGTTGTTAGCAATATTGTAATAACAAAATTCAGGGTTATTGGAATGTGTTGAAAGTCATAGTCGGCTGCAGCACTTTTGTAGTATGTATTCATACACAAATGCTAACTATGGCTGATGTTGAATAGCTCACATTAAACAATTTCCCACAAACACACTCAACATCGATACAAAACAGAGATAGAGGTCGTAAAAGCTGTTATAAGATTAATGGTGTTTTTTGCAAGTTGTTTGTAAAGCTAAAGTGCTACTACTCAAGTACTGTTGTTTTGGGGCATTTGTGAATTAAGTGCAAAATAGTATTAGTTGCTTTTTCCACCTCTATAGACAAACCTTTGCTCATATGCATTTCCTTGTGTAGAAATGCCCTTAGTGCCTATAGCCTCCCTGCTCTCATGGTCTCCACCAACTCTCCCTCGCCTTCTGGGTTCAGTGAGGTGTGAGAGCAATGCCCGGTGCTGTTTGCAGCCATTAGAAGATGCTAGGTAATGCCTGTGAGATGGCACCACTCACTTCTCCGCTGCTGGGAGTAAATGGAGCAGCCTTTCACAAATAATAAATCCCCCAGGGTCCTTTCTCTCCATCTCCCCCTCACCTCTGAGCACTGGCTTTTCATTTGTTTTATTTACATAGCCGCCTTTATGAGCTTTCATCAGCAGCTCTGCTTATATATGAAACTAATGGCTTTTCACAGGCGTAATTTGAAAGTGTTAGTGCACATGCTTGTTTGTGTGCATATGTGCATTCATCTATATATTTTATGGTTCTATTTGCTCCCAGGAAAAATATGTGTGTGTGTGAGTGTGTGTTAAAATCAACATTTTTATCAGCTCTTTGTTTTCCATACACTACACACATACTCTTGATCTTGAGTTGTTTACAACTACAACCAACTTCTCTTGTTTAATTTATTTAACCACAGTTTAGCAGTACAATTACTTGTAGGTTCTTCATCTATAATCAATTCAAAAATATACTATTAATAATAATAGTAATAATAATAATAATAATAATACAATTTAATTTAATAAAAGACAATGCTGTTGTCAATCTACTAAAATAAACTATTTGTGCAGCATCCAAAGATGGAACTTTTTTCTATTTAAATTTGTTTTATTTATTATTATATTAAAAAATAATTTATAAAAATAAAAATGGAACAAAAAGACTAAACCAAAAGAGGAGCCCAACAAATAAACTACTGTAGTTTTACAGATGACACTACAGTGCTTCTGGTGTCATGAAGCCACTGCAATATCTTTGTCTTGAACATCAAGAAGACTATTATAAGGAGATTATTGTGGACTTCCACAAAAATGAAAAAAATAAACCAACCATCAACTGATTGGCATGGAGGAGGTAGAGAGGGTGACCAACTTTAAGCTCCTGGGGGGGTCTGAGGATCTGTCCTGGGCCATGCACACTGCCTCAGCTGTGGGAAAGGCCCAACAACGCCTCTACTATCAGAGGAAACTGAGGAGAGCCAAAATCCCCAGACAGCTGATGGTGAACTTCTACAAAGGTGCTATCAGCTGTGTTCTGTTCTGCTGTATGGATTTTTAGAGTGGCTCTCCTGCTGTAAACCATTGGGACAACTCTGCCAAAGATCAGCACCATCTACACCACCAGCTGTTTGAAGAGAGTTGAAGAGAGTGCACCCTGTGTGACCGACACCACCCAGCTCATCATGTTTTCCACCTGCAGCCCTCAGGTAGAAGCTACAGGTCCATTCAAGCCAGAACAACCAGGCTCACCAACAGCCAGTGCTCCCCTCTCTGCCCCCTCCCACAGTAACCAAATCCACCAATACAATAACAACGAACTGGACACTGTTGCATATTGACATAAAAACTCCACATGTCTGACTGTAATGTCTTTACAATGTCCTTATTATGCCCTTTATGTTGTTATGTCTCTTATGCTGCTGTGACATTCTGTCCATAACACGTGTCTTTGCTGTGCTAATGTTTACACAGTGGTTATTTATTGGGGCTTATTGTATAGCACCTTTGTGTTGCATTTTCCATCAAAACTATGCTCTGCTTGATACTCCAAAATAAATATAGTTTTCTATGTCAATGACAATATATCTCGACATCATGTATCGGTCCTATCTGCTTCAGTGTCCACACTTTTTCCACATTTATCTTCAAAATTAAGATAACATTTTCCATTTTGTCAATTAATTAATTCATTCTTTTTTTACCACTCTTTACCGTTAGTGGTCGCGGGTGACTGGAGCCTATTCCAGGGCCATTTTGTAAATGTCTAAAGTTATTCCTTGAGCGGTTCCATCCCCGTCATCCATTTTCTTGATATTGCTTTTATTTTCTGCAGCCAAAAGTGAATTCCACTGGTGTTCATCAATCGTCTCCATTGTTGGAGTTTTACATCCAAAATATGTTGTCTTAATCCATCTGCAAGTCCTTCACTTTCAATTTCCTTTTTGCTGTCCCACCTGATTTGGGACCAAAACCCAGTGGACCAATCAGCCAAGCATGTTTTTACAAAACTGTATCTGGGGATTACAATGGACAGTATTTAACAAAACATGCTCAACAACCAGACTATTCTCCAGACTGCTACTCCAGTATTTTTCCCTGTATAACTTTTTCTTGAACTTAGCTCTAAACTGAACAGGGCACACCGAAATAAACACATTTATGTTGTGGGAAAACTAACACATCCAGCACCTCTGCTCTGCACCTCATGCTGTTTAACACCCCATGTGCCCCCCTTGCTCAGAACACAAATGGGTCCAGCTTAGGGCCATAATTGGTCTTGATCCTTGGGCTGTGAGCATATTCCAGTGGTGGGTCTGGCTCTGGCGCTTGTTATGTGTGAAAAGGTGGCAGGGGAATGCTGGCCCGTAATTAACAGTGTGCAGGGGACTGTGGAGTAGCACATTTAAAAGTGAATGGGGAAGGCCAGTCCATTCTGCGGCGGTGCTCGGCCTCTGTCTCCGCCTCCTCTATTCCTTGTCCATTCACCCCTGCCTGTTATTGAAGCTGATGGGTTTATAGAGATTTTCACACTTTTGGACGCAGGGCTGGTATTGTGAATTTGTTTTTTGCTTGCTGCACGTTTTCTTGCCTCTTTGCCACACGCAAACACAGTGCTCTGCCATGTGTTCTTAATTTACACTGCTTCTCACCTGCATTCCAGGCCTGCAATGGGTTTTAAAGTGCTTAATTATTCACAAATCTACCTCATCTACTGATCTTAAAACACACACAGTATTTTTCAGTTGAAAAAGTTTAAACTCTGCAGATAATGATATAATTTTGAGATATTGATGCAAGTATGCAGTTGTATTACTTATAACAAGAACTCTTTGCACTATGATAGTATAAAATCTTAACCTTTAAATCACACAATTTGAAGCTTAACTTAATATAATCTTTTGAATTAAGTTCTTGTCTGGATGACTCAAAAATACCTGTAACTTAGAGATCAGTTTATTGCTATTCTTTGGAGCAATTCATGCAGGTCTCGTGTAGACAAGCGGGTGGCAGACCCTCCAACAGAAAAGTCTTGCTTTCTGTTCCAGTATAGAGCGTTTATTGTGTACATATTGCCACTTTAAATCTCATTTTGAACATCTTGTAGTTTTTAACATGCAATATTTAAAAAATCGTACCGGTAACAATATTACAAAAAAACATTTCAAGAGATTTAAATGATTACTTACTTTTGTTGTTTGTTACTTGCTTGCTACTTTTCTGTTACTGGCTAAATGAATACTGATGTGTCCTTCCTTGGCGTCCTTCTTGTTTGGCCCCGTTTCTCTCTTGTTAAGCACTTACTGCAGAATATTTCTCCCATGTTTGAGTCTTATCAGCGACAGACCCCTTTCACTGTGTCTACAAGTCCAGTCTCCACTTTGTATAGATTTCGTCTGCAAACATTTTCTCAGGGCCCAGATGAAACAAAGAAAGATTTTGAATATACTGTGATATGCAGTATGTAAATAAAATAACACAGTGATTAAAAACTCAATGCAGTAAAGTGACCAGTTGTGATTTGAGCTGGCTTATTTTTGTTTATGAGGAGTTGTCGAGTTATTGTGTCATCAATTTAATGCACTGCAGTGAAAAAGTCGTTCAGTTAACATAAAATAGGAAACATTGCATTTGTTGTATACATGGAAGTAGTCAAATTTCACCCTAGATAAACTGCTCCCAGAGTTTTAGGCAACAAGTTTATGTCTGTTTATGTAGACAGCCAGGAAGTAGGCTAAGTGATGAGAACTTCCCTGACAGCATTTAAGATAAATGATTGCTCTGCTAAATGAAGGAAGCCAAGGCCACAAATGAGCCATCACAAGGAAATGCCCAACATGAAGTTTGAAACACTTTCCGAGGCGCAAAAGCAACTTGTGTGCGTTTTAGTGAGTCTTGTGCGAGCTTGTCCATGTCTGTGTGTGGTGCGGGGGTAACAGGTGGGGGTATGCTATGTCCTGGTTAACAAGAGTGTTATTGTGTTGTCCTGTGCTGCATGACTGAACGTCAGCTGTGTCCGGGTCATCCTCCTTCCCCCTTAACCCTCGGAACACTAACATGGCAGCCACGCATGCCCGCACTCACATAACACGCGCGCCCTCATGCACAAACGCATATGGACTCAAGGACACACCCAATCACCCGCATACAAGCACATTCTGTTCTGCATCAGTTGGTGGTGGCCTCTAATTGAATTGGGACATGATCAGTGATATTTCTGATTTGGTAGTGTGGTAGGGAAGTGGCATCTGCGCTCGCTCGCTCGCTCGCTCGCTCCCTGCAGCCTGCGTGAGACTTAGCTGCCTCGGAGGTTATGCAGACCCCCTCCCTCTCTGGTTCAAATACACACTTAGCTTTGTAAAGTCACTCACACAATGGCCTGAGGCACTCCACCAGTTCTGTAACATTACCCTACGACAATAGCCCCTCAACCGCTGGGCTGTTTACTTTCTGAAAGAGTTAAAGTCCTCCACTTAAAGGATTACCTTACGCTTCCCTCACATTACCCCATACCTGTAGCATATGATTTCAATTCAATGGCAAATGCTTTTACACAAGATGCTGTGAAATCTGTACAATATTACATACTTTATATGTGTGCTCGCTACATGTAGCCCTAACACATCAGAGACTAATCCACACTAACCATCTTCAAAAAGTCCCATCTGTTCAAAACCACCTTTCAATAAATGAATCTTTATTTGTTTGTTTGTCTTGTCTATGTAAAGTGTCTTTGGGCATCTTGAAAAAAACGCTATTTAAGTGTTGCGTATTATCATTATTTATATTATTAGACAAAGTCTACAAAGGGTTCTGGATTTAACATTCAATAAGTATCTCCGATATTTGTCTTGGTTTTGTAGTGCATATTTGACTATATTAATATTTTTAAATTAACATCATGGCCCACAAATGTAAGTTAAGTTATATAGTTATATATACTTTTCACTTTATATGAATAGTTACAAGTTATCTGGGACATAACACAATTAGTTGCAGTTTTCGTGTGCTTGTTTTTTAATGACAATTGTGTAAACATATAGCCACATATCTTTATCGCTTTTAAACTGTTTATTTGAACTCACAAGTCGGTTTAAAAAGTTGCATCTGATGATTATAGGATAAACTGGTCATGACACGTGGCCACAGCGATACTGGCAGCTTAGAAAAATAATAGTGTTAAATATCCGGCAATTTTTCAATATCATATTTGAAAAACTCCCTAGATATCAACTATACCAATATAGCACCAATATACTGTCCATCCCTCACTACACAAATGAATGGATGTTAAATGTTGTCAAAAATATTCTTAAGTGTATTCAAAATCTCTATTATTATTACTATTATTGTTGCTGCTATTATTATTATCACTGTTATTATCTAGCACTTGGTTTTAAGCCTTAAACCTTGTAGTTGCCCACTCCTTGTCACTCTTAAGTGGATGTCAAGTGCTCTGACAGTCTCTACCTTCCCTCACAAACGTCTCACGCTGAGAGGGGAGGGCCAAGCTAAGCACCGGGGCGGAGCTAGGGATCGTAAGTGACCAGCTTGTTTACTAACAGACTAATTGTGACCCTCCCCACGTACGGGCCCTTGTAGGAACTGTATGTGGCCCCCTGTCGAAATGCTTGACTTAGTGGTGACTCGTGAAACCTCCTCTGTGAGTCGACAACAGCGTAGATCAGAGTGAGCAGGTGTACCATCTCCTTAACCACAGCCAGGCACAGACTGCTGCTTCGTGCTTGGATTCTCTTCTTATTACAAGATTATATTTAATGAGCAAAACGTGCACTTTGCTGGTAACTTCTCAATTTGCTACGGAGCTTCGACTGTTATCTTTTCCGATTGGCTATTGTCTCAAAGATGAACACAGGCCACATGAAGGTCCAGCAGATCCCGGCTTTGAAGCCCTGTCCCATCTTAATCTTGTCTCTCATAAGGCAGGAAATGGCAGGCTTATGGCTTTATTTGCCCTCTGCTCTGTGCTGGTTGGCAGATGTCATTTCACAGTCATCTTTGGATTAAACATGCAACCTCATGCACGTCTATACATAGAAGTAGAAGTATGCCTGCCATGACAATAATTAGAGCAACTTCAACAAATTACATATTTTGGGACTCAATATTTACCGTGTCTACATTTTCTTGTCTTTTTTTATTCATTTTTATTGTCGTACGATGAGATTTGAGCTGTAAAGAGTTTACAAAAGGGTTTGCTGAGATTATTTAAGGTTATTGTGTTCATGTGTGACATAAAGTAGTTTCAATGTTTATTGTGTATTGTGATGTTCTGTATCATTATATCGCACTTGAAAATGTGTTATTGTGATGGTTTTGGTAGGACTCAAAAATATGTAGAGATTTGTATTGATAATACTTGATTAAAGTATTTAACCAGTATTTGGGAAAGAGTTACGACTACAACAACCACCTTTCCATGGGTTGAATAATGCTAAATAAAGACCGATGCTGTAGCAATAAGAAATTAAAGCCAACATTCTATCTTTTGAATGGTAAAAACACAAACTCAAGAATGTGGTCCATTTCAGAAAACACATGACTTAAATCCATGCATACTAATATTAAGATGAACTTTATTTTCCCAAAAGTGGGAAGTTTGTCTTGGGCTATCCACCATCTTGCTGCCATCAATTTTGTGCAATAAAATAATACACTACCAATGTTGCTATTGCTTCCATAATGCACATGTATTATTACTTATAGTTTTTTTGTCCGATACACATAAGGCTGAGTACACATGAACCATTGTGAGAAGCACGATCAGAGGAGCCGTGCCCACCAGGAGACATTGAGCCCAGAGGAGAGATGAGACATCAAAGATCACTTTAACAGCTTTTTATATTGTTTTTGCGAAAGCATCTGCTTTTGCACACTTAATCATAGCCTGACATGACCAACATGTTTGACGTTTGATCCTGAGCTCTATTACTATCACCACCATTACCTTTACCTTCTTTTCCTTTGAGATAATCATCTCAACTATGCCAGGAATCAAACGCACTCTGTTACAAACTGCTTATTATATACTTACCATATATAGTATAATAGATGTTTAAAGATAACTACTTTTTATTACCTTTTCATAACAAATGGTAAAAAACACAAACATTTAACTGTTGATCCTACATTTTACTCCTACATTATATTATCTTCTATCCATCTATCCCATAATCCAAACATTCTCCTATGGTTGGACACACACAATGTCACAAAGTCACGGACGCACCTTGGAGGCCCCCTAAATTAACATAATGTCATGCTTGGCCCTTGGAGAATGCACTAGACAGCTGACTACTGAAGCTTATGAGAATGCTCAGTTGTCAAGAGAGAAGAATTTACATGAAGGTGCCGCTTCCACTTTATGTGCTATGCATGACCTGTGCATGCCAGCCCGGTGCACGTGTAGTCAGAGCTTGTGTGTCAGGAAGAGGTCAAGTGATGGGCCACATTTTAGAGGGCTGCTATTACTTTGTGTCTCTTATTTCTGTGGATTGTTGTACTCTTTGTGTATGTACTAGAGGACAAAGAACCAAGACAACCTGATTCCAGAAGGACTCAGCCATTTCTTTGAGGTCCTAGCTTTGACCTTGTGAGGTGTGGGAACATACATCCCGCCCCAATATAGTGCTCCAGAGGCATGAGGAAATATGGAACTCAAACATACTGCTTACATGATTTGTCAAGTAGGTTAGCAATTTCACTGTCTTCTTTAGATGTCAGTGAGTGGGCTGAGTTCTCCTGCAGTAGAATGAGACCAGTGGCCTTTTGTATGAATCCTCTTCTGGAGGTTCACAGTAAATCTATTCTTTCTTTCTTTTTGTGCCTGTTTTTGGTGAAGCAATATTTAGAAATACTATACGCACAAGGTTGTCCACAAACTGACAGTTTTATTCCCATTTTGACCCAGTTCACGCTGTCGCTGTAATGAGTAAACTTTATTTGTAAGGCTCTTTCACAGAGATGGACCCTCATTGTAGTTCACAGATTTGAAAACTCCTAAAGATAAATCTTTAGGCAATGCACTCTAGATAGCTTGTCCACTCCAGTCACATTGCCTATGCCTTAAACCGGACACACAGTTTTAAAGGTTATGCTTGAATAAGTTTTAAATTAAGAACATTTCCCCATATTTGCAGAAAACGCAAACAAGCAGTATGATCTGTTGGTTCTTTTCATTTTCCTAAAGCAGTGTGAAATAGCACTGACCCTACAAAACCTCTGGCACTGGAGTATGACATGTCACGAGGCAGCCCTACATCACTAACAAGTGGCTACTGTGAAGCCAAACTACTACACAACAGAAATCTTAACTATTGAACAAAGTGTGCACATTAAGGGTTGATTCTGAAGTATATGATGAATACTTAAAAAACTTATGTTATTACTGTAAGACTTGTTGCCTCACTGAGACTACAACTTCATTTTACTTTTTTATGCTACCTCCCTTTGAACACTGAGTCCTTTCCTCTCTCTTTTATACTCAAACATATTCTTTGGAGTCCTTCCCAGATTATTTTGGCAAGCCCCAATGCCCACTCCCAATCTGCTCACTCTACTTGATTCACATCCAGAGGACGAGTAAGGGGGCACTGAAGGTGGCAGAACAGCACTGTTCTATCAGGTGTCTCATAAGACCATGGAAATGGAGACGCATTGGAGACGTGTTTTACGTGACATGATAAACATTTTTATCCAACAGCTGTTTTGAGCCTTTATATAGCCATTGATTTTTTTTTAGGAGTTATGAAGAGGTTGATCAAGAGATTCAGTCATGATGATGAGGGATAAAATATGCAGAGGTGAATGGTCAGTCATGTGACTCACCTCAATAGCAGTGTCATTACAGGAATTGTTTTTATCCTTTTTTATCCACCATAGTCATCCCAGATGTACACTGCCCCAAGCTGTAGTCAGTGAGTATGGAGCCAGTAACTAAGTGAGACTTTCTAATTGACTCAACTCATATCCACTGGCCAATCCTGCTCTAGGGATAGTCTGGTTGTAGTCTCCGAGCTATCATCTGCCAACTGTGTTTTAACACTGCTGCGCCATGTGAGACTTAATATGTAATGTTAGAATACGCTAATAATAATTGTCTGCTAACACATACATTTTGTAACATTATTGGTACCGCAGTCATTGACCTAGAGTGCCCCAGAAAAATGTGCTCTTAATCTTTGCTTTGGTCTGCTTTTTACGGATCCATTCTAACATTCTGTGAAGTTATGTGCTTTCACTTGGCTATTGATAAAAGCTACATTAAAAGAGAGTGACTTTCATGCAGGGGAGAGCAACCTTTGGCAATGGACCTTGATGAGACTGCTGGCCAGGTTTTCATTAGATGAATGCTGTGTGGGACCAAAGCCAGATAAAAAGGGCGCCAACATGTGGAGCCAACCAATGTAGTTATAGCAAGGTGCTCTCTATTCACTTCCTCTACATCACTGTCTGTCTTTGTCCTGGTCCCCAAGTGTCTCACCATCCTTTTCTCGATAAGGAGAGGAAGCTAGGCTGCTGCCTGTTCCTCTGTGCTTCTTGCCAAGAAAATGTAACTTTTTTTTCCCAATGCATTTGGTTTGAACAATATACATTAATGACTAATTAACTACTATGACTAATTCTATGCACTGTTGAAATAGTTACAAGATGTGTGCGTGCGTCTGCGTCTGCGTGCGCGTCTGTGCGTGCGTGCGCGTTTGTGTGTGTGTGTGCGTGTTTGTGTGTGTGCGTCTGCGTCTGTGTGCGTGCGCGTGCGCGTCTGTGTGTGTGTGCGTGTGCGTGTGTGTGTGTGTGTGTGTGTGCGTGCGCGTCTGTGTCTGTGTGTGTGTGCGTGTGTGTGTGTGCGTGTTTGTGTGTGTGCGTCTGCGTCTGTGTGCGTGCACGTCTGTGTCTGTGTGCGTGTGCGTGTGTGTGTGTGGTTGTGTGCGTGTTTGTGTGTGCGTGTGTGTGTGCGTGCGCGTCTGTGTCTGTGTGTGTGTGCGTGTGTGTGTGTGCGTGTTTGTGTGTGTGCGTCTGCGTCTGTGTGCGTGCACGTCTGTGTCTGTGTGTGTGTGCGTGTGTGTGCGTGCGCGTCTGTGTCTGTGTGTGTGTGCGTGTGCGTGTGTGTGTGTGCGTGTTTGTGTGTGTGCGTCTGCGTCTGTATGCGTGCACGTCTGTGTCTGTGTGTGTGTGCGTGTGCGTGTGTGTGTGTGTGTGTGGTTGTGTGAGTGTGGTTGTGTGCGTGTTTGTGTGTGTGTGTGTGTGCATTTGTGTGTCTCTGCAGCTGTGTGTACATGCAATGCGACAGATAAGCTGATTAGTGCGAACTGTGGCCAGGTTCATTTGCATACATTTCTTATCTCATTAGATTGGTATCAGCCTCTGTCACCACGCGAGGGCCGTAACCAGGATGTCTTGGTAGCACACTTTGCTCCCGTCCACGCACAAACTCGTGCTTCATCCTTGATCTGCAGGCTCAGAGCTTCTCTTGTCTCCAGCTCGACTCCAACACACGCCAATGGAGTACATCAGGTTTTATGTTCATAGTGTCCCTCTTCTAAGGTTAATGAATCATTCCTGAAGCTTTGTTGGGTGTCAGACTAGTAAATGTTGTGTTGAAAATTTGGTTCAATGCAAAAGGCTTAAGATTAAAATGCACATTGGGAGGAAACTTCAACATTTCTTCCCTTGTTAGATCTTTCTTTTCTGAATTTAATTGAATAATGTTAATATTGTTGTGTTCGACTTCTCAAATATAACATTTTGATATACTTGATTACTTAAAAATTATATTATCAGCAAATATTATCGATGTATTAGGATAACTACTGAATGGGGTGAGATGCAGCATGATTTACAAGGATATTTGTGCCTGAGGTAAATCACAAGAATGATTTCAGCACAATATCTTGAAATCTCAGTTGAAATCTCACTTTTCTTCATATACATTTTCCCAATTGGCAAAAATGAAAACACATTTATATTCCATGTTCAAATTGAATTAAATTGCTCGTAATTACACATGAATTGTTTAGCATCAGCCCATCTTTCTTACAAGAGCCTATAGGTTTACAACAGTGTCCCACAGTTTAGCTTTGTAAAAGTTTAGTTCTCTTCTTATTGAGGAAAGCCCGCCATGTACATGCCTGCGGGTTAACTGTTAGTCAGAGTTAGAAGGGTAAAGAGAGCAGGAGAGACAGCCCTCACATCTTGTCTTCCTTCAAGAGGCTAATGCTTTATTTATAACGCTGCACCCCCTAGGAGCACACCTCGGGTCCCTGTGCAGCGCTGGCTCTTCCCCACAGGTATTCCCCGCTCCGCTGCCTTGTACTGTACTACCTAGCGCACCTTCACATGCCTTTCCTTTCAACATCCCACTCCTGCGGCTGCATTAGAGGAACTTATGGGGAGCGATACAAAGACACAGTGTGATGCACATGCAATCTGCAGACTGAAGCGCTTTCACAGCCATGGTCTCCCTTGTCTCATTGCAGCTCTCTCGCGTGTTGGAGAGAAAGCGCTGAATCCCCTATCCTCCAGCCCTGCTCACTCCCACCGAGACCAGGAAGCGCCACAGAGGAGAGAATGGAAGAACCGCGGAAAAAAAAGGAATGGAGGAGATGTGGAGGAATGAAGGAGCTAAATCAAAAGGAGGAGAAAGGAAAAGACAAAGGAGTAGGAGGGGGTGATCGCGGAAAGCCGGTTCTTTTTAAACTTGGTGATGCTGAGTCCCCATCTCCTCGCTCAAACCTGCATTTCTGGGTCACTAGAGACATTTAAACTGCACTTATAATTAACAGCTATTTTTAAACAGGGAGGGAGAAGTGGAGCGGTGGCGAGGTACAAAAGCATTAAAATTGCCCCAGATTCGCTATTGAATAGGACACATCAAGGCAATATGCTGGCAGATCAAAGTGAGCAAGGAGAAAAGGAGACAGGGCCGATCAGTGGGGATAAATTGTTCCCTTTATATTGGCATAAGAAAAGAGCTCTTTCCAGCTGAAACAATTTAATAACCACATTCATTACCTCCGTCCAGCTTGTCTCTCTGTCTGTCTGCTCCACAATGTGCATCTGCTGCGCGCTTCCTCCTTTTGTCTCGCTCCCCACTTTCACTTTCTAACTTATCACCTATTTTTCTTTTATTTAACACACCTGTCAGTCCACCTTTTATGTGCTAATAGTCATTGTAATCCCGAGCATCCTTCACCTTTAACCTGCTCTCCTGGCTGTCCTTACTCTCCAGTATCTAGTGCGTAAGAGCTTTTGCTGGGCTTCTGTGCTGCGGCCCTTACAATGAAGATGTGCAGAGTCTGACACTCTTGGAATGAGAGCCCTAATAGAAGGGGAAGCGGTTATCACAGGGCTCCCCCAGGACCAGCCTCTGTGAGCCTGCCGCTAATTATGGCGTATGCAAATGAATGTGCTGCATTAGGCAGGGGGAGCATGTCTGGATCTGTGTGCAGACGGCTTGTGTACCAGTGTGTGTGTGTGTGTGTGTGTGTGTTTGTGTGTGTTTGTGTGTTTGTGTGTGTGTGTGTGTGTGTGTGCTGTATAGAAGCATATATATGTGTACATGCATGCACGGAAAACGGAAGTGAGTTCAAAAACCCGGACAAGTGCGCGCATCTGCACTGATTGACTTATTCTCCCCTCTTGTATTAATTTGTATAAACCGTGCATCAGGAATAATGGAAACTCATATAACATATTGTACATTAATGGGAGGTTACAAAAACAGTTCTTAATAGATTCCTATAAATATATTTTTCCCTGACAGCAGCCTTTCCCAAAGAATGTCTCTATTTTAACTATTTGTCTTCCTTTTGTGCCCCTTGTAAGCATTTCTGTACAATTGTGTGTACTCAATGTGTGAACCAAACGCCCTTTTCTCATCCTTTTCCTTCTGTGTGGGAGGCTGAATGCATTTAATTAGATTTTTCTATTTCAGAATGTATTAGTAGCTGCACTTTTATGTGACAACTATAGTCGGTTTCTTCAATCGTTCTCTGTGTGTGTGTGTGTTTGTGTGTGCGTGCGCGCGCGTGCGTGCGTGTGTAGCTTATATGTTGGCCATCTTATCTCCCCATTAGCCTCTTGTGCCCTGACCAGTATTCCCTCTCCCCTCTTCCTGCTTTCTCTAATGGGTAATTTAGCCATGCTCGCCTGACATCTAGCCTATTCCTTGTTTAGTTGCCATGGATACAATGGCCTATGGATTGCTCCCTTACTCCCTTGGCCTTGTTGTGGATGCTATAGATATCTCAACTATTAGAGGGCAGCAGAGCTAAACACAGACCATCTCTCTCCTCTCTTCAAAACATTGCCATATTCTGCAGTGAAACACGTTTAGCTGGTGACTATGACGATGGGTCTGTTAATGTACTAAGAATTTTTTTAAAGATGCACAACTATGCAACTTTTCTAGAGGAGGGTCTGCCACCTACCTGTCTCCTATTATTGCGCTACAGATACTTTTATTGCTATTTCACAATCTAAAAAACATGCATTATTATGCGTCTCCACAGAGCTGACCTGTAAGTGTGTGTGTGTGTGTGTGTGTGTGTATATATATATATATATATATATATATATATATAGAGAGAGAGAGAGAGAGAGAGAGAGAGAGATAGATATATATGTATAGATATATATACATATATCTATACATATATATATACATACATATACATATGCCTGCTTGTCTCCATGGAGATAGATACGTTTTGATACCATACTGTTGAACATTCCTTTCTCCTTTGGAGACAACCTTCAAAGTTACGTAAATCACCATAAAGTTTTTTTTTCAGTTTGTTGAAACTTTTTTGTAGTTCCTTTTGTTTGTTTGTTTTTTCCCTTTCTCTGTTGTGACTTATTCAGATTTTTTTAAATACTGGTAGTGTTGAATTTCAAATGATATTATTGTGTCAGAGCTATATCTTACAGTAGAAGGAAAGAGAACTGTAAGGACAGCAATTACACTAAGAGGAAGAAGTTAGAGCAGTGTAAAAGCTTGAGTGTGAGCCTGGCTGGGCCTACTGAGAGCAGATGACAGTCACTATGGTTTCTTTGAGGAGCACACAGAACTTTTGCCTTACATAACCCCTCCCTGTGTGCTTTTTCAATTATTTGGGGAAAATCTTAAGTGTGCACTTTCTGAAAGTTAATACTTTTAAGTGTTCTCAGTCAGAGAGGAAACTGGAAGGCATTAGAGATCACATAGAGGAGATATTCTAATAGAATATTCTAAAAGGTAAAGTTTAACATTGGAAAAAAGTCTAATACTCAAGACATAGATCAGTGTATGTGCAGATACAAGCGCAGAGTGACATTTAGACCCAGCTCCCCCCTTAAGTGCCCCTTTATTCCCTCCTCATCCCTCCTCTGCTTCTCTGTGGGGTTAAAGCGCACCTTCCCACTAAAGAGCGTTGGGGTCACGCATCTGCATGTGAAATGTGAACCCACTGACATTCCAGGGCAGGCCTAAGCCGTTCAGCCTTTTGTTCACTAAGGTGCTAGTGTCAGGCCAAGCAAGTCCAGTGAGGTCCCGGAAAGAGAAGAGGAAATATAAGATGAAAACGTACATGATCAATGTGTGTCTCTTTTTTAGTCATAGATATCATCAATGTTTAAAGTTCTCTGTCTAAAGTGCTGTTTCATAACATTTGTCATATGAGATTTTCTTTTTTAGAATAGAAATAATGCCCTGGCCAAATAACAGACAACGTACAAGCTCATTTTGAAGCTTGTTTTTGTCATGCTGCACACAGAGTCCTATGACCAGGCCGGGGCCCGCTCAATGTGTGAATTAAGTTCTAAAGCACAAAGGCCTGCTATTCACAGCAGTGATGGACATCTCACTAGGCATTATGTTCTCACTGGCGGCTAAACAGAAAAAGAGAAAAAACTTGTAGAATGTTCTGCATAAATAAATAAAAAGTAAATAATGGACAAACAGCAGTCATTGGTGTATTACTAAAACATTTAGACTTCTAAATATAAACCAGATGAAGACATTAAGGCATACAATACATGTACCCCACACCTCTAACTCAAGTCACAATTACATTTATCCAAATGATTATTTGTCTTTTTTTCTACAGAATAAACTTAATTTCAGTTTGTTATTTTTTCACAAATCCAAACTAAAGATATGAACATGACAATACTATTACTATTATAGGTGGCAAGACTATTATAGTGACATAACTATGTCACTATTGTTGTGTTTGTCCCCATTTTGGAAAAACTACATACAGTATTATTCATGATACATAAAGACACACACACATAACAAAATATATTTTAAATAATAAAAGGAGAACAGTGGGGAATACATTACTCATAAAGTGCTCTCCTCCCTGGGGAACATGCCACAGTGTTAGTGATTTAGTTAGCATTACTACATTAGAGCTGTCCATCCATCCGGTCTGCTTTTGCAAACACATCCATCGCAGTCCTAGTTAAAACACTGGGGGATCTGCCCACTCCCCCTCCACCTCCAAAGTCTTTTATGATGTCCATAAAATGGAAGAGTGCAGCTTTACTTGAACTAATAATATCTGAGCTTACAGGCCTGTGATTGATGATCTTTAAAGCCAGCCCGATCGGTCTCATCTTTCTTCAGATTTTTATCACTGACTTGTTTGCAGTCATGTGCAATCACAAGCACCGGGAGAGGTAACAAGTGCTTGATGTATGATACTTGGGCCACTTTTGTCAGCTGTGCATTTCCCTTTTCTGCCTCACCTCTTGTTTTTTGTTCTATTTTAACTATAAGTCCTCTGTTAGAAGATGCTTTCCATTTGTTTGAAGAGCACTGACTTTTTCTCTATATCTCTATATCTCTCTTTTTGCAGATGGAGGTCTACTAGTGATGCATGAGCATGAGCTGAACAGTTTTCTTCTTTTGTCCATCTCAGTGTCCATGCCACATCAACAAAGTACAGTCTTAAACTTCAACAAAGTACAGTCTTAAACTTCTAATGCAATCCTAATCCTAATCAATGGACAACCTCACATGTATGAACATCTACACATTTGTCCAGAGCACATTTTACTGAATCTCTCCGTGTCTTTAACTTTACGCTTGGACGTTTATATGCTGGCCTTGCTCTGACTCTGATTTCTTTGGCAGATAAGAAATCGCACATGTAACTTGGCCCGCCGTGGCCATTCATTTCGAAGTTCTGTAAAGAGTTCGTGACACAGACCACCGAGTGCGACAAAATACCAACAGCACCACCTTCTCCTGAGCGTTTGCCACCCTCTTCCCCCCCTGGGTTTGGGCGTTTATCTGTGAGACTGATCGGTTTTATGATGAAACTGGGGTGACAATGCTTTGGCACAATGGTGAAATAAACATTGAGGGGAAGGTTAAGGTGACAGCGGGACCAATGAAAGTGTTTGACGTGGGTTATTACGAGCCGTGACATCCCCTTGGCTTTCTACTTCACACGGTCCTTGTAGCATGGTACATTTATATACTTGAGGCCTTAGTTAGTTTCAGAGCAAGGGCAAAGCCTGTCTACTTCCTCCCTCTCTCCCGCCCTTACATCTTCTTCTACCTGTACTTCTGCTTTTCTTTACCAACATTTTTTTTCTTTTTTGCTCCCATCTTCCTGCCTCCTCTCTCTCGCTCTCGCCTCTGTCTCCGAGCCGTTCTGATGATTGATTGTTTCTCTGTGCAGTCTGACAGGATGTAGCACACTGGCTGCCCCTGGGGCCTCTCGCAGACTTGCACCACCTGATTAAGACTCCCCTTGTATTCAGCTGCATGGTGCCCCACCGAACCCACTCCTATCAACATGTGCAAAAATAATAACAAAGGTTCCGCAAGAAGATACCATTTTGTTTGTTGCAAGCGTTGGAAAAAGGACGTTTTTTGTGTTTTTTTTAACATATCGTTGATAGCTTCTGTCTCGTGGGCTTTGGGCTTCTCAGTATCAGAAGTGGCTGTGAAAGAATACGAGCAAAAGGTCTTAAGCCAAATAAAGTAGTCCCCTTTGTGTTCGGCAGACAAACACAGTCAAGTCTAACCCCATTACGCCTGGTAATAGTTTTTAAAGATATAAATCTCTTTGTGTTCTTTCTATTGAGACAAAAGGGATGATCAACTTGAGCTATACCACTAGAGGTGAGAATGATGCTACTACCACAATCACAATGGAAATAAAAGAAAAACAAGTTGGAAAACAAAAAGACAGTTTGTCTCGGGTTTATAACAATTACATTAACCCAAATGACATTAGATTGTTCATATCAATATCATGTTGGCATATTGGATTAGTTTGCGCGCCAGTGTAGCTGAGGTTATAACCTGCACAGACAGAGGCATTGTCAAGATCTTAGGAGTCATGTCTGGGTTCTTAATGTCAGCTGCATGACAACAGGGTCAACTGTCTGCTCAAGTTCATCAGACCACAGACCTTCATTTGACAACATCCGTTTTCCTTTATTTGACCCTAGTCTTTCTTCAAAATGGCTGAAGAGGGGGACTGGAAGAAACTAATACAATTAAGCAGTTTGATGTGTAACAGCTCTAACATTAGCATTGGTTGAGGGGAAAAGTTAACAGCTTTGAATTGAAGTTTTTGTTTAACATTTTAATTACTTGAATGTTAAGGGTTGGAAATGCTTGAAAAGGAAAGTGATTCTGTGACATATGGTTAAATTCTGCCGTGATATGGGGTCAAATCCATGTGTTGTTTCAGACTGTCGATTGCAATTCTGTCCATAATGTAATGATTAGGTTTAATCAGTGAACATGTTAAATAATAAAAGAGCCGCTCTGGTGATGGTGGAAACCCCCGGGCCTGGTTCCAGTATAGTTCAGGCCTCATCGAACCTTGGTCTTGTTCCAAATTGATGCTATAATATGCTAGCCCTCCGCTGTGGTGCAAAAGTGCAATATTGATATTACAGTGCTAAAGGTCGGGTGTGTGTTTTGTTTATATAAAGAGAGTTAAAAATGCAGAAAGACGTCTGTTGTTGGGCTTGCCTGTGTATGTCTGTGCATGCTCTAAATGCACGTGAACATGATGTACAATGTATTAGCCTGTAGGTGTGCTTGGTATTTTACCATAGCCACATTTATATCTGTCCGTGCGTTCCCTTTCACCTTCTGCTGATAGCATCAGTACACAGAGTGAATGATGACAGTTGTTTCCACACTCTGCTGCTCCACTGCCTAATGTTTCTTTGTTTATTAATTATCTTCAGGACATACATGCTGAGAGACACCTATTGATTTGACTCCTTCTTTGATTGACTGTGCTTCCATAATCATATTGTAGTAGCTAAATGATTACATGGTGTGTGCGTGGTGTCTTTGTGCTTTGGTATTTAGCTCAATAGCTTTGTTGCTTCCTATAATGTGAAGTCATTTCTAACTGATCAGATTTTAAACTCAAGGAAAGTAACAATAAATAAGACAATAAAAAATGTGATTGTATAAATATTCCTACTCTCTGGAAACCAGCATACATTAGTTTGTGAGATCTTGAAGCACTTGAGCCTTGTTTGTTGTGCCAATTAATGTCACACAGACAGTACATGGATGTCATTACATTGAGCAGTCTGCCTGTGAAAAGGGAACAGATTTGGGTGTTTGTGTGTAGTCAGTGTCAGCGGTTCCCTGGTGAGTCTGACCGGGGGTTACAGTGTATCCAAAACGTCTGTCTCTTGCTCACCACCCAGATCAGCCCGTTCAGCTTGGCTGGGCCCAGTTGTCTTGGTTTGTACTGACGAGTGTCTGCTAAAGGTCTGTCTGGAGTTCAAGTACATTCAAGTCATCTGCTGGCCTCCCACTGAGCCTGACACAGATGGCTCCAGCTACAGCTGGCACAGCATGGAGCAGCACCTGACCGTGCCCGTTCACTCTCTCACACACACACACACTCTCACACACAAACACACACACACACACACACACTCTCACACACACACACACACACACACACACTCTCACACACAAACACACACACTCTCACACACACACACACACACACACTCTCTCACACACACACACTCTCTCTCTCACACACACACACACACTCTCTCTCTCACACACACACACACACACACTCTCTCACACACACACACTCTCTCTCTCACACACACACACACACACACTCTCACACACAAACACACACACACACACACACACTCTCACACACACACACACACACATGCACACACGCACAAGCAACCACCAGCAAGGATCTGATACATCTGCTCACTTACTGTACAGAAAGGCATAAACTTACAACACACCAGCCTTGCACCTTTAAAAACACTCACAGCAGGAACATATGCCAATACTGCTACCTTGTATGAATTGCCAATTAAAAAGTAGGAGTGCGACAAGATATTAATTCTAAATGTTTTGTAAGAAGGATCATTTTGCCCACACTAGTTGCAATGCATTTAAATCTGAAAATGATATTTCTGTGAATTTAGATGTCTCTTCGTTATTATACTTTCAGATGCAACATGGTTTAGACATGAACGAGGTGCGTATTTCAACTTCCTGTTTCCTGAGATATTTCCCTCACACCTTCAACACATCACAGAAGCTGGAGGCAGTGACAGTGCAGCAGTTACAGGTAAATAAATGATCAAATTATACAACCAATCCACATGAACCAGCATCAAAATCAAAAGCCACATTCTCTCCAACAAACAAGATGCAATTCATTAAGTAAAAACCAGTTTCTCCTGAGAATGCCTCATTGTGGCAGTGAGCTATGCAGACTTTTTCTTGCACATAATTTCATTGAGTTTTAATGAACACAACAAGGATTCAGTGTCCTCAGATGACATCACTCGGAGCAGAAACTTTGCCTCATTATATCTCCATGTCTCTTAAGTCAAACCAAATAGTTAAACTAAAGAGAGAATATACTATATTGGGATCTACTTTACAAGTCAACTTTATGTAATTGTATCTATTGCACATGCTCCTATATCTCTTAACAATGATCCACTATATTGATGTTTTTTGTCTGTTTGTATGTTTTATTTCCATACTGTTTTAAGAAAGCAACTATTGTGATATTGGGATTTCCATGCGTTTCAGAATGGTTAAAAATGAGCACTGTTTCCAAAGCAGTTAACCATTCAAAACAAATTATTATACATTTTCAATGGTAAAAAGTGTTCAAAATGGCACCTATGAACAGGAATTGGAAACTCATAAATACCTAGATGTACCTAGATACATTTAAATCAATTGAACTTATACAAATTCAGATTCACTACTAATGTACTTTGGGTCTTCTACAGTCATTTTACATACACTGATTTTTTCTCTCCTCCAGATGAACTAAATCCAAGAGCTAGACCTTAAATGTGACATCATACACAGTCTTTGTTCTTGCCCCGGGACCGCAGCATATTTACAGCCTGCTGCTGCACCACATTATTGTGTTAAAAGAGCAGCCGACAGAGACGTCTGCTGGCGCTGCTATGTGCCCTTTTTTTTTCTTGTAAATGCCACTGCTTCATTAAACGGACTGCAGTCGACATATTAAGTTTGGTCCCATTTGAATTCATGGCGCATTAGAGAGTATTTGGAGACTGGGGCCTTACCTGGCTCTGGTACAGTTATGTCTTTAGGTGATCTATAAAATGTTATTATTTAAAACAAGCTCTTTATGGATTGCTTACGAGGCATGCTTAGCATATGATTGATCTGACCTTTCAGAGACCGTCGTTCTTTGGGAAAACATCAACCTTAACCTTTTTAGTTGGATTACCCTGCCAGCGTCTCTGTACCAGCGCCCGTGTATGCCGCTGTGAGCTTACACGAATATGTTGGTGATATTTGTCTGGGCCATACTCAATTCATACGTGTGTAATGTAAAGCAACTTGCAGTGCCTGTTGTATATGCCTTTTAAGGTTGGCTTCACAAAGATGAAAATAATGCCTCTGATGGATTGATCAATCATGTTTGAAAGGTTATCTGTGTGTGTGTGTGAGTGTGTGTGCATTGTGTGTGTGACAGCAATGTACGTCTTGATGCAAAATAGAGATTGATGGAGTCTTACGGTGAGGAGGATACTCAGTTATCTCCTTGTAATTAAAATCCACCTCATAAAGATTATTGACTCCCCCACCCTACAAACCAGCATGCTCCCTCGCTTGGCAGAGTTTGCACAGCGCTTCTTAAAAAATGAAAAATAGCATATTAAGCAGCACATATTTCCCATTTATGCAGAACATTTAGATGTGGTTAAGTTATCGTAATGTGCAATAAAACCTGGATGTGAAATTTGTAATCCACTTTGGAAAATTGCTTACGATATTGCTTTAACATCCCCTGCAAGAGCTTTTGAGATGTGTGTGCCAGCTTTATTGTATGCCATAATTTAAAAGTCCTCAATGCAGGCAGTAAATAGAAATTTATTAGTGACAGGTCTAAATGTGCAGACTCGGGTAGCATGACTGGATGCTTGAGTTCGTTCTATAATCTTTGGTGTGTGTGCGCTGGTGCCAACAGTGTTTGAGTGGCTTGGTACATCAGACTTTATGAGAAATTAGACTGTGTTGTTCTTTTTTTGGTTCAAATCGTTAACGATGTGAGAAAAAATGTAAATTGTTTGCATAGTTGTTTTACCTTTTATCCTTTATCTTCCGCAGGTGGAGAGCTTTTCCTATGGGGTCTAATCCTTTCTGTTTCATGGGTCAGTGACCACTCTGCCCTCAGAAGTTGTCGGACCCCCCAGCGTGCTTCACAAACAGGCAAAAAGGTGTGTCGTTCAAAGAGATTCGCAAATATGCATTGTCCATTTTTAAGGGGAAAATGGTGCGTTAACTTGAGTCTTTGAGGTGGTTTTGTATGCGTGTGTACCTTTAAGTTTGTTAAAGGTACATTACAGGTACATTTGGTTTTAATTTTTCTCTCTGTAGTCTTATATCCGTTACTCATTGTCTCTCATCAAGCCATAATTCACTTCAGAGGGAGGCATCATTAATGCACAGTAGGACCCAGCAGCTTGATGTGTGCTAATTATATTGTGTGTTTTACACGCCCGATGACTTTTGCTTAGTCAGTGATGAGCTCAGGCTCTGGTAATTGTTTTGTGAGTGTGATGAGTTTCTAAAAGCCTGTGTGTGACTGTGAATATTTTATGTATGTGAACTGTGAGACATTCAGAAGGGATTTTCACACACATCTTTACACATAATGCAGAAAAAAAATACATATATTTTACACCGTTGCCAACTTGGAAATATAAGAGTGTTAAAAACTGAAGATGATTCTGACAACTTAAAACAGCACTCAACTTTAAACTCCATCAGTCTGCACAGCTCTTAGACACACACAGTCAGCCATGACATTGCTTCCCTGCTTGTATTCTTCACTCCCTGTGATCTCTTCAGTACTGTACATCACTCAGCTCTGTATACCTGCAAATTCTTAGCCTTTGGCTGATCACGCTGATTGGAGGTGTCCTTTGGCTCACCTGGGGGCTTCCAATCCTATTAGGCCAACCATCCTGAGCCTAGCATACCCAGCAGCGGCTGTTTGATCACTGGTGCTTAGAGCCCACACTTGTCCTCTTATGTTGTGCATGGAGGAGCGGAGCAGCAGTGGAGATATTTATTGGTTCAAATGTGATCTTTTTAACTCTCCAGGGGGCAGAGAGTAAGGTCTAGGCCCAGCAATGTGACACCCTTCTGCTGCTTTAACTAGTGTCATATATTGTTTTTCTGATTCGAGTCATTTAAATACTGTATAACTTTCATCAATGCAGCCCTTGTAAGCACTTAACAAACACAACACCATTTTATTTATCTTCTAGTTGTTATCACCAGGAAGCATTAATTGTAAGTTCTATCCTTATCACTTGTTTCCTACTGTTCTTTACTTGCACAGTAGCGTCTCTCTTGTGGCACCTCCCCTTTCCCGTGTTGTGCCCAGAGCACCTAGGAAGAGCCATGCGTTTCCAAAGTGGACTGGATGGGAAATCGAAGCAGTGCTTCTGTGTTTATCAAGCCACAGCTCCGTCACCTTGCTCCTGCTCCCGTCTGGAGGCCCCAGCAAATTGGTGACAGCAGAAACAACTATACAGCTCACATGCCCCTGGTCTCTGTGCACACACACTCACACCCAGCGGAGCACACAGGCCTGTTTAGTTTTATTACTGGTGTCAGGTGAGAAGGTAGCGGAGTAATGTCTAATGTTAACCTCACACACACATGTATATAAACATTGGGAAAGACTTACAGACTATGGTTTGCAGGCCTGCCGACACCTCAGCTAACAAGACCTGTGAACTACAGTGACATCTCCCAGACTTGTCAGAGTTCCACTTCTGCAAAGCCAAGCTCAAGACCAGGCTGCAGCCCAACACAGACCTGTATGCAGTCGCAATGTATTTCATTGGGTTTTAGAAAGCACTAATAATTGCAGAAATATAACTCTATATCTATTTTGTTTACTTTTGTCCATAATGTGGTAATAATGGCACCTTCACTATCTGCATTACCAGAGAATAGTACTACTTGTCTATGATATAGTTACTTTATTTCTGTAATACTGAAGTGGCACCTGGCAGGTCATAGTAAGTACTAAATGATTGTTTTATTTGTTCAGGGTGCTACTGCTTGGCTCTTTCCAGTGGCCTGTTTTTCCCTCCTCTGCTGATAATACAGAGTTGACTTGGTTTAGAGCTCTCCTCTACTGCGATACCTTGAAAATGAACTGCACAAACAACACCCGGCCATTGTGTCTAAGTGCTTACAATGATGCCATTTAAGAGTGTATTGATCCCAGTGGTACAGGGTCAATCATTGGATCAATGCACTGTAGTTGGCAGGAGACTTGACTGACTGTATGAATGAATGGACAGTTGGCTAACGGATGACTGGGTGAATGATGGTGAGATAACGGTTGCTAATAAAGAAGATGTCTGTATGGAAATATAGCAGGCTCATTATCAGGTCCTAAATCAAACGTGTCGAGATTTTAACACACTACATTATATATTACACATATATTGTCACAACGCTTCATTACAGATCCACTTATTATTGCAGATTAATTGCATATGTAAAAATCACTATCCAAATTCAAAACGTAATTCAACAAATAAAAACAAATGTTATTTTCGTACTGTCCTGTCGCATTGTCCAAGAGGAATTATGGGAGCAGTAACACAACTTAAAATCAATATGTGTTTAACTGTACACCATATTTTGACATTTTTATTGCTTTTCTCCTGCTGCCACACAATTCTCAGTGACACTCAACAGAAACCCTTAAGCACACATTGATTGACAAATGCTGTAGTTGTACCTTGGAGCTTATGGACTTCCTCTGACCCAGCATGGATTTCAGAGGGGACCATGGGAACACCTCCACTGCCTTTTTGTGTTTATTGCCATTCTTATACAGCGTTTATGTTACGTTATGGTTAGCAGAGTTCACACAGCTCATATTAATGCTATGGCGCTATTACAGATCATGAACTTTGTAATAAAACAATACAATACTCGATTCGGGATGAAAACACACGTTATTAGGCTAGTTTACTTTTGTGAACTATAGTGTATGGCTCACATCCCTAAAGGAACTGTACATAAATATGCACAGTACTTTAAAGAGAGAAGTCAATGTATTCTGTAAATGAAGAAAGACTTATTGTCATTAGCATCTTCACAGTAGATTGCTGTTTACACCAGGGTTCATTGACCTAGTTATTCAGCCCCTGGCAGCTCAACATTAAGAAATATAACAACATGCAACGCAGGGGAGATGTCCGCATCCCCTTTATTCTTTTACATGTGAGATGCATATACGAAGAAGAATACCCATAGACTCCTGCACCAGTCGCCAGGGGCCCATGGAGGTTGCAGCTTTTGACAAAGTGCAAAAGGAACAAGGCTACTTAAAATTCTGTAAGAGATGTCAATTGTGCCCCCTGCCTATTTCTATGGGCAATGTGTAAATAGATCCTTTGTAAATAGCTGCTCTCTTGCCAATCACCCTGTCTGCTCTCTGCACTGCAGCATTAAAAATTGATCCTTAGCTGCACCGGGGTGAAATGCTAACATCACTGCCAAATGACTGATTAAAAAGAAAAACCTTTAATCTTTGCTTAAAAGTGTCTACTGCCTTGGCATGCCTCCCCCGATGCTCCTCTATCTTCCAAGGCTGTAGGGGCAGCTACGGAGGGGGGTCGCCAGGGGGGAAATGGGGTCACGCTTCATGTAGAGTCAGCGCTGTACAGTGATCCAGCTCCAGAGGTATGAGCGATTTCTCTAACGGAGGATCTAGGAATCGACATGCGGGGCTGTTCTCAAAATTTAACCTCCAGCCAAAAGGTTAAACACATATTTGAACGCCAAGCCAGGGAGGCAGATTGTTGCTAATGGTTTGCTCAAAGTTATTTCAGATATGCTCAACAACGACGCCCAAGTGTGAATGAAAACAATGCGCCATTAATACATCTCATAACTTTATTTTTAGTGCGTCAACCCTCAAAGCTTATCAAAGCCTTGTAAGATATGTGCAAATTGAGATAAAATAGTTTCAAGTGCTTTTACTTTGTTGGTTGTGTTTGAGTTTCAGAGAAGTGCAGTGAATGGGCTCACTCAACACAACCTGTCAGCAGCCGTGTGCCTTTGTAGTGTCTGAGGAGGGAAAGCAGAGCACAAGGAAGATAAACATTTACCTCTTCTGCTCCGCGGTCCTTTTATTGACTTACGTGAGAAGTGTACAGTCTATTCACTAACTTACTTACTATCTCGACAGCAACTCTGATGTATATCTTCCTCTTCTGCACTCCCCGGCTCGTCTTACCAATTCCCAAGCATTCGACTTAACGGGGGTTCTCGACATTTTTAATAAGGATTTCCATCTTGTTGAAATGTTTGGACTAATCCAAGTCCAAGATAAGAACTGATTATGGATTAGCACAAGTAAGAACTAAAGTATGGCTTAAAGTAATTGTCCCAAGCAACAATGGACGGAGACAGGAAGTAAAATGGTCTCCAAATGAAACAAAATCAGTTCTTTATCAGGAAACAGCAGTCAATGTCAATGGAATGACTTTATTATTATTATTATTGTATTTGTATGTTATATGAACTCTTAAGGCTCTTACTGAGAAGATACACGTGTCAAGTATAGACAACGCCCAAATGAAGGGAATTATAAATCATAATGTGGGTGAAAACTTAAAGCAACTCATCAAAAAGGTTCAACGCAGAGCTATTCAACAGTACAAATCCAATCCACTCTTTATTAAGTCTAAAGTCATTTTGAAAGTTATATTGTGGAACTTAAGCAGGTACAACTTAAGGGCCAACGTGAATTGTACAATTTAAAGACATCGGACAACATTTTTAACAATTAATGGAGTAAAACTATGAAACAACATCAGTGCAGCTCTCGGTCAATGTCCAAACACGATACAATTGAAAAGAAACTAAAGCACATACGTTTCAAAAGGTATAATCTATCTGTTTAACGTGTTTAATTGTTATATCTTGAAGAATATGACATTTTTTATATTATTATTCCTTGTGATGGAAAATGGGGTTAGGAGCAAATCACTTTTACTTCTGTTTAATTGATTTTAGTCACTTATTTTACACCTATACATTTGTATCACTGGGTATACTGTGCATCTAGATACATTTTTTAAATAATAAAATACATGTTATGCCAGTTTAGTGCGTGTTATTATTCATTTTATGTCAGAAGCTGTAATTTAACCTATTAGTAGTTATTTTGACATGCTACACAAGTAAACAACTTGGCTCTTAAAATCAAAACGTATTCCTTCACTGCGCAATACATGACACCCAGTAAGCTGTCACCCTTCACCACACACTTGGTAGGGAGCGCTCACCTCGCCCCATCTCTCTGTCATTCAGGTGTTTACTGTCATTCACACTCAGGCTTTTGTATAATCCTCTCACCACACCTGAGTGCTCCCCAGTCTATGTCACTGGATTTACTCTCTCTCCCCCCATACCCCTCCTGTCTCTCGCACGACCCCTCTTCCGCTCCTCCCAGCCTTTTCCATTTTGCATCACAAACCATCTTTTTTACCCACATTGTCATCTCGTATGTAAATAACCGCAGATAAAACGACCGTAACAGACATTTGCGAGAATTTACAACGCGGCGCCTATGTTTTCAGTCATCCCTCTCTCATCAGACGGTTTGTTTGTTGAAGTGTCTTTGCCTGTAGCCATAAATTAGGGCTTGTGATTTAACTCATTGAGACAAAAGAGAAAGACAACGGAACATGAATAAAACAAATGATGGGGAGAAGGTGTGTGTGAGGGAGTGAGAGAGGCAGAAGAGGCAGAAGTGGGCCAGTGTGTATTTCTGCTCTACTTTGGTTCATTAGGAAGTCTGTTTTTGGAGTGTTCGGGGAAGACTATGTGTGTTTGTGCATGTGGTGAAGATTCTCACAGGTTAATGTAGGACACTGCAGCTACAGCGCATGCTCCAGCCTGTATTAAAATTATGTGTGCGCTGAGTAAGAAATCTCCCTTGAATTATTTATCACAGCGTTCTAATTGGTATCAAGTTTTTAAATGAGGTCAAATGTAGTGTTTCTTTGAAGATGCTTATTATAGCTTTAAGTCATAATCAATAACGAGAATTCTGGTGATTTTTTTTTGCATAAACAAACTTTGTGCTATTGGTGACAGTGTGGTAAAACAACATGAATTTGCAAATATGTATTCTTGATCAAGTGGACTAAACTACATATCATTTATATAGTGAGTCGTTGGCTGCATATGTAACTTCTCCCGTTGAGGGTCTGCCACCCGCTTGTCTCCGTGGGAATATTATTGTGTTGTCTGGAATTTTCTCTGCCTATCTCCATGGAGACTAGCAGGTAACATCACCAGGCTACGTTACAAGTCATATCTGCAAATCTGAAGTTTTGTATTTTAACACACTTGTAATTAAATAAATGTAAGAAAGATCAGTTTAATGCATGACTGCTGAACATCTCATGCAAATAAACAAACATCTCCCTGGAGACAAGTAGACTCTCAACCAGAAAAGTTACATGCTACATCTTTAACTTTTACTTGACTGATATAATCTTTTCAATTGTACAACATTCTTTTGTCCACAGGAATCAGGGTGCTTCAAGCTGCTTCAGACCAGAGCTTTGAAAAGAAAGTGGACCGGATTATTAAAAACAATGGAAAAATACATCAAACAAAAGTTAGAAAGATTTGACTTTGGATGACTCAGCATTTTCTGGGAGCAGCTTTACAAGAGGAAAGGACCGGTCAGCAAAAGGATACTCATCAGCAAAATGTACCCACCAACAGGAAAGGACAAGGACACAACAGGCCATAAACCATGAAGCAAAGCTTGTTTTTACCTACGTACACACCCTCCAAGTCCAGGTTGTAACATGACATCCAAGTCAAAGCAAGAGTTCTTTTACTTTTAAATAAACTGGAATATTTATATTATGATTGTCTTTTTTCACAGCCAAACTCACACTTTGGTCCTAAAATCTGGAACCAATACCAGCATTGTTCACTGTTCCAGGGTTTAGACCAAACCTCCAGAGAGAAATCCTGAGTTACAAACCACAAACTCTTGTCACATTCAGACTTCGAATCGACCCGAAAACCAGGTCAGTGTAGTGTCGTCCTCTACAACGCAAACACTGACCTTAATGTGCTTGTAATGAGCAATTTAGTTTGACTCTTAAAACACTTTGGTCTGTATTTTTTGTGTTGAAACTTGAATTAATTTCTAGCTGGATTGACATTTGGCTGTAGAACAGATTACATCCCTTTGCTGTTTTTTTAACCTGGAATTGATCAGACTTTAACATCAACAACAACACGAACGCATGATGTTTTTTTCTCAAATTTAGAATGTGTTCTTAAACATATAATGCCTGTCTGATCTGCCCTGAGAGCCGCTTGGGTCTTCTATCACAGCTTTTTTCAGTGCAGTTGTTAATTGTAGTAACAAGGGATGTTTTGTCAGCCGTTAATTTAGCTGTTACACTCAAATGTTCAGTTTTGTAAAAGGCCCAGTTCTATTGATTAAGATTGTTTGCAAGCAATTAAGCAGACAGGACTTGGAACTCCATGAAGGAATGCAAACGGATAGCGGCCAATCACGTCCCATCCTCCCTGCAGTTTGTTTTTGTGAGTTGGAGTGAGTGTTGGCTGTGTGTATCACGTCTGCGCCCTGCGAGACTCCACCGGATCAATTCAAGGTGAGACCTGTCGATTAAACACCTTGAGCCGTGCTCTCTCCCTAACCCCAGAGTGATCCAATCCCAGCGCCTCACACTCACCACGCACACACTGCACACACACATAGCGCACACAGATAGCACACACTCTCCGGTCGTTTGTCAATACCTCCATCGGAGCTTCGTATTGATCCGCTCCACCCAACTTCTTCACCCCATGCAAGTACAACGCCAGGGCCAAATGACATCTGTCAGACTTACAACGGCATTTCAAAAAAAGGTATGACACTCTAATACATAAGATTTGCATGTCAACGTGCATCAAATATCAGTTCAACAGCTCAATAAACTGGAGAAGATATGACCAAGACCAGGTCGCAACTAAACTGATAGCAATCTGTAGTCACTCTTACTCAATTTGTTGCAAAATACTCCTCCTTGAGAAACATTTTACCTGGAAACATATTTGCATGTTAATAACTTTTTATCTGCTTATATACACTGATTCTGGGCTTGATTGTTTTCCAGCACATTCAATGTCTCACAACACTGAACATTTTTCGAAATAAGGCCCTGCAATAAAGTTATTATTGAACTCCTCCAGGCTGCAGTGTTTCTTTGATTTAGCACTGCAGGAGAGGATGACTTACAGCTGACACGGAGAATCTGCCGGGGGTGGGATGGTAGGCACACAGTTCATAACTCAGCTGCCGAATGTGTAGTTAGTCAATCACTTGATCTGTAATCACAAATGCTGCCAGAAATTACATGACTGATGAGCTGTAATAAAAGCACTTACTTTTTCTGCTCTGTCTCTAAAGTGTTATTGGCAGACCCCTCTCTCCCAAGAGGCTGTGGCTGTGAAACCAAATCCCGATATAAACTGCCTCATTGGTCCTTGCCTCACGCTCTCTCCGGCGCAGGGTGAGTGTGCCTGTCTGCGTGTGCGTGTGTGTGTGTGTGTGCGTGTGTGTGTGCGTGTGCGCGTGTGCGCGTGTGTGTGCGCGTGTGCGCGTGTGTGTGTGGTAAAGTAACCCACAACACAAAGCACTTTTCTGACACATACTTTCCTCTTTTCACAGATTTCAGGACAAATGATCCCTGCTCCTTCAAAGGCGGTCATCCGTGTCTTAATCATTCATAATCTCTTACATCTGCGGTGGTGCAAAGAAAAGGGAGTCTGGTGTAACCTTTTAGCAGCGCTTGACTTAAGGTATAATGTTGGGATACTTACACAGATCAAGCATAACATTATAGCCAGATGCATTTGACTTAGTTTGACAAAGGTTATTAATCCATGAGGAATATTACGTTGTTAAATCACAGAATGAAGGTGACTAGAAGCGAAATGAAAGTGAACCATAGCACACTGTCCGTGATTAACTGAGATCAGATCTAAATGCTCATGTTTTTAACTCTTTATAACAACAAATACGCATGAGTTTTGAATTTACAGGTTATAGATGTTAAATGTTTTGCTTTTCTATTGCAATAATGGATGAAATACAATTTTCTAGCCTCAAAATTGTGTCATAAAAAGTATCATTTGTGTATAAGTATATCGGTAGATCAAAGTAACAATTATTGAAGCATTTGTCCAATAAAACCTAAAAATGTGGATTTTTTCTTCAAGTTAGTATCTGTCATAATATCCAATTACATAAACAAATCATGTAAATTACAATAGTAAATGTGTTTAATCAAGGCTCTGATATCACACATGTTTCTGAGTGGTTTTCATTTGGCAAAATCACCTTGATGTTTTAGATTTTGTGAAATTCTGAATTCCAGTCATTTTCTTCCACTTCATTCCATAACAGTGTGTTTGTCTGTGCTTGAGCTCTTCCTCTGCGCTCCTCAAAGTTATAAAATAAAATACACTAAAGCCGATGCCATCACCTTCCTCCTGCCCATAGACGGATACACAAACAGATCTGTATTTGTCATAATGTTGTACCTGATTGATGTCCTGTTTGATGCAATGCAGTATTTTCAAAGCAAACCCTGATAAAACTGATGTACATCCAACACTGAGGTGATGAAACATCTCATGGCCAAATCTTTTTTCCCCACAGCTCATAGCCTTTGGCAGTAAGGTTGTGCATGACAAGTTTATTGATACGGACCGCTGTAATAATTACACTGCGTCTTGCATGCGCTATTGATCAGGCCTATTGATAAACTCATATTTTACTGTAAAGGTCTGTTGATTTGATGCATTACAGCATAAATCTCTCCTCACAAGCAGCCTTGCTCGGAGCCTTCCTCTGTGATTGATGGACCTCCAGATAAACAACACAGAACATGTACTAAATATGCACTGTTTAGAAGGGACACTATCGGTTAAATAAATATCTAGTCTGATGATATCCCTGTGGCACAGGCAGATAGCAGAGGTACATTCAGCCTTGCCCAGTTGATGGCATGTGTAAGTGATGGCGTTATGGACTGTAAGCTTCATCTTATCATGCGTTGTATTGACAGCAGGGACTGGATCTGCATGTTGGTAATAGATTCTGATGTGGTTCAAATACCCTGCCGTGAATGGCGAATAAAGATGGATGATTGAACATGCTTGTCCCGTGGGGAGGCTGTAAAAGTTGTCAACAGAAATATAATTGGAACGGTGCCTTTCTGTGTTTTTATATTTGGAGTTTTGGACCTGCACAAAAGGCAGTGTGATGACCCTGTGTCCGGATTGTGGCTCGTACTGAAGCTGCGCATTGTAGAAACCCTGTGTCCCACTTAAGTCGCCCTCCATTATATGTCATAACTGTGTATTTAGGGCTCAAAACTCCTTCCATGGACACAATAAATGGATACTTTTGAACCCATTACAACAAAATAAATGACACAAACTGCACCAGCAATCAAGGACTGAATTTGAAATGTACCTTTTTGACAGACTTTGGACTAAATCTGACTTAAACGTTGCTGGACAAGATGTGTCGTAGTTTTTTTCATTTTATTTACTTGGATGTTTTGTTTTACTCGAAATGTATTTATTGCTTTGCTCTCGCTCTCTATGTCTTGTGTTCCATGTTCTATATTTTATATTTTATTAATGTAATGTTTAATGTTAAAAATTGAAAAGAAATAAAATGGAAAACTAGCAAAACAATGAATTATCTTCACCAGAATAAAATATATCACTCTTTGGTTTTATATTAAATTTAAAAAGCTATTTATTATTTTTAGATATTTGTTTTTATATACTTTCTAGTTTTGTTGTTTTTAGTCATTTTCTTTTTCTTGTGTTTTTGTTTGGGGTCAGTGGTAACTAGAGCCAATCACAGCCATTGGATTTAAGAAGAAGTGCTCCCATAAGTATTAAAACACAGAAAAAGTGACTTCTTCAGAGGATATTCTTGGTAAAACAAAAACCTAAAACAGAAGCGAGCAAACAGTGAATGTATAAAAAGTATTTACAAATGTAAAAACACTGTTAAAAAGGTGTACCCATCTCACAAATATAATATTCTTATTTAATCACCAAAATCTGACCTTTTTGTTTACACAGTTTTTATATGTCAAGCATAGTCACTTTCACTGTTAACCTTCAGGCCCCTCAACCAGACATAAATATGCTGTGACATAAAGCATTGTGGGTGAATTAGGTCTTTTAAAACCCCTGAACAGTGGTTGCAGCATCTCCACAGCATTTTATAAACGTCTGGTCCTAATTCTCAGCGTTTGATTTTGCTGAGGAAGCTCTACATGAATTACACTGCTCATTTTGAGAACAGTCTCCACATTTGTGCGGCAGCTGTTTGAAATGCTAATATAATGCTTGTGAAACAGCAACAATAATGCTGCTGTGTTCCCCAGAGCTGCAGGGGAAGAAATCGTGAGCAAGACAAAGGCAGTTTTTAATCTGAGCAGGAAGCATCCAGTGGCGATTCACTGTGACATGGTGATTGATATGAGTGAGTAGTCTATTTACCGAGTCTGACGGGATAGGAGAAAGAGAGTGTTTTCTTCCCATCCAAGCGCTTATCTTCCACCATAAATCACTGCCAATGGGATGCATAAATGTGGATGAGCAAATGTCGTACGGCCCTGGCTTGGACGGATCTACTTTGACCTTTGTGTTGGGCATTGGTCACTGCTACTAAATGCATGCCACGACCTTGTCTGACCTTCGCCTATTCATATTGTATAGCTTGCGGTCGCTGTACTGTAGTTGCATCCAAATTGGACAATTGGCAAACACCCAATAAGCAATTTGCAAAATCGCAAATTTTCAATGCTCAAACGTATGCACGAGTCTTTTTCTGTCTAATCAGTTTGCCTTTTTATAGCACGACTTCCATTAGCATGTTCCCAGCGGCACTCCATGATGTCCTATGTCTGCCCTAACCTTTGACTTTGGCCAGTGCTTTAAGGTTCTGCTCTTTGCCCTCTTCCATTTGACCTGTCTGAAGTATACCTTTATAATTGCCCCTGTCGCTATCAAATGCACATATGAGCAGGCGCAGGGGCACGGGGCCAAAGTCTGTCCTGTAACCTTTTGGCCTCTCGTTCATCCATTCTGCTTATGGCCGGCACCAAAGGCCACTTCCCCCCGCCCTCGGTCCCATACTGTATTAGTCTGCATGTCTGCATTATTGATGGCGCTTTGGAAATATTTTATTGGTCAGTCATGACCTTTGACTGGGGCAAAGCAAACACTAACCCCCCTAAAACTTCACATCGACAGGGATATATAGATATGATCAGCTGGCTAATAGAACTATGGATTTAGAATGGCCCAAGATGTAGTCATTTAGAATTTAGCGTTGCAGGGTCAGCAGTGCTTTTTTACTGCACTGTGTCAGATCAATACAATGAACATGCCAAGTTACAATCGTACACAATCTCTTCTTCTTCTCAAAACGAACGGGGTGACATTAAGAAACTTACACAAATTTCACATATAGCTGTACAATTATACATTTAGGTAGCAATGCAATGAGGTAAAAAAAACAACTTACTTTTATTGCTTGTAGTAATAGTAGCATGATCATTTGTTGTATTCTGGATTTGATACCATCTTCAGACAAATGAAGAGGACAGAAACTTACGTCTTCATCTTAAAGTGCAGTCGCTTGTTTTTCTCTTTTCTGCTTTGTTTAGTGAGATAGAGAATGTGCAGTGTGTCATGATAAATGTTTAATAAAAGTTTACATGAAGTCGAGCTGAGTTCTAAAACATTCTAAAACACAATAAAAGCAACATTCCATTCAAAGTGTAGAGACAATTTACAGCAGCTAGAATATGTTTTGACTTTTGAAATGATCCTTCAACAAAATAAAGGGGGTATCAGTTAATATTTATTAAAATCCTAATCCTAATCCTGTCATTTATATGCATTTTGGTCCTTGTTTACATTACGTTTGCTAGGCAACAGTTGTAGAATTACCTCTGCCTATGTCACACCTGCTGCTCATGTCCATTCATTTTCTCCTGCTTGTAGGGATCAGGGGTGACTGGAGCCTATCCCAGTGACAAAAAGTGCTCATGTCCAACCAGGAAGTAACATTATACATTTCACAAAAACAGGCAAAATGTTTATTAAAATCTTAAATATAATCACGATGTTTCATTGAAATGTGTAGTCTAACCTGTCATATACACTTGAACTGACGATTCATATTTAAGTCCCTTTCTTTTCCCACAATCTCTTCATTGGAGGAAGTGTCACTGTTATTGAAGTACCCACAATTAAAATAAGCCCAACCACAGCTGGACAATTACCTGCCAACTAACCTTTTCTGGAGCCACTTAAGAACGTAAGGACCCCTGAGGACAGACGCAGGCACTTGAGCGGGCTGGAGAGAGGGTACGAGGAACCGGAGTGAGAGCGCTCCACAGAATGGGAGCGAAATGATCGAAAAGGAGAAAAAGACAGTATCATGGTGAGATTACCTAATCCTCTGTCTGAGAGCTGTATTTGAAGGACCTGGTGGTGTAAGACACGTGAGGGCTTTGAGAGGGTTTGCCCAGGAGAGGTGAGCTTAGAGGGGGATCGACTGGAAGACTGCGGCCGGCCAGGTGTCTGTCCCCAACTCAGCATGTATCGCTTTGTAAATCATGTTCAACTCATCCTAGGGAAAGGAGGAGATTTACCTGCTGTCCGATGTCATTATCACATTGTATACAAATGATTTTTCTCTAATAAACTGGGGTATGCCTTGAGACTCTGTAGTTCTTGCAGAAATTGATCAAATATTGATAGAATTTAATGACAACATACTGCAACAGAACAATGCCTTTTTTATAGATACATACAAACTGAAACACTTATGTGGACCAATAAATGAAGGGCAATATGCAGATGTTGTGTTTAATATGTTGGTATATCTCAGTGAAGGAGAGTGCTTATGCATCTATATATTTGACTATGTATAGTTCTACAATATTTCATTGTGTATTATTTAGGCCACTCTTTCGAGCACAGTTTGTATGAAGGCCAATGTTCTTGTCAAATAAATGCCTCTTAAACATTAACATAGGCTATAGATTTAGAGGGCTTTGTGTCAAAACTTACTTAAATATTTAGTTACCTCTTGCTCGGTTTGACTCTTGTTGAGGATGATAAAGTCTTCTCAGCTGTGCAACAGGCTAAGTTTCAGCACTATATGATATCAGATCCCCAAACCCTGCAGGGCAGCCACAGCAAATCAACAATGGATTAATGGATGTGGTTCTGCTCATAAATCTTTCCGGTAATGGAAAGTGTTCTAGGACGGTCATTCTGTAGTGTGTGCTTAATGTTACAGGCAGTTTTGGTTTCCCATCTTTCAAAGCTGTGACAGGGTAGTAAAGATGTTGCAGCATCTTATGTCTCTGTTAAATCAGCGAATGTCAGGAATGCAGGATTGTCATTCTTAATGCTGAGTGCTGCACGCTGATTCATTGGTTCACCGAAATTACTATCAAAATAGCAACCTATACGCACAGTGCATAAAGCAGAAAAAATAAAAAACATTTTAAAGAGACACATTTATTGATGTCATACAAACTTCAGTCAAAGGATACTAAGGCCTCATTATACAGTAGATAACAATATACTTAACAGTTAGCTTTTCTTGCAGGTGTGGAACGTTCTCTCCATTCTCTCCATTACTGAAGAGAATGGCCCAACTCCCACAGCCCCCTCAAGACAGCGCTGTCATTACCCATCCATTTCAGAGCCTGAGAGAGCGCTGTAACTATACTAGACTTATGGCTTTGTTTGAGTTACTAGAAGGTCCAGATACAGACTGATACAGATGCAGTTTAAGATGAATCCAATTGCACGACACCAGCTCCCTTGATATGCTTCCAAGCAGAGTACAGGCATCAGGGTATAGGGGGAGCATTATGTGGTGCTATTTTTACAAGAAACTGGTTGATTTGTCTTAGACCATTACCGTCTATTACAGCTGCAAGTCTTGGGGAAAAGGTGGGAAGCGGCAGACGCTGGCATTCTGCCTAAAGAGAAATCAATGAAACAAATTAATCCTTCGCAGGCTGCGGTGACACAGTAATCCATCATTCAGGGGGTGCTTTTACACACTGAATCAGGAAGCAAGGCAAGCGAGGGAGGAGGAGGGATAGTGGGAATGGGGCGAGGGGGGTTTGTGCTGCAGGAGGGATGGGGGGAGACCAGGGCCTTGGGAGACAGGGGTACACATCCTGGTGGGTGGGAGCATGGAATCAAGCGGCTTGGGGCACTTCCTGTCTGAGCTGTAAAGAAATGGATCAGACTAAACTACATTAACACATCGATGGTAAAGTGGTGTCCTGCTTCAACCTGCTTCAACCCTGGTGAACTCAAGCAAAACAAACCTATTATGTCCACTTGTGTTTATACTATGTCCCTTTACCACATTTGTATTACTCATACAAAATGCATCGTAATTAGAAATTATTGGAAGAAGACTTTGTCAATAAATCAACACTTTAGATATAAGGAGATATGATGTCCTGTTGTTATAGAGTAATGTAATCAGACCACAATTCATACGTTCTACTAACCTGCTTATTAAAGAGATGAAAACAAAATCTTCTTTATGTTTTGTTTGTATTTATTTTATTATTTTATTCAACTTGCTAGAAGTAAATGACTAACAATGATTAAACATTATGCGATTTACTACAATAATTGTGTGCTAACTATGCTGTGTGATTTTATTTTGAGTTTTTTCTTTCTTTTTAATGATGATGAACATATGAATATTGTATGTGTTTTATTGTAAGATACACTCAAAAGAGGTGAAATATACACTGTCCCAGTTCCCTGGCTGTGTAAAATGGCATTGTTTCCTTGTTGAAGCCATCATTAGGCCCCTAGGATCCAGGTGTCCCCTCCCACGCAGCTCTAAACAGCTCTCATTGCCCTCGCTCCCAGATAAGTAAGGACCCTAAATCATAACACTGCTTTAGTATTCAAAGCAGAGAGTGGCACTCTGATTTGCCATGGTGATGCTTTTGTGCACAGCCAATTAGAGCACAGATCCGAGCGCAGCTGAGTCACATGACCAGATGTCCTATGAGGAAGCAAGTGAGTCCAGGCCAAGATCCATGAGGAACAGTTGTCCCCCGCATGATTCAGAATAATATCAGCCATCATAAACATCATCATGTTTTTGAGAAAATAAATACTCATTCAGTTTTGTTTTATTTATTTTATTGCATGTGAATTTCTGAATGTAGTCACAGAAAAGCAGTAAAACAGACGTGCATACTTTTGTATCAGGCGGAATGCTGGTTGTTTCACATTGTCTGGCTATCCATGGATGCTGACTGAGATTCTAATACAATCCTATCTATACATTCCAGCTGTTTTAAGACAAAAATATAGATAGTAATTGACTTGCAAGATATTCAAAAAATAATACCACAATAAATTTCTCCTTGAAACAAAAGGTAGCAAAAACAGAAAAGATATGAACAGAAGAGTGAGAGCCGCAGTGGAGAGGAAGGGTGAAAAGAGCTCTCTGGTGGTCAGTGAAGGAGAGGAGGAGGAGAGGGGGTGGGGCAGGGGGTAGGAGATGGAAAAAGTGGGGATTATTAGAGCCGAGCGGATGGTGTGAGGGAGGCAGAGTGAGAAATGTTGCCGGAAATGCTGGAGCTAGTAGCGTGTTTAACAAACCACACTGCAACATTTCTCATCCTTGACATGGCTGACAAGCTCTCCAAACACACACAATGTGCTCGCAAAGTGGTGCCTTGTAATACCCAATACCCACCGTTACACGGGCTTTCTCTTTTACATCAATCTATAGTCATTGATTCACCTCCACTACAGGAAGATATTGAGGATTACTGTATGTTTTACATAATTGTAACTCTCTGACTGCCATACAATGAAGTGAAAATAGTCTAAAAGTGAATGATGATGGTTCTGAGGAAAGAAAGGGATAAGGAGGCTAGAAAATTGTTGAGGAATGTTTGCAGCTCTAGCTTGAAGTCAGTCTTCTCATTTGTCAGGGCTTGACCCCAACTCTGTGGTCAAAGGTCAAAGGGAACATCTGAGAGAAATGAATTTAGCTACAACACACACGGAGGAGTAAACACAAAAAGCTATGAAAATAGGACAGTGAGCGAAAGCAGAGTCAAAGTTCGAACCTTCCCTGAGCTTATATTGCACGTGTGTAGTATAATAATAACAATGATAATTCATAATAATAATAATATTAATAATAATAATAATAATAATAATAATAATAATAATAATAACACATTTCAAATATTCAAGAAAAAAGGAAGAGGGGAGTTAATTTATGCCTTGATTTAATATAACTTAAAAACCCTCAACTTTAAACTTAACAATCATTATTATTATTATTATTATTGTTAATAATAATAATAGCATATAATGAATTGTATTAAATTGAATATCATGCTCATACAAACCCATGTGAAGCAGGCTTATTACAGTTACACTCGTACAACATCTTATCCTGTCGTTGGTAGTTGTAGAGCATCAAATCCACCACAGTTTTAATTCATCGGTCGCCATGGTGTCTGTAAAAGGGTCAAATACAAATGCAGTGAGCGAACAGGCAACAACAAGACAGCTTTAAATATGTGTTACTATTAAACTTGCATCTTTAGTGGCACAAAAAACCTGGCTTATATTGCGACTAGGCAGTCTTTACTTTTACATTTGAAATAAGTCTTATATTTAAGTATAAAAAATATAAATGTGTGAGTGTTTTTAAGTTTCAGACCAATATCATTACCAGCACTGTGTCATTTTTAAGTGTACACCTTTGTCAGTTTTTAGCTGCAGACATCACAGGTGCTATGCATAATTCATGTTAAGAGTTCTGCATTGATAAGGTCACAATCTGTCAGGTCTGGACACTCAAGGCCGCCATCTTCACTGACCACTGCCGACTGCTCCCATGCCACAGCACACACAGTATAAATGAGTTATCTGTGAACTCTTAAACTGGCTATCATAACTATAGTATTTCAGACTATTTCACATATTCTTCATTTTAATGGTACAGTGTATGTATTCTGATATTTGATTGAAATGTATTTTTAAATTATTATTATTATTATTATTATTATTATTATTATATATTGTTTGCTGTGTAAAGCTGCCCATGGTCCTTTATGTTTCCCTTTCTGCACTTTTTGTTCCGTTATTTATGTGTTGAAGGCTAATATCACCATTTGGAGCCTAAACTGTGTCTGCGTGTTGTCTGATAATGTGAGTCTGGGATGAAAAGTAATCTGCGAGCAGAATTCATAAAGCTCTCCTATCCTTGTTGAATTTCTCAAGAATTCCACCTTTGCCCCCAGTTTTCCTGAAATAAATTACTTAGAGAATGAGGTAGGCTACTTTTACGCACAGTCACCCACATTTTTGACAGCAAGTATAATTTAAAGGTGGACACACGTATTACTTTTAAAACATATTGTTGCACATTGTTGTATACATTTTATATCTTAATTTAATTCATATAAATATATTGTTAAACAGTTTGCGAGTGGATACACTACAAAAAAAATAAAGATCTTGACTGCATCACGACAATATGAGTTTGTTTTCCAGAAATGTCTGTTGCTCAAATACTTCTCATCAAACCATAATTAAAGGCGACACTGGAGCAAAGCCATAACGTGTGTTGTGTTGTCGTTGACGCGGTCATTTCATATTGCCATTGGTTATGGCTCATGGTGCGGAACTACAAGCTTTAAAGCAGCTTTCCTTTATCTGTTGAAAAGTGAAGGATGCAAACCTCCAGAGAGATTTCATATTCAAATTAATGAGACTCTTTCTTTGCAGTAAATTGTACAGACTCGGGTCCTGGAAGACACGTGACTTTATAGTTACAACTCCTGTATAGTCAGGGTAGAAATAGAGCAGATAAACACTTCTCGGAGGCGAACTAAGTTATCTTGAAGGGCGCGTATAAGTAAAACCAACGCGCACATTTTACTAACCGCGTTCATTAGTGTTTCCCGCGGAACTGAAAAGACAATAGGAAACAGTATTTTCGACTCTTTCGCGCACATAAGCTTCCATCAGGAACAATTAGATTATGTCTATTGTAAGTTGCTGATCCATAGAGAAGGGAAAAGCCAGCGGATAAAAGCGATTTCAAGTGACCTTCTTGTCCCTTTCACACCATTCTGACCCTTGCAGAATAATTGGGGGATCATCTGTGCAAAAAGTGGGTAACGGTGCCCCCTCCTCTTCCTCAGCACTCTTTAAGACCTCAAACTTTCAGCTCAAATACTAAGTCTAAAATAATTAAGACCCTATCTTAACGCGAGCAAAATGTAAGTTTTTAAAAGTCCACATGTTGCACCTATAAGTGTGTTTTAGTTTAAGCCCCTCAACTGTTCTGATTTAAGAGAGAAATACACATCCACACACAACATTAGAACTTTCCATGAAGCACTCTTTGGTTTGGTTGACATATCTTTGTTTGGATAAAGTGCAGAATAGTTTATGAACATAGCACATTATTTGTTCTTGTTTGTGGTTTAAATGCACATGTATATTCAGTAAGAACCCGCGCACTGTGGACGGAGAGGGGTCAGTACAAAAGGCCATGGCACTTTTACACACACTGAATAAACGGCGCAGTTACAACCTTGATGTATCTACACCTGATCTCCACAAAACAGAACGTTCACCAGTTTGGACATAGTTTGTGTCGTTGTTGTAAATGCCCTGACCGCCTTTTCTGTTGCCGTTTTATTGGGGGGCCTTGCACTTCTGACCTCTCTGTTTTCCCAAATGATTGTGGCGTTTGATGCTTTGAGTTAAGGCTCTTCGTGTCTATGATGCATTTCCATCAGCCACAGACAATAACGACAATTAAACCGACTTACACATAATAAATAACATCTCTCTGTGGAGGCAATGTCAGACAACGCAAGTAATATAATAAACGTGTAAGTAAACACTGGCACATTGACATAGGCGAATTAAAAAAACGTCAGTGATGTGTATCAAAGTTTTAATGCAAATTATAAAACGTGTTGCAGAGTCACCGTTTTACTGAAATGCTCCTGCAAAACGTTTGAACAGTCATCTACTCGTCTATTATTAATTGAGCACTTTCCCTGTGCTTCCACGTTAATGCTCAGGCAGTGCTGGCATTGCGCGCACACCGTTTATTTCCTCTGACCGGAGAGAAGGGGACACACCGCTATCCCCGATCAGCCCCTTAATCATGTGACACTATCACGCAAACAAACAGACTAGTATTGATCTTTTCATTACAACAAACAGCCGTTGCAGGCGGCGTGGAAAAAGGGAGAAAAGCCCCGCGCCCCGTGGTCGCTGGAGTGTTACCGCACAGAATAAAACAATCCAACGGAAATTGGGTGTGCGCAGTAAAAGTACACGGGTTTAGAAGTAGGAGTAGTAGTAGAGGTCCTGAGTTATAGGTCATGCTGCATGTCACACAGGTCCGTGCATTTTCATTCATGCGTAAAGGACAGTTAAAACCGTACTCACGTCCAAAGCCGCGTGTTTTCCAGACAAACATGCGCCTCTTCTTCTTCTTCTTCTTCAGCCTCAGCTTTCTCCGGTGCCTCTGCTCTTTTTGATGTCCTGCTGTCCGGGTTCTTCTTTTCTCTCGCCGTTCCCCAGCTTTCTATTAGAGCCTCTTTACTCTGATCCCATTCGCTGTCCCTCTCACTCTCCTCTTCTCTTCTCCCGCGGAGCTCCCCCAATCTGTGGAGTTAAATCTTAATGATTCACTTACAGCGGAGGGGGAAAAAATCTTTGTCCGATTTAATCTTATTGGTTTCACCTTTTCAAAGAGTCCAAGACATGGTCGTGCGGGTTTTTTAGCAGTGTCCAGGGCAGGGACGCGAGGAAGAGCTCTCTTGTTGAATACTTACAAAACAACCCATCCCTCCCGTGCACGTTTGTAAAGGAGAACTTGCATATTTAGGCTCTATTATATCTCTAAAAACTTTATAAACAGCGACGTGTGTGTCTTATTCCGGGGGGAAACTGGACTGAACATTGTGAATACATGCTACAAATGTACACAGCACTAACTTTCTACGACTTTGCAATGTGGCGTTTAATAAAGTTAATTTATGTTTAAAAATACTGTACGTCGAGCGTTGTCTGTGACGTTTCCCTTCACTCAAAGTCACATCGATAAGCCAAATTTCACAGATTGATTAGTTAATGCTCGTGCTTCAGTTGCAGTTGTGCAGTGTACACTAGGTGGCAGCGTGATCCAGGCATTTCCCAACCGCTCTGCCACAGATGCACAGCAAGCCGGGATCCCCACAGTAAAATCCCCTGCAACTTTATGTGATTTTTACATTACTTCCCACTATTATCAGACCATTTGTCACCATTTCCCCATGCAAACTGTGCAGACACGTATAACACAAGAGATCACCAGGCGTGCACATAACACCGACACTGACTCTCGTTATCCACGTTATGCCATCGCGCGCGTCTTTCTCCAAAACGCACACGCGGTCGCGGGCTCGGGTTTGACCAGAAGTGGAGGTGATGTTCACTACCGCAGTGCGCATGCCGAAAACACTACAACACTGGACTTTACGGACGCGCTCGAAACCAATGACGACACGTTCATTTCCCCCACTAAAAGAGACACACGCGTGAAACTTTGGAGACTATAGTCAATCAACGTCCCGCTCTCGTTGTGCGCAGTTGATGTGTCGTGCGTAGAAGTGCATTGTTCCCCCCCTTTTTTTTTTCTTTTTTTTTTGCCTTTAACCCGCTTTTTCTCTCCTATTCTATCCAGGGCTTCTTCCTCTTTTTGGTGACAATAGACGGCCCATACTAATCAGGTTTCAAAGTAAATAGCAGCGCGGGGCGAGCTCAATGTAGATTGCGCCTGTCAGAGCCCCCAACCTTTCAGCCGAGGATGGCGACACTGTAAAAAAGAAAAGTGCACCGGCAAAACCGAACCAATCCCGTATAAAACAGGCAGCAGTGCAGGGCAAAGCAAGAATACGCACTGTGCTTGATGCTCACTCTCAACTAGAACGTTTTACACGTCCTGATATCGATATGATAGCCGGGAAACGTGTCAAAATGTAAAGTATAATCTGCAGGCGGCTGCGTTTTCATTAAACGCGCGTTGTTCTGTGATTTCGGGTGTGTTTTCCTCACATTAATGACACGACTTTCGAAGATCTGAACAGTGGAGACCCCTGGCTTCAGTTTCAGCACATTTTTTAGAGTGCTTGAGCGGAGGGGGACTCTAACCAATGGAGAGGCAGAGAGGGCTTGGCTATAACCTTAGCCTCCCATTTTCTCTCTCGCGCGCTCCCCCCTCTCCTCCTCTCCTCCTCCTCTATGCAGGGCTCTGGCCAGTCAGTCGCCTTTGATTATCAGTCTCCAGCAGCCCCTCTCTTGGCTCCTTGACATGAGCACCATATAAGGCGCAGCGATCTCCATAGAAACGTGTCAGTTTCAATAGTAGTGTCAAAGTTCACTATATACAGACATTCGCGCAGATCCCCCGTTTCGGAAACATTGCTCTGCTGGTCCTCTCGTTTAAGCGCATTCATTTTTGGTCTCTCCTTCTTCTTGCATATTCTATTAGTTGTTGGTGTTTTTCCTCTTCTTTTTTGAATCTTTTTCTCTTCGTATCTGCCGGGAGAGGAGAAACTATACATGGGCACTTCATTCCGCGACGTGGTTTGCCTTCGCAGACGGGAGAGGTGATGAGGTTTATCTGAGAACATAGATGCAAAAAGCTCCAGCGCTTCAGTTTGCCTCTTCTCCTGAACGACGAAGACAGGAGTGTTGAGGAGCAAAGGGAAGAAAAGAGAAAGGAATTTATCCTCCGCAGCTGCACTTCTTTGGATCGCGTCTTTCCAGCGGAAAAGCTTTTTCTGCTCATCGTTTGTTTGTGGCTGTTTTATAACAAACTGCATCTGTCACGGTTGGACTCGGGTTTTCATACAAAATTAGGAATTCCTGAATGGCTGGCTGCAATTTACCTTGGAACTGGCCTCCCGACACTTGCGTATCCTGATCGGGTGTCTCTTTCATCGCCCCGCTGCTCTGAATGTATTGATCGCATTGTACTCCATCGTATCCCGTTTGAGTCTGCGTGCACCGATTTGACTTTGCACTGTCCTGTCGTTTGAGATCGTCCTTTTTTCCCCCTGAACGCAACATAGACATCAGCGACCATTTCGCTTTATAGCACTTTCCGTGGCCGAGATATGGCAATGGTAGTTAGCGTGTGGCGAGATCCGCAGGAAGACGTGGCCGGAGGACCTCCGAGCGGCCCCAACCCAGCAGCGCAGCCGGCGAGAGAGCAGCAGCAGGCGGCGTCTGCCGCACCGCACACTCCGCAGACCCCCAGCCAGCCGGGACCCCCGTCTACACCGGGGACCGCCGGAGAGAAGGGGAGTCAAAATTCCGGACAAAGTCAGCAGCATATTGAATGTGTGGTTTGCGGAGACAAATCGAGCGGCAAACACTATGGTCAATTCACCTGCGAAGGATGCAAAAGTTTCTTCAAGAGGAGTGTACGGAGGAACTTAACATACTCATGTCGTGCCAATAGGAACTGTCCCATTGACCAGCACCACCGAAACCAGTGCCAATACTGTCGTCTGAAGAAGTGCTTAAAAGTGGGAATGCGGCGTGAAGGTGAATATATAAACTGTAGCTTATTTCAGCCTGAGTGATTACGCATCCTAATAGCGAGCGTGTGGGGATGTTCTGTTACACTAATCGCATATACTTTGAGTCTGCTTATACAAAAAGCATCTACATTTTAAAAGGATGCTTGCGTGAATGTTCTGATTAGTGTCTGGATCTGAAATGGGGTAAAAGGCCAGTTTAGCCACAGTGGCTACAGCCAGCTTCAGAACATGGCTCCTCTAAAGCGTCTAATAGAGAGCAAGACGTCTATTTCCTCTTTCTGTAGCACTATACAACCACTATCAAGCAAATGCTACAACATGTCTGCTGTTAGTCACTATAAAACAGCAGATGTTGTCAGTGGCTGTGGGTTTAGTCTTAGAACGGCTTCGCAGGCTACACCAAATGTACATGTTTACATTGGTGCTTGTCCAGCGTCGTTTTAGTCGCGTTTTGATTGTACAATCAACAAACTACAAATCCCCGTCTTTAGCTCAATATAGAAGAGTAATGTGTCCAACGCGCTGCTCCCAACATGGTCATGGCTCACTGTTTTTGCATGCTGCATCTTAGGCCGTAAAACTTTATAACATTACCATCCTTTATATTTTAGGCCATAATTTAGTAAAAACACACATAATTTACTTTTGCTGTTTGCATTAGTCAAAAGCCTCCACGACACTCACACTCACATTGTACTATTTAATATAAATGACTGGCAGATTACTTTAATTTACTCATGACTCTTTTGTTCTGGTAAAATTTTGTCAACGTCGTTTGGTTCATTTGTAATTATAGATTACAATTGTATTTATTTATTTAATTTAAAAAAAGAAGTGACCATAATAAGTGTAAACAGTCCAGCACACATGCATTAACAGGATGAGCAGTGGCCATGAGCAATACGCGCCTAAACGGGTCAGATTGTGTTATATTTACATTTTACAAATTGTGTCAGTTCATGTAGCATTACATTTTATTTAGAGTCGTGTTTGGGTTTTCTCTGTTAGAAATGGAAGTACAGTGTCTGGTTTGGATTTCAGCCCTTCAAAAGACAAACACATATGTCACATGATTTAGAAAGTTATATAGATTATTATAAAGGATATATTATGTTATGAGCAGACGTATGACGTTTAACTTTACAGTTGTTTTTTCTCATTAAACAATGTTTATCAGTCCTGGATGCACATTTCCTCTTTTTCTCTTTCTTTTTGTCAGCGGTTCAGCGAGGACGAATGCCGCCAACCCAACCGAACCCAGGCCAGTACGCGCTGACCAACGGGGACCCGCTGAACGGCCACTGCTATCTGTCCGGATACATCTCGTTATTGCTGCGAGCAGAGCCTTACCCCACCTCCCGGTACGGGAGCCAGTGCATGCAACCCAACAATATCATGGGCATCGAGAACATCTGCGAGCTGGCGGCTCGCTTACTCTTCAGCGCCGTGGAGTGGGCGAGAAACATCCCTTTCTTCCCCGATCTGCAGATCACCGATCAGGTGTCCCTTCTCAGGCTCACGTGGAGTGAGTTGTTTGTGCTAAACGCGGCCCAGTGCTCCATGCCGCTCCATGTGGCCCCTCTGCTGGCCGCGGCGGGCCTACATGCCTCCCCGATGTCGGCGGACCGTGTCGTGGCTTTCATGGACCACATCCGGATCTTCCAGGAGCAAGTGGAGAAGCTTAAGACACTACACGTAGACTCTGCAGAGTACAGCTGCCTTAAGGCCATCGTACTTTTCACTTCAGGTGGGTGTCCAACATGTCCAACTATGAAAACACAACAAACATATTAGGCCCCGTGACCAGATATATCACCACAAACACGCATTTACAAGTTGTTTGTAGCTTTTCTGTCGACAACTTGTTGTAAATCAGGTTCCCATGTCAAATATAACCTCAGCATTAGATAAGTCAAATTAAATAGACCACAACTTTAAGATTAGTCTGGTGTATTGATAATAGTTCAAAGAGTTGGAACAGGTGTCAGGAAACTGCGCGTAAAGATGAAAATAGTTCATGATTGAGTGTATTGACTGCTGCTGTACAGTACTGTAATACTACATACTTTTACCCTGGTTCTGTGTACCAACACATGTCTTGGGAGGGCAGGAAATAGCCCACAGCAGAAAACTTGATGTGAGTTGAGTCATAGCCTGTATCACAGAAAGTCGCTTCTGGAACACTGCGGTGTGTGGCGTTTGACTTTTGTAAATTAATTTCTAGTTATTTATAGTTCCTGTTTTTCGTGTGGATTCCAGTAAGAAAACAATGGTATGACAGGCTCAACGGTTCCTGCTTGACTCCAGGACCTAATGTTCTAATTTACTGTGTGAGATTCAGAGCTTTTATTTCTTGTGGTCGGTGCCATTTGATAGCTCAATATGGGGAGAGTTGTGTTTAGAGCCAAATACAACTCAACATTTTAACCTAAAGAGCTTTTCATTGCTTCATTAACTGCAAATTGTTATTCTTAAAAAAACAATTTTGTGAGAAAAAAAATATTATGTTGATATATTTTATTATTATTTATATGTTTCAAAAAAGTTGTAATGTTCCTTGAAAGCCACAAACAATAATTTCAAAGCTCTTAGCCTCTAATAAGCCAGACATAGTTACATATGACTAATAATATAATATAATATAATATAATATAATACAATATAAATCTAATATAAATATAAATATAATATAATTAATATATTGTGTTTTTGTTTGGTTTATAAAGCACAATTCTAAAACAGAAGTATGCAAGAGTAAAATAACGTTTATTTTCCATTTTCTACATAAATCCAGTTTATTCTCCACAAAGGTATTGACAGAATAGAAGACCTCGTGCCTATCGTTCTTTTTTAATAAATACATTCCTATTACAAATAGTGTTGGTGCCAAGTACGCTTTAAAGGGCACAAAGTATGCAGCCATGATAACATTAAACTTCACTAACAGGCTAATAATCAGTGCACAAACCACTGTGGCTTTTACTTGTTGACTTTCCTGTTTCATGACCACAGAGACGTTTAGAGAATAATTGAGAAAAAAGCGTGGTTTTGTGCTCTATTGTATTAGGCTACAGGGGTCATGAGGTGCACGCTTCAGACTCGCTGTAATCGTAGGCTTTCTTTTTAGTTTTAGTAATTATTTTGTTATTCTCATCATAACTAAATTTGAACTACAACCCGAAAGCTCTTCTCCTTGTTTATCCAGACAGATTTGCATAGCCTACACAAGCCACAACCGGCCTCCCAAAGGTCACAGTAAATCACCCCGGGTCTCCAGCGTTGCTCCCAGGTTCATAAGGTTATTGTGTCCCGTAGAAGTGACTTATAGCTCCGAATAAAATCATCAAATGACTTAAAAAAAGCACTTTTAACCAACAGTGTACAGTTTGCAGAATGAACAAGTTAGTCTGTGTACATTGAATTTGTTTATAGTGTTTGTAATGCGTAATTTATGCCTGGTTTGATTGACTGAACGCGTTGGTTGCACAGGTCTGAACCACTGATAACCGCTGATTATGCGTTGACTCTCAGTTTTCTCTCATTCCTCAATCACGTGTTGACTTAACCTAGACCAACAAATTGGCCAGCAAGGTTTTGCCTCAAGTCTCGGTCCAAAACAGGCCAACAGTGGTCTATGGAGAGAAGAGCGGGTAAATGACTTAACAGCTTACTGCAGACTAATTAGGTCACATTACAGCCAGTGTAATTTCACATTCACAGCGCAATTTATTTTGCCTTTTGCACCATCCCTGACACAGGAGAGGCGTGCCTTTTGACCCCGTTATACTTTTATCCCTGCAGTCACTTTTTGGTATTATTTGTTCTGGAAATACAGACGTGCCTCTGCGGGGTCGTGCGCCTGAGCCCCTTGTTTCTTTTTAATCCGACACTCGCTCAATATGATGCAGCATGTTTTCCCGGTGTGTCTGTTCTTTTACGCATTGCCAATAATGTCTACACCGTTTGTGCAAAGGTGACAAAAGGATGCTCATAATAATCCAAAACCTGGGGTGTGGGATCAAAATAAATGTGCCAAATTGCTGTTGCGGCCGTCTTGTTTGGGCTGTGAGTGTCTAACCACGTTGCTTTTACTGTGTGTCACGCAGACGCTTGCGGCCTGTCAGACGCTGCCCACATCGAAAGTCTTCAGGAAAAGTCCCAGTGCGCATTGGAGGAGTACGTAAGGAGCCAATACCCGAACCAGCCTAGCCGTTTTGGAAAGCTCCTGCTGCGGCTGCCTTCCCTGCGCACTGTCTCCTCGTCAGTAATCGAGCAGCTGTTCTTCGTCCGCTTGGTAGGTAAAACTCCTATTGAAACCCTCATCAGGGATATGCTATTATCCGGGAGCAGCTTCAACTGGCCTTACATGTCCATCCAATGATGCTTAAGCGAAGGTGGAAAACGCAGAGGGGGTCAAACGGACCAGAACACAGCCCCCCTGACCTATACGCTTCTCCAAGAACTTCTACTATAGGACCTTTTGTGATAAACTTAGAAGACATGACTTTTTTTGTCTTCTGGGACTGAAATGGAATACGTAATGTACAGAAAAAAATATTGGAACTGGACTTGTGTAAATTTACCCATCTTCAAGAACACTACACTTCATTTTGTAAAATACTAGTCTTTATTTTCTTTTCTTTTTTGTAAAAAACGAAAAACACAAATAAAATGAAAACCATCTTATGCGCACTAAGAAAAAGACTTAGCGGGAAAACAATGTTTCCAAGCAATTATAAGAATTGTCCTGTGTCTATGTACCTCTCTGTTTTGTATTTTTTCTGGTTCTAAACCAGGCTTTCTGTGATTCTATACTAATAATTTTTGATATAACCTTTTGCTTCTTATAATGAGTGCGATATATGTTGTCTAAGCTATGTTCTCCAAGAATTAAAATTGAAGTGAGAATTTAAAACAGAAAAATAAAGAATTTTAGACAATACGATTCAGTCTAATCGCAATGACAATATCAATAATGAAGATGGTTGAACTTTTTTCTGTTCCCAATTGATACGATGGACCTGCAGCAGCAGCACACTGACCTCCAGGACATTTTACTGAAAAAGGACGGCCAAGAGCGAGCAAAGGAGAGACATGAAATCAAAAGCACTTTTAATATATCATTTCAAATACATTTTCGTTTGTTTTGTCTTGAACGAAAACACTTTTCATTGTTTCTTGAATTTTATTGGTTGTTGCCTTCAATTTGCTTACTTCATGATGCAGCTTTTTGCAGAAGGGTCGGTTGATGAAGTTGTGTGATGGTAACTGTACTATTAAAAATGAAACAGGCAACAGTGTCTCCTTCTCACGCATTTACTTGACACAATTGAAAAAAAATGTCCATACATATTTTTGTCGACAGAATGTATACACATTTTATTCTCACAAAACGTGAGAAAACACAGAATTGTAGATGAACGTTTTGGGCTAAATATTAACACTACCTAATTATAATTAGGAAAACACAAAGGTACCAAAATGTGTGTGTTCTGTATTTTATGACAAGATTCCTCTTGCTCTGCCTCTCGTGGTTTAATCGGGTGATTCCCCAGTCCACACCATGTTCCCTCCTCTCCTGAAGTAACACATTGATAGTGTGTCTCTGTATTGTAGGCGTCTTTCGGCAAAGGTTTAGGCCCTGCTCAAAGCTGCTGTGATATGAGTGATCAATCTGGAAAATGTATTTTACAGCATGTAAGCCAGTCAATATGAACACCGAACGTGATGCATTGTGTGGCAATAGAGAGGGGGAGAGGGAGGGATGCGGGCATAGAAACAAACGAGAGGAAAATGTGTAAGAGGAGACAGCATCAGACAGAGACGCGGCCTTGGTTTTGTCTGATGCATTCACACTGTAATGAGTACATCGATAAGTCCTCAGTGTGTGGTTTTCATGGAGCCTGTGTCCTTGGAGTGCACGGTGTGTGCGCGTCACACAGGGCGAATAGTGACAGACCTGGAGCCTCCTTGTTGTCATTTGCTGTTGACAATTACAACAATTCCCTTCATCACCCACTGTCGTCCCTCTGTTGCCTCTTGTTGGTGTGCCACATCTCCATCCTCACGTGCAATGACTAGACTGGAGCCTGCTTACATGCAGCACTGTCTGAATCTAATAAAGCCATATTTGTGATCTGGCTCGGGGCTGGGGGAGGGGTGTTTGCGTCCCGGGGCGTTATTTGTCAGTATTGCATGTCTCGTCCAGAGTCGTTAATATGAAACTATTAATTATTTGACCCTTAGCTGTAGGTGTTTTTTTCCAGTTGCCCTCACATGCTCCCATATCATTTGAATTGTCGTTGTGCTTTACAACTCCTATAAGACATGTACTGTTTAAAATTGATTATTCATACACCCGATTTATATTTTCTTTCCACGTGGTTTATTTTTTAACGCTCTGTAGATCACGAGTAAGACACATTGAACAGATCGTGCACCTGACACTGGAGATAGAATATGAACGTGAAACATGGAATATGAGCCAAGTTTCATTAAAAAACACGTCATTTACACACTAGAAATATCCGGAAGTTGGGTTTGGATATTTTGAAAGAAAGAAACCGTAAATACGTTCTCCCTCTTGCTTTTGAGTTCAGCTTGACACACAGTTGAGGTACAAAAATAATATAAAGCACCTCTATCCCCAGCACAGGGCAAATACACAAGCCTTGAGAAGCAAAACGCCCAAACGTGCCATGTGTTCCTAATTAGCCTGCATAAAACTGAAAGAATAGGAATTTCATTTTTCAAGTGCGATAGGATCAAAAATGAACACGCTAAATATTTTTGTAATTACATTTTATTAACAGGAACAAGCGTTCATCATAATTCTTGTCAGTTTAAGCGATGACAACTCATCAGTGCTTTGATTTAATGGCACACACAAAGAAAAAAAGGTTAAAAAAATGGCCTGTCCTGTCAGAACTGTGGTGGGTAAGGGAGATGGATTTGTGGCACGCTGTAGGCCTCATTTGTGCCTCTGTAATTTCGGAAACTCCGGTTACCAAAGTGTTACTGCGAAATGAGTTAAATAACCATTTACCTTTGTCTGGTTTCATTCATCAAACCACAAGTGGAGGACTCCTAACATGGGGGCTATTTGTTTGCTTTACACAAGCAGCTGGGTGCGATTTCACGTTTGAGATATCTGTCTGAAAGCGAAACATTTATTATCCCATGTTGTCAGGGAACCTATTTCTCAACAACAAAAAAAAGTCTGTGCAAGTCGTGTTTTAAGCAGCAATGGATATGTCCTACTGGCGTCACACGTCACTTCATTTCACTTACAGGAGCTTGCTTTCTCCTCCGACACATTTGACAAATTCCGCTGTTTGAGACAATAACCATTTTCAAATAGCGGCTCCTTTATGCGCGCGCGCGTGTGAGAGATGGGCGGGGGGCTTTGAAGTATGACGCGGTTTATTCCTCATATTGTCTCATAGTGCGAAAAGGCGAGGGCTATAAGTGCTCTGCCGTAATGCGTGTTGCATAAAACAGTGGAGACAATAGGCTAATGTTGTATCACTCAAAAAAACGACTTTCCTTTGAATTGTCATCAAATTGAGAGACGTCACAGTGTTCTCCTCTAAAGCCAAAGGATCATCTGCACATACGGCCGCGTGTAGGCTGTGGCTGGCTTTATTCTGGACACATCACACGCGCTTCCTCCGTGCGGTGCGTAAAGCGCGTAAACGCCACAGTTTACGCGCGCGTGCAGACAGAGATGGGGAGAGGGAGAGATTGTGGGAAAAAAAGCCCGGATAGCTGTGTAAGCGGATCCCTTTGTGTTGATTTAGGAAGACGTTTGCTGTATATAACGTTCAAGGCTGATAATATCATTGCCTGGCCAGATAAATAAAGCATTGGCCAAAAGCATTGGGTCAGCTATCGATCCGCTTTCTGCCCCGCGCGAGGAGGAAAGGAGAGAAGAGGAGGGGGCTGAGAAAGGAGAGGAGAGCCGGGAGAAAGGCAGGGAGACCTCACTCATTAGCATTCCACAGCCATGGACTAAACGCTGACAACTAACAGAGATATCCATGGTCTACGCCACGCCACGCCGCTGCCTTCAGCCGCGTGTCTTGTGGCCCCTGGCCCTTCGTTTTCAGCAGACACCCATAGCTCCTCATATTGTCTCCCTGCCGTCGTCACATTGCTTTAATTTGTGTTTTGACTTCTCAAGCGTTTTATACACACCAAATAGTGGAATCTTGTCATGTAAAATCAAAATTGAAGCGAGAATAGATTTTTATAGTTTGACAAAAAGAGACAAGAGCAGGATGCAGTGTTAAAGCCATTGCCTTTGCTTGGGAGTGACTAATACAAGACAATTTATATAAAGTGTATAAAAAAGAGTTTTATGACTTTGGAACATTTTAGATTGATTATTAAATGAAATGCTAACCTGCAGCCTTTGGACTTTTGCAGGAGGTTATATCTTAATATGGGTCGATGTTGTGACAGCTGTTCATCTGATAGTAACTTCTTTCCAAGTTTTTTTTTTTCTCTCCTCCCACCCCGGGGGCCCCCGGTCTCTGTCTTGCTTTGTTGTTTTTAAAATATGCATGTCTCTCCGGAATGCCAGTCACGGGTCCAAACTTTGTGTGTCCCAACCTCCCACATGATGAAATGATCCTTTTAAAGCGGACTCAATATGTCTCAATCTGCACTCCTCTTCCCTCTAAAGCTCTACGCAGACACACACCACATTCATTAAAATACAGACTTTTCAAGCAACCAGGGAAGAAGTGACTGGATCAAGTCAACTCTGTCACTGGACGGATGGATGAAGATACGCAAGAGGAAAAAGAGGAAAGTAAGACAAGCTTTCACTTTCTGTCTGTCCTTCGCAGCTACTCGTCTGTGTGCGCGTTTGTTCCTCTGCTTTTGCCTGCTGTTGTTCCTGTGTGTTCTCAAACTTGAAACGGATAGAACCGAGGGGAGTGAGCGAGACGCAGAGACGTGTGAGGGAAAGGGGAGGAGGGTTACACGTGAAATATGAAGAGGACGGACAGACATGCGTCCGCGTGTGTTTGTGTGTCATCACCAATAAATGTATCAACACTTGGTTAAGGCGAGGCTATCTGTGCAGTTGTGCGGGAGAGAGAGTGCGTTTGCTGTTTTAGACAATACAGCAGAGAATTTAAGAAAAAACACCCGGATGTTCAGTAGGGAAGGGATGAGTTTTACAGGGGAAAATCGTAAATCTGATGCAACACGAGGAACTCATTTCCATGTGTCAACTTTGAGAAAATACGCTTAAAATGAGTGACAACTAAAAAAAAAACTGACTAAACGCCGCACAATGACATCACATGCATGACTTTGTGTGGGGCTGACTGTATTGTTAAACTTTATGTGTGTTACAAAAAATCTAAAGTAAATTGTATCCATATATGTGTAATAATGGACCAAAAACTGTGTAACGCCAAGAAAATGCCCTCTTTAATTATTAAGTGAGCCCCATATTTTCTCAACGTTGTTCTAAACAACTTTATTTGCTGTCTATTTTGTGACATATGTGAATGTGAGCATTAGCCCAAGACAGAGAACGACTGTGAATTTGGACTCGATTTTTCTTAGGAATGGGCAGCCCAGATATTTTAAGGACACCCTAATAGTTTCCAAATGGTGTTTTACTCAACAGCCTCTTGTTGCAGTTAGATAGGCATGCGCATATGCATGTCTGTGTTATTCCATATCTGTACATGTATTTGGCTTGACAATTAGCCTAGAATCAAAGGATGATGTTCAGCCTGTACCTGGAGCGCTGAGGGTTCCATTGACTCCCTTCAGTGTCGCATCCGCGGGGTTCCCGTCCCCTTCCTGTGCCACCCACACTGGACATGTTGATAAATACATGTCCCTTTTCCATCTGAGTCAGCAGCATTCATCACAGACGTCCACGTGTACTGGCAATGCTGCGCGCAAAATGCAGGCAGAAGAGTTGAAACAAATAAGAAATGTTGATGCTGCCAACTTTGAAAATTGCAGACAATATATGGTGATCATTTTTACAAATATAAAGTTGAATAACGGGCTACTTGACGTACGTTTCACACCGAGCGTTTTTATCCTATATGTTATAGCTTGCTGAAGGCTTGGACCACTCTACAGAAGACCAGTCGTCCTGTGGTTGCAAACTCTTTGTGGCCCCACGTACCGCCGCTGTGATTATAGAAGTGCCTCCTCTCCCTTGTTAAAAAGCTCTAATCTAGCCTCTGTGTTGCTCCTAAAGCAGGCGCACCACGCCGAGTGTGTGCGCGCGTGCACGCGCAGGAGAGAGAGGGGGTTGAAAGAAAAAGGGAAAGGACAGAGTGAGGGAGAAGGAGGGGGCAACGGAGTGGCCCTCTCCTTCTTTTGAGTGACACGACCTCTCTCTTCTCTTCAAAGGCCATGCAGAAATAAACGCATCTCATTTGAATGGCGATTTTATTCTTTCAGTGGTATTTCGCAGCCAACATTTTTGGAATAGGAATGTGTGCTTTTTGCAGTCCTAAAATCAAGACATGGTTCTGGTGGCGGGCTATTCACTCTTCCAATCTCGTTGTATTCGTCAGAGTCACAGAGAGCTGTTTTGTTCATGCACTAAACTAGAACCTACCCCCTTCTCCAAAGCAGGCCAGATTCATTTGCATCTGTTGATGATATCAGTAAAGAATTGCTGGCACCGTATGAGGTATGGCGGGGGGCTTATTTGGATAAAACTGGACCGCAGAGTGGACTGGGCCCTAAAGGTCAGTCGCCCATTCTTGTTAAGGTGGCAGGGGGTGGTGGGGGGTGGGTCAGCGTGAGATTGCCAAAGAGGCTTATTTGAAAGCGGGCGTATATTTGAGGCAAGGGAATGAAAAGAAGTGGACCACAAAGCTTATCATACTTCAAATACGCCCTGTCACATCTTCACTTGGCCCATTCCATGCGTACGGTCATTTTGTGACGGGTGGGCTTTCTGCAGCCAACCGTGGAAGCACATGTAATAGAGTACAAAGCAATAACAAGGCAAACAATACGTAGTACAAAAGGAGAAGGTTTATAGGCCTGTAACTGAAAGACACCAATCAAATTGTTGACGTTCTCCTTTAGATATATATATTATTTTCATTATTATTATTTTTTGAGTTGTTTCTGGTTTAAATAAAATAATGACCCCACAATGCACATGCAAACAGAATTTAGACAAGCAAGTGCATTAAGTCAAGCAAACAGTCAAAAACAACTGCAATAATATGATTTTTTTAAACTATATATATAAACACACAAAAAATAAATTCCAAAAACAACATACATTTTAAATTGTAGAGTGAATAAGTAACGTCTCCTCTGCATAGCTCTGGTATAAGATCATTGGTAGATTGTATTATCTTGAATTTTGGTATCTGCATTTTACTGAAGAGTCAGTGGTAACGATAAATGCTGCAATTGCTGGTTGTCGCAGGAGGACTGACAAGTAAAATGAAGATGGGGAAAAGATTGCCCTCACTCACAGTTTGCAGAAGCCCCTGTTAATTCACACGTTGACTTTAGTCACACACATGCGCACACATGAGCCCTGACAGACAACATAGGCTCTACCTTTATCAGTAATTTTTTAAGTTAATCTAAATACTGTAATAATGCTGTAAATGCTTCAACAATAGAACACTGGTCAATGTGTTGGTGTCACAGCACAGCGCCATCGTTACTCATCATTATTTTGCATGTGTCATTGCTGCTACAGCATTAAAGAAGGAGAAATGTGTCTGCTTGATAGATTTCCATTATTTGTTACATTTTTCACTCCTGTTAATCCCATGACGTGATTTGGCACAGTGCATCATGTCAAATGAATTCACAACTTTATGTCTTTGGACTTGGACAGTGTTTGTTTGTGGTACACAAACACATATCGACCTGTTTTGCCAAGTAAGTACCGGTCTTCTTTAGCTCATCAAACTGGTCATTATCTTTTTGGAAGAACTGGGCTACGAGCCTTACATAAAACAATCCAAAATTGTTACAATCATTAAAGATTTTATGATCATTTATAGCAAAGTTTTGTCTTTCCCCAGAGCAGAGTCTTATCGGGCTTCCATGTGCGTGCTAAAGGAGCCTCTGAGTCAGTGCGCACCGAGCACTCACCCGACTGGGATTGTTTCTACCTTTGTTTGCTAGATGGCGCTCTGCCTTCTGGGACCCTTCGGCCCTCTCTCCTGCTCGGCTCCTCTCTCCTGCTCGGCTCCTCTCTCCTCTCTCCTGCTCGGCTCCTCTCTCCTGCTCGGCTCCTCTCTCCTCTCTCCTGCTCGGCTCCTCTCTCCTGCTCGGCTCCTCTCTCCTCTCTCCTGCTCGGCTCCTCTCTCCTCTCTCCTGCTCGGCTCCTCTCTCCTGCTCGGCTCCTCTCTCCTCTCTCCTGCTCGGCTCCTCTCTCCTGCTCGGCTCCTCTCTCCTCTCTCCTGCTCGGCTCCTCTCTCCTGCTCGGCTCCTCTCTCCTGCTCGGCTCCTCTCTCCTGCTCGGCTCCTCTCTCCTCTCTCCTGCTCGGCTCCTCTCTCCTGCTCGGCTCCTCTCTCCTCCCTCCTGCTCGGCTCCTCTCTCTGACACACTTTCGCCGTTTAACCAAGATTTACAGCTGCATTAAGTGAAACTATCTAGCCCTAACTTCACGGGGAAGTCAAGAAGTTTTACATCCTAAGAACTGCGCAAACAGACGCCATAAAACTGCACTAAAACATTTCCAGGTAAAACCGAACAAACGTGTCTAACAGTGAGAGTCTGAATCAGCATTAATACTGAATGAAGCTGTACATGCTATGAACCCGAAAGGCTATTGCAACTGGGAAGTATGTGGCGACTAAAGGACGTGATTTTGTTGTTGTCTAATTTAGAAAAAAAAAAAAAAAGATAACATATAACAACGGACAATCAGTAATAACCTTTTAATTGTCTCATTGTCTTATCATTAAAATCTTTGTAAAAGATGCCCTCAAAACGAAGTCGTAACACGTAATGTGCTTTAGATGGTTACTACCGAGGCAAATAAAAAAGCCTGTTTGTGGCATTGTTTGCGGAGTGGCCCACTCTGCTCTGAGATATACTGCTGCAGTTACACTTTCACTAAATTGCGACTTGTCGGCGTCTGACGTTGATGAATGTGTCGGAGACTTGCAGAGCCTTTTACAGCTGTCTTTAAAAACTGTGGCCCCAGAAGCTTTACACGCACACACACACACGCACACACACACACACACACACACACACACACACACACACACACACACACACACACGCACACACACACACACACACGCACACACACACACACACACACGCACACACACACACACACACACACACACGCACACGCACACACACACACGCACACACACACACACACACACACACACACACACACACGCACACACACACACACACACACACACAGAAGAAACTATTAAAACATTTTAAATATTTGTTGTATGTATTACTGACACAAATCTCCAGTCAGTGTATGCTGGATATTTAAAAAGACAAACTGATGCTGTGATGTAAAAAAACAGAAAGTTCTGTTGATTTTAAAATAGCCAACAGACAAAACATTAAGCTACAAATTTGTATTTATATCTTTGTCCCTCTTTTTTTTTACACTGATACAGAGAAAATATAGTATATAATAAATAAACCTACCTTTCACATTTTGAGAAGTCTCATTTAACTTCAGACCATAGCATTTATTTATTAATTTATTTAGGCCTTTTTATTTATTTTGCAGCCTAAATGTTGATTGTCAAACGTATGCACAGCCCTCTAGACGTACTGCTACATTGCAACTTGTAATGACTGATGGCAAAAGACCCAAGATGAATTACACCATTTGAAACATAAAGTATAAGTGAGAACACGCGCGCACGTGAGCTCGGGCTGAGACACTGTCCACCTGCGCTCGCCCCACAGTCCTCCCTCCAGTCCCCCAGACCTGCGCTCGCCCCACAGTCCTCCCTCCAGTCCCCCAGACCTGCGCTCGCCCCACAGTCCTCCCTCCAGTCCCCCAGACCTGCGCTCGCCCCACAGTCCTCCCTCCAGTCCCCCAGACCTGCGCTCGCCCCACAGTCCTCCCTCCATCCACCCAGGCCTGCGCTCGCCTCACATCACGTCCTGAGCTGGGTCTCACTGATGCTGGCACACACAGTCGCCACGAGCCCGTCACACAATCTGAATGTTTGTCCAAGGCTCTGGCGGTATTTGTTTTCCCGCGCCGTAACAAGCCATCATATCACATCATGCGCGCAGAGCTGGAGGCGCGCGCACAGGTTTTCCACTGGCGAGAGGGTTATGGGTTCAATTAAGGTGGAATAATGCAGTGGAACAAAGCGCACGGTGACCTGCAATGGATGAGCAAACGCAGAGGGAGAGATGGGAGAAAATGCACCGCGCCCGAGCGTCTTTGTTTTGACACTGTGTTGGATCTTTCAATTCGGAGGCGATGAAGAGTCTACGTATACTGTATAAACCTATTAGAAATCTAATAAGACCTTACAAATGTCTAGACTAATTCGCTCATTTTGACATCCTTTCTATCCTATTTAACTTAATCAAATTTGCCACGTTTAAGCTCCTGTAAGGATTCTGAGCCCTAAGCCTGCCATTTGGGTTATATCCCGCAAGGAATGACAGAAAATAGTGAGGTTTGTCATCATTTCTTTAATAAAAAAAACAAGATATTCCAGTGCCACAGTGGGGATTTTAACGAATTAAAATATCTTACTGCTTGCCTGTGATAAAAGAGACGGAGAAAGGTATGAGATTGAGGCGCTTGCTTGTTAAGTAACTTGCTGTCAGTATAGTTAGCAGTGTTCTGATATGGACGGTGGCTGCAGAGTCTCATCTCTTGGGGTTTTAATTAACAAGCTGTCTCAAAGCCGTAGAGCTCCATCAAACAGCCTCTCTTCCCCTTTCTCTTGGTCTCGGAGCGTGTCTCCATGTAAATCCACCTCCCTTCAGCGCCTTGGGCCCTCTTTCTCTAACTTTAGAGGATGCTTTTCCACAATCCACTTGTTACCACAGCACGTGCTGCTCTTCACGAGGAACAACTTTTATGTTTTTTATTACAGTGCTATTTTTTCAACCTTTTCAATGCATTTAGAATACATTCAAGTTGTTCCATTGTTAAAATAGTTTTTATTTTCACCTTTATTATGAATACAGTCTTTATCTTGTGGTACATATTCAAGAAGAAGCTTGATTTTCATGATTTGGTTCAGTGAAAGATAAAATAAGTTAATAAACAATAATTAAAAATATAGTTATAGAATATAGACTGTTGGTAATGTATGTTATCATCAATGCTATCATTAATGTTTTTATAAGAGTTCTTCTATTAAGAGTGTTTTTAAACTTCCTATAAGTTATCTGTCCTTTTCCTCTGTATCTACCTGCGTTGCAACAATGAAATTTCCCCATGTGTGGACAATAAAGGAATATCTTATCTTATTAAGACAAAAGGTCCCAAAAAGTAATCTGATTGATCAAATCGTTAGAGAACACTTTGATCAGGAATTTCCCGTTGATTACGTCTTTTTTTTTTTTTTTTTTAGCAAGGTCCCTTATAGACAAAATGTTATATTAAAGGGTTTCTCCTAAAACAGCGTCAGTGGGCAGTGCTTTGGGGGAAATTTCTCACATCTCTCAATCTCTCAATCTCTCCATCTCTGCGTGAGAGCAAGAGTAAAGTTGGTGGCCCACGCGGGGGTAATTTGATAGCAGGGTAAGGTCAAGACAGTGCGCTGTCCATGGTGCTGCGTACTGCAGCCTGGATGTTATCATCAAATTAGACAAGACAAGTTTCAAATCGATGCCACCCCCGGATGTCAGGAGAGCATATAAGCAGTAAGAGTTAAAGTCCTAACAAGTCACCCCTGACAGGTCAACATCCGACACAAACACAGCTCACACACACAGCTCACACACACACACACACACACACACACACAGCTCACATACACAGCTCACACACACACACACACACACACACACAGCTCACATACACAGCTCACACACACACACACACACACAGCTCACACACACAGCTCACACACACACACACAGCTCACATACACAGCTCACACACACACACACACACACAGCACACACACACACACACACAGCTCTCACACACACACACAGCTCACACACACAGCTCACACACACACACACACACAGCTCACACACACAGCTCACACACACACACACAGCTCACACACACACACAGCTCACACACACAGCTCACACACACACACAGCTCACACTCACAGCTCACACACACAGCTCACACACACAGCTCACACACACACAGCTCACACACACAGCTCACACACACAGCTCACACACACAGCTCACACACACACAGCTCACACACACACAGCTCACACACACAGCTCACACACACAGCTCACACACACAGCTCACATACACACACACAGCTCACACACACACAGCTCACATACACACACACACACACACACACACACACACAGCTCACACACACACAGCTCACACAGCTCACACACACACACACACACACACAGCTCACACACACACAGCTCACACAGCTCACACACACACACACACACACACACACACACACACACAGCTCACACACACACACACACACACACACAGCTCACACAGCTCACACAGCTCACACACACAGCTCACATACACACACACAGCTCACACACACAGCTCACACACACAGCTCACACACACAGCTCACATACACACACACAGCTCACACACACACAGCTCACACACACAGCTCTCACACACACACACACACACACACACAGCTCACACACACACACACACACACACAGCTCACACACACACACACACACACACACACACAGCTCACACACACACACAGCTCACACACACACACACACACACACAGCTCACACACACACACACACACACACACACAGCTCACACACACACACAGCTCACACACACACACACACACACACACACACAGCTCACACACACACACACACACACACACAGCTCACACACACACACAGCTCACACACACACACACAGCTCAGACGCGGTGGCTCGAGCCCCTGCACAGGTCAATGACACGACGCCGCGCGCAGAGAAGCGTCAGTGCAGTGACGTTGTAGAGCGTTATAACCCGCTCTTAAATTGGATTTGTTTTCTTAAGCAGAATATATTAATAGCATCAGAACTTCCAAAGTAATACAGGGACATTTTTGTTTGTTTGCAGAATTTATTTGCAGGTTGTTAAATAGACTAAATATCACAATTTAAGTTCTGACTGCCAATAAGAAATTCTTGGTAATATAATTATCAAACAATGAACCATAATATAATATTTTGAAGCCATAGTTTTGCAAGACAACACTTGAATAAGAGTCAGCCATAAAAGTTGGTTTGGTTTGTATTTAATAGAAGCAAAGGGAAACTCTCCCATTGCACTGGAAACAGATCCACAATGATTGACTGGGAGTGAGGAAGAAGAGAGGGAGATGAAGAAGGCACTGATTAGAGGTGCTGCCAGTCTGTCAGCGGCTGACAGCTTCTGCTGCAGGGATAAACAGCAATAAAGTAGAGCGTTAACTTTACACACAAACACACTCACACACACACACATGCACGCACGCACACGCACACACACACACACACACATTACACACACACACACACATTACACACACACACACATTACACACACACACACATGCACGCACGCACACGCACACACGCAAACTGTCACGCACATGCACAGTCCACAAGCAGAAGCAGGTAGACCACTCTCTCCTCACTCCTCTCACAGTGTGAACGATCTTCTTTTCATCTTCTCTGCTGACTCAGGTAGTGGACACAATGAGGAGAAAAGGGGCTTTTCAGAGGGAAATGATAATAAAAAATGAATATTTGAAAGTGTCATAATTTGTTCTCTACAAAATACATAAAAAAGCTGCAGGTTATTAAATGATGCAGGGGCATTATTAACTTATTAAACTCGGTAGATTTCCTGAATGAACTTTACTTTAGGGCCTTGACAAACCATGAAATGCACATCACAACGCATCTGCCAATCTTCCCCACCTTTATGTATCTTTCCATCTGCGGATCGCCTCTAACCCCTCTAAGCCGAGCTGTCTGTCACGCTGTGGCCTGGCTAATTTGAGTTCATTGGATGGCAATAACTTCATTTAGAGCTTCATCTCTTTTTTGGAGGCTGTGCGTAATGAAAACGCAGGGTGCAGCCTCTAAAAGGCCTCTCATCTCAGCAGTAATAACCTGGCTGTTGGATATTCTTACCCTGGCGCACCAGGCAGCGTGTTTATCCTCCGAGGGCTGCGTGCACATGATGAAACTCATCTATAATGTGTGCTTTAATATATCTTCCACCACAGACGAACATTTCTAGAGCTCCACCAACAATAAATTAATAAAGAATAAGAAAGAATGAATGAAAAAGAGTGTCTTTTGGAAAACTTTACTTTATCTCGTTTGTGTGGCCTTATTGTCTATGCAATTGTATTTGGAGTATAATAGATTTTTATTTAATTATGTGTCAAATTATAACCAAAAATATATATTAAAAAAACATGCCTGTTTATTTGTTATTAGGATATAAGCCTTGAAAGGGGCTTTTTTTGTGACTCACAGTTTAATGGAGAACTCAGGATTTCATTATAATTATTACTTTGATTAATTGGGCAATATTATCAAGCACAACATTAAAATTCAGTTTTTAGATTAATTTGTATTGTTTATTGATTCAAATTAAAGGTAATTTTTAATCAAACTATTAACAATTTTGACAATGATAATAATATAAATAATAATAATAGTAATAGTAATAATAATAATAATAGTAATATGGCATTGTTTTATTTTATGTTTGATATAAACACTCACCGGGGCCTACATAAATGATTTTATCAATTAACATTTAAGGAAAAAATTTAAAAGTAATTACATACATTGAAGCTTTTAACAAAATATTAATTTTAAGTTCCCTAATACATTCAGATATTGCTTCAAGATCGTAATAAAGGCGTAAAAGACCAAGGTTTGAAAAAGCGAGAAAACAAATAAAACCTAAAATAATAATAATAATAAGTATTATAATAATAATGATGATAATAATAATAATAATAATAATAATAATAATAATGATAACGTCCCCAAAGCCTATTTAGCCTAACTGAATAATTTGGCAACAAGCAGAAAAGCTAGCATATGATATAGGCTTTGCAAACAGGTTTGAAAATAAGACTCGGCTCAGTAAATATGAGTTTTAGTCGAAGAGGCCTGACATAAGAGGCCTCAGCCCAATCCAGCAGAGTTTAAAAACATTTGAGCCACTTTAGCATTTCGTTTTCTGCCCTTGCCTTCTTCACTTCCCCGAATCATCAGAGAGCGCAGCCTCGGAATCTCCAAAGTCAGAGTCCATTCTTCAAATGTATTGCGTTTCAGAGGCTGTGTTTTACTGCGGAGGGAGTCTTGGGCCAGCGCAGTATCAGAGGAGGTGTAATTGAGGGGGCGGTGAGGGGAGAGAGGAGCGCTCCGCCTGAAAGCTGCTATTAAAGCCAAATGGACTGAACACCGTAAAACGGCTCTGCCAACAGCTGTCCCACAATCTAACTCTTCTAGATGCCACCAAGAACACGGACACAAACATATTAGGGCCAAATCGCTGATATAGTGGCAACTTAAAAGTATTAGACAGCAAAGGGAAACTCAAAGCGTGTTCTGGTAATGGTCGTGTTATGGCATATTCCTATAGGGACTTGAGGTTTTTGCGGTCTCCAAAGGCATTTTTCACTCCTCCACAAGCTCTTCTCTTTTTATTAGAACCTGGGGAGTTATTTTTTGCTGGCGTTTCATCTGCATACTGCTTCATGGCCATATATATTTTTCTACGGGACACAGGTGGTGGGTCATGGACTCTATTGGACTAGAAAAACTTTCATTTATCACTGCGCTCTTTCTTTTGTTTGAACATCTACCTTATGGCCAGTGAAGGGTTACATTTAAGAACATACAGCCATTCTTTATCAGCTCGTGGCCCACTCCACCTGAGACCCCGTGCATCTGTGCACCGACATGCAAAACTACTTTCCAAATGTGCTGTTCTGGACACAAAGTGTTTGTGGATCCTTATTAGGAAAAAGGAGATTGAAGAGTTGTTGCCATTGGAATAAATGGCTTTCTCTGCAAGTCAATGAATATGTAATGATGTCTAACCAGCGAGTTATATGTGGTATATAAGGGCCTCTCTCATATTAAAGACTTGGAGCCCAGAGAAGCCGAGGCAGAGCGAAAAGGAGGCGCAAATAAAGAAGGGGATACAATGTTGAATACACCATGAGCTTAAAGCGCATTCTGCCTCACTCAATGGAGCCTGATGAAAAGTATTTGCTCAAAGAAAAAGAAAAGGGAACGAGTTTTAGAGGGGGTAGGGTGCTAATATTTTTTTTTCTAACTTTGAGAATATATAGTTTTAAGCAGTCACGCCAATAATGAACTCATGGAACAAGAGAGTTCCCGGCATCATTTCTTCTCTCTAAGTTTCTTAGTTACACCCGTTAAAACATTGATTGTTGCAGTTAACTGACCCGTAAAATTTGGGGGTGAGTTTTCTCTTCTTAGCTGAGCATATAATTATGCAAATAGAGATCTGACAGTGATCCTCTGGAGTAGTGTGCGTGCGCGTGAAGGGGCTGTCAGAAGGGTGGCATTCCAACTTTGCTTAGTGCCTGTTTCTTTTGGGGAGAGTTCATCTTCTGGTGCGTATCAGAGGCGCCGGCGCGAGCGAGCGTGACCACGATCCTCTTTAACAAAACATTCAGATATCACTGGGTTCCTCCAACTTACTTCAAACATGTCAAACACATGATTGTATCCTCTCTGCTCAGAATAAACCATTTCATATTAGCGCTGCGACCCCGCCCACCCCCCGCGTGCCAGGCTGAGCCAAACGCTCCACCTGCGAAGACGCGTGAGATTTGAGTCGAAACGCGCAACTGCGTCAATAATATTATTTTAAAATGAGTCGCGTGTCTGAAATCAATCAATCATCCAATCAAAGAACGCGTTGAGATCCTTCTTATGCTCGTTACTTAAATCAGAAAACACAAATCATTGATAAAGTGAATGTCCGCTGTTTAAATTGAGTCAAAAATACAGTTTAAAACTCCAAAAGGCGTAAGAGCTTTGGCCGGACTCTGAGTTCAGCTGGAGAGCTTTCTGGGCCCGGAGTGGATTTTGGGGACTTGCTGTGCGCCTGTTCACGTGAATAGCTCCTTTAATCAGGCTGACACAGAGCAAGGAGGACGCGGATGGTTGCACTTGTTTAGAAGTTGCTGGTGAAGATTTCTAAAGATTTATTGAGGGGGCGTTTAATGATCATTTTAAGGACGTGAATACAAATTATGCAGTAAAATCTGTGCGTAATGGATGGACGCGCTCTCTCTTTAAATGACCAAAACAGAGGTTTCACTTTTGCACGTTTCTTACGCTGTGCCTGAACAAAAGCCTGTTCTGGCAGAATGAACAGTTTGTCCATAGTTTCATATTATTGATTTAGTGTAGCCTGCTCAACTTTCAGCTGCAGGCTTTTTCATATTTCATAACACATACGAATTACTTGTCTTCAAAAAACAAATAATGTAATTAAATATGTTGTTTAAATCTATTTAATAATTACATAGATTAGTCTGGCTCAACACAAGGCAACACGTCATTTCATTTTCTCAAGTTCTTTAATAGTTTGAACAAACCAAAAGAGAGCATCAGAAGAATTTAAAACAGACATTTCAGTAAAAATAAGACAAACCAATGGAACATTTGTGCATTGTAAATTCTGCTTTTTGCAATGTACAAATGTTTTTTCCCCCACAAATGCCTTTTTCTTAGTTCATATTAAGCATCTACCAATGAAACTTGTTACATTGTTTCAGATTTGGTTGCTCTTACTTCTTTAATTCCATTCACATATGGCTTGCTGGTTATTATTAAAAACACTGAGAAGTATGTTGTTTATTCCTAAGGCAACAATATACAAATTACAGCAGGAAAAAAGAACCGATCGAGGTTCGTAGCTAAAAAGATGAAAGATGAGCAATGGTATCTACAAACAAAACTCATCAAATCAAATAATAAGCCAATGTCTTTGCTCAAACCTGGAGAGATCCGAATCAAATTAAAAGGAAATTAGGCCTGCAACCATCCGCCACAGTTGTCTCATTACAGCGGAAAGATAATCCACAAAAGCCTTAAACCATACACACAGTGGGCAGGAGAGGCACAAGCGCACAGCGGAAAAAGTTAAACAAGGAACTATTTGAAGTACAAAATACATATTTGAGAATGTGTCTTAGGTATCACAAGATTTACTATTCAGTTGGAGATTTACACATGTCGTGAAATATAGTCCATTTAACCTTGAGTGTTTCATAAACCTGCCTTATGGAAAAAGTGTTTGTCACAAAGTCCGATTATGAGCAGAGTTTTGCATTGCCAGGTCTAAATGAACGAAAAATAAGGGGTAGAATAGATCGTTTATACTTATACAGCATCTAAGGAAATATCACTCAGGCTTAGAATAATATTAAGATCTTGGATTTCCTGACATGTGTAAGGCGATATAGTGGATATAGTGGGGATTTATGAGGGCTGCGAGCTGACTTCTGGCTCCTGTAAAAATGAGATATCTCTCAGAGCTATTTTGATGCTTGACTTTAAGTGATTTTAAATATGCTTCATGCTTGTGATGTTTTCATATGCAGCAAAGGATGGGCTTGTTTTATTTGTTTCATCACATTCAATAAGCTCCACACATCAATAACGCAGAGAGCAAATTGAAGAAATATATATATTATTAATCCAAGAGAGATGGACTTTCACATTCTATACTTAGGACAGTGAAATAAATCAGATCGTATGGGCTTACCTTACCAACGATTAGAGAACTGCATCTGAAGTTTGCATATGTGAATAAAAAACTCTTTAAATCATACTTTTAATTACAGGAAAGTTATAAAATTACAAAATTTGGAGATTAATTAAAAAGTATAAATAGTGGTGTGGTAAAACTTTACGTAATGAAAACAAATATATATATTTTGTAATTGTAGTGAACAGAGAACCCTGACAAAGCAGTAACCTTTTTGTGAATACTGGGACTGAGAATAATTATAAAATACAGACGATGTAATGATATCAATACAAAAATTAAATAATGTAGAAAAAAAGGCTGATGTTTGCCTTTTACAAAATGTCAGGTTTTAAAATCTATGATTACTAAAAATGTGAAACATTTAATAAATTAAAAATGTATTTTTTTGCAGACAAATTAAATTGTTTGGGATAAGACATTTCATAATGGGGTATTTGAGTACCAGAAACTAAAGTTGCATTGATATTGGTGGAACAGAGCGCAGCAGTGGACCTCCAGTGAAGAGCAGGCGTTAGGACCAGGAGGATGGTGAGAGTATTTCAGACGGAGGGCACGAAGGCCATTAGCTCAGTTCAGTGTGATGTCAGGACAATTAGAGGTGCACACCGGCGCACAGTGCATAGTGGCTGTCAGCCTTAATCTCTACTGCTCCGGTCCGCGGACGCAGCTAGGCCACAGCCCACGGGAAGCACTAACACTTCAGGTTCATATTGCTTTGACAGTCGCACTCAACTAGAGGTAATGCAAAACGTTATTGTGATTTATACATGATATACTCTTTGCTCTCACATCAGCAAGATGAGCTTGGAGCCAGGGCGACATTCAAGGAAAATATAGAGGTCATGGGAAAGAATAGAAATGTAAGGTGTATTTCTTTGTTCAATCTTAATCCGAAACCCAGCCCTCCCAGTCCATTGTTGTTGATCTTCTACAAATCCTGGTGTTTGCTTTTGTGAGCTCCGCTGCGTGTGGTAACAATGTTGGAGGTCTCTTGTGACTCTTCGTACTCCAGCGCCTCTACGACCTCATTGAAGAAGCGAAAGATGGAGTCAAAACTCATCCAAGAAGTCAGCTCATGCTTCTCTGTGCCTGTGTACACACAACCACAAAGACAATATTAGAATGACAAATGGGAGAGAATTTATAGAAAAATATTTGGGTTGCATCCACCAATTGTATATTAATAGTATCCAACACAACACATGGTATATATAAATATAAACATATAAATATATAAATATAGATACATATATAAACAAATAAATATATACCCAGAGGAATCGAATATATATATATATATATATATATAAGGGTAATATAGGGTAATATATATAGATATCATCTCTTGACCATGCAATCCAGAGGAATCATGAGAGCCATCAGGGCCTCTGACCCATCAGCCCAATGGGAAGGATTTAATATGTTATCCAAGCGGATACCTGAAAATCAACACCGACGCATGCCCGTCTTTCCATTTCAGAGGTTCGAACAAAACCAGAGTTATGCACAATAGGCTCCCTAAGCAAAACCAGTGGAGCGGTAGTCATTCATTCTAAAGGGCTGATTGAGGAAAGTGAAGACAGAGCTGGAGAGAGGCTGCAGCGGGCGGCCGTATCAGGTGGTCCGACAGTGGTACACAGGACGCAGGAGTGCTGGGTTTCCCTGTGACCTCCTCTGGGTTAGCTTGTTCCCAAGTTGGGGTCACACTGGAGCTTGAAATCTGGTACATTCGCCTCAGGTTCCTGTCTGCATCAGGGGTTACCGTATCACTGGGCAGCCCTTTGGTTGGATAGGTTGCACACTCAAAGGCCGTTTTTATGTTCACCCAGTGTGCCAGCTAAACCAATGTGCCATTGAACACCTCGCCTGTCATTGGACAGTTTTTTTATAAGAATGCTTGGGGCTAAAGCTTGTCCATGTACCATAACCAGCAATTTATAATCTGCAAAATGCTAACAGATAACGTCTTAGCTTTGGCTATCATTTCAGACACTTGGCAAGACCAGTAAAAAGCAGCCAAACCAAGAAACCTTCATGCTTCCTAAAAGTGGTGTAGGGTTGATACAAGATGGAAGATAAGTAAACCATACACCAGATAAAATCCTCTGAACATTTTGTTACAGCTTGTGGTTCGGACAGCATTTATAGTAGAGATAATGTTATTCATCTGTCCTTTTGTGCATTTACTAGAAAGATTAGAAAGAAATATTCCTACCATATATATGTATATGTATCTATATATATATATCTATATCTATATCTATATCTATATCTATATATATATATATAAAATCTAGAATACTATGGAATGGAATATATATTGAAACATTTTTAAAGTTGCTTTATAGTAATACAATAACACATTTAGGATAGCCAGTAGGTTTTGATAGACACTGCTAGCAAATAAAATGTGACCTTTACCAAAAGGCCTTTTAGAACTTGCCCAGACTTTTATTCACTGGATTTTCCTTCCTTCCTCCCTTTCTCTCTCTGCTCAGCATATGTGGTGCAGGCTATAAAAAGATAGACTAGAAGGCCGCAGGGATACAATTAGGAAGCACCTTAGAGGGTCTGCTGCCATAGTCGGGCCTCGGCTGACCAGCGCACTGACCTATGTTTATTAGATTGACCCCTGCCTGAGCGCATTAATGGAGATAGTGTGTTTCCGTGGAGGGTTGTGGCTAATGTTGCTTTTTAGTCGATGCGGGTCCAATCGTGGTTTTCTGTATTTGTGTGTGTGTCATTTGTGTGTCCAAGTATGTAAGGAGGGATTTCGATCATGGAGAGATAAGGGACTTTTTCTCAAAGCTATAAAGCCAATGGACTTCTGTTATGCGCCTTGGGTCAAATTTACTGGCCTGGCAATCACAAGAGTCAATAACCTCGCACTCCTGGTAACGGCGCTACCTGTGTCAAGCTCAACATAACACCCATTCCAGGGAAACAAAGACACCGCCCTCTCAGACCTCTAATCTATCATTTATATCCAATTTGAGGCGGGTCTGATCCTTTTTCCATCACCTCCTCCTGCTTCATACACTCTCCCTTGCCTTTTGCCTCATCAGTCTCTCACTTTTTTACTTGTATTTTCTTGTCTTGTTTTCCTCTCTGTTGCAGAAAGCGATCAATGCCGCAGTGCTCTGCCGTTCACCCTGAACTGGCGGTGAACTTCTTCGGAGCGCCGCCAGCCTCGCTGTGCTCTCTCCACCCGGCATATCCCATCTCCCATCGCGGTTCGGGGTCACCAGGGGGGCGTCTCTGTGCCAATATGCAGATGAGTCCGTGGCCCTGCAATGACTCGGGACGTGAAGCTCCGCCCACCTCTGTACCGCGGATGGTTTTGGGGGGAAAAGTAAAAGGCGTTTATTCCCCCCAACGTACATTCCCACACATCCACTGCTTGCACTCTCAGACTCTAAATAGACCCTTAGCAGCCATACGTCCTCCCCAACCGTTAATAGCCAAAGTGTGCTGAACCTAATGGAGGTTGTCAAAGCTAAGAGCGCTGATTTAGAGGGAGAAGATCCAATGACCAGGTTTCACTAGGCACTAAAGGCGAAAAGAGAAAGGGCGAGAGAGCATTACCTCAGCTGTGCCACAAATCAAAGTAATATCTTTAAAAGATGCCACGATCGATGGGGTGACTTCTGGCTCCATCTTGCGTGTAAAGTGAAACCATTAACAGACCATGAGCAGTACTTTATCCACAGCTAAATGGAATAAAACAAACTTTGATGTTGTTTTTAGGTTTAGACCATTAAGTGCTGTTACTGTTTTTAGTACTTTTTATTTAGTTGATTATTTCTATAGCACATTTACAACACAAGCTGTCTAAAGACACGTGCATAAAATAGAAAACATATAAAACAGTACACATAATAATACAAAAATAATACAAAAAATTAAAAATAAAGGTACAGGTGCGAAATATAGACATTTAGATTCTCTTGTGAATGTTGTTTTGGAGATCCAGAACAGTTTCTGGTAAAAAAAAATATATATATTTCAAAAAGCGCTAATTAAAAAGAAAAAGTTATATTGTAAACTTTCAAATAAGGGTAAAAGGTGATAATTATGTACTTCCATGATTCATTTTTACAGATTTTTAACATTTGTTTGATAATTAAACCTCAAGTAATATGTTTAAAGACTTGTTTTAACACATTTTTGTTTGACATTATATATAAAAAAATATGGAGATGTTAATTTGTGTCAATATTAGACGCTGTGTGCTTCTATATCTCCACTACTGCTAAAACTACATTTGTTTTTAACTTCAACTGTACTTCCACAACTTTGGCTGTTTGTTTCCATCTCTCCTCTTTGCCACCAAGGTCAACAACAATAGTTTTTGTTCAGCGCATTCAGAGCAAATGAAGCTCAATACATTTTTTACAGTGCACTTTTAGTAATTGTGATCCATTAGACTTTTAAATAAAGCGAGCACTCAAGGCCTATTGTGTGTGCGTGTGTTTTCTTGTAAATTATCCTGAGCTAATTTTAATGCAATCACGGTAATTTCATTAATGCAATCAACTATAAACAGAATTATGTTCCGCGTTCATTGCAATAATATATTATTGTAAGCTCCATAACGCTGAATATTGTCATGGGAAATAATAAATATTTAAAAAAAAATCATGCTAACAGTGTGGTTAACGGTGAACAATTAGAGCAAAGGGGCCCATAATGGCTGGCACACGCGCACATGTCGATAGTAATATATCAATGGAAAGTAGCAGGGCAGGGTGAGTAGTGAAAGCTCCCCTTGTGTGGCTGTCCTGCCCCTCACCTCTGGCCTGTGCTTGACCACTGTGTGTAGTCTGTCTGCCCAGCGCCTCATCATGTGACAGAGACCATTTGATCCGGCACATTCAGCCTCTCTCTCAGCCACTTTCAAGGTAATGCGACAGTTTGATATTGTGCACGTTTCAATGGTTTCTATATGCTCATGAAAAAGGTACCAAAAAGAAGTATGTGAGTTCTACTTATGTACTGAATATTTGCCACAACATAATACATCAGGAGGCAAAACATGTACAAAGCTTTTTATTCATGTTTACACTGCTTCTAAGGTTATAAACTGCAGCTATTGACATAAGAAAAACTCACAATGCGGAGGAAAAAAAAGGTAAAATTGAGTGAAGTAGGTTTCTTTTCACACCTTTAAAATGCACTAACATTTTAAAACTACAACTAAATTTTAAGGCTGCAACAAATACTAGTACAAGTACTTGAATAGTCTAGCAAGTATTTTACTTTTGCTTAATCGATTAGTTGTTTAGACTGAGACAAGCCAGTGAAGATGAGATTTTTACTACATTTTCCCCAGATAAAGTTGAACTTAATCCATTTGAGGACGTCCTGGGGGAGAATAGTTTCAGACAAAAGGGTGTTTTTCATTTTAAACTCAGATTTCCCCTCTGTCTGAGTAATAAAACCTCTTCTCTGAGCCCATGGCATGTTTTGGAGTCCGTGTATAGACCAGATAACGATTATTCGATTACTTCATTAGTTGACAGCTATTTCTATAATCGATTATTTGCTATTAACCAATTAACTTGTTGCAGCCCTAAAACATATATTATTATCTTATCTTATTAAGGAAAAAGAGACTATTTATTTGTGAATTGGTTCAACTTGAAAACCTAATTCAACACATGAAAACTAAAATGTGTATCCACCCTAAAATATTCTTTTCCTACCATGAGATACATGAGTAAAAGTATCAAGTTACTTTCCACCGGAGCAGGAAACAAAATGTATGCAAAAAGAAAACTCAAAACGTCCCCCAGCTCCACCACTGTAGTTGTTTTATCAAAGGAACAGTGGAGTTTGAATACAAAGGGAACATGGAAAACCCTCCATAGCTATGGGCCATGCTTTCTTCCTGGTGCACCAAACACGACATGGTGTTACAAATAGTAATCACCTCTGATTGTCACAAATTTCCAAACAAACGATAGGTGACTGTACCGCCAAAGTGATGCCTCGAGTGATACTCCCACAGAAAGCTTAAATCAAAGCATGCTGTCTATAATTAGCTTCCATCTGGGCTACATTATTTAAAGCCTCACCAGTTAATTGCTTGTGTACAAATGGCCTATTTTACTTGAATCAAACTCTTCTTTTGCGTTTTCATAATTATGCTGATGTGAGAGGGGCATATTTCTTCACTTCATTTATAACACAAATACATGTTCAATTTTTTAAGAGAACTCCCAGGCAAGAAAGTGTACAATTATCATGTGCAAATAGAATTTCTCGAAACAATGATGCGAGTGCTTAATCAAATATAGTGACTTTTGGGTTAAACATTTAATGAGCTTCAATTAAAAAAAAAAGGCGATATCATCAGAATGTGATCAGTGCAAAAACAGACTCCACCTCAGAGTTAATACGCATGCTATTATTGCTTGTGGATGTAAACATTTTCTAATTTCCTCTTGTCAAAGTTTTCATCAAAAATCTATCAGGCAGCATGTCTTCTTATCGATTTTGGAGGGACGGAAACCTAAGCTTTTGTTTTATCTTGATGTGGGGCAGTGCATTGTGGGCCCTGGCTGGTGTAACCTTAACTAGACTGCTGTTTTGTGGAAACTATCTCGTGCATGGATCTACGGCGGGGAATCGCTATCTGTATCCTGGTTGTCAGACGATCGGATTTCCGCCTGCCTCTCTCCGATATTAGATGATCCCTGTCGGTTTGTGTGTCCGTGTGCGCCGCCTGTAACACTTCTCATTGTGTTACCTATCCATATGGAAGCCAGTTATATGTGTGTTGTCATCTGCTTTGCACGGACATGCGAAAAGGTCAACAATGTCATTTTATCCCTGGTGGTTGACGGTTGGAGGAGGGCAGGACACGTTGCCACTGGAGACGGGGTCAGAGGGAGCCAATCAAGTGACGGGAGCTCAGCCAAACTGCCAACAGCAACTTTCACTGCAGCAACCAAATATGGAGATGTCAAAACATGAATTAAATTGAACTTCATGCACCTTGTCCACCGACGTCCCGAGCGCATTTTACCACAGGTGAGGTCAGCCGGGTGACAGTCAGCGTCAAGAAATATGAACGTACTCAAACAAGGTCTTATAGAAGTTATGCTACTGCAAAATACTGCCAGTACTGAGGGTTAAGCGCCTAGCAACTGTGAGCAACACAATAACATATTCTTGTCCCTTTTCCTTGCCTACTTTCTGAAAAGTAGACAAGGAAAGTTTCTTTAAGAAGCACAGTCTGAACTCAGTGATTTGACGTAACTGGCCTCATAATCTTAATGAATCCATAAAACAAACCTAACTATATGACATATAATGACATTTAAATATTTTACAAAGTATGGCACTCAATGTAAAACAATGCAGTGTTTGATGCTACAAATATAAATAGCATAGTTTTTTGGTTTTAATTAAATACGACTACCACAACTGCCCTTCCTTGATTACAAAATATTATGACAGGACGCGGCACCTTCCAACAGCTTTAATTATTTGACCAAATATCAAAGCTCAAAACTCATTACATATCCAAAGATGTGGGACTTGAATCAGTAGCTACAGGGGCAGCTTTTGGGATTATTTTGGGAACATTTAAATAAATGCAAATGCAACATCAAGATTTGTTTCCACTCAGAGTAGGTATTTGAAAGAGCGGTTCTAAATGAAATGTAATAAATCCAAGAGGGGAAAAACTTGTGAGTCCAAGTGCTCTATACAAAGCATGGCACTCTTGCCCCTTCATCTATCCTTCCCCATTTGCAGCCTCTCCACCTAGACACCGAGACTACCCTGAGTGCTTTTTATTTTAACGTGAATGAGTGGCCTTGGCTGTCATAAAGGACCCTCGCCTTTATAGACTTGGAGCGCAGTATTTACAAGATAACCCTGGTGCAAGGACAGCGCTGGCTATTTGATACCAGTGTCACACACCCCTCTGTTCATCAGAGAAAATTCAAAGCTCCAACATGATGCCCTTGTCTGCATCAGGACCTCTATGTGTCAGTTGTTTCACCATTTTCTACTAAAACCACAGAGACAGAAATGCCAGAGACACTGTGTAAACTGTATGAAAACACTAAATCTCAGCAATGTTACAATTAACTATGAAATAGGAACAGTATAAACAAAATTAATATTGGCGATGATATTGAAGGTAATCAGTACAATTTTAATAAATATAATGTATGACAGGGGGGCAACTGAAAGACAGATGGAGTGATCTCTCTCTCTGTGTGTGAGTGCGTGTGTGTGTGTGTGCGTGCGTGCGCGTGTGTGTGCACGTGCGTGCGTGCGCGTGTGGATGTGTGTGTGCGTGCGTGTGTGCGTGTGTGTGGATGTGTGCGTGTGTGTGTGTATGCGTGTGTGTGTGTGTGTATGCGTGCGTGTGGATGTGTGCGTGTGTGTATGCGTGTGTGTGGATGTGTGTGTGTGTGTGTGTATGCGTGTGTGTGCATGCGTGTGTGTGTGTGCGTGCGTGCGTGCGTGTGTGTGTGCGCGTGTGTGCATGCGTGTGTGTGCATGCGTGTGTGTGTGCATGCGTGTGTGTGTGTGTGTGTGCATGCGTGTGTGTGTGTGTGCATGCGTGTGTGTGTGCGTGTGTGTGTGTGTGTGCGTGCGTAGAGGGGCTCTGTTGCCACCCAGACATTAGCACTGTAAACAGTGCGGGCCTCCTTCAATGTCCAGGCCTTTTGTTGTTGCTGCATCACCATTGGTCAGAGCTTAAATGGCAAACACTTGGGGGCTGCTAGCTCGCCTGACACGGTTTTGTTTTTGCCCTATTGAGGGCCAATGGAGAGCTTCTGTTTCTATGCCCAGGCACAATGTGTCTCAAAAGCAGTGCGGATGAAAAGAGAGGCCCTCACAAAAACTGTCTATTACTGCATTGGAGGCACTGCATGCATGCATATATATGTATATGTGCCGACATAAGCACAAGCACATACACACTGACGCCTCGACGAGGAGCAGAGGCCAACAACCCAAAGACTCTGGTGGTGAAGGAGAACAGACACGCAATCATATGATCAATACAGTCTGTTCAACACAAGCGCACAAACATATGCAACACACACAACACACACTACTCCATTTATGTATCACATAAACATGCAACTCCTGTGCCCTATAGAAGACAACTCTGTAACCTCTTCAAAACAATGCAATACATGACTAGCATACACAAATGCAGAGGTCTGCTACATCACAATGTCTGAGAGAAGAGAAGCAGCTGAGGAAGAGGAGAATTTCCATCATAGACGGCCTTGAATCTCACCAGCAGTGTCATATTATGAAAAGCAGATGTGTGTATGTATGAAAACATATTATGCTGTAGTAGTTGTACAAATTACAATCGAAAAAAGCACTATTCCTCAGTAGTATGACAAAGGCCCACAGCACTGCAATCTCCAGACTAAGTAGTGGACTGAACATTCATTTTCAAAAGCTGTAGTAAATTTCACTTCTTTTATGAGCTACTTGTCACATGACCTTGTTATGGCATACATTGTGAGGCACTTTAAGTGTGTTGGGTAGAGGACAGTGGAGTAAAGGTCAGAGCCAGGCCAGAGGTGGTGATGGAAGAGTAGGTGCTGAGGCGGGCCAGGTCTGAAATAGATCACTTAAGGGAACAAAGTGTAATTAATGGGTCGCCACAGATAAGAGGGCTCTGCTCCTATCGGGGAATGTGCTAATGGAGTTGACACACACTCAACAAGATCAGTGGACAACATTTATATGTGAGACTGTATGTCAGTAAATGTGTCTATGTTGTTGTTTTTGTGAGCACAAAGTGAGTAATGAAGTCAAGTGGCAGATAAACATGTTTTCTCCAGTCTTCAGACAAACTCCGTCAACAAGAAAGAATCAACTACAAAATATGTGAGCCAGTCTAGGTAACTCCCATCAAACATGATAGATGTTATTACACTGTGAGCCTAGACACCTTCACAATGTGCTTGTTTACGGAGAGCAAGAGGAAATGGCCTGGTCAAGAGGGTGTCAGACCTGAGGTGTTCTAAGAGAAGCAAAGTGACACGAGCCTCTCCTTAAACTTCCTGTCTGCATGTGTCTCTGCGTCAGTGCAACCGGACTGGAGCCACCGAGCTGGAGACGCCTGTGCATGTGTGGCAGCAAACAGTTACACATTGGAGTCTGGCCTGAGGTCACTGTAAGTTTTGCCAAGCGCCCACGTGTGCCTGGACAGAAGAGATGGCCTGTGATGGACAGGCCAAGACAAAGAGGATTTCCCCTGTTTGTCTGAGAGAGCGGAACAGCCGCGTCAGAAGCACACGCAGGAGAAGGCTGTCTCCAGTACAGATTTCATGTGTGTGTTTGGGACAGAGGGAGGAGGTCAGCCGCTGGTGGGTTTGTGTATCCTGAGTGTGTGTCTGTTTCAGGGTCACAAACCCTGAGGCCATCTACTTCACTACTATGGTTTAGTCCAACAAGCCAAGGCCACATTAACACATTGCATGACTTAATAACAGAGACCTGTGGCTTGTTGAGAATACTGATTCACGTGAATAAAATAGACACATATTTCTGATGTTCATGGAAATAGCCCCCTAAAACAACGTGGCGGTCGCCTTGAGAAGTCAAAAATATATCAAATGTAGTACACGTAACAGTCCTTAAACACAGGGGCATGACCTCTGCACCAGCGAGCGGAGCCCAGCACCCAAAGAGAATCTTAAATCTTACTTTGTGTTTTTAACCCGGTCTGGGGTGAGCTAAATGTATTTGTATGAGTTTGTGTGTGTAAATGTGTCAGATGTAGCATCAGGAGATTAAATAGAAAGAAACGAGACTGCAATCTGTCAGGACAAGGGGAGAACATCTTCAAAGAGTCAACATCACAGTGGGGCGCACACACAAACACACTGCGGACCGTCCATTGCTCCCAGCATATCTACACTTTGTCCTTGGACTGTCTGAATACCACTGGAGGCAAGCATGATTTGAGAGAGCAAGTGGAAACGAGTGAGAGGTGAGAGATGCCGAGAAAGAACGAGCAGAATGAGAGAGGGAAGCCGAGGGAGAGAGCAGAGGCGCCCCTCAATGACATCTACACAGATAAGTCAATCTCCAGAGCTTCTTTTCTCTTGCTATCACTTTCCCAGGCACCACTGTTTCTACACGCACCAGAGTGTGTATTCACTTCAAGTATGTTTCAAGTGAGAGTGATGCCTGTTAAGACACGCATGGTGGAAGGCACAAAACAAGCATTTGGAAGATTAAGAATACTTAACCACCTGAATACTGATTAACCACACAAGAATATTTCCACTGGAAGAGGAAAAAATAAACAGGGAAAACTGAGTAAGATGTGACTTTTAGTTTATTGAAGAGATAAACCTTGATGGTGATTTAAGCAAGGTATAGTAGGATATGATAGCTGATGTCTTAAACCCTGACTGAAGGAGTTGGACAGGCTGGAAGAAAACAACAAAACAAAGCTTTGGGCCAGTGGCAGGTCAAAGTGTGAAGGGACTGTGGTTTGTGCCATCGCTGATCTAAAATGAGTGAATCCAAAGACAATGTTTAATATTTTCCTGGTTGTTTACTGCCCCGTGAGTTTAATACTTCTCTACTGCTCCAAGTACAATTGGAGTGCTCCAAATGTGTGAATGGGATCTAGATCCGTGTTTATTTGCATTTAGCCATCCTGTTCAAATCAAACTACCAGAGATTTGATTTTCCGAGATGCATGTAAACATAGTAGCTGTTATAAAGGCTCGTCCACACTTAACTGTGGTAAAGAGATAACCTTTTGATAAGCTCATTCCAGCCCAACTGTCTGCATTTGTTATCACAATATGCGAGTCAGAAAGAGAAGAATGATCTGTTCTGCGTGGTGGCGTCAGGTTGGAGAACCAAGTCTGGCCTTTTAACAGACTAAAGTAAAGAGATACCATGCTAATGAGAAAAAAGAGACAATATTTACAAGAATATTTACAAGAATAAAAGAAGAATGGACCGTAAAGCAGTACTAGAAAGCCCCCAAAATAGACATACTTCCACAACATCTTCCATCTTATTTTCTATGATTAAAATCTGACCAAGCAAGACTGGAATGTGGAAAAAATGCAACTTTGAGAAGGTGAAACAGTGTGTGAAGGAAGACAGCGGAGGAGATAAACTTGCTTGTGCCATAATTTAAACTGCAGAGGTCTTATAGTGCTCTGTTAACAATGTATAATTTATAACGCACAGTTCAAACGTGTCTTTATCTTCTCTCAGTGACTAAGTGATACGAGTTCTCTCTTTAGAGAAGCTCCCACATGCCCATCCTCTCCAGCCAGCTCTCACTTAAACAAACAAGTGGGATTTTGCACTGGTGTTCAACTACAGACTCCCCAGGGGCTGACGCAGAGCAGTAAACCTTTCCTAACCTCACTGTCATAACTGCCCAAGATACAAACTTAAAAGCATATAAACAACAATATACAGTATATATAGTTTAATTATTTCTTTAAAAATATTGGTCATGTTGTATTTTAATGCAGGATAAGGCTAAGGATAAGATTAATTGACTTAACTCGACTAAGAACAAACAATTTCTGATCGTCATCAATATATTTGGTTGATAGGGAAATCTACAACAGAAATAATAGTTTGACTAGTCATCTAATTGTAAAAAGAATCACTGACGAGTCGACAAGACACTTGGCTCTATAAAGGCCCACTGCTTAAGTTCAAAAGGGTGGTACACACATTTCAATATGTATAATGTAAATTTACAGCAATTAATAATCTGAATTTGTCTTTTCTCCACTATGTTTAAGATTGTATGTTTGACCAGACAGTTTTACATATTACCGTATTTTATAAAATTAGTTAAAATACATCTATTTTAGACACCAATTTCATGCTGCCCAGTCTTTCCATTTGTTCCTTTCATGATATTCCTTTTCTCTCCTTTGTCCGTCTACATAGTGTTTATGCTTGCAGAAAATTCCCTCTTAGTCTCTGGGGAAACAGTGTTTTTCTGTGCTCTGCGTGTCTCCTCTTCTTCCCTTGTATGTTCCCGGGCTGCAGAGTTTTCCTTCCCCGTGCAGCCTGCAGTGTGCTCTGTGTGCAGCTCTGTCCCATCAGGGAGCCCAGAGTGTGATGGTACAATATCCCCATCCAGAAGGAGTCTCCAGCCCTTCTCCCTGTGGATGCTCCTTTCTCTGCGCCGCCATGTCGGACTGCACCACACAATCCTCATCTACCGTCCCCTTTTATCTGTTGTTACTACCTCAATTACCCCCTCCTCGCACAACGTTTTATCCTTTCATATTTTATCTTCACATTTTAGCGCAGTGGCTGCAGTTGAGTAGTTGTAGTAGCATATCTATATTGTATTTAAGGTTTATAAAGAAAAGCATTTAATAAACTGAGAGGAACCTTGGACTAGTAGAAGCAGAGACAAGAAAGAATAAGGTGAGAACTGTTCCCTTGACCTGTCATTAATGGGCAAGGTCTCACGTTAATTAAGGCTCTTGTGCGTCCAGCAGTGGCTATTATGATTATGCTGCTCGTTGGAGATTAACATGGATGCTACAAAATCCATATAGAAATCCACTTTATTCAAGACCATTTCCTTTGTGTTGTCTAAAGGTTCATATCAGCATTAGGATACGTGAAGTATGAATCTATTCTTTGTGAGTGTTTTACCTGGTTTGAAGGAGATAATGAGGGAAAGAGGATGAGTTTTTGAGAGTATATTCTGATGTGAAAAGTGGTGATAAAGTACAAGGGTTAAGGCTAATTCACCTCACTCAGTAGTAATGCCCGTGGTTGAAGAGGGCACATTGTCCACTTGTTCTCCTGTGACCGCAGATGAGCAGGGACACATGATGTCAGAACCGGTGTGATGGAGAGTAATCACAAGGTGAAGAGGGATCTGACTGTCTGACAGCACAAAGCATACTCTGACAGTCTCGGTAACACAACTCTGGTGTAAATGATCAGAACGGGGAGCATAGAGGAAGAGCTGAGATTTCACATTTGGCCTCTCAGCACATACATGCGCACACACTCAGGCGCGCACACCCACACACCGACATGTCTAATAAGCGATTGATACAGCATGTTTGTTTGGGTGGAACTTGAACCTGTCTGTGCCCTGGGGTCTTGGCAGCAGGTGTTAGAGAGCAATCCCATGTACAGAGCAGAAACACCTGGGCTCTCGGCGCTGACACTCGCACGGTGCTGTCAGACAGTCCAGAGTGAAACTGACCCGGGAGCTGAGGGGGGCACACCTGTGTCTCTGACAGACCCTCCCATCACAACTTTGTCACACTGAATAATGTAAGGGTTGTTTTAACTGGCACTTCAGCCCACTTACAGCTCGGAGGGCAATAACTGTCAGTGACATGTAAGCTAATGGACTAAGGGGGCAAGAGGGCGTCAGGTGCTTTTACCTTTGTTAATGTCTGTGTGATTACTTTACATAGAACTCATTGTGACAATGATATGTGCAAAAGACAAAGAAAAAACACACAAGTAAGAAAATACTAACCTAGTTGACATAGAGAGAGCAGCTTTGCACTTAATTTCACTAAAGTCAGTCACACATACAGTATGATAAGCTGAGGCTCATAGGGTCGATATTTGGAGATTAGTTTCACTGAAGAAAAATAAGACTGATATCTTGAAGAGAAAGTGGGTTAAAAGAAATAAAAACAATGGAACTTGACACAAAAGGAAAACTGTTGCAAGTCAAATTGCAATCATCCAGGCACAATCTGTGCAGTTCAGATAGATGCGCCCGGGGAAATGGAAAAGGGAGGCCACTAGGCTTATGGGCCATGTCCTGCCCTCGACCTGCTAACGCTGGCACACCCTTTCTTGCTGCTGGCTAAATAAAAGGCCCCAGGGTGGGCCGGGCTGGGCGGCAGGAGAAACAGACACAGAGTCGGCATTACTCAGCTAATCTCATTAGGGAGGCAGCCCTGCCAAGCTGCCAGGGGTCAGCCAGAGTGCCACGTCACTCATCACACCTTTGGCACTCCCGCTGACCCCAGGACTTATGGCCAGGCGAGGTGAGGGGTATTAGGGCTGCGGTGAGAGCAAAGAGGGTGGCAGGCATCAAAGCTAAGAAACAGGAGATTGGGTCTGATTAATGTAACTTTGACTCAGGTCTAAATACAGTTTGAGATAACAACATGAAAAGAAGAAATACAATAAACTAAACAAAAGAAAAATGAGGGAGTAGGAAGACAAGACTGAGACGGAGATGCCAAATAAGCAGCTTCCTTCCTGGTTTATTCTATTTACAGTGGATTGCATCAGAGTGCAGTATTTAAAGGGACCAGTGCAGTATCATCTCTAGTGTGATAGAACCCTCATGAAGTCTGCTTAGGCTTAGATCACCACACAGACGACTCTGAACCTATAACCTCACACTCCAAACACATGTACAGGTAAAGGAAGACCGCATCAGAATGCCGAGACAGGACCAACCAAATACAACACTGTATTATAAACTGTCCAAGTAAAACGTGATCCTCAATCTAAAACCTTAAGAGACTGGCCAACAGCATGCAAAATGAGACCGAGTATTCTGTTAAATACTTTTAAGCAGCAAAGTAAATATAGCACTTAATTGCCAGCACTAATTAAACCTATGAAATTAGTATGGTCTATGATAATGAATAAATGAGGAATGTAAATGCGTTAATAATCTGGACAACCGATCCAATATAAAAAATAAATGGGAAATTTAATAATTTTGTTTCGACAGTAAAGAATGGAAAAATATATACAGGTGTACATCCCAATGGAGACCACAAAGGTTTTGGAGTTATTTTGGAAAACTGTATCGTGTTTTTTAATAACACTATGTCAAAGTGCTCATTATTCACAAGAAATGACTAATTGCTGGAGAAACTGTGGTTGCCAGGAAGCCATCATTACCATGTGTTCTGGGACTGTCCTGTCGCTCGGAAATATTGGGCTGAGATTAACTAAGCACTCCAGACAGTTTTTGACTTTGCCATCCCTCTCAATTTTTTTCAGAACTATGTATTTGGGCCTCAAAACTCCTGCCATGGACACCTTTGGACCATACTCATTGCGGCAGGAAAAACAAAGTCACAATAAAATGAATGACACAAACTACACCGACAATCAAGTCATTAGAATTGGAAAACACAATGTAAATCACAACAATCAAACAACAATCATTCTGACTTAATTTGGAAGACTTTGTTGTGATTCCTTTCTTAATGTTATTTTTTTTGTTTCTTGCTCTCTCTGTTCTTGTTCTGTTTTTGTTAGAACACTTCAAAGAGTAAGACTCAAATTGCATTATTGTAACTCCTAAGTCATTCTGTCTTAAGGACATTATAGCAGCAAAGAGTGTCAAGCCAACTGCAGCCCCAACACACCACCCCATTTGACATTGCAGTTTCTTGTGCAGAAATATTTTTTTTATTTGAGAGTTGTTGCTTGGTACGCTTCCTTAGCTATAATAGTTTATATTATTGCTGAACCATGCTTATCTAGTCTGTTATGCACCCCCTGTAAACTGGTATATAAGCATAATATTCGAGCCCAAACCCTCGGAGAAGGCTGAACTGGAAAAACAAAAGGGATTGAAGAGAAAGTCAAGTTTGCAATGAGACGAGCGGGGCTTGAACCAATGGTCTTCTATAAAACAATACACATTATGTTTCCCTCTAGCTTTGCCCGTCCCACTGGCCGTCTTCAGCCACTTTGCTCACCTGTGGAGAGAACGCTACACCTCCAGGTCAGTCCCACATAGACTGGGTTAAAAACTAAACCTGAGGACCAGTTTTTCACCTGCTGAACTTTCCCATACTTCCACACAAACCAAAACACTTAATGAGCCATTTCAATAGTAAGATTAGCAGTTGAATGAACATATTTCTATAAATCAATATACACCATCTGTCTCTTGATTAATAAGCAATTGTTACAGAAACTGTAATAACGTTTTAGATGATCAGTAAGATGAATAGTCCACTGCTGCTTTAAAACATGACTTGTATAGCCCTAAACCACAAAACTTCCCTCGTGAACCAAAGCCTAGTCATTGAATCCGCCTCTTCCTCTTTTCATAGCAGAAGTTGAGTAAAACTTATGGCAAGGCTGTCATAAAACGATCAGTATTTATTTTCAACAGCTTTCATGATGAAACTGAAATATCAACATAAATATTTAAAACAGCATCAGAGAACTGGGACAGAGCCACTAAAATGTAGATGAGTTTAGATTTTGGGGTTGGGAATTGAGATGTATTGAAAATGTATTTTTCAATTCAAGAATTTCATTCTAAAAACTGCCGTGGCATATACCCTGCCAGATGAAAATTCATGTTCATTTTTCCTGGTGTCAGAGGTAGTCAGTACAAGCAGAACATCTAACTGTTCTATATCAAGGCACGATTTACTGCTACTAATGTGACTTAAATACCTTGTTCCACAGCTGAGTGGGCTAGCACCTGCTGCAAGTGGCTAGCCTATTACAGCCCAGTAAAGAGCTGGTGCTAATTTTCTGATTCAATTAGCATGCCTCAGAGCTTTCAGTCTAATTGCAAACTTCTTCATAGTTACCTCCCTGATTAATCACTGCCCATCTGTGAACCACTGAACACCAAACTTTGTTTTAGAATGGCAGTTTTCACAAACGTTAGTGATAGCGACAGTCATTTGAGCTTCATTGATGTGACATAAAGGAACTGACATCTGACTTGTAATAAAGCATATGCACCACACATCATAATATGACCACTAAGGTGAGCTACTGTGGAGTATTACACAAATGCAATATGAATTGTGTGTAAGAGAAACGCGAAAAGTTTTATATTGTGAAAATAGTCATCTGGGCCAGAGCAGGTCCAAAACAGCTGCTCCTGTGAAGTGCGTGTGTGTGAGTGTGTGTTACAGTGGTCATGTATCAAATGTTGCCATAGAAGCCATCAAAAAGTGATGATGCAAACGGAGCAGAGGCTACTTGAGGTTAGGTGCAACCAATGAATTACAGCAGCTCAATTACTAAATTGCAGCATTGAGCCAAGTCATAACAGAGATTATGGCCACACCAATTTGAGATAATAATGTCTCAAAATAAACAACAAAAAACCTCCAACATATTTTTGACTAGTTCAGAAATGCAGAGATGAGAGGACAGAATTTGTGAGACTAATAGCATAAGTCAGTGCTATGGCTGAGGTTACGGTCTTATTGAGTGGGCCAAAGAGACTTCCAGCGATCATAGTCTGGGCTCATCACTCTCAATCCCACACAATCCTCTTCTCTGTTCCCTAACGCAGTTCTATTGACAAATCTAAAACCAAGGTCATAGCCATGTTTACCCAGCCTTTAGCCCAAATTACATCATCCAAACTCTGGCCTGCTTGTGCACCACATTATCAGAGAAAGAAGGAGAGACAGAGCATGAGAGAAAGAGAGGGAGAGAGGGACAAAAAAGAGAGATAGTGTGTGAGATAGTGAAAGAGTGAGCAAAAGAGAAGCTAGAGTATGGGGAAAAAAAATTAAACTGGCGCTGCCCAGTGGTTGAGCGGTTAAGGCGGCAGCACACAGCGTCGTGAGTTTAAATCCTGGTACTGACAATTTACTGCATGTCCTCCCTTCTCTCTCATCCCCATTCCACGCTCAGCTGTCCTGTCTAATAAAGACAGAAAATATATGTTTAAAAAAGAAACAAATTTAACTGAACAGACAAGAGAAACTATTAAAGTAGTAACATTGCCTTTCAACAACAATAACACCATAACATGTGATGCCATCAACTCTATGAATCTAAAACAATTCACAAAACTAGGGCTAGATTTGTGATTGTAATAATAAGATTCATATTGGATTGAGAAAAAGAAAAAGAAAAACTCCACTATGACCGATTATGCGCAAAAAAATAATAATAATACTGGAAACTGTTTGAAAGAAAAGGTATTACCCACATACTACAAAACAAAAGAACACAATTTATTTTGTGCCCCGCTCCCAATCATGATGCATAACATGGTGGCTGCACAGAAATATAACACCAATATGTCAGCTCTCTTGATTTGAGCACAATTTGCATGGTTATAATAGCTTATTGAGCGGCTCCAGGTTGAGCCAGGCCAGGCGATGTCACTGTAATGACTGCTTGTGTGCCTCCAACAGTTGATTTCAAGCCTCTGTGGCTCTCTCGCCCGCTCTCCATCTCATCAATACCCAATCTTGATGATGCTATCTGCCTTCTGACAAACTCCACAAACACCTCTGCCCTCTCCCTGCGTGACCTAACCTCCTTTAACACCTTCAACTCCTTCTCCTTTAGTCTTTTTATGAGATTCCTTTATCGCGTAAAAACATCCTATGAAAATCAAAACAGGCACAAATGATTAAATCTGACAAAATAGACTAAGATAATATTCTGAAACAAACAACGTTTCCCGAAAGTCTGTTTTTTGTTTGGAAGCTGAAGGTTTCCTGTCCAAGTAACATTGATAATACCAGTCTTTAAGGAACTAGATTTGTACTATTTTACCTGACTTTGGTGTAACATTTTATAACATATAACCACCACTAGATATCATTTAAGTTGATCTGTCTTTGAGGACCCTTCTTAATAGCGAAAGTAATCAGCATCAAAGCTTCTGTCCGAGCCAACCAAATATCTCAATTGGGCTGTTATAAAGTCATTACAGGACAACAAAGAGCCAGAGAAGAAAAGAATAAATGAAAAAGGCTGGTGGAACAGGCGAGCAGTGGTCCTCAGTCGGGAGGTCAGAGCCGACTGTGGCCACTCAGCTGGAACTAAACATGGACGCTGCGACGCCAACTATTGGAGCCCTGCCAAGTGTCTCCCTGCTGGGCTGTGTCAGTCTCTGCTCAGAATGAGTGGGAACTTCAGCCTTCAGCCTCGGGCCCAATCCTGTTCCAGCCTTTTCTCTACACTTTGCGCTCATTTAGACATATACCGCAACATTTCTATTAGAGCAAGCCTGAGGACATGGATTCTGTAACAATGCAAAATAAATAAATAAATAGGCTTTCCAAGAATCATCTTTCAAAAAACCCAAAGGAGTTTAAATCAGGGGTTAAACAAAAAGGTTAAATAGTGGCAATTAACAATGTCTCAAAATGCACAACTTGTAGAAAAAAATTGGGGCCTACATCAGAACTAAAAAAACAGGACACAACCTAGAACAAATCCAGAATAAAATAGGATGTTTGACTGATGAAGTCACAATATCTAAAGTTCATCCTCAAGCATTTGTGGAAGTCAATAATTCCTTTGAAAATGTGAAAATGTTCAAAGAGCTAAGAGAGAGAGATGGACATCACAGAGCCTCATCACGCATACACACAGACCATCTGTGAACACCAACACATGACAGAGCAAATAGGATTACAGTATAAAGGAAGATGAGGCGGATGAGCCAAACGCCATAATATCATTTCCAAGAAGGGATAGGATTGGGACAGGCCTGGGAGGCATGGGTGGGCTATAATCAAGGGTGGAGCAGGGCAGGTTTAAAGGATCAGGGGTCAGACGTACAGTATAAAGATCTGTAACGGCAGTCTCATCTGTGGACTGAAAAGACGAGTACCAAACTGTTCATAGTAAGGATATTTATTCTGTTGTAAAGTAAATGTGTGAGCTGTTGTGAGCCCACACTGAGCCAAGGTTACGGGTCAGTCTTAAATCAACATTTTATCACAAGGTCAGAGGCACATGTTCAGAGTGTCAACAGCAATAAGCCTTTTGAGTAAAACCCTTGATTGCCAATGATTTTTCAAACAACAATTTCTAATAGGAAATCAAATAAAAGTGTTTTGGTCTAAATCATGGTTACAGCAAAGATTATCATGTGTCCACCAACTTACATGCATTCAAAAATTACAGATGAATGAGATGATTAAAGGTCTCTTAACATATGAGCATTGAAAGTTGATGACAGAAAAAAAGAAAAAGAAAAACTGATTTAGAACAACACGCACAAACAAGAAATATTTTGTTTTATTTTGAACTGAACTCATGAAACAAGTAGTTGAGCTTTAGCCACTTGAGTTCCAGAGCAGTAGCACACGAAGACGTGTAACTTACATTCTGTTGTATACTGAGCGTGATGGCCTTGATTATTCCTGATGATCTAAAACAAGCACATTCACAGCAGCCCTCAGGAGCCAGTCTGACATGTGACTGAATATGACACTTCAAGGTCAAAGGTCAATACAGATTTCAGCAAATCTGAACAGGCATGGCATGAGCTTATATTCAGCCAGGGAGGGGCATGGCTTGGCCTCCAACCCTTTCCTGCTAAGACCCTTGAAGTTTTTTACACTGACCTAGACTTGACTCCTTTATGAGGGATGTTAGCTATACTAATTACTGCCTGATAGCAGCCTGGTGCCAAATGTAATTCACTTCCTCTCAACTCTACTAGACTGAGCTCGATTGGCTGGTGCCAACCTCACTTAGTGCTTATGAAGTATTTTATACATTGTGTACTGGACCCCACCTTTCCCTCTTGGAAGGCAATCTTTTCTTTTGTTTAGGGCTTTGTTATCTGACCACATGCTGTTCACGGGGCAAGGTTGGGGCCAAAGGGGTATTTTCTGAAGGTCAGCAGGCATACAGCCGAAAGGAAGAAAGGATTTCATAATAATCCAAACAAAAGGGGATTATAAAAAAAGTCAAAGACGGATTTGGAACTGTCTCTGACCTCTCCTCTTTGCATATCAAGCTTTAAGATAAACACCAACTTTCTGACCAACTTTCATAAGGAGGATAAAGTCTGGACCAAGAGCCTACCAAAAACCAACACCATCCACTGTCCAAAGTTCAAGTCTTTGGCCTGGTTCTGAGTGTTAACTCTTTCTACTTGCTCCAAAACCTTCTCAATTCGGGGAAATCCGGGTGGCCTCAAAACATTGCAGCCTTGTCAGTCATTATCAACACTGAGTGGACAAATTGGTGTGTATCAGTGTGTGTACATGTGTAATACAATCTGGGAACATGCCTGAGTCTGTGATCATGGATGCACTGCGTGTGTTTACGTGTGTGTGTGGCTGTACATGCGGCCTGTCCTTTGCTGATTAGATAGGAGGCGGACATACCAGCTGACCAGCGAACATGCTCAGAGGTCGGGGAGCTGAAGTGCTGTTTTTCCGTTGGCTCTGTAGTTTAGCCCTGAGAGGCTAACAGAGGTGATAACCGGTGTGTCTCTAGGTCAACATGATAACAGCTAAGCACACAACATTCTTCTTCATGGGAGCCAACTCTTTGCACGCTGGAGGTGTGGAATCTTCAAATATCATAACATTACCAGAAGGGTCAAAGGAATAGGACAGCATGGTATGACGGGGTTGCAACGATTAAGCAACTATTCATGAGCTAGTGGACTATAAAAAATAATCATACTCATTTTTTGATATTCGTAATCATTATATGGTCTATACAGACTCTAAAACACAACGCAAAAATACCTTTTTAATAATATTGCCTTCCTAAAGCCTTCACTCACCATATTTCAAACTTTATTTGGAAAATGTATTTTCAAAGTATCAATGTTAAGTTGAACTAATCATTTGACTAGTCCACTAATCAAAAATAATAACATATATTTCTGACTAGTCTAAAAATATCCATAGGTATGATTTTTAGACATCCAAATACTATTTCACTACAAACATTTTAGAGACCAGTATCCTCCTTGCACATGTTTCTTTTAAACAGTTTTTTTGGCAAACAAAATACTGACCTATTCTGTAGCTTTACGGCTGTTAGCTGATATGCTATAAAGCAGAAAAGGCCAATATTGGCTGTCTAATATAATATATTATTATTATAAATTGTTTTTCAATATATTATATTGAAAAACAATTTAATGACGGTAAATAATAGAGCTTTGATTTGCAGATGTCAGCTGACCCAGAGTTCAAAGGTGGTTGGGTGCTGTCCTGGAGCATTGGCAGGCCAATGGTAAGAGGATGTTGGTAGATAGTGAAGTGAAGTAAAACGGCAGAACTGAGGATTAAGAGCCATAGCATCAGTGAGGGATCTGTACGGTCCATCTCATTACTCCCAGGTACAATATGCACAACAACTCCCTAAGCACTTTATAATTGCAGCTTCCCTTCCCATAAACCAGCTGTGTTTATTTCTCCCTTAATTCCTCTGTGCTATCACTGTGAGAGAGAAAAAATCTCTCTAATTGCCATAAACACACATTGGTCTGACCAGTTATTTGTCTACTCTGAGGAAAGGTTTATTTTTTTTTATTATTTATCTGAGAGTGCAGCAAAAGGGATCTTAGTTCACAGTTGTCTGATAATATCTCATGGCTGTTTTAAATGTCTACATTTTTACTACATTTTTGATTAGTATATACATTGTCATCACTCCCCAGAGCAGATATTTATGCCCAAAACAGCTAAGAAACTTGCATGGAATTTTATACAATATACAAATGTATGTTATATTCAGATTTATGTCAAAGAAATTGGGAAAGACTATTTATGGAATTTTGTGAAAACAACAGTTTGGGATTTTCTATGGTAAGAGTCTGTCCCTGTGCGACTTGATGGATTAAATCTTTACCTAAATCTAATCCGTGGATGTAAAAATCCATCATGAAATAATAATATCCTTGTCACTGATAATTCAACCATTGAGATAATGTTGAAATGTTGAAATCAATAATCAGAAATGTTAACGTTTTTCAGTTGGATCTTGTCACTGTTGACAGCGTCAGAATGTGTTACAAGCCAGTTTGTATGTTTCTTTCTGTAAGTAGTTTGCCACATGTCGAGGTCAGGGGTAAAGGCTGGGCGGATTAGAGCCCATATCAACTCAATGAGAAGAGGCCATATGGGCAAATGAGATCCATGTCCATGAAGCACTAATCTGGGGATGCCCTCCGAGTGACCAGGGATGGACACTACCTACAGCAGCTAAGAGGCTTGGGAATTCTACAGCAAGCTTGAGGTGGGCCACACTACTGTAGCCTGTACGTTAGCTCCCCCATCTGACTCTGGCAACACAGAAGGCAACAGTCCACACCAGAGCACCAAAGCAGATTAAAACAGTCTGCCTGCACAACAGAGATTAGTAACCAGCCAACCAGATATGTGTGTAGATATGTATTTTTTTGACAAAAGTCTTACAAACATAGAGCTTATGATAAAATAGAAGACACAAAGAACAATCATAATGCATATTAGTAGCACCAGGGTGCATCTTTGGGCATAAACATGTTTCTGAAATATCATATACTGTAATTCCAAATGTGATTAAAGGTAAATTACTTTTGCAGGAGGAGAAAAATATAAGGAGTTATTAAAGGAGTGTGGAGTGAAATGCTGTGTTTTGCCACTGGCGAAGCATGGTTGCATAGAAAGAATAAAAGAAGTCAAACAGGAAGGCGGGGGGGTATTTATTACAGATTGGGTTCTTGTGATTGGTTGCGTAGCGGGTAGTGGAAGGACAAATGGACAAATCTGTGGAGCTAATAAGAGTGAATACTGAACAGCCCTCATGGGCAAATCTGGTACTAAGATGATAATAAGATTATAAAAGCCTACTATATTGCAGCAAATTGTATAAGTGTTTCATTGAACCTTGTTGAACTTTCATTTATGCATGCAGACGCTTTTTCTCTCAGCCTTTCCTTTTACCAGCCTACAGTAAAGATGTTTCTTTTCTTTTTCTTTAGAAAGTGGAAATACGGAATATGACTGGAAAAAGCGCCTGTGCAGAGTTTACCTAGTTCAGGGGTGAACTGCAGATCACAGACAGGGCTTATGCCGGGCAGACCGCTAGTTAACATAATCACAATGGGCTCACAGATAATTCATGGTGACTGTATGGGAGATGTGATTATAAAGCACGTCACACCTTGTCAACTCCTTTCACAGATGCACATGTCACAGATGTGTACACACAAAATCATGTTAGGATTAAACATTGTCTTTTATGGGCTGACCAAACACACTGTGATATTTTTCTCTTCTGTAATTGAACCATTCCCATTCCACCACGTCAGGCTTTCTAAAAATGCCCTTGACTCTCTGTCACATCAAAGTATGGATAATGAACAAGTTTGACTGTTGTAAATGGTGTGGCTGATGTTGATCATGCTCATTTTGTCAGTTACTAACAGTGAAAGCTTTGTCTTCAGCTAGAGCAGACACATGTCTATTGACTTTGTTGACTTATCTTTCTAATCTGTGAGAAGATACAAGCAAAGAGCTACATTGGATCAATAAACAAGGATGGTCGCCTAGAAATGCGGCAAGGAATAGCATCAAAGTGGTCTTTCAGTCAGAAACAGAGAAAGGAATGGGTCATCACAGGATCCAGAGGCCGTACTCTGGATCTCTATGAAAGAAGATTGAAAGAAGAGAGAATCAGTCTCACCAACGCAGAGTGTTACGAAACGAATCACCAGTGATCAAATCTGACCACTTCTTTTTCTATTTTAGAGTTAGATTTGCTCATTCAAAGGGACAGTGCATATTCATGAGTAATAATTAATTTCAGGTTTGTCTTGAATGTGTTTGATGTCAGATTGTCTCTGAGAGTAGCTAGGATGCTGTTCTAAATGTCTGTGCCTTTGACTGACAGCACTTGTTGACGGAAGGCTGTGCGTCTCAAAGGAACTGCAGAGCCACAGCGAGTAGATTATAGATGTTATAGTAGCAATTGCAGCTGTGAATGAAAGTAAGGTTGGTACGCTTTAATTATCAATTATCAAGGTTATTGGTTCGTTAAGTCAAATTAATATGAACTATTCCGATGAAACATAACAAAAATCAACTCAATTACTTTCAGTTGTATCAGATTTCTCTGCTACAAATGGGACTATGGCAGCAAAGCCGGTTAGATGTGTTGTGTCTGGTTTACCACAGTTTTCCGGTCCATTTCCCGTGACAGTGTTTATTTAGTCTATCAAAACACTAGAACACATAAAAACACTGATGCATACACACAAACTTGGTTTCATGTCTCTTTACAACATGCTGGTGGACATCCACCAGTCCAAGCTGAATAAATAGTGGTTTGAATGGGGTGAGGTTAGTTTGAGTGCAGTTTCCTCTCAGAGTGAACTTGAATGAGAGGGCTGGTCTGTGGTGAATGGTGCAGACGGATAGAGACGTCTCACAGTCAAGCACGTAGATCATTGAGGTTAAGGTTACGCTCCAATCTAGAGGTTTTCAAACTGGGAAACTGGTATCGCAACTCACCCAGACTTCTGATTTGTTTAGTTAGTTTAGTTTGTGTTACATTTATTCATTATATTTCTTAGATATTTATGCAGGTATTTATTCAAGCTCAGAAGTTGTTGCCTTGGTGTCTTTCATTTAGTCTGGTTGGTCATAATATAAAACATGACCTAGTTTTGTCAACAATTAGCAATAGTCTTTTATTCATTACAAACGCCAGTCAAGACAAATATGTTATGGGTAAATAGTTTGAACATTTTTGATGTACACTATAGTAGAAAATCACCACAGGGTTAATGTGCTTTCTCGATGTATTAATAACCTTCATCCAGGGAAGGATGAGCGTTGGGTAAGGAAGAAAGGAGGCGTGACCTCTCAAGTCCTTGCGCACACATTATTTCTCTATGCTATTTAAAGATTGCATCAGTTTTAGCCAAATCTGTGCTATTTTAATAAAAGGAAGAAGAACAATGAACAATAGTCTCCAGTGTAATTGTATGAGGCCTGCAGTAAAAGGCAAATCAAAATCTTGAGCAACGCAGTAGTAGTGTTTGTATTGAGAAGTCTTTTTCAACAATCCATTAGAGATAATTACAACCTTGTGTTGGGTTGCTTGTACCAGAGCAGGGTGGGTAATTAAACTACAGGTAAGACATTAACTTACTTTTGTTAGTCATTAATCAGTGTTTACCTTCTGAAGGCTCCCCCATTGTAATTAATAATCAGCTTGGACAATGAGTAATCACCTAAGACCAAGTCTGCATGCATACGTGTGCCCATACAGTCCATGCACTTGTTTCTAATTTTATTTTTTCAGTCATTTTTATTTCTCACAACCAAGTAGAAGAGACACAAATGTTGAGGTGCTTCATCAACATGGAATTAGGATAAGCAATGTAAGTTTGCAAGAATGCTGGAGACAATGCTAACGTTTCCAACACTCCATCTTGTTAATCAAATAGTTAATATATAATGCAAATGCTCCTTGGAAGGACCCTAGAAACACACTCGACCATCATTTCACCCTTTAACTCATGCCCATGTGAGAGATACTTAGACACATGCACACAAAAGTTTATTTGATGAAATATGGGTTACACACTATCTGCGTATTTAGCCGGTGCATGATGTTCTCTTTAAAAGTCACTTTGTGTAAAATGCCACAGAGTTGACCTTCGCAGAAAAACAAATTCAGACAAAAAGCAGATAAGAAAAAAGAAAGACCTGGGCCAGTCAAAAGAAAATTATATTTTACATCCAATTCACACCCCACTTATGTGTGTGTTCTCCAACACTGTTGCCAGGTTGGAATGTATGTATGGTGGATCTAAATGGGATGTATCGGCATATGTCAAAGTGGCAATAGGATTATGAGGCCTGCCTTCCTTTATAAAGCAGAGAAAAATGCTCACCATGAGCACACAATACTACCATAGCAATAGCTACCGGGACAACATCAGCCATGGCAGAGGAAGAAGAGAAGGCCGTTGGGAGCTGTGTGTGAGGTGATTGAAGCTTCTGGCCATGATGTCCTGACAGCCTTCCCCTCAACCTTTCCTCCACCTCCTCACCTCTCTGCTCTCTGTCGCTCTGCTGTGCCTCACACCACAATGGTGCTGCCTGTGAACCTGCTAGGCTGCCAAGGACACAAAGATGACCGCGTCCACCTTTGACATCTGAATCTGCCACCAAAAGACTAGAGACAAGCTGAGTTGGCAGCTCTGTTAACATGCCACAAACTCACATCTTTTCAGCTCAGTTCAAATAGTAAAAGTCAATAGAGCACAAGTCAATAGTTCAAACATACAGATGGACACTGTGTCAAGCAGGTCAGTGTCGAACAATGTTAGGAATACCCGCAGTTTCAGAAGTGAGCCCCAATAGCTTAGCTCAAAGGTTACTGTCTTTTAGACCAACTCCAGATATATCAAACTTCAAGAAAAATGACATTTGAACATGAAATACTACATTGGTTTAGAAATAAAGGCTAGGTGACATTTCAAGAAGCTGATTCACTGTAAGATCTTGAGGCTACCCACCCACACAGTTCTGTGTGGAAAACGCTGTTTTAGTGACCAAGAGAGGATAGCAATATTCAGTCTAATGCAGAGCATGTGTCAGATGACTTATACATTCACCAGGAGATTGCTGAGAGGTTACACAGAAACACTGCTGATCGAGTAAAGTTTTGTTCGATCAAAGTTTGCGCTGACATAAAAATGTCAGTGGGAATATATACACTTGTCTGTGTATGAGCAGCTTGTGACTATAATGTGTGTCTCTCTTAAAAAAAACAACAACACTGCAATCCTAGGATTTTATCAACGGTCATGTTGAGGATTACGGTTTTTATCCCTAATCCTACATTAAGGACACATTCTCATGATGCATTGACATGACAAAGACCAGTGCACGACAGAGAGGACACAGGAACAGTGCGCCAAAAACCACAAGAGTGGATTAATGAACGTGAGACAGAACAAAACAAAATCTATGCATGTTTAAGAGCATATTTGCAGTATATTTGAGATTTCCTTGGATTAATATATTGTATCTATAGACAATAATTCCCGAGTTAACTCATTGAGCCAAATTTCATTCATGTTTCAGAATTCTGGTCGACATATGTAATACTATTAGTCTGTAGTACCAGTCATTTATTCACATTTGTACACAATGTTAGTTTGTATCATTGTATTGGTTATTATTACTTATACACACATGTAATTGTGTAAATTGTGTAACATTATACGTTTGTTGACAGATAAAGGCACATTATGAAGAAAAATAAAGTTACCTGCAGAGACTCTGGGGCAGTCTGGCAACATGGAATCCAACGGTGTGTCCAACGGTTCTGGACTTGACACCCAGTTACAGCAGTTCTGTGAAAAAAAAAAAAAATAAGATATGTTCTAATAATATAAAAACATAAAATACAGGTATTTGTTTTAATAATAAAAAATTGAAAACTGAATTTGATTTGGAAGACAGTGCAGACAGTTTAGAAGGCAGAAAAACTGCCTGGAATCCTGGGAGGTCGACAGAAACGAGCAATTAAGAGCCCTGAGACATGTAGCTTGGACAGCTTGGCGTTTGTTTGCGGTGAAGAGCTAAGGCCTTCTACCACAGTGCATGAGTGGGCACCCTTGGGGAGGGTGTCTGCCCAGCTTACTGACCCATAACCTCCTGCAAACACCCCTTGTTCTCTCAAGCCTCTGTGGTTGACAACTCCACTGTCAGAAAAAAGGCAATACCTCTTCATCCATTTTATCATGTCTTCATTCTCTGTCGTTTCAATGTTTCAGCGTCTTAGACTTGTTATTATGTATCAATAAGGAACAGCTTAACATGAATGAAGGAACAAACATGTATTTTTTGTTTGTTTGTTTCGTTATGCTTCAAATGGCTTATGACAACATATCATATAATATTTTTCTCCCTTGACCGTGCACTGGCCATTGGTATTCTGAAGCCTGGTAAGGCAAGAACAAAAACAAGAAAGAAGAGAGAGAGGAGTGAAGAGATGGGCTGAGGAGGCATGCTTGGAGAAGACGTTCCCCAGATAAGATAAAAGTTCAATAGAAGAAAGAGAAAATGTATAGAGATTAGAATGTGCAGCTGGCGTCCTTCTGAATCACTGCTTATCTGCCCTTGTTTACTTTTTGCCTGGCCCCTTGACAGCCATTACAGTGCTCCGCATGCTTATGGGTGCATGTGTGTTTGGCTCAATGATTGCATTGCAGGGGGTCCTCCACAAAGATGTGAGCCCTCCAGATATGAAAACACCACATAATGTCTTTGTACATTTTGCCCTCAGTAACCCCAACTCCTACACAGAACACGATAATGAGATGATATGTCCAAAATAAAGTGTCGACACAAAATGTCTACACAAGGTGGTTTATTTTCTTCTCATGGTTGCCACAGTAAAATGTCCTCCACTGATATTATGCAGTCATTTAAAAAAGGTGTAACAGCAATTACCCTTTGTCAATGTAGGCCTCAATTTTTCCTTGGACTTGGAAACAGAAAGCAGAAAGAAGGATTCACGAAGAACACATTTTTTCATGAATATTATACAGAGCTATGGTGGAAAGAGAATTGTTGAATGAAAAGAGGGTTGGAAACAGAGAAAGATGTCAATTGTGAAAATGGTTTTCCTTTACTGTGGTCGATGTTATTCTTTGAGACAGCTCTCTAGGGCACAGTGTTGTATCAGCACAGAGCAGTAGGGCTCATTGACTGCTGTATCAAGTTTCTCATTGTTTCTCCTTTAATTCATTCAGCGTGTCTAGAGGATGTCAGTCTGACTAAGAGGCAGCAGGCTCAGGGCGGGTGAGGAGAGATGTGAAGGAGTCTTTCAAAAGGCCCTCCCCCTTCACCTTCCCTCAAGACCACAAATGGCGGGATGGCAGTGGTGTCTTGAATAGTTTTGTCAAGGCAACAACACATATGCAAACACACAAACACACAGCACACACCGCCCTGGAGCTGTGGGAGACCACAGGCAGAACAGCAGTGGTACAAGGGCGGGCCTGCTGGGTGGGATTAGAGCAGGCAACAAGACAAAAGGATGCACATCGCATCGTGCTGCCTCTGACGAACCGCATCGTCACTTCAAGCCTGTGTCTGTCCACCACTGAAGTAAGGGGAGAAAGAGAAAAAATTCTTTGACATTTGACTCTTCGTGTTGTGCATGTAGACAGAGCTACCTCACTGCACCTGCACCACAGAAGATACTTTAATATAGCAGAGATAGGTAATAAAGGTAATGACGATAATAGCAGAGCCACTATTCCAGTATTTTACAGGGAATGCTTTTAAGGTTATGGCTGCACTTATGTTACCTAAATGCACACGCTGACACTGTAATGGTGGCCAAATGTACCTCTGAAAGTAGGATGTCAGGCGCCAAGAACTTCTCATACCTACTGTTGGAAAGACAGTAATTGAAGACATATTAAGCTTTTTTCAGTTATTAAGTGTTAAACTCATATGTAACAAAATACGTAAATCATTATTTTACATTGGCACCCTCTCTTTAAAGGGGTAATTGACAGTAGCAAGTAAGAGATTTGATTTTTTAAATAATAATAAGTACAGCGCAGTGGGCAGAGATAGGAGTTAGGTGAATATTTTCGGAGCACTGAAGCCATGATTGCACTCACATGCATGAATCAATCAAAATATAACTTTGTGTAAACTCACGATGAAGGAAAACTCATAAAAGTTTACATAATATGTCACTTTTATAAGAGACATACTGTCCTGCTCTAAAAGATTGACGAAGAAAACGTGTGGTTTATACTCAAGATATTTTTTTATTAACAAAAACTCGATGTTTGATGATGACGCCCACAGAAAGTCTAACTTTTCCCCTCAGTGCCACAGTAATCTTAAAGTGAAAATCTCCAAAACTCAAAAATACAACTCAAGGTTCATTCAAATGTAAAATCTATTCAACTTTCTTCCCGACAAACCCACCAAACTGAGTCCAGTGATTCAAAGTGAGTGTAACCATAACACACATGACAGCCCACAACTTAACTTCTCAGAAACTCGTCCCAAGTATCCAGCCTTGCTCATCCCTGTGTGTGCCCGTCTCCCTCCCTGCTCCCTCCAGTCACTGTATAAACTCTATGGATTAGGATGGTTTATTCATGACTGTAGTGTACTCAGTATGTGTGTGTGTGTGAGCTCTAGGCAGGCCACTAGAGTGTGACAGCAGGCCAGCACAGTGACAGGAGACACCTTGGAGACTGTGACAGGCTGCCAGCTGTACACCATCATTGGCATTTCTCGCTTTCACTCACTTCTCCTTCTCCATGCTACTCATCTATCCTCCAGAAACATCTCTTCATCTCCTCTCCTCCCATCTGTATTCCAGCTATTCATAAGCTACCTGTCTTTTTGTCTTCCACTCCTTCCCCCTTTATGCTACCTTGGCAGCGGGTGGGAATTTTAAACATTGATAGTTCCACATTCTTCATATTTTGTCTAGTTCCTTCCCATTCGCAGTCATGGTGGCATCGTTCTTGTTTACCTTTGCCCATGCCCTCTCTATCCTCTCTCCATCCAGAGATATAATTTCACAAGGGCGTGAAGCAGGTCGCCCTTGTCCTGACCTATTTGGCCTATATAACAAGGCCCAGCAGGCAGTGATCTCTGAACCCTATTCAATGCCTTTTACTATCCCCTCCTCCTCGGTCTGTCCCACCATCATATGACCTCCTGAACTTCGAAGTAAGAGAATTATCTGTACAGAATGGTGCAATGGAATGCCAAAGCACCCCGGCTTCTCATACACGCAGTCAAATGAGTAACTATACTATTCCGCGTAGGGCTTCATTCAGCTGCATGGTTAGCTATCCATTCATACAACTTTACAGTGTTATACAGTTGGGAAGGACATCAAATACACGATACTGCAACAAACAGTTCACCAAAGACTATTTTCTGCATATAATTTTCAGTTAGACCGATCTTAAACCAATAACACCTGTCCCATTTGACCCAAAGTCCAGCAAATTTATCCAAATATTATTATTATAGTGTGTTTCCATTTTATAAATGTCCATGGTTATTTCAGTCAAGTCCTTGACTGTAATCTGACACTAAAGTGCGATACATGTATTTACCAGTTGTTTTGGCTTATGCATCTAGTTTTTTCAGGTGAAAGGCGGATTTTGCCAATAACATTTGATTTTTGACATTTGATCCCGAGCTCTTTGGTTGACATGTACAATGTTATCCAAAAGCAGGATCATAATCCAGGGGTGAGTGGTATTGACACAAATGTATACCTCTATATTTTTTGCTTCATCTAGAATCTAGATAATGACAATATTTTAACAAATTCAAGAATGCACAAAATGGAAAGCATTTTAACTTGAAGACAAAAGGGCAGAAATATCACTTTAAACCAATGTTTGTCTCATTTTTTGGCTACTCGATATTCTAATTTTATATCTCTCTCATCATGAGGCAAGGTTACAACAACACAATAACCATCTACACCGTGACATATTCATTCTAGTTAAGAAAATTGAAGAACTACATTTTTAGTGACTGATTTATAATAGAGTTATAGTGCTGGCTTTCATAATGGATATCATATATTTTTTCATAATCATATGCAAGACCTGATTTCAAAACATCCCACACAAACGAGACATGTGCAACCTTGAATCCACAGTCAAACAACATGCACATGTATATCCACAGACAAGCAAGACACCTGAGAGCAAAAACGAAATACAGAGGCAAAATGGGAGATGACAGAATTATTACATGCAAAAGGCTAGGGGTAGAAAGTAGGATGTAATACAAATAAAGAGTGTGTGCATGTGTGTGTGTGACATTTGCATCCCTGGCTCTGAAGCTGCTCTGGTCTGGGCTGGTCCTCATCTGTATGTGCATACTGAGTGAGCCCAGGTGCAGCGTATGGCGCAGAGGTCACACCAGAAAGGGCAAGTCCTAAAATGAAGCTAACACAAATGCACATGTGCGCGTGCATTCGATCTTACACGCTTAAACGTGAGCACATCAACACACGCCGCCACTTTTAAGATATATGCACACACCGCGCTGCTTTAACTGTCTAAGGTTATTCACTGACATGCACCCGGGGAAAAAAAAGAGGTAAGTCTGAACAAAAAAAAAAATCATATTTTTTTTATGACAGAGAGTTTTCTAAAGTCTATATCAAACTAGAGGGAAAAAAGCGATGGAAGATTACTGTATTAACGAAATCATTCACTCCCTCATTATCCATTACCTAGATTTGATTAGGGTCAACAAACAACACAGGGTTCACAGTGTATTTTCTTACCAGTGCACAAACCAGGATATGGAGCTGTATGTGTCTGGAAGGGCTTTTGATATACATATCTATCTATCAAACATTTGGCAAATCAATACGCAATTTGGTGCCAGACATTAAACCATTAGGGTTTGGAGATGATTGCAGCCTGTTACTGTTCACACAGTATGTAGAAATAATACTGCAATACTAAGATCTTTATAATATATCCTGTTCTACACATTTCAGTTAAAGAAGGGACAAACAGTGAAGTGATCTGACTCTTGAACATGTGATCTGTTTTACTTTTCCCAATTAAAAGAATGGCTTGGCTTTTGTTGAAACTGGCTTACCTGCTGCATCCAGTCCTGGGTGGTTTTAGTGGTCTCCTGTAACCAGATGTTATGAGCCGAGTCAGTCAGGGCCACAGCACACACTCTGTTCTTCACCTCGAATTCTCTCTGGTTCATCTGAAACAAGACAGTACAGTATGTTAACCAGTGTTTTTTATTGAACTTGAAACGTCAGGAAAATTATATAAGTTAGTCATCAAAACCTGCGTTAATCTGTTGATATTATAATTGCAGCTCATTGTAACCCTGACCTAGGAGCTCCTACACATTCTGATTCAGTCTGCTGTATACCTTTATGTTATAGTGGAATATGAAAGAGCTGTACCACCAAAGAGTGTCCTTGTCACGTTGTGTGCAAATGTCCTTTCCTGTGCACGTTCAAATACCTTGGTCCCCATGCTTAATACCCTTTCCCTTCACATGTCAGATACATGCGAATGTGAATCTTCTTAGTCCCTTCTGAATGTCAATGCCAAGGAAAATGTCACACAAAGGACTTGTTACCACACTACAATAGACTTCCCACACTGCTGGTCTCACCCCAAGAGTACGGTAGCCAGGCCTTGGGAGCAAGCATTTCAACTCCTTTTAAGCTTTAAGATAAAACTGGGAAGAAAAGGGAACAGGATTTACAACAATGGCTGAACATTCACTTGGGGAAAGAGTGTGGATAGTCATAGATTTTGGTATGTGTAGCAGAGCTATTAATTGATAAATTGATAAAATAGGAGGTTGACAACTGGAAATGATGTAGAAAAGGTCCATGTGTCAAAGATTCCATAAATGGATGATTGCAAGTTGTACCAGAGAAAAGTATCTAAAATGGTTAACATTTACATCTCATTCAGTTAAAATAGTGCTTGAAAATATATTGAAAAACATCATTAAATGGCTAGCTCAATGACTCTCTCGCAGGCAGAAAATAGCAAACAGTGTGTTTATGTAGAGATGAATAGACTCTAGTATCTCAGACAAGTTTTAAAGGTTCCACTGGTGCCTCTTAAGCAAGTTGCAGACAGTGACTTTTACAGTAAGATTGCATGAACACATACGTGTGGTGAATACACTGTAACAAAACAAAAACACACTCTCTACATCCTGTACATCCACGGTTGGTTAAAGCAGCCTTCCTCTGGCAGAACTGGGCCCGTGGGAGTAGCAAAGTCAACCTTTTTAAACAGGGGGTGTCAGTCAATGTCGTGCTTTTGGAACAAACCAAAGAGAGAAGCAGAAGCAAGAACCAGTTGATGAAATATGTTTTTGTCAAGATCCATAAACACAAGTCAGGTACTAAAATAATATGTAATTATACCATAGTAATTAATACAAAACTATATTTTTATGCTGCCAGCCTTAGGTTCATATCTGCTCATTCATTTTAACTTCAGACATATATATATATATATATATATATATATATATATATATATATATATATATATATATATATATATATATATATATATATAAAAAACGCTTATTCACTTACCGTACTCAATAATAACCACTAATACAACTTGATCTGCACTATACGTTGTAGATGACCTTTAACATGGCCGTAGGTATGGACCAGTGTTTAGCCTTTGAAGCTGCTTCTTGCCACAAAGACAGCTAATTGTACCTTTTGTGGAGCATAATCTTATTTTCACCACTGCTTCACTGCTGGATATGTGATGGGAGTGTGTTTGCACATAGGTGTGGGGTGTGTGTCTCCATGAATGGACAAAGGAGGCCTTATTTATAATGTTTATTTATCTGGACGAGGACCTGAAATAGCGACTAGACATAATTTAACAGCATGCTAAGCTAATCTCTGGTCGAGATAAATACTTCATTTCTCTCCTCTCCCTGTGACGCTCCTTTAGCTCGTGACTGCTCTGCTGATGCAACATCTAAACACCGGCAATAATAAAGACAATTATTTAGGGCTTTGATAATTATGTGTCAAAGGCAGCGAATGCCACTAGATAATTGGGGAAAAACTGAATGGTAATCCACAATGGAGTTCCCCATGGGGAAGATGGGCAGCACCGTCCCTAGAAAGAATACAGATAAAATAGGGAAAAAACAGGCGCAGGAAAGAGAAATGAGAGCTCTTTAAGGGGCCTTACTCACTGTCAGATATTCAGCGTGAAAAGCCACAATTACACACGGAGAGAGTGTAGGCCAAACAACAGTTAGGACAACCGATACAGGAAAAATGACTGTGTATCAAAAAAAAAATATGCATGGTGTTGGTGTGGGAAGTGGGAAAATACTGTGCAGAGGCCAAGAGGAAGAGTGAGAGAGGGCCCCCTGTGACGATGCCAGTCAGAAACCAGGCTTATGATGTGGCTGCGGAGCACACTGCCAACAGCCACAGATAATCTAGGACTACCCACTGAGCACTGAAGCACTGCTTAAATATTTGATTGATTAACTGTCCCGACGCTGCCAGGGAGCAAGAGAGGAGCAGCGGAGGAAAAGCCAGGGCAACACAGCACAAATAAACAAACATGGATACAAGGGCGTAAGGGGACACCAGCCCATGTATCCCGACAGGCCCACATTGGAACAGGAACGGACCCAGGCAAACATACAAAAAGTTAGCAGTGGCACTAACTTCAAGGGGTGTCAGGATTATTTGGTTAATAGATCATTGTGATTATTCAGGTCACAAAGTAATCGTAAGAACTAAAAACTAATAATTGTGACTATTTTAGAAACTAAATTTAGTTTGTAGTCAAAAAAAGAACACCTAAATGTATAGTGCTTTTTATGTGGCTGTTTATATCACTTATACATAACTTTGCTTCAGCATTCAGAAAGTCTGATTCCATAAAGCTGGTCACATACTATTGGAACAGTAATGTATTAGAATGAAAGTTATTTCACTTTTGTTTTGTTAAGTGAATTACTACATTTAATTGTTGTATATAATAATCAAGAACAGTACATTTTGATACGGTGACGTCCCAAAGGACTTCTTGACTTGTGAGCCGCGTTGACTTTCCGGGATGGTTAAGCCAAAAACTCTTACAAAGAGTAACAAAGAGTAAACTGGACGGAAGGACATGTCCCTGTTTGGAAAATGGTATCTAATGTAGGGCTGTAATTGACAACATAAATTCTTGGTCGACTAAAGACAAGCTCGTCAACTAAAAAGGGGGCGAGGCAAAATTGTATCCATGTGTCTGACCCAAACTGCACTCACAATACAACAACTAGGGCTGAATACAGTTTGATTAAAACAAAAATTAGAACCTGCTTTTCCATACAGGTGCCTGATTTATTTTAATTTTTTTTCATACCTGCAGTTTTTTAAGAGTGTAAATTAATGGCCAAAATTGTGCGAACACTGTTTTCCCAGCATTTAATCATATTTTAAAACATACTTTATGAGGACTGTCCAGTTGTAACTCAAAACCACTGTGCGAACAAGTGATCGAGAGCCACACTACGATTCGTTAAAGTTTTACTCCTTTTCACTTCTACACATGCAGCATGTGTATCAATATAATTCAGATTTACGTTTTAACAAAGTGTTTTCCTGACAAAAGAGGACAACTAGGGTGAAGTCTGGATAATATTCTTGCTTATCCTGCAACTTTACGCAGACCCTCGGCCAAATCTTGAGGCAGACGTGCTCCACACTGAATTTTAACTACACCACATTTAGTGTGAGATTACACCTTTACCTGGACCAAACACGAGAACTATGGCAAAATCTGGATCATATTAGCCGTGTCTTCAACGTCACGCAGACACCGCAGACTGTCACTGGATGTGGATTTATTATGAAGCACAACATGAAGACCTTTGACACAAGGCTCCGCACTAAAGACCGTCTGTTGTTTGTGCAGCTCCTCTGTTTACAGCAACACTGTTTGGACATGGGGGACTTAAGTTAAAACGTGCTGTTTGTGCAGAGTGCAGTCGTGCGCACTGTCTGGTGTCTGCGTTGTTTATGTTTGTGTAATTAGTCGACGAATACAAATTTTGGTCGACTAAGACACCATCAACCGATTAATCGACTAAACAACTACAGAAATACAGCCCTAATCAAAGGCCTTCCCAGATGGTGATCAAAAACTTGAACTGATGTTTTCGTTTTAGATCAGTCTGTGTTTGGAACTAGTCAAGTCCTGATTCAGTCCTGGTAAGCGGCAGAAAAAACGTGAGAATCCCTATGCAGGCCAACACTGTCGATATCCACATCAAAGAAACCAATCACAGGTCATAGTATATTGACAAATAGTGTGTTTGGGGCCATTCCACTCATTATGTCCGATACACAAACACGTGCAGACACACTCATTCCTGCCAATGCTGGTCTGTATAAACATCAGGCAGCTGGCTCCACCACGCTCCGACACCCTCCACAGGAAGAGACAATGCGAGTGCTTCCTGTGGCTTTGAAGTGGCAGTCCCAGGTCGCATGTTGGACCCAGGCTTCCTCTGTCTTAACCGCAGGAAGGAAGCTCTCTCGGGCAGCGGGGCACAATGCCTTGGGGAGGGACTGGCAGCTATCTATGTGTGGCAGTCAGTGTCAAGAGAAGTGTAGTGCTGATGAGGTCACAGGTCTTTACTATGGGTGGGAGAGATATTGAAAATTGTTAAAAGTGCTGCCATAACATTACAACACTGCAGTATTTGACCCAATACAGTCATTTACTGTGTATCAAAACTAAAATGTCCATGCCTTAATTTATGAACCATTAATAGCCTAAACCAAGGCTAAATCAGACTTTTCTGTCAAACGTTTCTGTCAAATGGAAGACTTTGTTATGGTTGAGGTATCGATTATTGTGTTTGTCAATATTGCAACATTCAAGTTTTGTGCACGACTTGAACCTCAAACAAGAACTTTACAGGCAACATTTTAGCACATTCCTGATGCTTTGTGAACATCTCATTTGAATATTGTTGTTAAGAGAATGCAAAAACACATCCAGATATTAATTGTGGTCAACATCTTCTGGAGGTGGTTATTAGAATGAAGCTGTTGAGATTCCATTCTGATGTGACGATGAATAAAAATATCTCTAAACATAATAAATTAATACATTAAAGTAGAAACTTGAACAGCAGACACGACTACTAAGAGGAAGAGTCAGCGGTGCTCAGTGGCGTCCTTACCACCCTTTGACAACCACTGCTTTGTGGAATATTCCCTTCTCCTGTTTGTTTGGTCACATGTCGGTGCAAGGGTGCAAAGCATCGGGTGAAAACGACAATGACTTCCTCCTCTCTTTCCTCTTTCCTTGAACGCACATGCACGACAGGAGAAAAAGGAGGATGGCGGGTGGACGAGGCGGGTGAAATTTCAAAGGCGCATTGTTAAATGATATGATTGACAGGACCGGACAGGGGGTAGAGGCAGTGGGGGTATGTGTGCGTATACCTGTCGGAGAACATGCAAACACACAATTATCAGGGCAAGCACAGAGGAAAAGGAAGGCCAATAAATATTTACTGACACAGCACAAGTGGAGAATGGGAGTCCGCTGGTGAAACAAAAGGCAGAGGATGGAGTGTGGCGTGCCAGGAAACCAGAAGGCTGCACGAGCTGAAGCTGCTAGTGCCCAAAAACAAGGAGGGGAGGGCGGAGGAGACAGGGGGACTTTCTGTGGACATTTCAACAGCTGTACCAAACCGCAATAAAAACTATTATACACATTGTTTCATGGTCATTTCCTTCAAAAGTAAATCATCATAGCAATAGCAGGACATTAAATAAAGTGTATGTTAAAATGTGCACGTATTTTTTAAACAACACCTCAGGAATTCCTGGAACGTTCCATAGGTTGAGAAGAGGTCTGTTTTGTTTAGTTACAGCAATTACAGTTATATTCAGAATGATCATTTCTAATTCCTAAGTAAATTTGTAGCATCGCAACTAATTAAGCTCTAGAGTTAATTAGATGACTTCTTAGGTAAAAAAAAACAATGCATGGTACAATGGGCAATGTCATAATTTTCCCAAATCAACTGACCACATTAACTAGCTGCAGTCTGCTAAAATGAAAAAGTTACTCTTGCCTGTCAGAGACTGTCTAGGCGTTGTTATTTTGAGCCCTTCTGTTTTCTCTGCTTTTCTTTTACTCTCAAAGTGTTACTTGTCTATCTTCTTGTCTCCCAACCCTCCGGCAATGCTGTAATATAGAAACCTAACCTCAATATTTTTTTCCTTGTGGTGCTGGGACTAACTGGCCCATTAAATTTGCCTTCCCAAGTGTCAACTTCCACATCTGCACCATGAAATTTCCTCATAATTAAACTTTCTTAATGATTTATTAGCTATAATAATAGCCATAAGTATTTGAGAGCAGGTTAAAGGCACAGCCTTTAAGTGCACGCTGGGGCATACCTTGTTTTAACATAGTTTCGGATGGGTGACTCTAGGCTGGATATGAGGATGGATCGGCACTGGGAGAAGGGGACAGACAGAGGGAGGGGGCAGTAAGAGGGCCTAACAAGGGAGGCAGGAGGAGAAGGCTGAGACCTTTGTGTCGTAACTCAGCCTGCTCCTGACATGGAGAAGTGAGAGCTGGGGGCACACACAAACCTCAGACAGACTGAGAGGCACTCACATGCAGAGAAGACATACGCAGACGCACATAGGCCATGGGACGGGCTGGACGACCAGCAGGCCCACTCAAATCTGTGTCTGCGGCAGCAGGGACGGGCCTTTGCAGCCAAATATTAACATTCAGTTAATTAGTTATACATCTATTAAAATAAATGATCAGAAAATAGTCAATTCATTTGAAAGTTAGCCTTTGACATAAACACTTGCATCAGCGCACAGCCGTGAGTGATGAGCATAAAGTGAGCACATGATCTTGTGGGCACACAGATCCAGCACACACAGATGTTTGCTCTTTGCTGCCTCTCTGACGGCACGGCAGATATGATTGCCACTTAGGAAATCAGTGTGTTTTCACACCACTCTCAGCTCTGCCAAAGCTAATGTGTTAAATATCCATCGGGTACTGCTGTCCATCGCCGGGACTACACACTGCCTTGGGGGCTGATAAACACTCATTTCTTGTACTAACAGAGATCACAGTTGGCAGCCCAGCCAAAAATTCTAAATTGGGGTGCGGTGTGAAAATTTAAACGCGCTATTATGTGGAATTTTCACCAAATTCTTCTAAATTTGGTGTTAGGAGATTTACTTAAATGAGAAATATTAATACATACCACCTTCTGAGAGATGAAGTTGTGCTGTAGAAATGGGCTGCTTTAGTTAATGTTTTGTTTTTGTGAAGCTCAAATCAACATATGAATCCCAGTTAGTTTAAGTGTTTTGAAAAGGTGTAGACTGCTAATGACTAAATCTAAATCTCTCAGTGGACTATTTTTCACCTTAACGTGAATGTAACAGAAGAAACAAAACTAAACCACAAAACATTGTCATTGTTGGTGTGTCCACTGGCAACTTCCAGGACAAATTTACCTTTGTCTGACTCATATTCTGCACATGAAAAACTCGGAAAAATCTGGGAAAAAGAGGAAATGGAAGGAGCAGTAAAAAAGACTAATGAATGTAACCGCAAAATAGCAAAAAGATTTTGTAGACTTCGAACTTCTGTGGCAAACAAAAACGTGCCCAATGCTTCAGGCAATAATGAGATCAAAACAGATGGAATACAAAAACAAATGAAATAGAAAAAAAACTAAACTCTACTAACTATTTCAGAAAGCATGAGTGTTGAATGGGAGATACTATTATTATTATGATTTTTTTAGAGCCAACCAAATATTAGTGACAAATAGGTTATTTCCCCCCAATTATTTCTCAAAACAATTCAAATAAAATTTGAAAAAAACTTTTATGGAATAGAGTAATTGAAAATGTGTAAATTAAAATGGAATACAACAGAAGAGTGTAAAATATAAGGCTATAAAATTAATTAAAAGTTGAAAAGAACACATTATTATATGACACAAAACAAACATCCAACACACATTGAAAGCACTGTAATTCCCTTAATGAATTAAATGCAAAATTGACCAAAAATACTGAAGTGTCTTTCGAGTGATATTGTTGATTAAACTCCACGCCTGGGAGAAGGCTGAGAAAAAACCTGCCTGCACACAAACACACAACAATATACAAAAACGCACACACGCGCTGGCTAGAAAGTATAGCATTAAAGCGCATAAAAGCAATTAAATCAAAGTGGTATAGCGCCTGAAGCCATGAGGACTGTCAATTCTGCTGGAAATGCCACAGAAGATTACAGTTGTGGATTCTATAAACCTTTTTTTTTTTTTTTTATTGGAGTCAATTATTTCTCATTACTGAAGATGCTATTTTGGAAAAAGACCTTGTCAGTCAATCACAAAAGAAAAAAAAAAGACCTCTAAAAGCGTGAATAGTGCGAGGCTGAAAGAGGTGGAGGGCTTTTGGAGAAGGGGCCACGCTGACCCCTGTCCCCACCCAAACTCCTACTAGTAGTCAAATTACCTTCTTAACTGCTACACCTCTGTCAGGTCTTTGTCAGTCTATGGTAATTAGGGCCTTCCACTGGAGAACATTTGAAAAGAAAACACAGTATATTTATTAGTTTATCTCAGAGAGCGCCATTTATGTGGAGCTGAAGGTAAGTTTGAATGCGGTGATTATCTTGTCATTTTCTGCCTGTTTTTCTGAGCGAGTGTGTCAGTGTGTGTGTGTCTCCGGGTGTCCAGATACAAACTTGCCGTGGACATATATTCGTGCATCTATATATGTGTCTGCGGCGCACTATATATTCATACATTCATGCGGAGCGTTGTGCACACTTCTCCTCGTACTCTTTGTTCTGGGTTGGGTTTGACACATCGAAACAATAGCAGCGCTTCAGTTTCGCCCCAGCCACAGCCCACCAGCAGCAGCAGCCGCACACAACATGGACTGAAGCTGCCAATTAGCGCTATCAAACAGCCATCATAAGCTTGTCTGTTACCACAAAAAAAGAGAAAAAAAGAAAAAAAAAGAGTCCGCAACAAATCAATAATTTACCATTTCTGTCCAAAACAATCACACTCATTAACAGCGCGACGGGGCGTGAGTGCGAGTGTGACCGCTAACTGTGTTGTTTTGATACTTATAGGTATAAAATGTGTTAAGTGGCACTGATGTGTATATGGCAAAGTTTCAAAGTCCAAGGAAACTTTTGTGGGGAGTTGAACAAAGAAAGTTTTAAACGGTTTTGACATGTTTGATTGTGATACTGTATCTAAAATGCTAAAAAACTCCAAATTTACCACAAATTTATGGGAAATCAAAACAAGAAATATTTCACCCACGCAACAAAACAGGACTTAAGTAAATATGTTAATAATTATTAAAATGTTAATTATTATTAAAATAATAATTACTATATTATATACAGATAAATAAACACACATAATACATTTTTTTCTTTTTAGAATTAGCAATATGTATTAGTAGTAAATGTAATTTATAAATAATATTAGTACAATGTTTAGAGAAAAATAACTCAACAAATGTATATAATTTTTATTATTATTATTATTATTATATTACAGTGTATTTATATAGCGCTTTCCAGCTTCAAGGCACTCAAAGCTTATATACACAATTGCTTCCAATAATTTTGCAGGCATGTCCATGTAAGTATTGTACATGCATTTATTTTTACAATGATTTTGCCTTGTATTTATTTCTACTTCCCTGTGTCTGGTGACAAGTGAGAAATGTTGATTACCTTATAGATCCAAACTGACAGAGGGGGGCTAACAAAACAGAATAATCAATAAACAGCCCCACATGGCCACAATCTCCTTTCCCTGTTGTGTTTGTGCAGTGCCACGCTGGGCTGACTTGTGCTTACAGCAGGGCCACGCTGACCGGCCGACCGGACCAGACGACACTTAGCGGCCCATGGGACGGAGACAGAGAGAGCAGCGTTTAAGGGGGGACCTGTCACACACTGCGGGTCTCTGCGGGCCAGAGGTGAGCAGAGGTGTCTGGGAGATGCCTGTCGCCCCTCTCTGTGGTCTGCACCCTTTTCATTAACCCGCACCCCTGGGTTACAGCGCTCACACTCCGGGGGGGGGGGGGGGGGGGGGGGGGGGGCTGACCACCAGAGACCCACCTCGCTGTCTGTCTGAGCGCAGGATCAAGACGACTGTCTTTAAAACAAAATGCCAGCACAAACGGCACAGCCCATGCGTGGCCACTCCGCCGGGCAACAACACAAACCACATACAGTCAAGATGGGGGAACAAAGGACAGGCAGTGCCCCCTAGTGTTTTCATCAAAGAGAGATACGACCAACGAGCCCCCCAAAAACAATGCCACACAAGTTAATACTGGACAAGGGAATGAGTGGTGAGTAATGGAAGAGTTCAAGGAAGAAGTGTTTGAGGTGGAGTAGGCAGAAGCGAGGACGGGAGCAGAGTAGACACAAGTTTACAGGTAGGATTTTAAAACTGGAACATCAGTGTGTGTGATGTTTCGTTTTTAAAGATGCAAAGAAGGTAAGGGACAAGCTATAGCCATGTACGCCTACTACAGTTTAATTTGTACGTCTGTCACTCACATACGTTATTGAAAATAATAGTAGTATTTAAAATATTTGTGAAATACAACAGCAAGTTATATTTTTATAAAACATACATGACAACAAATTACATTACAATTTGTATATATTTAGTTTTAATCTAGAAACATTTGCTGTCAATGTAAAATTATATTACAAACAACTCTTAAGTAAATAAAAATAAAAATGGAAATGTACATTTTGTTTTAAAAGGCAGACTAAATTCACATCACAATGAAGATGCATGGAATTATTAACAATGCAAGATACAGATACTTTGCAATTAATTACAATTTCAGTAATTCCAAATAATCTACGGTCAATCTTCTGTCGGGTTTGGCGCAGAGTTCAAACTTTCGAGGACAAAATTTTACATATTTTTGTATTAAAATGCAATAATTTAAAGTATTTATTGTTTATATCAAGGAAATTAATATTGAAAGACAATTTTAGGTTGCTTGTTTAGACAAAATAAAATGGAATGTATAATGTATAATGTAAAAGCATAACATTTAAACTTGAATCAATCAATATGCGGATCTTTTTTATGTCATATTGCACAGCCTACATCCAGCTACAATGTCTGCCATACTCCATCAAGGCCCACTGCTCATTCAAAGCTAGCTAACGCATCAAAGACTCCACACCAGCAATCTTTCCATTTCTTTCTGCCTAGCTCACTCTTATACCATCCCTTTTGCTCTTACCATAACCCCCCATTGTATTTCACAGCACATAAAGCCTTAAAATGACACATAAAACAGTTCATCTCTTTTCACTGTCAGCTTCCTAGGCTTCAAAAATTAAATAGGTTTTACTGCTGGTACAAAACTCAAATGTACACATGAAAAACTGCCTGAATTGGAGGCTGTAGAGTTACTTATAGATCAAGTGAATTGCCCATAAGAAGTAATCAAAGCTCAAAGTGCAGGGAATGTAGTCACGGAGGTAAGGTGTTTTAGCGACTATACGAGATGCTGTTTTTGTGCGGGAAAAACAAAAATGTAGTGCGAAAACGTCACGTCTCTAAAGCTACGGCGCAGGTTCACTCAAAAACCACCCAGCAAAGATAAAAAAGATACTACTTTGACCCTGCTAGTGATGGTTTGGGGTAGGCAAGACAGTATACAAAGAACACGAAAGATGTGGAGCTCAGAGTGACGGCTGGATAGAGTTGGGTGGAAGAAAAGGGCTCAAAAAGAAAAAAATAGGAGGGTTGAACTTAAACCTTTTGAGTCAGAGGGCCGCTGACTTTTGCACCATAAACCGCATAGCTGTTCTCTGCCTTTCAATACTTCCAACACTCCCCTCCTACATTCACTTCCAAACTATTCACACTACTCTTGACGACAGGGAGAGAAAATGACAGGAAACGCAAACAGGACTGAATCGGCGTGATGCCTGCAATGTGACAATTTGCAACCCTGTATGTTCTTAAGATTCCTTTCAGATATTGTATGCATTCTTATGAAAGAATTAACAAGGGGAGAGGATGGGAGGGAGGGAGGAAAAAAAATGACATGTGACAAGCGGATTCATTTGAGCTGTCAAGATGTCATCTTTAGCACATTCAAACCTCGCGTCAGACGCTTGTATTCTGGCGCTGGTGAAGGTGACCAAGGTCGTAGCCGCTTGACACACCCAGACACAGCAGGTGAATGGGAGGAAAAACACAGTTGGGGGAAAAAGCGAGCACAAATGTAAGGCAAATGGAGAAAGAGGGAAGAAACGCTGCTGAATGAAGAAGAAAAATGCAAATGGATTTAAAGCAGCTATTAAGATCTTGTGGCATTGGATTGAGATTACTGCTGCGTCGTTGTCACTGACTAAAGCAACCGCCGTACTGACAGAGCGAGGAGAAGAGGACGCTCCACGAGGCGAAACATCAGGTATTGGTGAAAAGGGTTAATGTGCAGACGATGCAAAGATACAAGTGCACATTGACCAGGAAAACTGAGAACAGCACAAGAGCGGGAAAGGGAGGCAGACGTCGGCGATGATGCAACGCGCCGCGAGGGAACGAGAGGAACGAACAAAGCACCCTACTGCTCCTCCCTAGGACAACAAAGGCACCCCCAAAAGCATGATGGGAATTGTGTCGCTGTGTGTCGCCGCCAAAACAACATTCAATAAACATACGGACCATGCATGATCATATATTATTATTGTACATAAAGGATGTATACACCTTAATGAGTGACACACAACAAGCCAGTAATTAGAACTAGACAACAAAACAGGTTCTCAAAAAAAATACAAGTTACTTCTAATACATTTGGATTTTTACAAGCACAGAAATGGATAGTACAATTATCACTTGACAGATTGAGTTTACCTTGTACAAATGATCAATGGTAGTAGTAGTAGTACAAAGTAGTACAAGTAACACTTTTTACTTTCTACTCGCTACATTTTTGAAATTGATTGAAAAGTAAAGCACTTTAATTTGGGTTTGAGTCCACCTGCAAAGGCTCAGGATGATATTTCATTTATCTAGCAAATTCATGGTGAAGTTTTGGAGTGAAAGATAAAAAAATAAAAATAATAATCTGCACAATTCTTCACTACATTTTACACTTTAACCGCTCTTTAAATCGGTGTGAAATACTTTTACATTTTAAAGAATGTTTGAGTCATTTGATTGCTCCTGTACTTTTATTTAAGTAGGAAAATGGAGCACTTCTTCCACCACTTTAAATGTTATTGCACTCGTGGTTCAACTCCTTTGTCACTCTCGATGGTTGTAAGCTTGAGATGTGGCAGTAATTCTGTTACAACTTTTTGTGAAAAGCTGCGTTTATCATGACAATAAAATCATTTAGGCCAACACTTTTAAAGTGCATATGACAGGGTAGACTCCACAATTCACGAAACTGCAGTAAACATATATTTTGCTCAAGTATTTTGGCGCATTTGAATTTGAATAATTGTACTTCATGTTTGGACATGAGCAGTAGATGTGACATAATAACTCCACAACTGTTGCCTCCCAACCATACTGTAAACATTTACAGTTACACTATAGAGAATACATGACAATTAAGAATACTTAACAAAACATTTGTTTGGTGAAATAAATGTTTAACAGTCAGAAAAGTATGTTACCTGAACGTAAATTGTTCCTTTGTAGAACTTGGAGCAACTTCCTGTATTTTTCAACATTTTATTGTTAAATTTTTCTTCACAAACTGCCTTTTGATTAATTATAATAAATATTGACTATAAGAAATTATCAATGTGCAGAAGTTCAGAGCAGGAGTTAGATCATGAACATTATCACTAACATAAAAGGGTTGGTATCACAATTTATGAATTTTCCATTTATAGTCAAATACAATGTAATAAAGTAAATATAGACAAACTGCCTTCTGTTGCCAAAGTATGAGATATAAGTATGAGATAATCACATGCTTAAACAGCTTATACACAAAACTAGAAACTGATGATAAACTAAGGCAAAGCTTTTCAGTGCAATACTACATAATGTGTTTATTAACCTTTATTTAACCAGGTAAAAACCCACTGAGATCAAAACTTCTTTTTCAAGGGTGAAATATATATCACAAGATGTGCTTGTTAACAAAATTAATTAAATGGTGCAATGTAATGGCAAAGACCAACAGCCTTGGAATGCTGTTACTTTCCAAGAATACAGTTACACACTGCAAAACCCGGGGAAATAGGATTGAAGAGACAGCCCAGTTGAGACACATGCTGAGAGGGCAAAATGTGTGAGGAGTGGTGACTTTAATATACCTGCTGAATTCTAAGATAAAATATGCTAAATTATGATATTGACTAAACTTTTTCGTCTCGCTTTCTCACTCCTACCATTTCCTCTCCTTTTCTATACACTCTCTTCCTAAGGCAGGGCTGCTACGCTGGTGCTGCAGTTGAACTCTAGGTAACACTGTCTCCAGGAAATAAAAAAAACAAAAAAAAAACAAAGTGATCAATGTTGAGAAGGCACGGGGCGCTCATGGACAGGCCAATCAATGGTGGAAAGAACCTTGCCCAGGGCCTTATGCAAATGGAGGCACGTCCCGTAACCTCGGGAGCGAACATGCGCACTGGATCAATGCAGACGGGGGTAGAACCTTACAGCAAGATCAGCCCAAGCCAGTAAATATGTAATGATGAATCCCTAAAGAGTTTACTCAAACTAACATGAACTAGCTCAGGATTCTCAGATCACTGAGTGGCAGAAGGGGTCGCAAAAAAGCGGGAAATTAAAAACACTGTTACTACAAGAAATATGAATTGTGATTTTTTTTAGCAGGGAAAAATAAGGTCTTATCTGATAATAAATGTAAAAATAGACAAAAAAGGTGCCTAAACAATGTTGGATTTTTATAATGATAGCTTCCATTTAAAGCAAATGTTTGTACACCACATCAATGTAAGAGTTTGTATGTTTATGGCAGTTATTTACTATGACTTTTTTACTTTTTTAAAATAACATTTGTCTAAACAACAATCAATGCATCCTACAAGAACACATTTCCTGGCCTAAATTGTTGTTCCCAACACTACACACAGTATGACAGGTTCCAAAAGCAGTCCTCTGTGGAGTGATAGTCCTTTGGCGGGTAAAACACTTAATACACAATGAATAAAACAACAAAATGAATTCATTTAGCCTACAGTAGATTTTCAGATAAATACATTACTTTTATAGGAAGAAAGCCTAGCAAAGACAAGAGGTGAGTATTTTCAACCTCTCCACTCCTCTTCACTGGCAAAAATGTAATCTAGAGACCAAAGATGCTCCTGAAACATAGAGAAACACCAACAAAGGTGCGAATAATGGCGACGTATTGAAGGGAATACTTCACAAAGCCTATTGTGCGAGTATCCTTTTCAGGCAGCAAACCCGCTGTAATTTGGTCTGCGTCATCTGCCTCTAGTCACAATGCAGCAGTACAGCTTTGAAATGGATGGCAAATGAAGGCCATTTGTACATAATCACAGCAGATAGAAGAATTCAGAAGCCCTACGATGTGTTGTTGAGGTGGAAAGAAAGACCTTGGTCTATCTGTTGCAGCCAGTGCACCTATGGTTTGACAAAAAGAAGAGCTTTTTTTCTTGAAACAAGCAAATCAATTCAAATCAAATCAGCTTGCTAGCCGTGACATTTAAACAGTTCAATTTACATCCTTATGTTAAGAGGAGAGCCACGCTCTAAGATGCCTATTCATTCTCAAAGAAATTAGACGTCTATATTTCAGCTGCTTAATAGAGCAAATATGCTGTAGCTCGGCTGAGGAAGAAACCATGTCTTTTCACGGTGCACAAAAGGCAAGCCATTGTCTGTTATTATCAATGAAACACGAAAACAAAGAGGAAGATAATATACATTGTATAGATATCTTAGGAAAAGGACAGTCCATGATAGATGCATTACAGCAAACACGTAACCAGCCCAAGTGCACACATGTAGAAACACACTGGTGCTGGTGTATGTCCTGAGGGCTGCTGTCCTGCTGTGCAAGCTGGCAGCCACTTTTGTCATGGTGGTCCTTTTGTTTCACATCAAACAAAACGCCACAGCTTTGCATACGGCTCCACTAATTTCTGCTAGTGTGCCCCAGCCATTTATCATTGCCTCTCAGCCCTGCTCATCTCCTTACTAAAAATGCTTATGATAGTTTCTAATGCAGGCTTGATAATACAGGAAAGGTTCACAGGAAAATGAGTTACTAACTGAATTATGTCTCTTTGAGAAGCTGGAGTTTCAATAAATAAAGAAAAATAAAGAAAATTGTGATGTCAAAATTGAGGACTGAACCGAGTCATTTAGCTGTTATAAATTATGTCAAATTCACGTCTCGTCATTACATACATACATAAGTACAAAGTCATACATACTGTGAAAAATGTGTATCCATGTAATAAATCACATTAGACTTAAAAGTCTCAACATTGATCAGAATCTAAACCAAAAATAATCAACCAATGGCATTTCCCCATTGGAAATTTAACTGAATAATGTTTTTTATTTATTTTTTTATTTTATTTTTTAAATATCTAAATTCATTTTGTTCTTGGGGACAAATAATATCACTATTAAATATTCTCAATAAAAATACATTTTTACCAACACGAACACTGCTCTGCTTGTGCATGAGCCCACGAGCTACAGAAAACCTTGAGACGAAGTTGCTCCTCGTCCCATCCAGAAGCCAAAAACAAACTAACTTGTTTGTGATTGAAGGAACAACAACAAATAGAGAGCTGAATTTAGATTTTGAAAACCCAAAATATTTAGTCAATAAACTAGATCTATTCCTGATGCCCAGAAGCAATACAATTGGTCAAGTTAGAAAAAATGGAATACAAGATAAAAATTAATTTAGATATGAATTTGTGCAATTTGAAGTCTAATCTTTAACTTACAATCAGTGTTGCATTTATGTCTGGGGCACTTGAAATGTGATTAAAACAGCACCTGCTACTGTTCAGCTATTAAACTGAAACAATAAACTCAAACATGAGGGGTATATTCTGTCAAAAAAGTCACAAAAAAGTAAGAAATACAACAAGTGATGAGTCCTGCATAGAAGTAAACATAATATGTTTGGAATTGTGTACAATCATAATCTTACAAGGGTTATGTATTAGAAAGTTGAACACAACTTGTTTAGAAGGGTTATAACAGTGTTTGTAAAACTTTTAATTACATCCAGGTAGAGCAAATCTACAGTGTAGAACTGGAGTGTCTGAGAGAAGAACTTCTCCAACTTACGAGTGATTCAGCACCGGGTGTTTGATCCCCCTCACAGCACTATCGTCCTCCAGTCCACAAGGACAGACATCCTCCATATCTTTCTTTACCTCAAGCATACCTTCCCCATCTGACACAGAAAGAACATCTAAACTACTAGAGAAATCAATGTTCAGTATAGCCACAAACAGATGGTGTTGTGCGACATTTTTAAACTGCACAACTGTAAATACTGTTTGCTTAGCTAAAGCATGTTTTTGAGGGGCTGTAATGGTGGCTGCGGGGCTGTCTAGTTGGCACCCACACATTAGTGTACTGGGAGACAGATGCATTCTTACATAAGGTTTATATAACGCAGAGCTGTCCTAACCAATAAAGGTGGTCCTTTTTCACTCAGGAGTTATAGCTTTAACTTTTTCTATAGCAAGTACACCCTGATGGATGGATGAGAAGATTGACCATTTTAATTCATCGAAGAGAAACTAACTCATTTTCTTTTTTGGGATTAGAAATGTCCGACTTACCGATACAGATAAACCAAAGACTACTATTCAAGATAAACACCATATACACAAAAAGGGCATTTTCAAAACTACAGAGCAACAAGAGATGGACAATGGCAAACTGACCTACCATGAAACATGGACGTCAGAGGCAATGAAGCAGCAAGAGTGAAAAGACTGTAAAATATGAACTGAGCTGGACAGATCCTACAATAAATGGAAAAGATACCAGGGAAAAGGGTAAAAAGTGTAGCGGAGCAGTGGAAGAGAGAGAAGCCTGCAGCTAGGCTCTCTTTCTCTCTCACACTCTCATTCAAAGGCAGTTAGCTCCTCTTTGATGTATCTATAATTAGTCAGTACACACTGTGAAGTGTTTTAAAAGAAATCAAATTGCAATGAAACACTTGAGTGCTCCAAACCGGGGCTAACATGCTCTGGAGCAAGGGGAGCAAGCAGGAAAAATTAATGGCTGGCCTTTTTGATGTGCTTGATCAGAAATGTATTTATTAACTGCAAAGGGGAGTAGTAATTAACCCACAGACAGCTTGTTTTCTCTGGGTCTTCTCATGTGTCAAATGGTTCATCCCGCAAGGCTCCACTCTCTTGCTCATGCACACACGCTCCCGTGCACTCCCTCCGGACTACTTTCTCCACTATTAAGAAGATAGTGAGCACATGTTTCTGCTTGTGCCATGGACTCTAATAAGTGTACTCTATGCTCAGTGTCTCAGGGAGACATCGGGCAGCTACCTACTGAGCTACACAATCAGACACAATCAGATAAATCAATCACAGAAAGAGCAAATCAAAAATATTCGGTCTATTGGCATATTATCACAGCAAAATAAACTCCTCGAAATTACATTTTGTTTTACAGTTTTATGCTGGATGCCCTTCCAGAGACACTCCTTTTACTGTGCTTGGTCTCACTGACCTGTGAACTTCAGTGACTGGATTACACTACATACAAATATACCGGCATCTACTTAGATAAATATGAACAGTATACAATCAAATCAACATTAGCGGCGGTACTGATGCCGTCTACCTCATGGCAAGGCAGAAAAAAAATCGGACTATAAGAAACAAAAACAGTGAAAAAGATACAAATAGAAGGAGTAGATAGTCTTCGTCACACAGCGAGAAAGCCCTGGAGATTGTGGAGCTGTCACGGACAAAACACTGCATGAATATTTAGCAGGCAAATTAAAATTACAAAATAGTAAACAAAAAAAGAGTAGGTGGAAGAAAGGAAATAAAATATTCCTGAAAACACCACTGGGACAAGTAGCCACCTTAAGCTTCCCTCTAGTTGTTAATGCACTGCACCTCCTTGATAGAAATAGAAACAAATACATCCTACGTTATGACTGTAAATGACTGTATTGGGACCAGGTAAGAGAGCAGAGGCAAGACATCACTGCTAAATATAGACAAGGACAAGAGCATCATAAACTATGCTGGAAAAGGTAAACATATAGCTTATGTAGATTACTTAAATATTTAAGCATTATTAATACAAACTAGCAAATGTAAATCACAACATTGCATCAAATTCATGCTGTGTTTAGCACTTTTCACCTCCTTTCATAATGCATGTGGAAGGAGGAAAGTGCCCCGGGACTTAAGCTTTTTTGTTTAGAGAATCCATTTTCAGAAACAAGCAAAAATGAAACTTTATCAATACTTAATAGACACTTCACTTGGCTGCCTGTCTCATGGAGCTGCCTTTATGTTAAATGTACAGTAAATGAATGTAAAATCTAAACATGGCCAAATGACTTAATGAACAAATGTTCCGTTTTAACTTGTTTCCTGTCATATGGGAGATAAAAAGGACAAACGGAAAAGCTAATCACTCACCAGCTCAACGAATGAAAGGCCTCCATAGCTGTGGGCAATGATGAAGACATTCTTGGCTGCAGCTCTGGACACAAAGTGGTCCCACACATAGAGCACATGGTCCTCAGAAGAGCCATTATCCTGCAAGACAAGGAATCTGATTTAGACTCAAACTTAAACAGAACAAGGGAATCAAACATGATATTTTTTTATTTACAGAAAACATATGAACAACAATTTGAACAGGGTGATTTATTGGTTTACCCCATTATAGCCCAATGTAGGAGAAATATCTACAAGCCCTACAAGCGACAATGTCCAAACAAGGCTGAAATGTGATAAGAGAGGTCAAGCTAAGGCTACAGGTGTAAACTCCCACCTGGGGGTCGTCACACATAAAAAACAAACTTAAACGAAAGAATGGAAATAGCTGTGGCCAGAGGTGATTTCCATAAACAGCCTTGGCCAGGGTAATCAATAAGCCTTGCATATTGCAAATGCTCCAAATGTAAAACTCAATAGGCAAAGTGACGTAACGTTTAAATCTTAATTTGTACCCTGTTGCTGAATCGATGGCCCATCTATACGCCAGAGGAGGCATAATGGGAACACACAAGTGGAAGGTCAAAGGAAAAAGCAACAGCATCGAGACACACAAACAGTCACATCTGCATAATGTCCTCAATCTCCAACTCGGCCCAGCCACACACCAGCATGGCCAGGAGACATGTTTAATTAAGCACACAGGTAAGCACTTAGCCAGGGCTCGGAGAACAATAGCAAAAGTGCAGGCAAGAAAAGGGCATCCGTTAATGAACTTGTGACATTGATTCTAGACTTTGATTTCCTTTCAAGCTGTCTGGTTTACAATAGAAATCAACAGCACATTCCCACAAGAGGTTACACTGTACACAGGACCTCACTGTTGACTGCACCTGTGTTATTACAACAAAGAAGAAGCCTATTAGAAGCAAACAACCAGTATTTATACTTACAAACAATACAGTATACATGTAGTGAAGTGTAAACGTCTGTCTAGCCGGCGTACATTCACACAAAATCCATTGTATCACTTATGCTAAATAAAAATTCTATCTCTTTATGTCACAATCATGTGTATCTTTATACGCATGATAGATTTTGTGTATAAAGATATTGTAAGAGCGTATGCCTGAAGCAGAATGTTTCCGTCCATAATTTCAGCTTGTACATTATTCATACAGATTTCAGTCTTATGTTTTTAGTATGTGGAAAATGTGACCTCAATTTCATTAACAAGCTAATTGTTATGTGTGACTGCAAATAAATAATAACGCAATAACAGGACAAAGGGGGAATCCTATGAGACACACGTGTTAGCTTTTTCATTCGAGTCGAAAGGTGCACAATCAAAGACAGCTAATTTGATAAATCTTTAGTGACGAAATAATTCAAGGAAAACCACATCACACGCTCGTTTAACCCTTTAAAAAAAATATAAAATCTTGTCATTCCTGAATATTTGTGATCGGGTGCTCCTGTATGCAAGTGTGCACACAGTTGTTGCGTTTGATTATGTGCTGAAGTGTGTTTTTGTTGCCATGTTTGTCTAGAGGTAAATTAACCTGTCAGAGTGTTTGTGTTTACTGCGAGATTAGCATGAAAGGGTTGTAGTGTCAGCAACCACCACCTCCATGGAGTGTGATGCAAGAGACGGCAACTTGGCTCCGCCCTGCCCCTCGTGTGCACGGCCAATGTGCGTGTGCGTGCGTGTGTGCAGAGTGTGTGCAGTATGTGTGTGCAGTGTATGTGTGCAGTGTGTGTGTGTGTGTGTGTGTGTGTGTGTGTGCAGTGTATGTGTGCAGTGTGTGTGTGTGTGTGTGTGTGTGTGCAGCGTGTGTGTGTGCAGTGTATGTGTGCAGTGTGTGTGTGTGTGTGTGTGTGTGTGCAGTGTATGTGTGCAGTGTGTGTGCAGTGTATGTGTGCAGTGTGTGTGTGTGTGTGTGTGTGTGTGTGTGTGCAGCGTGTGTGTGTGCAGTGTATGTGTGCAGTGTGTGTGTGTGTGTGCAGCGTGTGTGTGTGCAGTGTATGTGTGCAGTGTGTGTGTGTGTGTGTGTGTGCGCAGCGTGGCTGAACTCAAACTGTCTGTCTGAAAGGCTGTGACATCAAAGTGCTTTGAAGTCTCCCTCGTCTAACCTCTATGTCAACAGAGCATACTGCATTAGACCACAGCCCTCATCATCCCACATAAGGGAGACATACACACAATCATTAACTGGACCAAATACAACGACCATAGCTTTTATCTCCCTTAAAATGAGGCAAAAAACTTCCTGGTATGGTGCGGACATTCTCCACTGTACTTACTATTGACATTGTAGATAAATAGATAGATAGATAGATACACAGTTACACACTATTGACTGGCCTGGGAACGCCTCGGATCCCACCGGACGAGTTGGATGAAGTGTCTGGGGAGAGGGAGGTCTGGGAGTCCTGGGAGTCCCTGCTCAGACTGCTGCCCTCGCGACCCAGCCACGGATAAGCAGAAGAAGATGGATGGATGGACATTTACAAACCCAAAAAGTAACCAGCTGCTTTCATACAGACAACAAGCAAGCAATGATTAAATAAACATTGACATCTCATAATCACACGGCTACTTCTATTCTTTCGGTGGTGTAACTAAAAAGTCTTAAAAACACCATTTCGACTCAAAATATTCCCAAACAGAGGGTGGACAGCCATGTGTAGAGATAAGGCCTCTGCCACCATGAGGAAGACAACACAGCAGACGGCAATTGAGATTTTTTTCGTCACCATTGAATTCTGGCAAAACTTTTGGGAACAGGTGGCAGAATGACTGACACACTTCCTGGTATGGCGGCGCAATAAATTACCTACACCCCATTTGCAAACAGTCGCAATTATTTCCCGGGGTTAATTAGCTGCGCTGGAGCTTCCTTCCCTGTGAGACTAGAATCTGTCACCACTCTTCGCACAGCATCTAACCTAGTTTACTTTTCTCTCCGAGTCGCTCAGCCAGCTTTGTCACAACAGCGTCCCAGCTCCACACCTGTTGCCAGCATCCTTCAGCCATGACTGTCACGGGACATTTGAGGATGTGCGCTGTTTGTGATTGCAGCCTTATTGTGGATAAAGCGATCCATAATGTCCCCTTGGTGCGATGTAAAAATTGGAATAGGACCCCTTCAGGACTGGACACGTTCTAGAAACAGACCGCTTATTAAAATCAAAAGATGAATTAAAAGGTGCGCATACCACAGTGAGGATTCCTACAGAGCAGCTCCGGCAAGTTCAGTTAATATGAAGTTTGAAGGTCACGTGGTAAGGCATAAACAAAAGAAGAAAAATGCAGTTTATAAAATGCCTATACATTTTAACGCATGGTTTAACTGCTGGGATTCTCTGATATCCATGCTAGTATTAATAGTTCAAAGTTGTAATCTTTTCTGGCCAAATGCAGAAGGTTTTGGACCAGCAAATAATTTATTCATCAAATGTAGGCCGGTGTGCAGCTGCCTCTTTGGAGACCGCATCTCTCTTAAATATGTTCAACCATTTACAGCATTTAGTGCTTTGCCTGTTTCATTTGTAGAGATCTCAGTGCTTTGTTTTTCTGTCTTTTGTCCTGGTAAAGATGTCATGTTTGCTTTGACTGATAAGAAACTATGCATTTGTGTATAGTATCACAGCTGGCCAAGTGAAGTAAATGCATCGACAATGAACTGTAGTTGCAGGTACAATAACATAGCAGCCAGAACAGGAACTGCAGTAGTGTCTCTCAGTCATAAGATTTTGATGTTGCAGTAATAGTAATATTAAATGTTTTAAAGGTGCCTTCTGGGCACTCAAGCACACTGTACAACAGTTAACAACAGTTAACACACAGTTAAGTGGGAGTAGAATCTCTCCTTCTCTGTGGTTTCCCTCGAAGTTTGTATTTTTCTCCAGTTTTTTTCCCCGTCGAGACGAAGGGTCAGTTATCCAATAATTGGAACTAACAACGTTCACAGGAAATAAGCAATTATTGCTTATTTCCTGTGAACGTTGGTTAATCTGCTACTCTATTCGTCTGTTTTATTCCCTAACATTCAGTTGGTAAAATCAACAATTTTGAGTAGCCCTGCGAGGCAACAGCTGTAGTGATTTTGGGCTTCACAAAATTAAATAGAACAGAAAAAACACTTAAAAAAAAAAGAAGTGTTTTTAAGAAACAGTCAAAGGTCAGTTTATTAAAGCAACAGTGATTAAATAGTAGTTAGTTAATTTAAACAATGGGTTCTGAGCCAGTTTGAATGCTGGGAGTGTACAGTACTTTAACTTAGAGTATATTGTACTCTTTACTTGTCAAAATTAACACGGCCTTAACAGACATTACAATTCTAGTCTCTTCCAATAGCTCTTATGTTTATTAATTTTAATAAGAAGCAGTAAAGACGGTGATGAAGGAGACTGTGTTGTAGCCAGAATAACAGCCTCAAGGCCAACGCAAACCTAAGGTCCGACCACTGCAGGAAACAATGAATCTAACAGCATCAACACAATCTGACAAACAAGCCCTTTAGACCTTCCAGCTCCTCCCTTCAGCTCCTCCTCCTCAGTCCTCTAAAACACAAACAGACTTTAGGAATTGCCCAAGAAGCTGAAATGGAAAATGGGAAGAAGTGGCTTTGGACCGGAAGTGAAGGAGAACTTTATTGACAGAGAAAAAGCTATTGATGCTGACAAACACATGGTCTTAAAAGAACTGCAACTGTTAGACTTCTTAGTTCTAGCAGCCAATCGTATGTACCGTACTGGCTGTTGGAATACTCTTTTAATGGCATTCTTAAAGGTGCACTTTGTCACTTTTCTGGTGGAAAGTCTGTCACTTTCCGTCTCCATAAATATGTTATTTTTTTGCCTGGAATAGGAGGAGTGGAGAGGAGAAGAAAGTATGATTTTCATTGAATAGAAAAAATAGCAATTGAATAAATGCAATATTAGTAGGTTTAATGCAAGACTGCGGGACATTGTAGCCCCAGGGAGATGAGTAGGAAAAGTTGCACAGTGGACCTTTAAGTTGTCTCAACATCACTCCATTAAAATCATTTTTGTAGTGTGTTTACCCAACCCTCGACAAATTACCTGACCAGTCCTGTCAGTGAATCATTCCTTCTAATGTGCTTTGATTACTCTCGGCCCTCATTCAGTTAGCCTAATGATTAAATAATAAACATACACTTATTAATACAGCCAAATGATGATAATTGATATAAATTACTTTGTTGTGACATACAAAATTAAAGCTTGACTTCAGTAACATCAGTTTACAGTTTAATTTTAATCAATGTCTAAATCTGCTTTCTTCTTCCAGCTTTATCACACTCTTTTCAAGGCAGAGAGACAGAGACACCGCTGAAGTTACCTAGAAGCTGTCGGCACTGATGGCCCTGGATAGTAAGGGAGAAAGAAGGTATGGAGCAAATTAGCGACAGAGATGGGAAAATAATGACTATAGCGTTGTGGGTAATTAGCAGGTATAGAGCCTATGGAGAGTTGGGAATATAATGATGTGCGAAGGAGACAGAGAAAAGGGAGAATGAGGTGAAAATGTGTGCAAGACTAACAAGAGGGGGATAGCGGGTTCGTGTGAGGGAGTGGTAGAGACCTGCAGTGAGAAATGTGTAGGTGTGCTATTCAACTTTTCAATAGGCGAACATACAGCCAGGGAGGGAGAGGCAGCACGGAAACTAGCCATCCACACGTGCAGATTAGCTTGCACGGACTGTATACAATAAAAAAGCATGACCTTGATGGGGTCAGCCTGCTCTAACAATATTTGCCAAGGCATTGTTTCAAATCAATAACTCATTAACAAAGTACAAAGGAAGTTGCTGTGGGTTTGTGAGATTCTTTATTAGAAAAGAGCGGCTCCGGGCCAGAGAGGTCATCGCTGTGACATCTCGGCTAGACTCGCACTGCCGCCCGGATTGTCAGGTGAAATTACTGCAAGCCATTAATTGACATAAGGCAAAGGAGAGCGGGCAAGCAGACAAGGCACTGTTTGTTCCAGGATGACCCTGAGGTGCTGTTAGTGTGTGCGTGTGTGTGCGGAGGTGTGTGCGTATGTCTCTATTCGGGTCAGCCTGTATCTACAGCAGGTCTGTGGGCTGGATAAGACAGAGGCGGCTCAGTGTGCAGGAGGTGCAAGGGAGGGCAGGATGGATGTGTTTGATGGTTGACCTGACTAGAAGATTGGGAGCAGGGATCTAGAAGACTAGAGCGGCAATGGTTCTGCCTAGAGCCAACACAAAATCACATGGACACAAACAGATGTTCCTGCAATTAACACACAGTGCATACAGTGTGCTACAAAAAGGTAGTATATATAACCTTTATATATATATATATATAACCTTTATATATATATATAACCTTATAATAATAAATATATATATATATATAATAATAATAAATATATAAATAAAGGTTATATATATAACCTTTATTTATTTATATATATATATATATATATATATATATATAAATAAAGGTTATATATATAACCTCTCTCTCTCTCTCTCTATATATATATACCAGTATGCAAATGAAGAGGAACAATTTAATCCACAAAGGATAATAAAAGAACTAAAATATTCACAGAGAATAAGCAGTCAAAGGACTGCAAGTCAATTTGTTTTCAACACCATGCAGGTGAAGCTGCCCCAGCACTGGTCATTGACCTCTCCTTTGACCAAGTTCAAAGGTTAATCAAGTTCCTACCTGTCCTTGGATATGCTGAGCCTTACATCCTGGCACGACAACAGGTCACAGGCCAAATAAATCTTGTCTGTATAATTGCATGTGAGCTACAGATTGGGGCAAAAGGGGTGAAGGTGACAAAGAGCAGAAACCTTCTCCCTGAGGGAAACGCTGTTGCACCATGTTGAATGCAATTAGCTGTGTGTATGTCACAGAGTCCATGTCTTAATGTTCACTATAAGACTGTGGGAGTATGTGAGCGTGCATGTTTGTGGATCCTCAGGGCGGTTTGTACTACACTGGGAAAACAGGACATCACTGCTAAAAACAGACAAGGACAAGATTCGGAGGCTGCTGCCCCAGTGGACATCTGCAGCTGGGAATAACTGGTCCAGCAACCACTGGGCCAACATAATAGATGCAGCTTTACTTTAGAAACACAGTATGGTGCAATACATATTTATATATTCAACTTTATTGTACACAACCAGTGAGCAACATAAGAAATTGCTGAGATAATGCAATTACTCTAAAATAAACTATAAAAAGTACATTCATTATTAAACCTGCACAAAACAGAAAACAATTTGTGCCTAAACTTTAATATGTTGTAATTAAAGGAAGGAAAATCCCTGTATTTTCCCGTTTGCTCTTTTCCCCCTTCTTTCCAGGGCCTGCTGGCCTAATCCCAGCCAGCCAGCCTTGGGTGAACTCTTTGGAAGCTTCTTAAGCCCATGAATGTGGCTTTTGTTCCTGCCATTCCTCCGCTTGGCTGACAGAAAATAGCTAACTGGATTACTGCTAAAATTCAGAGTAAAGTGAACTCCCAAACTTCTATATGGCAAAGTGCTAAGAATGCACCCTCCCACACCCATTTTACCCCACGGTTATCCTCATCAGCATCCCTGCGTTCACTTTTATACCCCCCAACCCTTTCTCTGTTCGCTCAGCCCTGAACCAGCACCCCTCTAAACGTGGTGCACTGATGTGTGATCTGGAGGAGGAGGATTAGATAAGGTTGAGAGGTTGCGCACTATGAACCCAAGGCTAAAATGTACCAATCCTAAAAGCAGTTAAGAGCTTATTAATGTGTGCAAAGAAGCGTATAATCACCACATCTCTATTTAGCAGTTGTAGTAAGGATTGGCTGCCCAAAGTTTTTTTTTTCCCCCCATATAACTGTTTTTACCCAGTGAATTCAGAATGGAGAGCATTTTTCAATTATTCAATCTCTATTACGTGATGAATGCTTGAAGTATGGTAGAATGTGTGTCTCTGAATAGCAGCATGCAGGTGGTCTAGCATCTCAGCAGGAGTTAAGACTGTGAGGTGTATAGAAGAAAAAGCCTTGTTCATGTGTGCGCTTTTGCAAGAGCGCTTTGCGAGCCTGGCTGGGTGCTTTAAAAAAGATGAAAACAGGCTGGCTAAAGAGGTTTGATTTGATCCACCACCCAGCCGGCCGAACAAAGGTGAAGGAGAATGGCACACGGGCACCCACACCCACACCAAAACCTCAGCTCTTTTTTGTACCTGCTTCTTTTGTGACTCTCTGTGCCCTAGTCCATCACCATGTATACGCTTATGTGTGTGTGAGTGTGACAGATTACTGCACGCCGGACAGAGGCAGACCAGAGTAAAGTAAAGCCGTGAAGGAGGAGGCGAGGTCAAACACACACGCATCCTGCTGACTCCGGGGTCAAAGGTCAAAATTCAAGTGGCACCGACACAGAGCGGAGCCCCTCAACCATTAATCTTTATCCACAATCTGCAAACCCTGCATCTGAGGACAAGTGTATTCCTCGGGAAACCTCAAGGTCCAACCTCAAAGTCCACAAGCACAAACCTTAAAGAGTAATATTTATGCTGCTTTACAATTATAAATCATTGATAAAATGCTTTTACTTATTCCTCATACTTACTAAATAGGAAAGCACAAGTATTAGGTTTATTCTAGAGGTACTAAAACCTTTAAAAATTATATATGCACATCGACTAAAGACAAAAACTGCTTCTTATCCCACCTTGGAGCACATGAAAAATATAAGCTATACTGAATATTTTTTAAAGCCGTAATCATTAAAAATGAAAGTACTGTAAGATAGCACTTACTTACTTGTATTATAGTGTCCAGGGTAAGAGATTAATATTTATTCACAGATAATGATTCCTTATTATGGTTTGTGTGAAGGTTCTGTCAAGAGAGTGAGAAAAGCCCTCAGCTGACAGCTACAAAGTGAATGCCCCACAAACTCTTATCAATGATTCATCTTTTCACACACACGTGTGAGGGTTATTCAAATAACAATGATAATGGGCCTTTTAATAAATGTAGTGTCTTTGATAGATTTTGTTAGATAGATTTTAGAACAAAAAGTGACAACTTTACTTTTTAAGAACATATTATGCTGTCTGTCTGGTAATTTTCTATTATTTATCACATACACAGATCATTATTTGATTACAACTTCATAAAAGAAAGGGGTGGATCTATTTTTATTTTTCAACTATGCCACATTTTGGGGCATTTGTGTATGACAGAGAGTCTTATTACTCATCCACCACCTCATAAAAGCTCCAAAAACTTGATTTTGCATAACTAACAAAAACGGAATGTGAAGAATAGAGTTCATTGTCTGGGGAGATTAATAAGTTTGAGACCATGTGCATGCATATACATGTGTGTGATTGGAGTCTGTGCGCCCACCCTAGCGTGATAAGAATGTTGCTGTGTGTTTGCCGAGTGTGCGTTCAGGAGATAATAATCCCAGCGGTCAACATGAGTGAAGGGCCAAAGCTGCACTGACCGGCCCACCATATGAGAGCGAGAAGGAGAGGGAGGAAACGAGGGAGAGAGCCATGTGGTTAACACTTGCTCACTGAGAGGCGACTGGAGCTCAGCCAACCTCTTCACACACAGGCTGACCACACAAGAGCCTCTCTTCTCCCTCAGCATCCCATCCTCCAGTTCTCATTACCTAACATTTCCCTTTCCTGCCTCCTCTCTTACCTCACATCCTACTTCTTTCATCACATTCTTGCCTCTTTTATCAAACTTGTCCAAAATCATACCTCCCATTTTCTCACCTATGCCTTGGCGTCTTTTCCTCCTACACCCTTTAACTGTCAGTCTGTTCTCCTCCCCCATCATGTCTGCTTTAGATGAACATCCATCCCTCTGCCTCTACGTCCCAGTCAGCCACATCCTTCCTCGTCTCCTTTTTGCGTGTAGCGCCATCGTCTTGTGTTGACTTACTCGTACAGGGATGCGCTCCGTCTCAGCTTCCTTCTGTGGGTTGCGGTACTTCTCGTAAAATTCTTTCTTCTTGTTGGCCTCTTTGTCATCTTTGCGTTCCTTCTTTTCAGCTGGCTCATCCAATAGTTCATCCGGGGAGCCAAGAGGAGAAGATCTATCTGGCTTCTCAATCTCAAGGAAGTTTTCATTTGGGTTCAGCACCATCACACCATAGCCTTCCTGCAAAACAATAGGGATTTTTTTTTTTGAAAAAGACATTTTTGCACATTTTTTCACTACACAAAAGTACCAGTCATTGTTCTTTTTACACACACATTTGAATGAAATATATCTGGTAATACAAATCCCATTATAGATAAGAGATATGGAGAGCAGAGTAGTTCAAGAATTTAGTGTGGACTTAGAATTCACTCTTGGTAGTATCATGGAGTGAGCAGCATTTAGTCCAAAGGCCACATGTCACTTAATATAGAAGCCAATCGATTCCTTCATCACCCTGTGGAAAGGCAACTATACATCTGAGTAGACGTAATTGTAAGTCCAAAACCAACCAAACTTTATTCCATTTTAACATCGGAACATTCTCAGATTTTTATTAACAATGAAAGGTTAACATAATAAATAAGACAGAGGAAATGTGTTGTATAAAAGGAAGTTTTCATCAAGACTATGTAGACTTTTAATTAACTGTGCTTATTGTCCCAAGCACTCGGAAACTAAAGCAGGAAATGGAAGGATTCTTGTTGCACTACTGCTCCTCGCATAAACTCTATTGTGACTACACACTAACACACAAAGCTTTGGACTTATAGTCGGACAACACAGTATATTAATTGTTGTCACATAATGCGCTGTCCGTATTGAAATAAACTAAATGCCTCAGGATAAAATTATGACTTCCAAATGTACACTGTTTGTTCTGTTTAAGGATTGAAAAAAAACAACAACAACTTAATAATACACATATTTCAAATTTCAAACAGATCACGTTCGATTTTGACAACATTTTTAATTTTAACATTTTAACCCATGCCGGCTCATGTTGTATTTTTCCTTTCATTTGCCTAAAATATCTGAATAGTAAAAATATTCATATATATAATTGCAACTCAAAAGAAAAAATATTGCGTGTTTTGATCATCTCAGACTAAATATTCCCACAAAAGCAGATACGGTATAATGAGAAATACGGGGAGTGGAATAAACACCTTAAGGAGAGTAATAGATGAATCTGAGTTGTAGCCTCGCTCAGCATCATCTCTTTCTTAATAAGTGTTAACACAATGTGCGTGCCTGGAGTCCTTCCTGCGCCCATCACCATCAAACCTTTCACACAACCCTTTCCTTAGCACCTGCCGTGGGTTGAGAACAGCAACATGACACTTTCTCACTTATTTAGATTATCAAATCAGCCTGATTCTCACTTGCTTTCAAATTCAGACACGACTACGCGTCCCACTCTGCGCGCATATACAACTTAAATTGGACAAAAATAACATGAGCATTAATTATAAGTGAAAACAGCATACGCAAGTGAATCAATGCTGACAACTGATAACTAGCGCCTAACCCGGTAATAAATTCTAAAAGCCAACTGCAGATATAGAGAATAGTTTTTATTCCTTTTTTTTCAGTTAAATACATATTTTTATGGCAAAATACTTAATCGTTTTAAAATATGTCATACAATTTGGCAGAGAATATATAATCTATACAGACTACACACCAGCTTTGTGCCACTGCCCACTGGTGGTAGCCTGACAAAATAACTGCCAGGTCCAGCTTTGCCCATAATAAAAAAAAACATCTCTATTTATTAAGTAAACTATATGTGAACGTAAAAAGCAAAGTATGTAAACCTATGACAAATAACAAAAAAGAAGTACATAAACTCACTTTTGTTGCATTTGAAACATCATCTGGTCCATTGTTTCTGGTTAACGTGGTCAAAATGAATAGTCCAGTGACACAAGTCAGTGTCTGATGAATGATGTGTGGCCTACAACTACACGTAGTCCTTAACGATATCACTCCAACCCAAAGTGCTCCGTCGTGCTTCCTCGCCTTAGAAACACTGATTCTAACCTCAACTGGTCCGGTTCCTAGCCTTAAGCTTGGGAAACCCTAACCCTTACTGGCCTATAGCCTTTTTTCAACGCCGATAACCCTAATGTAGCGACACCCTTTCAGCTGTCCAGTCACCCAGAAGGACATTTCTGTTCAGGCAAACAGTGCTCCTTGGTCATGAGGAGCAGGGCCTCAAAGTTCAACCCTGAGTCGGAAACCATCATTTAATTTAACACTGAGAGGTCTGTCAGGCCAACGCTGCTGCTACCAGTCCAGACGTTTCCTTCAATCAGTCCCCTCTCTGTCAAAGAAACACAAAACAGTAGGTCATGATCTGGTTCAATCAGTGTATAGTTTGTGGGGGTAATAGTGTCCGATATATCTCGCACTAGTAAAACTACATTGAAAGTTGAACTGTCCTGCTCAACCCAATTTACATTTTGGAATTTTGAGTTTCTCATAAAGAATGTTAAGTCTCTTGTCTAGAACCCTTGACTTGGGTCATGTGCTCTTTGTGTCTAAAACTAACTGTTACGTCTTGCCAACAGACATACCGACAGATGGACCCAAAAATGGAATACATTGACTAAATCTGATCATTGTGCTGTGATGCGCTGTCAAAGTCTGTCTCAATTTTATACAAATGCAGGTTACAACCCTAGGTCACTCTCCTTTATACAGCTAAATCTCTAGCACAGCCATTGCAAACTCTGGCCAGTATTGTCTTTGTCCTGTGCACACACTGTTTTAAATAAGACACACGCAGATCTGATTTGGTCCCTCTGCTGTATAGCTTGGGCTGAGCCTCTTCCCATGCCCTGTGGTGCCCCTGTGCCACCACCACACTGAGCTGCTGCCCCAGGGCCAGCGGTCAAGAGGGTCGCTCCATCCCCTAAAAAAGGGGGTACTGCGACCCTGTCACCTCGCTCCGGACGATCCGCAGCCTGCCTTTGTAAGCCTGTCGTGCACCAGATAACACAACAAAGACGGCTGATGCTACGGAAACCAGTGTTTCTGTCATGATAGAGATGAAGCTTTAGTCTGCCCCGACTCAATATGTGAAGTAATAAAACTAGAAATCAAATACATAAAACATTACATCAGTTAATTTTTGTTTTGTTTTAACGATGAAAAAACGATGATCAAATAAAAACCAAATAAAAATAAAGTCCATCAGTGCAAGAGTTTAGTTTGTTTGACAAAATAAAATCCCTCACAAATAAAACTAGATTCCAAATTGTAGCATCCTTTGTTCTCTAGCTTAAATTGTCATAACATTTGAATTATATATATCATTATGCCACTTTTTATTATATATCATTAAAATGTATGTCAGAATAAGTGTAACTAAGACATCCCTTTAAGAAAGCGTTTTTCTTTTTACCCAGTGGAGTTGTAATGAAATGAAATGTGTCTAATGTAAAGGAGGAGCAGGGAGCGAGGCGGCCGGAGTGAGAGGGTGTTTCATCTGTGCGCGTGCAGCCCAGCGTTAGCTTTGATGTGAGGGCTCTCATGTAGTACGCACAGCTTTGGGCACAGGGAAGAGGACAGCACTTGACAGGTACAAAGCATGGCTATGAACGGTCATGCAGTGACAAAAGGGGCATGCTACATTTGAGACGGTTATTTAAGTAATATGTTAAAAATCATTATCTTTGCTCAAACAAAGTATGCAAAACCACTGCACGATGCATATGTGCAGCCTGTAGGTAGCCATTAAAGCGGCTTCTCACTTTATTAGTTTAGGTTAGCGCCTGTTAGGATCTGGGTTAGCGACGCTTCCTCAACTCAACATCAATTTCTCTTTACTTCCTTGTTTCGCCCAATATGCAGCTCCCGATTCGCTCATCAGGCTTGAGTGACAGGGGTGGATAGGGTCACCCAGCATGCCATATCCAATAAGAGCGTGCGGAGGGGAGGGATGTCGGGCTGGCAATACAGTCAGGTTTGAGATGTGAATGACGGCACAAAGACTGGACTCAAAGACGCTATAAAAACAAAAATGGCTCCTGAATTTGAATGCACCCAACACTGGGGATCTATATTATAAAACATAAATACAAATTTTAACAAGTAAAGCCACTCTTTGTCAGGGCAACCTGGCAGTGGGTGACCTTGCCTGTCTCCCATCTCTACGTGAGCTTTTTCTGTATGCGGAGGCCCTTTATCCATCCTATCCCCTTCTTTTTTCTTTTCTTCTCTATGCTCTCTCTCTCCCCGAGGCAGACATCCCACACAGATCGCTCAGTTCTGTCAGATTAAGTCACAGTGCCCCCTTTCTCATTTTAACGCCGCACCATTCTGAGACCACCTCCCCACCAGCACCCCGAAATGCCGTGTTTCTCCCCGAGTAGAGAGGTGGGAGCCTGCTTACTGTACCACAGGGCAATGAAAAGATACGCGGGAGGATCTTTGGGGTAATATACAAACGGATGAGACAGCATTGTCATCAGCCTGTCAGCGTAAAATCAATCATCTCTTTGATAAGTCGGGATTCTCCAGGGACCTAAGAGTAGTTAGAGAACAGACTTTAAATTATATTCTGTGTATAGTGGAAGAGTCCATGCAAACATATAGTAAAAAACAAAACAACAACTGTAATATGCCAAAATTTTATTTTTATCTTCATTGAGGTAATTTTCTGATTTCAAATTATCCTTTTGGTCTTTCAAATGTAGCCAGAGCTCAGGCAAATCGAAATCCTGGTTGAATCAGGAGGGTTGCATCCGGGAGAGCATCTGTCATAAAACTAATGCCTAATCGAGAAGCAAATCTCTGCATAATAGGTAGCAGCTGAGAACGCAAAAGCAAAATGGAGAACAGAAAAAAAAACGAAAAAAAAAAAACTTATATACTGCCAGTTAAAATCCTGTAATTTAGAAGATGCAAATCTAAGAATAATAAAATATTTTGAGAATCAAGGTTGAAATGATTACACTGCAAGCATTGGATGATTTGCTGTGGTAGATCATCTTCTTTTCCTTTTTAATTTTCACACATTTTTTTTTACATGTCTTTATCTTAACATAGCTTTTTATCATATATTTTTTTAAACTATTCTTCTTCTTCTTCATTGTTTTATGTTGCAACTTACTGTCAATTTTGTTTACTGACAATAGCAATAAAACCTGTCTGATTCTAGAAAAGCTGAAAAGAAAGAATAAGAACACTAAAAGAACTAAAACCTTCATCATCCCATCTGCCCTCAAAGTACATTTATGAACAAATTGGCTGATGCAGAGGTTTGTCACTCTGATAATCATACATAACATAACATAGACATAACATTTAATTAAGATTCCCTAGACTTTAAGTTTTAAGTTTACTGACTTTTTCCATTTGCTTTGCTAACATAGCCATGCACTAATTTGATCAATGTAAATAATACACTTAACGCTAATTATCAACTTTTTCTTTATCCTAATGAGCACAAATACTTAGGTCAGGATGAAAAGACTAACCTTTGGAGCAAGTCAAGTATTGGTGTCTGTAATAATAAAAAGAGTTTTTAACCTTGGCATGGGACGTCTTTGCTCATTTGGATATTGTTTGTATGTGTGGAGCTGAATATTTATAAATGAGTTCAAAGAGGAGCGGTGGGGTGGAGGAAGTGAAAAGAATAGCACAGCTTCTGATCCCTGATGCCTTCTATTCTTTTTAAGCTTGCATTTACATTTCTTTCTATGTGTTTTGCTTCTCTCTCTTATCCCGATGTGTCTATTTTCAGCATCTGAGTATAAAAAGCAGAGATAAAGACATATTCCAGACAGTGTTGAGTAACTTCAGTGCCAATGTCAAGGCCAGGCAACTTTACCACACTCAGCATGTGACTCTGTGAATCTGTTTAGCTGATGCTTAAAGGCGCTGCATGCTAATCAAGTAGGAACTATTTCAGTGTCATAAACATAAGTAACCTACACACACATACACATTAGCTGACATGCACATCGTCAGGAGCACCTCTTCATCTGCTCGCAGCACGACACGCGGAGGGAGGTGGAGGGTTGGGGCTGGGGGTTGCTACATTGGGGGTGGGTATAGCATTAATCACCGTCCAGGTGGAAATTGTCAGAGCTATCGATTGTGCAAGTAAATGTTACACAAGTCATTTGTCAACTTTTTTTCTCCAAACAGAGCCGCGTGTCATTTGCAAAGATGCTACTCAGAATGTAAACTTCTCACTACAGGCAATGTGGAACTACTTTAGTAAAGAACTATGACACTGATACATACAAAACAATACATAAAATGGCAAATAGGAAATGAGAAGTCCCCAGAATCCTCTGCTCCACACTGTTCCAATGTCATAAAGGTAACAGCTGGTCAAACCTTTTTGTAGAGTTAAATTATATTTCTACTTTATAGAGATAATAAAGTACATTCTTTATTCTTTAGTTTATTTTAATTCAGATTAGTAAAAATACAAAAAAAAAATACTTAAAATACAGTAAATTTGTTAAAATGAAATACCACAGATTTGTGTTGATCATCTGAACAGTCACTGTAACCACATCAGATAAATTAAAAGCATTCTTATTCAACAGTATTTTTTACACAGTACTTTGTGTTCATAATTAATTCATATTTTCAATTAAGTTTATTAAGAGGAATAACGCCTGAGCTTATGATAAGGAAATAGAGGAAGTGCGACGAGTCCTCAGAGGGAAAGCTATGGGGAAATAAATACAGAAGGCTTTTTCTGATGCCGTTAGCATTTTGATTTATACATTCTATATTGTCTCCCCTAAGCATACACATGTATTTTTAATGAGGGCAGAGAGATATACATCATAGAATGATAGGTGCCTCCCTGCCCTCCTGCCTAACTATTTAATGTATAAATCAGGAAGAGAAGGGAGCCAAGAATGGGTGAACATGGAGTGAAACTATCCCAGGAGCTCTTCATGAGGCCATCATCAACCATGCACAAGAGACTGGATGACAACGTCTGTATTGAAAGAAAATTCTTTGTGAGGAATTCAGAAGCTATAAAATGATTGCAGTTTTTCAAACCAAGTGCATGTTAATAAGAAGGTATACATTAGATGTAATCTTTTCCCATTCCGATTTAAATATTTTAATTTATTTGTGCAAGTTTGAATGCAATCATATGTAAAATATGTATAAAAATATTAACAGCCCTGCCAAGGAATGTGTCTATCTAACCATCTGGACAGGTAGCATTAACACACAGAACCCACACACTGTGGGTGCAAGACACATGACCATATGTCCAGACTTAAGCAGTCGGGGTCACTCACTGGACACCTTGGGATTATATAGGATCCATCTATGTCATTGCAAAATGGTGGAGTTACCTGATTAATGAGGAGGTGGGGGCTAAGGCAAGAAAGAATATGTAGAATCAAATTGCTCTTGTGTCTATGAAGAAATGAATGTGCATTGTAGGGTGTAAATAACAACACTGTAGCAACACACAATGTATTAATCTTACTGAAGACCACAGGAACACTCTGACCTGCAAATGTCAAAGGCCAAAGTGAGATTACGTCACCTCTGCCCTGTTATTGTGACCTAGGCACAACCGCACATATCAATGTTCATGTGTAGAACAAATTGCCATATTAATTGCAACTAAACTAAAGTGCACTTAAATTTACAGTATGTAGGGAAATAAATTGGATCAGTAACAAAGCAAAAGATGGTGCATATTTCACCTTTACCCTCCAGTTAATGACCTCTCTCTAAGTGCAGCTGCACTGTAGGTCCACAAGTCTGGGGAGGTCGCCACAGCCAATCACAAGCTGTGTTTGAAGTGTGAAGGGTAAACACAGTGACTGCTCTGCCCTGCCATTTACTCTGCTTATTTTCACAGGATGTAACCTCGAAAGGACGAAGTGCTGGAGAATACAGCGCATCTGTGTATGTGCGTATGCATGCATTTTGGCGTGTTAGCGTACATTTTCCACAGTGTCATTACCACATGGTCGGGTTTATGCTTCAGAGCGCACACATGGGGCTACGCATGTATGTTGGAATCCCCTTCATCCTCTCGCCATACAAATATATGTGCGGAAATTCATGCTATGGTAACTAGGAAACCATGCATGGAGCAATGGACATTTTCCTATTAACCCGATGTAGCCTTCAAGAATGGTGGAAAGCAATTAACCTAGAGAAGTGGCTGTAAAACACATCTTGATCTCTCTCTTGCAAACCGAACTTCTCAACCCCAAACCATTAACGTAATTTTTACAACGAACGCTTTCAAAAATGTACCACTTTTTAGGGACCACCTGTTGTCTATTATTTTTACATACTGCTTTTCTCATAAATCATAACACTGGTAATTAATCAAGCTGTCAAAACAGGGCCTGAGGGTCACCTGGAGGGGTCAGAGGTGGACGAGGGACTGGTGGAGGTCAGGGTCACACCACATTCCTCATTATCAGGTCGTGGATGGGAGAGAGAGCAGGCAAACAAAAGCGAAAGCAGATGGGAGAGAGAGAGAGAGGGAGGGAGAAGTAGCCGCACACTGGGGGACAGAAAGTGGAAGGAATTGACAAACAAAAGCTAAAAGAAGCTGTCACAGGCGTGGAGATGGAGATCAGAGTTTTGAATAACGACACTGTAAAACCCTTTTTTTTCTTTCTTTTTTTTTATAAAGTTGAAAGCCAACTCCCCTAAGAAATCAAGTACACCACCTACAAGTAATGTATACATTTTGGGCATTTTTTATACCCATAACTAATAAGAGCACTGAAAAAAAGTCCACTACATGAATCGCTTTGAAATTGGGTAAAACTAAAATGTTGCTTTGACTGTATTGTTTAACTTAATTGATGCCTGTACAAAAAGTGTTGAACTGACACATTTAGAAAAACTAGGCGTGTTATGAACAACTTATTTAAGTAACAGGCACTTTTGTTTTTTTTGTGTAAGAATAGAACAAAAGAATGCTACAAGATGTTTCCAGAGCAAAGGGGCTGAAATGGTCTGCGGGTAGAAGAAAGGAAGATGGCGTCGCGTATTCAATGGGAAAATAGGGAATCAGCTGTGGAAGTAGGATTGTTATCTTGTTCGGGGCACTCCTTGTGAGTGTGTGTTTGGGGTGAGTGATGAGACAGACTGATATCTTTCTAAGAGGAGAGTGTATCAGTGTCTCTCTGGGTTGAGAGCCAGTTCACAGACACACCAAGGCCACGGTCCTGGAGTGGCACGTTTCCTTTCAACAATACACTGCCCTGATTAGATCGCACTGATTAAAATGGCACCACACAAGATTCATACACACAAAATCTAAAAATGGCCGCCTCGTTTACGATTAATAAAATAATGGATTTAATATTGCTGTCGCTATTGTTATGAATTTAATACACAAGTCTTATTGTGTTGATAAGAGAACAAAGACCTGAATATATATTTGTAATGTAAAGTTATGTGCATCTCCGAGCGCAGTATTAGGCGTAATAGGCTAGGAAAGATTACACCAAAAAGAACAATTTAAAAAGTGCAAATCCCGCGAAACTCGTCCCACGTACAAGCCCCCCCCCCACTTCTCCTCTCTCCCGTCGCAAAGTGCGAATTCTCAGGCGTGGCTCGCTCTATCAAAAACATCACTCTTGAATGAGGCGCCGACCATTGCGCAAAATTAGCTGTCACCCTTTTCTCAAAATCTTTGTTAATCTTGTTTCCAGTGTTTGCAGATTTATCAGCACATGCATCAATGTCAGCTCCTTGGTTACTGAGCCGCACTACTTGGGAGAAGATATAATTAAAAATGTTTGGGGCATGGGGGGCGGTGGTGGCATGTGGGAGTGGAGGGGCTGCTGAGGAGTGGGAAAAAACTGAGGAAATGGGGCGGCGGCGGCGGCGGTAATGTGGGGTGGTGTTTGAAGAAGGAAGGTGAAGTCTTCGCTTCATCTCCGGCGGTCCCCTGGGAGGCAGGAGAACACACAGACCTAGCGTCAGGAGACAAAATGGGAACGGCCAGCACCTCACTTTCCTTTACATCACACTATTGCTTTGGTTTGTTTCAGGTAGAAAAGTTTGCAGACAAGTATCACTTAATCAAACTCAATGTCAGAACTGGTTTGTTGAATAAGTGGCAAAGAGAGCACATGAAAGTGAACCATGCCAGGTATGCGGCGCGCCATGGTCAATAACTGTGTCGTATCAAGAGTGCCACCCTTCATAATGTTCAGGGAATTTTCTTTTGGAATAGACGTTTGCGATATTAAATAATTCTTGGTGACAATATGACATTCCAATACCAAGTTCCGAAGGTACTGTGTGTCATACATATTTGTCGGTTTTGGTGCTTTGTGATTACCAGTGGGAGCTACGCATACTGTACTATTTGGCTGTGTGGCGGGAGGAGAGAACTTGCTCAGTTAGATGTGGCAACTTGAGGAACATACGCATAATTAAACGATAGACAATAAACAGAAACCCCTCAAGTAGAATGCTTTCCAAACTGACACTATACTTGTATTCCTCTAGATTTGGCTGGAGTTTAGAGTCATTGAAAACAGTAGGTTAGAAAGGCTTTAGCAATAGCAGCAGTGAAATCAAGTCTTATCTTGGTGATCAGGAGAACATTTGGAGGCCATCAAGACAAAGTGCAGCTCTTCTCTATATATATCTGATGAATTGTACATTTAATCCTGCTTTTCTTTTTAATGGTTTTGCCGTTACAATGGCTCTCATACACACTGTTCTGTCTTCACTTGCTCCTCTTCATCGTGCTCTTCTCTTCAGTCCAGACTTTAAGTGTGGTCCGGCAGGTTTGGCTGGGAGGTCGCGTATTCCCCCTCTTCATTAGTGAGAAAATGGACTCTGGTAAACGCTTGTTAAAGCCCTTACCTACACTCCCACAGTTAATGGGAGTGATCCATTTGTGTCCATTTCTGCCTGACAAGGCTTTACTGGAAGATTAATAGTGCAGTGTCAGGCCATGGCCAGCCTCTGTCCCGCTCTCATTTCCTTTCTTCTGGGACGCACACATGCAATAATGGAGCCCCGTCTTTTGTTGTAACACCATGATTAGCCAGGGAGAAAAAAAACACACCGGAACGATAGATTGAAGAAAAAATAACAATAAAACAACAATAAAAAGCGGAAAAATCCTAAAGGTGACATCTTAAGACTTAGTGTAGTGAGCTTTGTGTTTCAAGGCAGCCAGAGAAAAATGACCTAAAATGTGATGTCAAATTTTACTAGTCTTTGAATTTCAAGAAAATTTTAAAAGACAAAGGGGACACCAAGGGAGAAATAACAGAGACAGAAAAAGACAGAGAAAGAGAAAGCTGGGAGAAGTCCTAAAGGGCCACCCAGGGTTTGGTCCATCACCCAGGCCCCCAGCCATCGCTCTTCCTTTCAGGGATGACACTGTCAAGTGCTCCGTCCCCTCACTGAGTGAACAGGATAATCGCTCTTAATAATTACACAGACATTCCCTGGTAGCCTGTCCCGTCCAGGCAGACAGTTGTTCAGGAGAGAATTCCTTCATGTAACAGCGCTGGAAATGTGCCATACAAATGAAGAATTAAAATTATATGCAGCACACTTGATTTTATTTGATATTTTCTTCTTTATTTCATCTCGCTATGTCTTCTGTCTCTAGTGGCTCCTGTGATGGGCAGACAAACAATCTGGTAAACATACAAACAGAGAGCCAGGCGACCTGCAGAACAACCCCCTCCACACTACATCACAGTGTGCCAGCCGAGAGAGAGCAGGGTGTTTCTCAAAGCAGAGGATAGGGGATTGGGTCTGGTGGTGTCTCATTAAATTCTTGGGATTGTCTAATTGTCTTTCGTGGACCTCAGAGAGACAAGTACATTATACTCATTGCAATTAACTAAACAAAAGAGCCGAACCGCCCGAGCGTTGGGGACGAGGCTGGGCAAGGGGGAGTAAGGCAACCAGCCGGGACCAGCACAACAAAACACCAACTCACACATGGAGAGCAAGTGCAGACAAATGGTAAAGGACAAGAGAAAAGATATGACGGCGAGAAAAAATAAAGAGGGATAAGAGTGGGAGTGCGAAGTGATCTTGGATTGGCCAGATGTCAGAGTTGGCTGGTTGGGCGGGGTGAGGCACCAGAGGAGGAGGGTGTCTGTGCTCATTTGAGACGCACCTTTGTGCTGGACCTGTCTTGTTTACTGCACTACAGCTTAGCAGTGCGAGGGTCCTATTCATGGTCCAGGCCTTTCAGAAGGTACTGAAGGAGCCCTTAAGCCCACTTAACTACCATTTTCACACACTCTGCCTGCTCTCCTCTTTGTCCTTGCCTCCATTACATCAAACGCAGGAACAAAGGCAGGGAACAGAAACTGGGGCTGGCAGAATGGCGGCCATCACAAATATTAATTTGAAAAGGTGTTGGAGAGTAGAATCTACTTTTATGCACAAGGACAACTTAGGATTTTTTTTATGTTCCTTGTGTGGGGGGGGGGGGGGGGGGGGGGGGGGGTTCCAGGCTAAAGAGGAGGCCGAGGACTAAAGAGGAGGCCGAGGACTTGCAACACAATTATGCAAGAATAAGGGTCTTGAGACGTGGCGCAGTGCTAAAGACTGGGCATACATAGGTGCAGACACACGCACGCGCACTGCCTATTAAATGAGCTCTAAACATCAGCCCTCATTCACTTAACAGAGCTATTAGGCAAAGCAACAAACTCAAAGAACACATACACGCTTTGCAAAGAGTTCATGTGACTGAAGCTTGGCTCAAACAAGAAGCAACTTACTACATTAGAAAACAAAATATAAACCAATTACAAGGTTGGTGACAGTACAAAAAAATAAATGAATCACATTTTATCAATCGCGTTTTTTAAAAACACTTTATCTGGAACTTAAAATGTGTTGTGAAAGTGACCTTGGAGTGGCTGGACCAGAGAGAATCGCCATGTTAAAACTAAAGCTCTACAGGTGCACACAACGCTTGTGTTTCAAACTTGCTTCAGGTCATATGAGGGACAAGCCTGAAAAGCAGACACGGGGGGGAAAAAGTGCCAACGCCCTTTGTCTGATGTCATCACTTACACATCCTCAGTGCACTCAGTCATGGCCACTGTAATGGTATGTTGAAAAGCTCATCCTGTGTTTTGTTATGCTGTGTCGGCATCACAAAAAAAATAGGATTTCACCTTATTTCCCGTCAAAACAAATCACTCTTTCCTCGCCTCATTTCAGACCACACCTTGACTCCCAGATTTTTGCAAACTAACCTGGCCAACTTTGTAAACTATTAAATAGGCAAATAAGAAAAGCAAATAATATTTCTATAGAACTGCCACAACCGTTGCTTCATCAGCATGCAGCATGCCCAGTACACACCAATAGAATTTTAAAAGAAGTTACTCCTATCTCTGCAGGTAAAATAAAAAGAGACAACACTATAAGTTAAAGTTAGCGAGCCTGTGTGACATATGCATTTACAATTGCCAGCATGGGTACAGCCATTCAGCCAGTCCATTTATCAAGGTAATCCTGAGAGGGAGGGCCAAGCCAAAGTCTGATCTCTGACCGAGACACTACAGAAAGAATCAAACCAGGGGAAACACACAGGCACAGCAAAGCCACTTGATGGGGGAGGGACTTTTTATTCAGCCGTGCACCACCCCCTTCAAAAAAATATACACATTTACAATTACTCATAATCTGCTTATGTTGCCAGCCTGCGGTGGGTTTGCTAACATTAGCGGAGACATAAGCGAGAGACAAAGCTGGAGACAGAAAGGACGATCTCCAGGTGTCCAGTAATAGCGGGGCCTGAAATACCTTACTTTCATCTACCACACACCGAGGCTTAAACACCGCACACAAATGTTTGCCAGTTAAGCAAGAGGAAAAACACAGGCAAAATAGTATTGAGAGAATGAAAATCTACACTCATTCAGATACAAAGTGTTTGGAATTTAAAAAGTGTGCACACATATACAAATATAAAAATATATTCTAATGTTATTACTCATATTCTTGGGTGGAAGTATATTTTAATCAAGGGCACTATAACTATACTATTACTCATAAACAGTAGGAACAATATCAGCAAAGTTTACTGGATAGGAATGTTGTAGAGACCATAGTATTAGTAGAATAAAAATTAGGATCAACAAGTTTAGTAGAGGATGTAGAAAATGAGAGACTTGAAAACAATAGACTGGACTGACTGCAGTGTTGGAAATAGCTGGTTCCTGCTGGAAGTAAAAATATAAGTAAAAATATATTTGTACAGGTATTATTGCAAAAAGGAAGGGGGAACAACATTTTGAGAAGTAAGGATTTCAGAGTGTTAAAAGTAGCAATGTAGATAAAAAAAATAAAAAAAAAACACATTATTTTCGCTTTTAGATTCAACAACTGCAGGTCCACAGAAAGGCACAGAACATGTACATGCTTTTAAAATTTAAACAACATGAATGTATTTATAATGATAATAATAGTGATTGGAAAGTTCTAAAGTATACAGTAGAAAAGTAAGGATCCATTATAAAACTAAAAATGCTTAAGTAGAGTATTTGCGTACAGATTCTTGCCTGCTCATTATTGCTCACAAAAAAAGAGGAGAAGTGGTTACAGACATGAAAGGGAGTAAAACATTAAGCGTCTCTTCTGTGCTGAGGATATTTCGAGGAGAAACAGGTTCTAACAAAGTTTGTTATTTATTTATACTTTTCACAATGTGATTGCAAACTAAGTTGCTGAAGCCTGAAGGTTTAATGTCTGGTAAACTTGTAAATTCTTGCTTATGGGAGCGGGGATGGGAAGTAGAGGGGAGAATATTGTCTGTGCGGTAAAAATATAGCTAAAGCGGCTGGAACGTCTCAGGAGGAACAGTAGTGGGTGTTTCAATGACAAAGCCGTCTATTTCCATGGGCTCTGTGCGTCTGATCTCCCTGTAGTCCCTCAAAGCCACAGCCTTGATCGGGGGCAAACAGCAAGTCTATGTGTCTGTGCGTCTGCATTTATCAGCACATCTCACTTTCCAACTCTGTGATAGTGAGTCATGCAGAGAACACAGCGCTGCGCTTTATCCCACTGGTCATTTGCACATCTTGTATAATAACCAAGCATATTTAGTATTATCGCACATTTAAATGCCACAATGTTGCTGATCAAAGCTAGAGAAACTTGAACAATATTTAACTGAATCAAACCTCGCACAAAAAGTTCAAAATACGACAATAAGACACTTTAGTTTTAACGTTTTGTTGAAGTTATGGAATAAATAGATAATTAAAAAATATATATGTACATACATTGAGATTAATGGACAGACATCACAGAAGCAACTAAACTATAGCCAAATTATGAGGGAGAGGAGGAAGCATCTGGGAGAGAGTTTGCCATGATCAAGTCTGACTGTATACTGCCACCTGTGTGTCAAAGACGGTATAGCAACCTTTCAAACTTAAGCTGTGGAAAGAAACTGACTTTAAAATAACTATTCCCAAATACCACATACATTACATATCTGACCATGTTTTCAATTTCTTTGTCGACATCTTCTGGCTTGATCAAAACGCAACACTTTTAAAGAAAAAGTATTTAATAATTACAAGTCTATTAACATAAAAAACAACCATTTCTGTGGATACATGTAGGAGCACATAAAACTTTCCCTTCATCCTCAATTAGATGTAAGGGATTTTCCGCCGGGGGAACTGCGGATGGCTGCCAGGCAGGGCTACCTCAAGTCCTGGTTCAAATGCAGGTTCCAGTTCATCTACAGTTCACACATACTCGCATCTTTTTGAAGTCATTCCGGATTATGATTATTCAAGACAGAGAATAGAGGCACTGCATGTCATCAGTACAATGTAGACACGCCCATTTTCTTCCCCATACACAAAATAAAACTCCCTTGAAGACTTGATGCCCTGGACTTAAACTCGTGTATGACCTCGTGTATAAATCCTCGTCGAGTCGCTCGTATTTTCTAAGCTTTCTTTAGTCCAAACATTTTACAGTATGAAATGTAGTATAAAGGACAATAAACTACTACTAAAATATTAACCTGACAGAATGTTATCGAACTAAAGCAACGCAATCTTGGCTATGGCAATTATAAATCAAATTCCATTAAAAAGAAATGCTATACTAAGCATTGTGTCATACAGTAATGTAGTGTGTGGACTAAATTTCTTGATAAAATATTTAAATTACATTTTTCTGACAAGGATTGTGATTTAGATTTGTAGATTTTAATAAGAAGAGTCTGTTCATCTTGCACATTTTAAACACACCAGGAAGCTTTACCCTTTTAGAAAAGACTGAAATACGAAACAGCTAAACTAATACAAGAATCACATGCACGTTTGCAAAGGTCTAAACTACAGAAGTATCATGTTTGATATGTAAAGACAGGATATTTTATTACTTGCAGAGGGAAAGACTGACCGATAGAAAAATAGGTTGCCATCCGCACACGAGTACAAGCTGCTCATACAGTTGAATCTTCTATAACCTCCAGCACATGGCACTGAGCATGCTCTCTCTGTCTCATCAGACCACCTTCCTCTCCTTCCCTTTGCGTTTTTAATCTGCAGCAGAAAGTTCACCCAGAAGTCAACAGGGCATACAGGAGCTGCGCCTCCAGTGCCACACGTCGGCTTACACACTCTCCCATGTACAGGCAGGGCTTCTGGGACGCGCTGCAGTACAGCGCAGAATGAGCAACAAGGCGAGGTGCAGCCAGGAGGCATCAGCATTATAAATTAACCCTTGATGAATGCAAAACAACTTGGTGTCAAAAACTCCCTTTGTGCTTTGCCGTAATGAAAGGAAAAGTGAGTGGAACAAAGTAAACGAATGTTCAAAAAGACAAGCATTAAAATATTAAAAACTTCTTTTGTGAGGATACATGGACACAATATTGTTTTTTTCAAGTCAGGTGAAGTCATCCAGACTTTGCACAATATTGTATTGTACAATTTAGAATGTTTTAGTTTCAAGATGACAAAATGAACTTCTGGCCCTTTAAAATAAAGGTGGAAGAACTCACAGCTTCACGGAAAACGTAACTTTAGCTGAAGATATGAGAAAAATGACTGTGGTGAAATTGCTAATATTGAAATATAGAGACATCACCACAGACTGAAAGAAAACAGCAATGAAAGGAAGGTAGCAGAATGTAGGTTATTGCGGTCTCACTGCACCACTCCTGAATTTCAAATAAGAACCCTGGGCAGAGCAGAGCAGAGAGCAGGGCAATGAGAGGAGGCAGGGTGAGAGCAGCTACAGCGAACACGAGGCAGGCAACAGAAAGAGCTTATTAATAAGAGATCTTAACTAATGGAGTGGAACAAAGAGAAAGTGAGGCAATGGAGACTAGCTTCCCAGACAAGTGGCCAAGAAACCTGCCATCCACACGATTTTAAGAAAGATTTTGTCCTTTTAAACATAACATTTTGATTGTACATGCTTTACTCACAATACAGAGCATTATCTTCTATTTTTAATCTATAATTGCTTTAGAGTAATTCTGTCTCACGATACATTGGTTAAGATAGACAAATTGTAGGCTCCTCTAATGGCTGGCGAATATGAGGGGCAGCTCTTTGATCTGGAGGCTATGTTGGCCGAACACTGGCTGCGCAGGGTGGTCTCCCATCATGCTCGGCTGATCACAGATGCAGCTTTACTATTGGCTGCCTGGTAGGCCCTCCCATCAGCCTCGATGCTACACGCCTCTGACAACTTCATTAGCTCAATTTGACCCTCCGAGTGCGCCCTGACACACAGTGCTCTGCCAGCAAGACGCTACTGCAACTCAAGGCAGAGTTATCACGGCAAGATCGTTTACTTTTATATAAATAGTACATCAAATATTGCTGAAAGTTGTATACGTCCGACACAATTAACATTAAGGCTATCAGATATTAAATACATTTATACTCAATACTCTCTACTAGGCACTTAGTTTGAGGGTTTCTGACAAGCAATTTACAAGTGTAACTTTGACACATGATAATTGTCATTTGCTGAATTAGTGTGGAGTAGAAGTTTAATCAAAGCTCTTATTTAAAATGTAAAAACTTGGCGTTTGCATTTTCGTGTTCACATCATTAGAGCATAAATAAAACATAGCATCCTGCTGCGTGCCTTCTGTACATCTGTTCTGATGTTCATGTTTGGAACACCCAGTGGTCAGCTCAAAGTGATTTTAAAGTTGTGGAACAGGACATGTACGTGTGATACTAGGGTTTACTAGCGGGTTGTTGCAGCTAATCCTGCTTCAACATCTTTGTAACTCAGTGGTGGATAGGTGAACTATTGAACCCTGTCCCTGCAGCTAAGGCTTGGTATAGCAGCAAGCTAATTAGCCAGTCACAAGGATGATATCACCCCTGCCCCACTTCAGCTCCTTTTTATCTCTCATTCATGAGCCCTTGGTGGTGCCCTTGGCATAGGCTATGTAAACTATCATTTCTCACCAGCGAATACACTCTAAGGCCGGGCATTATAAACCATTGCACAGGATGCATAATGTGCAAGCAGGCTAATGAACTTGTTGGTGATGCAGTGCAGACAATCAAAATTAAATTTAAAAGGCAAAGCTCGGATTTGCGAGTGTTTGCATAAAATGTACATGTTATGCAAATTTTAGGAAACAACATCTCAAATCATTACTCCGCAGAATAATGTGATTTGTTTACTTTAGTGATTTATTTATTTTTGCATAGTCATTACCTGCAGTCAGTAACAAAAATAATTAATTTTGTTTTCCTAAATACATCTGACAATGAAAGACCAGAGTCAACAGAATCAGGGTGGACATAAACCATAATGCTAAAAGGGATTATTAAGTAATTATCAAGTAAATCAACTAAAACAATGGTATTTAAACTGCTGCTAAGACCTTACACTGACTGATAAACATAATTGGATAAAAGTGATACTTAGAGGGTTTTTTTTGGCTTGTGGCAGTACTGTCTTTCTCTTTTCCTTCCCTTTTTTGTTATTTGAAAGCAAAAGTGTAAATGGCTTTATTTATCCATAAAATTAATGTGTTCAGGCTCTTGAGCAAAAATGGCTGACTGGCAAAGAAAGAAACTCAATTCTGCCTCCTGCTGAGGGAGAGTGGAGAGCTGCTGTTGTCGACAGGTACACCAGCCCACTACCTCACAGCTACTGTTTTAAGAGACAAGTCAGAAGTCAGGAGTAAATAGGAGAGATAGAGTGAAAAATGGAGAAGGAGAGAGGTAATAGATTTGAGAGTTTGTGGGGAGTAAACAGATGGAGTAAACACAGCACAAGGGAAACCTGGAGACTCCCATAGAACCAGCTCAATGTGTCAGTGACACGGCAGTGCACACGCAACAAAGTGTTCTGAGGGCAACATGCACACATACATACACACACCCACACAATCACACATGGTTCACCAATTGGCAGGATGCTGGGACCCAGAGCTCCTATCCAGAGCACTGACAGGCACACGGAGAACAAGCTGCCTGACAGCTCATGACAACTACTCAGCTTGTGAGAGGAGAAAGACATCTTTTCTCTATCTTCTATTTGTCTAAGTGGTCTAAAAATGGGAGGTTGAAAACAAATGAATAATAAAAACGTGATGTAGGCCTATGTATTACAGTCAATCGTGAGAATAGGAGGTCAAAGGTTGATTGACCTGATCAGGTGAATGTTTTTATTTTATTGGATTTTTTTTTACACTTTTTTGTCTGTTTCTCCTGAAAATCTTTTTTCCCTTTGCCAAACTTAGCTGCTGTGTGTGCTGGAATAGAGCATGGACGGGCCTGTAGGCCTGTCCAAGAGAAAGATGGCAAAAAGAGAAGGAGAGGGAAGCTGGCCAATTAAAATTGGGTAATAGGAGTGTAGCTCTGAGCCGGTGTGTGTGGCTGAGGGCTGAACTTTCCGAGCTTATTCTTTAATGTGTGTATAATGCCACAGGCTTTCCACACAGCCAAACTTCATTTAGCAACCCTGCCAGCCTGCTGGGTGAACCGGAGATCCACAAGTTAACAGGTACATGGGTCTATGCAAACCCCTGGGACATCACCCACACCCTGAGGACCCACATAACTCATTTATTCATTGATGACCGTTACTGATCACAGCCTCATGGCCACATCATTCTATCAGGAACTTCATTACAATAAAGATTTACTGAAAAAAAAAGTTTTTAACATACTTCACAGACCTTGGCAAGCAACGGTAAATTAACCAGTTAAAAGGCATCTACAGATTTTATTGTCTCTGTAAATAACTTTAAATACATTTTAGTACTTTAGTACTTTACTTACTTTAGTAGTATTTTGGACCTCTGTGTACAAAAATACATGTGTTTATCAGAAAGGGATAACTCACACTATAACTGTTTAATGACACAACACTGTCATGTCATGTCATATGACTGGTATGTTAAAGACATGAATTCATTTAACCGTTCACCTACAATAATGAGCAGTTTGGCCAGAGACAGTGACAGGATTAAACATAGAAGAGTCGGCAGATACACACACACATTATCACACTGACTGTCACTGTGTGCCTTCTTACTCTATGTGGTAATAGGCAGTCAGCTTCACAGCCAGAGCATGACCTAGAAAGTGAAACCACACGGCAAGCGACTAAATGTGTCACAAGGGCTCAATCATTCTCCTCCCCTCTGAAGACATGCAGCAAGAGCAAAGAGTGAGCGGGCGAGGGTGGGGGGGACCAAGGCTTCTACCACACACTCACAAGCTAATTAAGTCATTTGAAATAGCCACCGAGGGTACCTGTATGCAATCTAGCCAAGGCAAAGGGTTGATGAGGCTCTGTAGGCCTTGGGCTAACTTCAAAAAGAAGGCAAAGATTGAGTGAAAGAAAGGCAAAAAGAGAGAAAGGTGGTGTATTTTTAATTGAACCCCAACTTGTAGAAGAGGTGTATGTGAGTGTATGTGTGCTCATGTCGGGAAGCAGGAAAAAGGTTAAGCATGCCCCCAGCAGAGACAGTCTGAGCACACAAGCTCTCGATGGGGAGCAGGTGGAAGGATGCTGTGTTGGAGGGACAGAGGGGTGAGGCAGAAAGACCCCAGATAATAAGAGTTCACTGAGCGGCCATGAGTGTATGTGTAATGCTTATAGGTCAAAAAATGTTTCCTTTGAATTTGTTTTGAAATTATAGGACAAATATCTCAAAAGTGACTGTATAGTGCCATGACCAGGTAAGAAAGCTCAGGGGTAAGGGGTAATTCTGGCATGGATTGTTCCACAGTATGGCAATAAACATTGTTATCTTGCTTTTTTTTTTTTCAATCACACGTCTTACAAAAGAAACACATTAAGTGTCCCGCTCGGCTGCTGAGTGGAAAGCATATGCTGGGTTCTGTAGCCTTGAGTTCTCTCATCCCCATTTCACTGCACTGTCCTGTCCAATAAAGCCCAAAAATAAATCAATATTAAAAAGAAATAAAAGAAATACATTCAAAAGAAATGCATTAAAAAACATGCATTCATTCTAACTTTGAGCGCAGTCGCCTCTGCGCAGATCTGACTAATTTGGTCTGGTGGCATCACCTTCAAAATACCTAAATCTACAAAAGGAAAAACAAATATATATATAAATGACTATTCAGGTTACGGTTGTTTTATTAATCACAACAATTATGAGAATCTGAAAACCATTTTACCTTTGGTCAATTGCTGTCATTTCAATGCGTTGAAGCGCTTTTCAAATATTCCTAGCCTAGAGTAAAAGCTCATAAGCAGAACCCCAGCGCTGCACTGAAACCACACACACCTCTGTGAAGCTTGTGTGCCCTGCCATGTCTCCTTTCGCCAGGGGCAGAATCCTGGCGAGACCAGCCTCTGAACTGGGTCACAACCGGAAAGAGCACAGCATTGGCAGTGTGCTGATCACAGGAGAGGGCAGACAGCGGCTTGGACCGAGAGTGATTGGGCTATTCTAGGTCAGCTCTCTCTACAATACACCACTGTCTCTTAATGTTTAAGGGCTCCAAAAAGACAGACAAAAATCACACTAAAACCATAGAAAAGTTGCAGAATAATGCGTGTATATAACAGTGCCAATGGGGTTAAAGGCAGCTTTTGAACCCTCAGAATTAGATACATCTCGCTATTTCTGTCCCAAGTCTAATAAAGCTGTATGCAGCAGATCTCCTCGGCAGCCTATAGAGAGAGATCAGCCTGTGGACTTCAAAGGGGTTGCAACTAGGTCACGGCAAGACACTGCAGTCAGCTCCAGCACGGGCTTGGTCTGAGACATTTCACTCTCTCTCCGCCTGTGTCTCAATACAATGATATCAGTGAAATTAAAATGGATTATGGTGCCCTTCTTTCTTGTCGTCCCCCGAGGTCGTACGGCACCATGTCATGTTACTGTTACTATAATGTGACTTCTTTATCACTGTCCATCGGAGCTGCAGCTCAGCACTTTAACTTATGTTTAATTTAGACAGGGACCGAGCGGAGGAGATGGAGAGAGGCCATGAGACGAGGCTAAGAATGCAGAAGCAGGCCAAGTCTCCACGGTCACACGCCGCCTTTTTGATCTGTCAAAGGCCAACAAGACAAGATAGAAGACTCCGCACATTGAATAAAAAGAAGAACATATAAAGGTGACCAGACATCTTGACAAAAGAATATGTAATGGGATATTGATAAAGTATCAGGCAAATTGCACCTTTTTAGGTTGTTCCCGCAACAAAAGTCGGACATTGTTGAATTCCAGGGTGTTTAAGTGATCTATTCATCTCTGTCGTTATCGCTTATCTCTCTCTCTCGGAATGCAACTAGCACCACCTCCTTTGCTACTTCAACTATCCCTTTTTTCATTTGAGTGAAATTACATCATAAACAAATACTTAAATGACGTGAAATATATGTTGGCAATATCACAGCAGAATCTGGGGCTGCAGCAGGTCACGATGATAAATTAAGACCCTAATTAGACTGTATTAGATTAGATAACGTCAATAGTAACTAATACAGATACAGATAATCAAGATAGGATTATATATAGTAAATAAAGAGTAAATGGTCTAATGGTCACATTTAGAGGCAGCGCTATTCCACCTTCAAGGCACTCAAAGTAAAAGTCATTCTCAAAAGATATCAGACACTCAGACACTCCTTAAACCTGAGGTAACGTTATTCTCATACATTACAAAATTACCCCCATTGGTTATACAACAATAATATTTCTATTGACTGAAAAAATGGAACAAAAAACCTGTTACATTACTTAAATACATTTTGGGATGAGTCCACCCTAGTTCCGAGCGTGTCTGAAGATGTAGTTCTACAGTTGTGCACAATTCATGCTCAATTTGAAAATCAGGATTCCCAGATTTAATATAAAGTATGTAAACCCAGAGATGAGTGTTTGATTTGTGCTTTGTTGGCATGATATGATTGCCTGTGTGTTCTGGGGTTGAGGTGGCTGTGTCTGGCTCCTCACACTCAGCATTAGGAGCTCAGGTTGACATTCATGTGAGTGACATCAGAGGCGACGGCAGCACAGTGGCATATGGTAACCGCCCGCTCTACGCAAAAACTTGACATCAGCGCAAACAAGTCAGCCAAGCATCACTAGCGTGTGCTCCTCAGAGTGTTTGGATTGTCAGCATATGCAGAGATAATAACACCTATCACAGGCTCCATAATGTCACCTAAAGGGAACGCATAGCCAGACCTAAAACAACAGTCGCATACTGACTTCTGACTGGGTTAAATTATATAAAACAGTGGGGGGGACAATGAGAAGAACATGCTTTACTGTGGTACTAGAAAGATGCCGTGATCAAAGAAATAAGTGAAATCTTAAGAGGGAAAATGCTTAACACCACAATAAATAAGTCAATTTAAATGTTTGAAATATATACTAGAAATGAACCACAGTCCAATCCTCAAAGTGTGTTAGTTTTTCTTGAAAAAAAACGATGTGACAATAACCCTAACCCCCCAAAAACAAATCTATAAAAACTTAATAGTTCAGCCGACATCAACAGAAATAATCTTTTTGTCTTCTTTGCAAAGGACCAGTAGTTTTGACAGGAAAAATATACTGGTACGGTTATTCCATCTTTACTTATCGTCTGTATGTGTGTGCCAATAATAAGTTTGTGTCATAAAATGTTCAGTCATACTTGTAGCAAAATATCGGGCTAGTTAAATATGCAAAGTTCAAGTTTACTTCTTGGTTCTGGGGGTTGTTTCATAAGACTTGTTCAGTAAAACCAGACTTACTGCCTGACTTTTCTGTTGACCGAGCATAAACACAAGGGTTCAAGCTTAGTCTGTTTTCACCAGTCTCACTCAGGACTTTCTCAGCCGCACTCAGTGCCGCACCCAGTCTCACTTGATAAGTAGCTTTGACAGCCCACGAGGCTGAAGAAAAGATACAAACCACCCTCTCAATCCACTCAATACTAGACTATGGAGAGGACACGCCCACGGCCCACCTCCATCAGAACCCCTTTAAGACATGAACACACGTGTGCTGGTTGAGACACAATCGAAGAGCGAAAATGAGAGTAAGAAGGAGGCTCCATCCGAATTGGTTAAACAAGTCTAGGCTTAAGCACCGTCAGCCATGATGAGGACCGTCCGAATTGATCAATGAAGTCAGGAGGAAGAAAGAAAAGGAGACATTATGCTTCCTTTCATAGCTCCTTTTGCATAGGAACCTCAGACCGTTCCTAACCAGCGCACCATGAGTTTGTAATGAATTAAAAGTTTTGTTGCCATGGCCAGACTTTATACAATAAAATCATCTGAATAAACCACACTTTATAGAAGTATGAACATCCTTTGTACATCCCATTTACCTCTAAAGAAAAGAAACATAGAGTTGCATCTTATCTAGAGTCTGCTGATGAAGCCACTGCAGCTGGACTTAAAGACAGGATTTAGTGGAACATGTGCATTTCTGTGACATGAGCTGTGCGGCCAATGGCGAGTCAGAAAAATATGTGTTCAAATGTGATCTGTGCATGTGTTCATATCACAGAGGTGCTTCATGTTTAAACTTTTCAGAGCTCAGACTCTGCAGGTTTAGTGCAATCTCTTTATTTGTGTTGACCTCATGACGCAGCTCTCAAAGTTTAAGGAAAAGAAGAAGGAAGGAGGTATTTCTGCCTCATTTTGGACTGAGCCAGAGAAGAAAGTGGTTCTAAACTTTATAACACTTACAACTCCGCACATGAGGAGTATGTTAGCGTCATAAAGCCACAGGCTCAAGTATAAAACCCATTCACTCTAGAGTGCTGTTTATAAATATTCAAATGATCAAATTATGTCTAGCAATTTGAGTTTAAACTAAATGCAATGAATAAAGATGTCAATACAGAAAAAGACAAGCTTGTACACTGACAATATTTGAAGTAGGCTGTTAGTCTATCTACAGTGTAAATCATAACTCTTTACATTTTTAAATATCAAGTTTTAAGTATTTTCAGAAAAAGACTCAGAGTGAATGTGCTTTATGAAACCCAAATGATAACAAAATAAGTCACACTTCATCATCATTTAAGTCTAAATTAAGAAGAAAAAAACTATGTATAAACAATGTCAGGTTGATGCAAATTATCTGTCTTTAAATACCTTTTTCAACCAAGTACAGATGCTAAAATCGTGCTATTAACTAACACTATCTAGGAAAAGCAGATACTTCCTCCAGCATGTTTTTTTCCCTCCAAACACAGAAGCAGCAGTAAAACAATTACCAATAAGAAATGTTGTTGTTTTCCTCTAACCCCAGTGTTCCCCTAGAACCCCGGTAACCTCTATTTAAGCTCCAAGTTCCTGCTCATCGATCAAAGTGGGGAGCGCCTAGTCTAGGATCATGGCACTAGCGCTGGAGAGCTTAAAGCAAGCTTCAACTCTGACCCCAAAAGATGCTCACTGGAAGATTGTGTGTATGTCTGCATAGTGTGCGCAGTGCAGTGTAAATTCACAGCCAGTCACCTATGCGCTCACCCCCAGCCCCTTGCAAAACTCAATTTCCTCCTAGTTTGTCCCGAGCTAAGCACTTTTTAACCTTTGTTGCAATGGAGAATACTTGGTGGAATTTACAAGAAGATGAAAGCAGCATTATGTACAATGTGTGCGGTTTGTATGTGTAATTGAAGTGATTCAAGCCGGTGTTTGAAAAGCTGGAAAGATGTAACTGCGCAGGTTGATGAATTGTTCCTACTATTGTCTGAGATGTGCTTGTGTATGCGAGTGCTGTCCAAAGAGAAGTGTTCCCATGGAGAGAGCGAAGAGGTATCCACCACTCTGCGCCTGGGGCCCTCTGGATGAGAGACTAAACAAAACCTCCCCAATGGGACGTGCACACAGCGCCTGTAGCAGCAGATGACCTACTCCCCACCTCACACACGAACACACACTTTCAGCAACACACACAGGGGGAACATGTTTGATGATTTAATTTGTTGAATTCATGTATTCTTGCAAATAAAGCGTCGCAATAAGATCAAAGCGCAACAATCTTGAGTTTTCACCCTTCAGCTAACAGATGCTGTAAGATTTTTCTGATCAATTGCACATATAACGTAAGGTTAGATTGCATGTGCATATTTGTAGTAATTGCGCTAAAACCTTTCATCATGTCATTTAAGCAATAGATAAACTCATATTTATCCTGTGAAATAAAAAGCGGTGTTTTTTTTTCCTTGGATGCCTAAGGATGAACATTATCTTCTTTACGTCGTTTTGTGATTGACAAATGAATGCTGCTACTCAATGAGGCTACGATCAATACATTGCTGTGAGGTGTGTAAACTCAGACAGCGTGTTTAGATACATCTACAATTACCCGGAGCACATCAGCAAGCTACAGACAGGCGTGTACTATAAAACACTTAACCAGCAACATTTTACAGCAAAGTACGCTTTTGAAGTGCTGGTGAAGGGGAGTTTTTACAGTACTTTAGACTAGATAGCTTCTGGAGTGGCTGAATCTGAAAGGATTTGAAATAGACTGGCAGTACCTGTTAGAACTGGGGGTACAAACACAAAAATAATGTTTTCTCTCTTTCTGATCAATTTTTAATTTGGCCCATGCAGCCCAGCCTTTGGCGGGTCTGGCCCCAGTAATTATGGTGTGTTATTGACAGCGGCCTTCCTGCGGGATGCTATTTAAAAAAGGTTTAACCTCCGAGCAGGTCCGGGCCCCACCCCCACCTTTGAAGGTGTCAAGTACATTGATCTGAGCTGCAGGACGTGCTGGGACCTCCTGACCTAGAGGTGTGTGCAAGTTGCTCTGAGGGTTACAATTACAAGGCCATGGCAAGGCAGAGAATCATTTGACCCTTTCACACATCCACACACTGTCCTCTGGCTAAAGCTGACTAAATGGATACAATGAGCTTTCTCTGGCTCCACCTGATGCCCACACAGAAGAAAATAATGTGCACGCTTAATAGACTTCATATATATCGAATGAAAAACACATACAAAAGCTACTGTAAGTGATACAAATAGTATACGTGAGCTAGACAGACACTTTTGACATGTTTGTTCTTCCAAAACAGTGTATTAGCTTTGAATTGAATTGCCATGAGTCTGATCAGTGAAATTAAACATTACATTAATATCACACTATCAATCAAAATGTTGTACAGTATTTCAAATGTCCAACAAGATTTGAAAGAACTCCAAAATAATGTAAAATAACCCTTGTGAGAGCCAGAGCACCACCACAATAGTTTTAATTCAGTCTGAAAACTTACAAACTTGAGCCCAACTCAGACTTAACCAGCGAACCATACACAGACCAGACAGAATAACTAATGAGCTCACCTTTCAATTCACTCCCTTTTTCAATTTTTACTGTGTCCTCCCAGTATCCTGACTCCCTCTGCCTCCTTCGCTCCCGCCAACTAACCCCTTTTTTCGAGGCCCCTTGGCACCCTCCACCTCCACTGTCTCAGTCTCAGGATGCGGCGCATTGACAGGGCCAGAAGGTAATGATACAGCTGCCATGATGCAACAAGCAGACCTGTCGACTGTCAGGAATTGAAATCATGAAGGAATAAGCTGTCATTAAGAGGCCCTCTCCCAGTAGCGGAGCTGTCAGACGCCTGCCTTCTGCCTACTCTCTCCCGCTACACTCCCATCTCTCCTCTGCCAGTCCCCACCCCATTTGCAGTCACTCCCTCGCTTTCGTCCTGCTTCAAACCTCTCCAAACCCCTTCTTCTTCTTTCTCCCTCTGTCCATTTTTTAACCAATCATAAGCTTTTTCCCTTCTGCTCCTGTGCCGCACTCCACAATTTGATTTTTTTTTTTTTTTTAACTCAATGGTTGTTTCCGGTGCCAGCTCCACTCACCTGTCATTTTATCTTTAGGCCAAGGGAATTTAATTATTTTCTTGTTACACTACGTAACTTTTCTGGTGGCGGGTTCGCCAACTGCTGCTCATCTCCATTTAATTGTTATTGCTTTGTCAGGAAGGTTCCACAGTTTGGCATTAAACTTATCCAGCTTGCATTTATTAAATTACAGGTGGTTTATTGTATTGTAGTCTTAGTTGCAGTATGTGGCCCACTAGGCGTGGGCCATTTTGCCAAAAATGTGTATCCCGATCACAATATGTGAATGGGTTAAAAAATATCTTTAAACATATTAGTCAAGCTTTAATGTGAAATATTTGTACAAATGTATTAAATAGGTGCAGAAATATCATAATATATATCATATTTGATTACACATTTAATGATCATAAAGACAAATCAAGACATTAGTGATTAACAATGCAAAAACAAACTGTACTGTTCTGCTCGTATCGAAAAAATTTAATCGCCACGACAAGAAAAGTGTGAAAAGGACATCTAAATAAGGAACTGGCAGAGGAAGGTGTGTCAATGAATGAACACTAGGTTCTCCAAGTCTGTTTAGACTAACTATAGCACAACCCAACAACTATTGTGCCCATTTTTACACTTGGTATGACGCCTAGAGGAAAGCTATTTTCTGTTTACAACACATATTCAGCTGGCAATTCTGTTGTAGGCCAAAAGTAATGTAAAGTTATAAGCTGAACATCTTTTAAATCATTGTCTATTTGTCTACAAACATACATGCTGGTCCAGAATGAGGAACAAGTAAGTAATTTCAAATGCATTGTTGATTAATACAGTTTCTCATTGTTTATTAATTTATACAATCCCCCATTAAAATGAAGAAAGATCAAAGAATGCTTTGCCTTTAATGTCTAGAAATGCATATTCTTTTGTTGTGCACATTACCTCCATGGCTCTGGTGATGAAGGGGATCTGAGTTCCTGAGTCCAGGTCCTGGTTGATGATCAGTCTGCGGGCCCACTGTCCGGCCCGCACCACACCGCTGCCCTGGATCAGCACCAGCAGCTTGGACGGGTTGGAGAGGGCATCATCCGTCACATAGATGAAGCTGGTAGGCTCTTCCTCTTGTGCGTCGACCTAATACACAAACCTAAACTTAAACAAACAAAATTCTCAAGTTTGACCAAACAACAGAGAAATCTTTAATTTTCTTTCTTCCACATTGTTCAATACAAAATTACCATTCCTCTAGTATGTAAACCGTTTCTAAATGATAAAGTAAGTAAATGCGATATATAAAGCCAGATAACAAACACTTACATTTAAGCAGTGGAGTATTGAATAGTTGTACTAAAGTAATAGTACAGTTTCATGGTAAAATGCACTGAATGAGTGTAGTGTTGTCAAAAAGTACACATGAAAAAAACTCTGACTACTTGGATTTACACAGACTCAGTACAATTTCAGATCAGATTTTTTTTTTTACAAAACTTGATCAAATAAAACATTTAAAGCTGAATTCAGTTTTTTAAATGACAATCTGCATATTCTCTGAACTCTGACCAATCAAAGCAGGCGATCATGTTTTTTTTGTTTGTTTATAGATTTAGAAAGAAGCAGACAACTGTGCTTTTGGCCAAATTAAAAATCTACTCAATTACAGTAATGTGAGTATTTGTAAATAGTTACTTTCCACCCCTGCATTTAGCGTTCTGTTTTTGGAGTATAAATGAAATTCAAATTACCTTTCCTTTTCCCTCTAAGATTCTCACAAGTATAATTTTTAGTTTTAATTTTTAGAATTTGATTGATTTAAATAATCACAATTCATCTTTCCATTCCTTGTCCTGGTCCTGATTAATCCAGCTGAAGATGAAGTACTGTTGTCCAGGTTAAATCATTGTCTTGTCTTGAGTTCTAGCTCAGATCTGGCTCAGTACAGGTTAAGCTGTGTACGCCAGCTTTTGTTTGGGTTCAATTTAGTCCCAAAACGGTCACGGTTAAGTTGTGAGTTAGTTCTAGTCTCTGGGAATTTCATTTTGCTTTAATAAAGTCTCTGTTTTGCCCCGTCAGTTAAGAATTGTGTGGTTTGGCAAATATTCACATCGATAGATATGAATTTTACACGAGCAAACCTTGGACTCAAACCAAAGAATGCTATAATTTGACATTGTACGCATACATTTCCATTTTTGTGCAGAACTACAAGTTAACTTTGTCCTTCGCCCGTGAATATGAGTGTGCCTGTGGCCTGGGAAAATCTCTGGAGACAGAGTCCATAAAAAGCAATGGGTGGCAGCTGCAAGAACTTAATCCAAGATGACAAAACAAGGCGAGAGGGAGAGAAAATCTTCATTCATTCCCTTTCCCTATACTTGCTGGCGGTTAATCTTCTTAAAATCTGCGGTCACAAGTTCAACACCATACAGGTGGACATGGACCCACCGCCAACTCACACAATTACACTCACACACACCGTACTCATAGAGGCGGGTGGGCAGCGGAAAACCAGAATAGAGCAATTTTCTAAAGGAATAATGAGACAAATAGGGCAGGCAGATAAACCTGTAAAAGTGTACGGGGGCTAATGAAAGGCGCTGTGTCTCTGGCTTGGTGATTTATGGACACTGTTAGCGCCGGAGCTGCTATGCACTAAACACCAGCTCGAGCTAACATCCCCATAAACGCGGGCTGAAAAATGATCACAAGATTTATAAACATTGAAAAAAAAAAAAAATAGAACAGCGGGGTAAAGGGTGGGGGCAAAAACATGCTAACAACAACAAATGGAAGAGATCAAGTGGTTGCTCTGTGGATGGATAAAGCAAAGCAAAGAATAACTCTTAGATGCCATAATAGAAAAGTCCTCTGCATAGCTATTGAATGCAAAACAGATTAGGCATCAGCACGCAGCAGCTCGGGAGCTTTGAAACGACACGACACAATACAGTTCATTTGTGGCACTTTTGCACAAAAAATGTGAGCAGATGATGGGAGGGGGGGAATTAAAGAGTAAAATAGTATGAGAAAGACAGTCTACGATAGTCGCTCAAAGTGTTGTTACAGTATTAAAATTGCAAACCTGATTCTGATGCTAAGGTAAAGGGCTCAATACCAATTTCAATACCACAATGATTAAAAACAGTCCGATACAACAGAATAAGAGCCATCAATATTACCATTTGGTATTTAACGAATTATGAAAAAGAAAGAAAATTTTAACTAGTTTCAGTATTGATTAGTTATCTGGATTGGATCATTATTATTTTTTTACAAACTCACTCAAAGCCGTTTCCTTTTTGGATTATGGAACAGAACACATTTTACAGTCACAGAGGGAGGCAAGGTATTTTACATCAATTTTAATATTTAATAATCCTTTAATCTCCAGGAGCAGAAATGGAAGAAGTGTGTATTTTCTTTGCTAGTACTTACTGGCAGGTACACTCTGGTCATGTTGCACTGCGTCTCCAGCAACTCATAAACATACTGAGTGATAATCTGTGGAAAAGAAAAGACAAAAGATTATCCGATGCCCATTGATTTTTCACAGGTTTTTACAGTAGATCGCCTCCTTGACATAATCCAGATTTACAAATAAGTACCGTAATAAATCAAAAAGTAAATCATCTTGTGACGGTGTATGCCTGCATTAAAAAAGTATATCAAAAGTATATCAACAAAAGAAAATATGTATTGCACATTATTCTTAGAGCTCACTCCTGTGTTGTGTAAAATTATGAAGTTATCAGAACACCGACCTTCTGTAAGAAACAATAAATGGAAAAGATAAAAAGAAGATAAACAACAGTATTAATAATCTCTACTTAAATACATTATAGGAAGACATTACAGAAAGAAGCTATAAAAATATCAACTCATCCCATAGAATAAAGATTATCAAGGTAGATTTATTTTTGTATTAAAAAAACATAATATTACAATTTGTATCCACAGAGAGAAAAAAGTGTTGTTTTTGTTTTACTGAACTAGACTCTATTGGCCATTTATTCTGGTATTATAATGTTGTGGCTGCATTCTCGGGTGAAATGCAAAAAAATACCGCAAAATGTGAATTCTTATTTAGAACTATGCTCCCCATCAACACTACTAGAATATGTATATGTATGGAAAAAATACAAAATCAGTTACTTTTTTCATTTTGTAGAATATGATCATCATTTAAAAGAACATTGTGTACAATCAGACGAAGAAGAAACTGCTGCCCAAAAAGGTTTTTACAAAAGAAGATTTCAGACTGAATTTGAGTAAAGTCTGTGTCTGCACTGTAAAGGTTTTTATGTGTGCTTCTTGAAATAGACTTTTCATTTATATCCTTTGTCACTTACTATGCGTGTCTGTATGTCCTGTATGTTGTTGTTTGTTTGTTTATGAACTGGAGAAAAAAATACTGTATGCTGTGCTTTAAAAAAAAAAAAATCTGTTTAAAATGTGGAACCGTCTCCAGGAAACGAATGCAAGTCTATATAATGTCTTCACAAAGCATGGAAACCCAACGTGTGTGTGTGTGCGTGCGTGTGTCTGTGTGTGTGCATGTGTGTGTGTGTGTGTGTGTGCGTGTCCGTGTGCGTGCGTGTCCGTGTGCGTGCATGTGCATGTGTGTGCGTGTGAGTCCGTGTGTGTGTGTGCGTGCGTCTGCATTCGTGCGTATGTGTGTGTGTGTGTGTGTGTGCGTGTCCGTGCGCGTGTGCGTGTGTGCGTGTCCGTGTGCGTGTGTGCGTGTCCGTGCGCGTGTGCGTGTGTCTGCATTTGTGTGTGTGTGTGTGTGTCTGTGTGTATGGAAAGTGTGTAAAAGAGCAGGTTGTAAGTGCCAGGAGAGGAACTCTGCTCTACGGACACCGGCCTGATGTAAGTTATGTTTATCCTTGCAGCCAAAGCACTAAAGAGCCTTGTATACCGAGTCACTCCAACCCCAGGACAAACTTTTCATGGCTGAGTGGAATTCAACAATTTTCCTTTCCATTTTGCTTTTCTTTTCCCCCCCCAGCCCCATCCTCTATTTTCCCTGTGTTTAAGAGTACAGTGTATTGTGGTTTTGTTCATCAGAGCTAGCTACGTATTTGCATTGGAAATTGTTATTGGATTATTTGCTGAAATTGTGTCCTACTTGAGTTGGCAATTTGACAAAACTGCACTATTGTGAAAGTTATAATATTAATGGAAAATAATGACATCGTTATTATTCATCGAAACTTGTTGACCAAGTGAATGGTTAATAGAAATGATACATGCCTGCATGCATGTACCCAATTGGTAGCTGGCTGAATATTAACTGGTAAATGTTAAACAAGTTCAAAAACAGAAATATAGCATTTATATTATGTCAGCGTTTTCCATTTAATTATTTCATGTACATCCAAAACAAATCGTTTAAATATTATTAATTTCCAATATGTACCGGTATGTTAAAATTAAAAAAGGTGACATTAAATTGATGCAGGATTTAATTTTGCCATTTCTCAATTTTATTAATTTGTACTTTGTGCACTGACATTCTTGATGTCATAAAACAACACATTTTTATTACATTGAAAGGTTTAAGACACATTTGACGGAAACACACAAGCATATCACACCCCTGCCTGCTGTGCCAGACCTGAAGGACGGAGGCTCAGCAGCTGATCAGTGCAGCAAGAAAAGCCTCTTTGTCACCTAATTACCTGTGTGTTATTAGGGCTTAATGAAATGCCAGCGGGAAGCTTTCACTGGCAACAATACAAGCTTAACGCACGAGGCAACAATGATACACAAACTCTTATGTGTGGAGTACTCCTTCTATGTAGTCGTGCCCTTAACCATATAACTGTCTAGACATCTCTGAGGGAGGAAATGTTTTGAGGGACTTTTCCTGACACCTCTTGTGCCTGTTTTCCCCATTTGATCTCATTGTATTTTTATAAGAAATATTCAAAAAGAAAAATTCACAAACGCTGAACTTGATCTTTTTTTTTTTATCAGTGACTTGACCTCTGATCTCACTATCACTAATAACAGTAGTAATTTGACTTGCTGTTTTTAAACTTGACTCCGACACTAAAGCAGAAAGAGTATTTCTCATTGCTCATTTACCCTGAACAAAAATCAAGTAGGCAAAAATGTATCTCCTAAGTATGCCGATAACAATATTCAGAGTATATTATGTCAGTCAAACAGAATTTGTGTAAAAACTACAACAAATATGTCTTTAAACATATTAGTTCAGGTTTGATAATCAGACAAATGACAGAAATGCACTGTAACATAAACGTTACAAAATTTACATTACGTTTGCATGTCTTCAAAACAACATTCATAATATTATCTACATTTTGCTATATTGCCCACCACAAATTTTGAGGGTGAAAAAGAAGGCAAGGCAAGTTTAGGCAAGTTTATTTGTAGAGCAATTCAAAGTGCTTCACACAACAGGAAAAAAGATGCATGAAACGAGTGGAAGAGTCTCCAAGCACTGACCAAGTTGATACATATTAAGTGATGCAAGTCCTCTAAATACTGCTCAAGACAATCGTATTGTAGGTATGCACAGATTTGTTTTGGGTAACAGATTATTCTTGCAGTCCTTAATCCTTTGATTAAGCGATTAGTAGTTTGAATCGAGAACGGCCCATGAATATCAGAATCAGAATAAAGTTTATTGCCATTTGTCAATGAACAGGAATCACGAAACATAATAACTTGTCCTGGTGGTTCGGTGCAACACAAACATCAAACACTGAACAATGAATACAAAAACAATGGACAATAAATAAATACTCAGTATTAAAAATAGGTAAGTAAAGTTAAAAATAGACATGATATGTACATAAAATAAAGTATGTAGTGCAATAAAAGTGAACAGTGCAGTGAGTGCAAAGTGCTTAGGAAGTGTTCATGAGTCCAACAGCAGAGGGAAAGAAATTGTTCTTATGTCGGAAGGTTCTGCCTGAGGGGAGTGGTCTCCTGCCTGAGGGGAGTGGTCTCCTGTCTGAGGGGAGTGGCTCAACTAGTCCGTGTCCAGGGTGAGAAGGGTCGGCTATGAGCCGACCTGCTCGTCCCAGAGCCCTGGAGACGTACAGGTCCTGCAGAGATGGAAGTCTGCGGCTGATCACCTTCTGAGCAGAGGCACAATGCGCTGTAGTCTCTGATTGTCCCTGGCTGTGGCTCCAGCGTACCAAACGGTGATGGAGGAGGTGAGGATGGACTCGATGATGGCCGTGTAGAACTGTACCATCATCTGCACTGGCAGCTTTGCCTTCTTCAGCTGCAGCAGGAAGTACATGAGATTGTTACTGAATTCGATCCAGATGAAGATGTGATGCTTTGAGGCCATCCTGATCAAAAACACAACATTTATAGATTTCACGTGCCATTTTGACGCAATCATTGCTCTGTAAGAGTCATGAAGCTTCTTCCCTTAGAATGACATGTTTTGGAGTCTGTGTATAGACCAGATTATTCAATTACTAAATTAGTTTACATTTATTTTACTATTCAATTAGTTTCAATTAACCAATTAACGTTTCAAGTTTAGGGTTCAATCAAGCCACAAACCATAGGCAATGATCATTAGTACTAAATGAGTCATCAATGTGTCTGAAAAAGGGTTGTTACGACCCCTGGTCTCTGGATCCCCTCCTTTGTGGAGCTCAAGCCCATGTTTTCTTCATGCAAATCTGCTCAGGTTTGGTTTGGTGGGTGGTGGACTGCTCTTCAGACTACTTCCTCATTGGTCCAAGCTTCCAGATGATTCTCTGTCCCAGATTGTTGTGGCATCTGAACCTGGCCAATCAATCCCGCCCCACTTGCTCCAGCAGGGCCTTATAAGCTCTGCTGCCCTGCCACTCTGGGTAGCTGGTCTTTGTGCCCCTTGTTTCTGTGTCTCGCTGAGACACTCGTCGTCAGTATTTGACTTAGTATGCGTCTCTCATTCTGTGCTTTTCTCATAGTCCTATTATTTTTGAGTCAGTTTTCTACCTTCTTTCTATTTTGTTTACAACTTGTAAATACTTGTTTTGTATAAATATTTTAGATTACTTTTGAAACTACGGTGTTAAATTTACCTTTACTTTACTTTACCATTTTATAGGTAAAATGCAGAATTACAGCATTTCCATAGAAAAAAGTTTTCACAAATGTATCTTTATACTATCTTTATATGACAAAAAATGTCCAGAAACATCCATTTAATACAGTTTATAAAATGATGTCTACAGTATGTGTGAGACTGCATGCATAACTGATGCACACACCTCTTGTCTCACAAGTCCAGGACCCTCTCCAAAAGCCACTTAGCCATAAGAAACAGAGAGCACAGAGAGGCTTCAAAAGCTGTTTATATAATGAGTGTAAAAGAGCAGCTATATGCTATATCACTGACTGCACCCAGGAAAAGCATTCCTCTTCTCCGGAGAATAGAGAGGGAAAGAAAGGGAAAAGAAGATCCCTTCAAACAATACACAATAACAACAGTAGCAACAGCAGCAAAGCACCCTCAGCGGCAGGATAAAATGAAGTGCATAAGGCAATAGAAAGGTTGTTTATTTTAAGTCAGTCTTATGTACCAACAGTAAGTAGTATCAAAATAGGCCCCATTGTTGTGAATTTATGGTCTGTCAGTCCAAGAGAGAAACAAAGAGTGAGAGAGACTGGAGTATATCCCATGAGGTCTTTGTCATTCTTGTGTCAGAGGAAAGAGAGCTCCCCCGGGGGAAGACACAGTTCTCAAGCGCTCACTGACAGACACACTGTTTACACTCGCCGACTGCTGTTGTACCCGCTCTTCAACACACCCTCCTGTAATGACCTGCTCACTCGTGTGTTATCTGCAGTGTTGGACAGATTACTTTGTAGAAATAATCGAATTACTGACTACTGATTACTCCTCCTAAAAGTAATCTTATCAATATTACTCCAATTACTTTATTTCAAAAGCAATTGGTTTGCAGATTACTATAGATTACTTTGGAAAACATACAGCTCAGGAAGCAATTTGTGAAATTAAAATCTCCCTATTTGTTCAACTTTTTGTTATTTATCTTGATTCCACATAAATGGCACTGTGTAATATTGAGGAGAATCATATATATATATATATATATATATATATATATATATATATATATATATATATATATATATATATATATATGTGAAATAAATACCTTTTTGATTTGATTTTGTATTTATTCAACACTGTCGTCTGCTGATTGAGGGGCTGACACTCATCACCAGACCAACCAGTACAAGCTGCTAGTGCAGTTCACAAGGAGAAGGCTTGGCTTCAGAAGGGCCACACACTCTCTTTTGGTAAGTAACCTTACTTTGTAACTAGTTACTGCCTGACAATGTACATTGTACATCTAAAGAAGATACTACATAAACATACTACATAAACATTGCAAGTCTCTCTGCCAATTCATCCATTATATTCTCTCTCATCCTGTATCCTGCATCCCATTCTCTCTCAGCTGGGTATATCTGCCTATATGTTTGGCTCCCTTCCCTACAAGGGAAAGCTGAAGCAGCACTGATGAAGTGTTTGGGGAATGGATACATGATAGGAGCCAGTGAATCACTTCGGACAGCTGTCATTTACAGTTTCACTTTAAAGAGATCCTATTAACTTCCAGCAAAGAGCTCCACGACTGGTGTAGGGCCTCAGGGTATTTTGAGGTCACAGACAAAACATCTACTCATAGCCAAAATATTGATTCAATTTTAAGATTAAAGCTATTGTTTAAAAATAGTACAGTAAAAGTGAGCAAAAAAACATGTAAAGACAAGGTTTGGTGCTGTCATCCACCCTTCTCTGTTATATTAAGAGCATACAGATAGTAGTAAAGTATCTGGTCACAGTTAACTGGGCGTTGTATGCTCCAGCACTGAATTAAACCAATGTAGACAGTCGTTTTCTAGACAAAAGATAACAAAGCAGTGTCACAGTTGTCCTGTGTATTACTGTCTGATTAATGTGCAATTATCCCATAATGCAAGCATGACCAAGTCTAAACGTTTCATCTGCAGCGTGAAGCTTATCATCGTCAAAGACAGCTACAATGGGCTTCATCTAAATTAGTGTTTATTATGTAACGTGGTACAGCCAGGGACAGTATAAAACAGAAACTGAATCATTTGGAAATGTGTAATGTCAGTCCTGCCCACCAAAGACAACTGATCAGAAAATCATTGAAATTCCTTTATTCTTAGATTAAAACCCAAACATTTAGGGAAATGTAAAAGGACCACTAAGAAAGAATAAAGACAGAGAATGCCTGAGACTGGGATAGATGGAGAGAGAAAGAGAGCTTCTAATGCAGCCATCTGGCTGGCTTTACATCATTATAATATTCTGATTCAGTGTGTGTCTGTGTCCACAATGTGTGTTCAAAAATGTGTGCGTGCCTTTCATTCCACAGATGCAGGCAGAGCAGTGAAGAATCCTCATTTATTAACAGCTTAATAGAGCTCCATCTGGGCCAGACCCTATGCTTTGCTGCTATCACACAGATTCACACACATGGAGAATGAGAGAAATCACAGAGACTGCGAGTGACACCTGCACAGGCAGAGGTGACCCCACCACACCGTGCACTGTGCATAACACATGTCGATTTATCAGTCTTACCTGACACTGTTCAAATCTAACTAACCTCAACTATGTCACTTTGTAACAAACTATTTGTGTGAGTGATGAAATCAAGTAGGGCAAAACTGGCAATAGATTGTGAATTAGAATAGAAATAGAATCTTTGAATTAGTTATTTGGAGAAAGTAACTTGAAGGCCACAGCAAACATTGTTCTAAATTCTATCAATAAGAGAGAATACCTTGATAGAACAGCTCGAGTACACTTGACATTCTTCGATTTATAGCCCAAAATATGTTTGCAATAAGCTTCCAAAATATATTTTGTCCTACATATCGAATAAAGAGATATGATTTACAACGCATTGAGCTCACATTTTGTTCCTATTGGTTTCTTTTGGTTGGAGGCCATCACACATACTCCTCTCCCTCCTTCTATGTAGCTCTCCATTCAGACGAAGCTGATGTGCAAATTGGACATCTGGTGCTATGATGTGTCTGACAATACAGGCCTCCCCAGCCCCCTATCAGACAACCACAAGCATAAACATCCACGGACACACACCAGGTCCTCCAGCATACTGTACAGCAGCGAACAGAAGAGCAGAACAAGATGCTGAAAACTAAACACAATAGAGTGTAGGAGGTGTTGAAAGCTATGGACAGTGCAAATCCTCAGGAATTAACATTAATGAACACAGTAACTTAACAGACATTCAAACAGCTAACTTTCCAATCCAGACCTCAGATCATTCTACAGACAAGATGCATGCAGCCACCCACTTATTCCTCCAAAAAAAATTGGCCAGCTGTATTAAGCATTAAGGAACTGTTTTCCCTGCAAGAAGCAGCAAAACATATATACTGTACTGAAGGCGGTATGAAGTGACATCTTAGTATTTTTTAAGAATAATAATAATTACTTGAAGATTATTTTAAAAAATGTCATAAAGCAATTCTTTGGTATCCTCCAGGATGTATGAGTTTAGTTTTTTGTTTCTGTTTCTACAGTGCAGCGTTTATGCTTTCTTTTATAAGTGTTTATTTCTTGAGCCTTTTAGATGTTTGTCAGATAGAATCTAAGCAACTGTTCTCAAAGGAGTGCCTGTGCCTGTATACCTGCACGTGCAACAATAAATAAAACAGCAGGTAATCCCACAAACGAATGAATCACTTTGCTTTGAACATCAAAGAATATGAACAACAATTAAAAGTTACGAACGAGTCGTGTGGATGCGAATGAAAGTGAAAAAGTGATTACAAAGAACATTTGTCTAATTATCTTAATGCAAACTGTGCTGTTGTACCAAAGGAAATGTAATGCAAAGAGGGCTTCAACCCTTATATATGTTTAAGAAAAACACTTGTATCACTTAAAGCTAAACAACAACTTCCTACTTAAATAAATATATAAATGGGTTATAAATGGGTAGTAGTAAGATGTAGTGGTACATGTATGGGGTTTACATTAACAATAACATTTGACAGTAGTATATAATCTGGTAATATCATTATAATAATCAGGAAGAAGGTTAAACTGATTATAATTCTCCTCTCTTGTGCTTCAACCTTTAAAACATCTGCAACTCTTTTTACTTTTAACTGCCACAAAGCAAGATCCTCAAGGTACACATTTTAAACGTACAGAGGTCTAATAAATGCAAACGCAAACGCTTCAGAATGTATGTGTTACACTTCTATTTCTCCTTCCGTTTCAGACGTTTGTTACCTCTCCAAGGGCTTCATAGCGTTTTTGGTTCCAGCGGTGGAGATCCTCTCTGGCATTGAATACAAAAGGATCACCAGTCCTAATATGCCTCAGCTGCCCGTCTGTGGAGAAGAGATGGTCAGATGTTTCAATTTAATTACAATCAAAGAAAGTTTTTAAAGAGGAGTAAATCAGACTGAAAACAAAAATCAGAAATCAGAAAAGATATTGGTAAAATATCTAATTGTAATTTTAGTTTCTGACAAGTATTGCGATTACTATTAGATTTTCGATGTAAAAACAGTGGTGGAGCTGGACCCACTCCAAAGAGTGGGTCCAGCTCGCCTCCGACGGTCCCTCATCTGCCTGAAGAGTGGGTCCAGTTCGCCTCAGACGGTCCCTCATCTGCCTGAAGAGTGGGTCCAGTTCGCCTCAGACGGTCCCTCATCTGCCTGAAGAGTGGGTCCAGCTCGACTCAGACGGTCCCTCATCTGCCTGAAGAGTGGGTCCAGCTCCAGTCTCCCTCGTGTCCGTCTGTCCGTCTGTGAGAGTCGGATCTCTCCTTCACTGGAACTCCTCCAGGTTTCTACGCTTTTTTCCCAAAGAGGTTTTTTTTGTAGTTTTTCCTGGCCGAGAAGGAGAGTCTAAGGACAGAGGACCCTGGGACATCGTCCCTCGCCACCACAGACATTGTCTGACTCCCTCGCCACCACAGACATTGTTGATTCATTTCTCCCTGTGGCCCTCAGAAGCAACTGTTGTTGTGATTTTGGGCCTTACATAAATAAATTGATTTGATTTGATTTGATTTGAATGTATAGTTTTAAAACCAGGAGATAAAAAGACTGTATGAGTATGAGCTGCTAAACTGATACAAAAATCACATGTATTTCAGCACATGTTTGGAGAGCAACTACAGGGTTAGGTTTTATATACCGTACTCTGCCCGAAAGCCGTCAGGACGTCAAAAAAAGACTTCCCACTGATTGGTCGAAGCCTCACTACAGCGGAAGAAGCAGAAAAATCTTAATTGTGTTAAATCCAGAGATCAGAAAGCACAGTCCTCTATCTCATCCACAAAGGTTCAAAGCACCATTGTGTGTAATAGTCTGTATTTCTCCTAAAATAGGCCCAAGTACGGCCGTTTGGTTCGGGTTGTTTTGACTTCCGCCAAAACCACAATGCTGCTCTGTGATTGGTTCCAGTCCCAAAATGCCATGTGATTGGCCCGTTACACCCCTGGTGCGTACTGCAAATCAGTGGGAGCCAAACAAGATGGATTCTCAAGAGTTTGTGAACTGACAAAAATTGCGAGAATTCATCTAGCTGGCAAGGTTAAGTTTTATACAGAATAAGAAAGTGCATTTTGTTGTTGTCAGAGAAAATGATGTCACTTAGCAGTCTTTGTGATTTAGTAATTGCAACCATTCAAAAATTGCGATTTCATTTCAAGACACATTTGGATATATTATTCTATTAAAGGTGTCTGGTGAGTGTGCAAGAACTGGGATGTTTTAGGTTCTAGGAATTGTGTCAGATCCTTACAAGATGGAGTTGTGCATTATCTTTATCTTATGCAACATGAGGTGATGGTTGTAGCTGGCCCAACAATGGGCCTCAGGATGTTGTCACGGTATCTCTGTGCATTCAAAATGCCATCAATAAAATGCATCTGTGTTTGTTGTTCATAACATATGCCTGACCATACCATAACCCCACCACCACATTGGGCCGTTGACATCAGCAAATCGATGCCACACACGCTGTCTGCCATCTGCCCTGAACAGTGAAAACCAGGATTCATCTGTGAAGAGAACACCTCTCCAACGTGCCAAGTGCCATTGAATGTGAGCATTTGCCCACTCAAGTTGGTTACGACATCAAACTACAGTCAGGTCGAGACCCCGATGAGGATGAGGAGCATGCAGATGAGCTTCCATGAGACGTTCCTGACAGTTTGTGCAGACATTCTTTGGTTAAGCAAACCGAATGTTGCAGCAGCTGTCCAGGTGGTTGGTCTCAGATGATCTTGTAAATGAACATGCTGGACGTTAGAGCTGGGTATTGCCAAGACCCTCGCGATACGATACGTATCCCGATACTTGTATATTCCGATACAATTCCCTCATTACGATACGTATCCCAATACATTTTTGATAAAAGGGTCTTAAAAATGTACCAAATGAGTAATGTTTTTACTCTGAGAAAATTTATGAAATTTCATGTTTATCCACAAAGCACTTATTTATAAATCCATTATGCTCTGATAACTTCATAAATCCAACCAACTGATCCAAATAGAAATATAAGGAAGTATTGCATGCCAAACAATTGTAATGATCTGAACATGCTGCAGCAGCATCTTCTGCACAGCACAAACAGCATATCAAAGGTACTATTGCACCTCGTGCACCTCGTGTGGCCTACGTGTGGCCTATGTGTGGCCTATGTGTGGCCAACGTGTGAAAAAAAATCGCGTATCGATACGGAGTCCGTGACGATATATCGCCGTATCGATATTTTGAACACAACCCTACTGGACGTGGAGTTCTGGTGTGGTTACATGTGGTCTGCGGTTGTGAGGCTGGTTTCAAATTCTCTATAACGTGTTTGTAGACGGCTTATCAATGCAATGCACATTCCTGCAGTCAGCATGACAAATTACACGCTCTCTCACAACTTGCGACACCTGTGGCATTGTGCTTTGTGATAAAACTGAACATTTCAGTGTCCTTTTATTGTGGCCAGCCCAAGGCACATCTGTGCAATATACACTGCAATGTCTGACCAGCATCGTGATATGCCACACCAGTGAAGTGGGATGGATTAGTTTGATGATATTTGAGAGATTTTTTTTTGTGTATATAGAAAATGTTTAATATCTTTAAGTTCAGCTAAGAAAAAATGGGCACAAAAACAAAAGTGCTTTGATTTTGTTTTGAGCCTGTTATCATTATTCATTCACCCCGCATCATGTGGTGGTAAAGTACTATAGTAGCCACAGCTGCCCTGGGGCAGACTGTTAATGTACACAATCATCCCCTCCGGCCGCCGTGGATATAAATATATAAAGGAATACATAAAACCAATACACTCTGGATGGCCTGGCATGCCAAGAAGAGACAGCTTGCAAATGATTCGCGTTCACAGCTGTTTACTCTGGTATGTCTCCCATCATGATTCTTGCTTCTCTATATTCTGACCAAGTACAGCAAATTGAACTCACTCCATTCAAAACACAATAATAGCAGTGTAAAAGGGAGTCAAGCGGTGGTTCATAATTATAGTAACTGTAAATAACACAGTATACCAGAAAATAAGGTGGGGTAAAGTAACAAATGAGGTAATTAAAAAGCTGGTAGTTGTTCGTAGTGAGTTATGGCACAGTTGCAACACACAAAATTGTCTGAGAAAAAAAAAACATTTGCAGCCAATACATATAATTATATGAAAACCTAAATAGCTCTAAAACATCTATGAATGTCACCATTGTTGGACAGAATGCCTGGTTTATTCATCAACAATGAATCCATATATATGACCTTTATAAGTACAGCCTAAAAGAGCAATCCAGGAAAAGAGGGCACATATCCCCTTTTGGCTTCAGGCTATCGATCATTATATTCCAGTTATTTACTTGTGTCTTCTGTAATATGTTAATTTGTTATCAGCTCACACGTTCTACTATATAACCCCTCAATCAAACGTAACCTGCTGCGTATTGCCTCAGTTGTTATGGTTGTTAGACAACTTGTAAATGTGAGCATGTTTGTCACAAAGTCAAATTAAAAAGCAGACTTGTGCCTGGAAGAAATTGCAGGCAATGGGCATAAAGTTAAAGTAAAGCAGTGAGCAAAAAAGTACCTTGAAGAAAATCAATTATGCATTCATGGTGGTGTGATGATCTAAACACTAGTGCCTAAGAGGAGGAAGAAGGGAGCTATAAATGAAATCTCACAGAAAGCCGAACTGCGTGTATGTGTGGGGGTTTGGGGGAGGGCTGGGGGTGATCAGCTTCATTGCCTCTTCCAACGCATTCTCTCAGAGGAATAACGTTTTCCCAACTTTACTTCTCCTTTTCAGTCATAATTAGCATTCTGTTCTCAATTTGGCCGCTTAATTAGGTGTACATAACCTTGGATTTCCAGTAATGGAAAACCGGAGGGCTAGTGAGATGAAGCCATCAACTTCAGTGATTAAGATACCTGCAAACTATTGTACACAGCCTCGTCTGTATTCACATCATTACATGGTCAAATTAACATTTTTGTTCCACCTGTCTCAGTCAAAGGTAGCCTGGGTATAGCTAAAGAAATGCCTGCTAGCCAGAGTGTCTGTGGACTGACATACTAGAGACACTGCCTCGGGGGCTATCGAGGCTTTAATAGAAAAGACACCTTTCAAAAACAAGTAAACTGGAAAGCCATACTGATAGTCGGATGGTTGGATATCTGCCTTTATTTTGTGAGCTCAGTAGGTTGAGCGTATGTGGGTTTTATTTTGGGAGGATTTTAAAAGATGGGGCCAGTAAAAGCTGCGAGGAATGCGGTAAAAAAAAAAAGGTGGAAGGATGCAGGGAGTGAGCTGTGACTAGCGCAGGCAGAGGAAGAGGCTGGTGGCACACTGATGGCTGAGGGGTAAGTCTCTGGTGTGTCTGTTTTTAGGCACAGCGAGGTTATGCAAATACTACGTCAGGCGCAGGGCAAGGCTGAGTAGGTTACTGACGGGCCGTAGAGTACACAACATGTCCCCCACTCAGCCAGCCAGACAGCCAGCGGAGACACTGACAGAGAACAGAGGGGGAGAGAGAGCGGGGAAAACAACTACAGGGGAATATTAAGAGCCAGAAGAACAACCATGGCCACAATAACTATGGCTCACCTTCTCATTCAGTCTGGTCTAACTAAAGTCACAGAACTATACCTCAGAGGTCTTAAATTATGCAATTATCCTATTATTCAATTAAGCACAGGGATGAGATGAGTAATTGGGCTAACCTTTGAGATTTGGAACTTAACAGACCCCATTGACTCATTCGTGACTGGAGTAATTGTTATTTATGGTGCAAAGATCTATTTATATTTTATATTACTCTGCTACTGTTGTCCTGGCATAAATGCAAATTTAAAAAATGGGTCATATGATGTGGGAGATCTATTATATTGTCCATTTTACATAGTGTTTTTATTTCATTGCCTTACTTTCATTAAAGGCGTATTCAAACTCCTCCAGTGTTTTGGGGAAAGAAAACGGTGGCTCATCTTTCTTCATCAGCTCATCCAAGTCTATTCTTGATAGCAGGTCTAAGAGATAACATAATAACAAAAGTAAACATTGCATGCCATAGAGATAAGTATTTTCATGTTATTTTGTCACAAGGATTAATCAAGTAAATCATACTCAACACTAACCGTGACGTATGTAATAGTCAATGTTTGTATTGTCTACTCTTACAGGTGCACTACTGAACAGATCTGACCCGTGACGTGTTATCAAGCCAAAAGTAAACACAAAGTAAACAAATCTCACAAAATCATTTTTCACTTGTGCGCACAATCGTGTGGCATATTTTTCTCACCAGATCTTGTCCTATCCCTAAGTTTGTTATAGTTTAATATGATGTATTATAAGTGGGGCTGCATAGTATTGAAAATTATTGCAGTTATTGGTATATATTGTAATATTCTTTTTCATATTAAGTTATATGAACATAACAGAGACAAAAAACTATAAATTAAGGTTAATTTTAGACTGAATAAGAAAAAATATGAATAATTTCAGCATTTATTGAATAAACATTTTGACACAATAATTTCAGGGAAATTGAAAAAAATGCATTCAAACTTAATTTGGAAATGGACAAATTTGAACGACTATGGACCAAATGGGACTTTTTTAATTTAAATTTGTTGATGTCTATTTGTAATATTGTTCACATTTTGCTCTCTGGTTGTGTTCTGTTTGTTTTTGTGTTTTATCCTTTGAAAATGTAAAAAAAAAAAAAAATCTTTACAGTGAATATTAACAGGAAAATACTACATAATATCTGCCTTTTTCATTTAAAAACACACATTTTACAAGAGAAAACAGCAGGTTTCTACCAGATGGAGGAATTTGGTGGTTTAGACGTTGATTATTGTGTTGGTCAATATTGCTATAGCTTTTGCAATACATGATGCAACCCATAATCCATGCATTAATATTTCATTTAAAAAGTGCATGCAACAGTAACACTATGTCCAGTCACGAGCGCTACTACAACAGAGATTGCACTCTTCACCTTTGAGTGCAGTCGTTTTCTCCCTGTCTTCCTGAGAGACCTGGGCCATAGTAATAACAATCCAGAGAATCAGAAGTGAAGCACCGCGACCAAGGAGCATGGATTCTAGCTTCTACGAGGTTCTCCCTGTCAGAGAAAATGAAAAGACAAGACACATCTAAATGCTCTTTATTGTGCCAAGACATTTCCTCTAGAGTCAGTGTGTTATGTAACGTAATGGCTGCAAAGTTGCGACATTGACACAGCCGAGCATAACATTGATTGAACTGTTACTTCAAGCTACATGAAGCTTATGTAATAAAACGCTTCCAAAACAAACCTAGCTGACGTGCAACAAAGCGTTAACGGACGTCAAACTTCTAGTCGAACACACATCTTTATTTAGACAGTGCAGTATTGCCGTGAACGTAATTGAAACGTTTATTAAGTTAGGGTATAAGTAGGTGTTTTGGAACTTTACATTGTGTGGGCAGAGGCTTTGCACGGCGGCTGCTTGAGGGTAAATGGCTAAATGTGTTTCTGATGCGTTTGTTTGCTTTTTAAATGGTGGACACGAGCTCGCGCAGAGAAAATCAGACGCATGCATGCTGTTAGTTTGACTCACGAACCATTAGTGCAGGCGGTTCTCCATTCGCGGCTGCTTCCTTGATTTTTTTTCAAACAGGAAGCACTCGGAGCCGAGGCGCGAGGAGCGGGGAAACTTCCGGGTTACCGGGGCAACGGAGTAGAAGGGAAATTTAAAGAGACAGTAGCACCGCAGCTGTGGCCGTGTCACACTCAAGGAGCGGGCAACGTCATGCAGTGGTCCAACAGATACAAGTCAAATACATGTTGTTTAGTACAGTTACATAGTGGCAATTGTTATGATTGTATTATCTTGGTTTATGATATTGATGTCTAAAACATTCAACGACGTAAAAAAAAATTAAACTTCAAATATTATTCAATTTTCATAAAATCATTTTCATATAATCTCAAACCTTTCCAATACCCCCTGATATTGTCAGTGTTCTCGTACCTGGCACCCTTGATTGGGAGTGTGCTTAAATTTATAAAATGCCTAATGCCCAAACATTTTAAGTTAAGGCCATCAAAAAGGTTTACATTTCTGGTTGGTGGTGGTGATGGTAAAACCATATGGCTTTATATGTAAAATTAGTCTACGTCTTTCTCAGGAAATTATAGATTTATTTATCAATGTGGCAATCACATTGGATTTGGATTATCAGAATGAACTCCCAGTGAGTGTAGTCAGTCAGAACTTTAAATTCCATTTTGTTCAAATGTTTTGCAGAAGAAATGTAAATTAAGTGTTTTCATTATAAAGCAGAGGGATTCTTGATACTCTCAACATCTTAATCTCAATACAGCACAATGAAATTTAACTACTTTATGTTATGCCTTGAATTCTCCAGAATACAAAAAGCGCAAATGCTTTCATTCACTGTCCTCTCTTCAAACACAGAACCCTATATCTGGTACTCCATGTAGCCTATACTGTGTAAATGTGTGTATCTTCAAAGTGTGAAGGTGCGTCTAGATTTGCATAAAGCCTGAGTTGTACACTGTCAAAAAATCAAATACATTTGAAAATTGGTTAATGTACGTTATTGAAAAGAGAATACAAGTAAAACAACAAAAATCATCATCAATTATTAACACAAAATGGAACACCAAAAGGATGGGTCGCCATGAAACCAACACCACAATGTAATGAGATTTATTTATTTTCATTTAAAATTATTTGACTCATAAATAACAAAAATACTAATTCTACACAAAATATACAGATGTAATATTCCTCCAGAATAAATACATACATTTAAATGTGAGGTCTTATAAAATAGTGATTGTTCCTTTTAAAAGGAACAGCATTTTAGAATAAGCTGCATTTTAGTATTTTTTTTGTTTTTTTACACAAACGTAATATTTCATATTCTCTTTCAGGAGGCAGGAGGAAGTCTGCTGACACCTGTATCTTTACAGTCGCTGTCTCTAGAAACTTCAACTCCCTTCTAAGATCACACAGTCCTGTCTTGTCCCAGGCAAACAAATCCACGCTCACTATTTCCCAGAACTGATTTCTGGAGGTGTGCTACCTGGAGATATGTCTGATGCAATGTGAAAAAGAAACTAGAGTTTGTTGCAAGAGCAAGATGAGCAAGGAACCGTGTAGATCATTTTTCTTGTCAGTAATTTCTTCTTTTCCCTGAAACACATGCACACACATGGAGACCAAATGCTGGTTTGCCCGTTTGTGAGCTGCGACTTGGTATTAAAAGGCAACATTTACAGCATAGTAAAAATCCTAGCAGCATGGAAAGTTATTGGGCAGTGCTTTTATCGACTGGGAACGCTTCCCCCTGGGTCTCTTCTCCCTTTTCCTCGACTGCTTCAGAAAGATCCTGTTGTTCAGAGTTACTGTTGTAAACAAAATAGACTCGTCGAAGATCTTCAACCATAGTTCTCTCTTCATCATCCAACTCAGCATCATCTCGCATCTCCCACCTGGAAAACACACAAAAAAAAGACATCTTTAAATAATCAATTTTTAAAAGTCATTTGTTTTTATTCTTCATTCCAGGGGCCGCAGTGGGGAAGCAAAGGCTGTAGTGGATGCTGTTGCTGTGTCCTTGGGCAAGACACTACCCACCTTGCTTCCAGAGTTGAAATAAACTGTATGGATGTAAGTTTTGCAAACCAAATAAACAAATACAAAGTATGTAATTTATATGTTTAGACTTTTACTTGGGTGCTTTCGTCCCACTTCAAATCCATGCCACACCAGTAGCACACCAACTGTAACTGCATACTAATGTTATACTTGAATGCAAAGTGTGTGTCTGTTTGTATACAATATTTCACACATAACAGGTTTTCAACACAGTGTGACTCTGAGTGAAAGGAACACTGTGTTCAATATACATCTGTAGTTTCCTACACTAGAAAACTACACTTGCACACTGAACGTCTCGAGTTATCACATCTTTTTTCACTCATGCTGTGCAGGTCAGACATACCATTCAGCACAGCTCACACTCTAGACGTGTGTAGGATTCTGGGTAACTTGTTGGATCTTATTTTAATGTTATTTAAAGAGACACTATGTAGCTTTTTGGAGGAGGGTCGACCACCTGCAATATGGCATTAGACCATTTGAATTTACAGGTCATATCTGTGAAGAGGCGGATCCTGCTCACAGTAAGAATACATGTTTTTCAAGATGGGCAATAAAAACGGCAATAATTGAAAATTGATTGAAAAGTTTAATAACTTTCTGACCAATAACATTGCAATGGAGCCAAGCAGGTGGCGGGCCTCACCTTGAAAAGGTAACATAATGCACTTTTTTTTTACAAGTGAGACGAGTACATCATTGAGTGCTTCTTGATCAGAGAGTGAGAGAGAGGAATTGCAGACGTGAAATGAATAATACAAAATATGGGCAGCACGATGGCCTCAGAGCAAGAAGGTTATGGGTTTGACTCCCAAGCCAGACCAGCTTTTCTGTCCATAGTTTGCATGATTCCCCTCTGGGTGGGTTTCCTGACCTCAAGAGCTGGGTCCCGCTCAGAGTGACCACTTGTCTCCTAAGGAGATGCCCCTGCGGCATTGAAGGTTGGGTTAAATGCAAAGGATAAATTTTCCTATTGGGAAAATAAAGGCTAATCTATTACAATATGAAATCCCTTTGTGATAGAATGTAGACAACTTGGTGACCTTAATGTAAGCAAGTTGCAACTTGAAAGAAAAGCACAAAAAAAAAATAGAGTAGTGAGTGTAATTAAAATGAAGTAATAATGAAAAAAAGGCATTACCAAAGCAATCCAAATTCACTTAATGAAACATTCAAATAATCCTAAAACATCACATGTTGTAAATGCACTTTTTGAATGCAGGGAATATATTTGAATAGAAAGGGCCGTTCACAAAAAGATCAATTAATACATTTGCAGGATTTCACCATAATCCTCCAAGTGAGGATGGCCAGTCAACTCTGTCTCAACATGAAGGCAGCCTTTGAGCCGCTGCATCTCCTTTTCACCAAAGACACATATCACTCTGACTGTAATGCAAATGGCCATGCTCATAGCAATCTGTGTTATCACAGCTTTTCCCTTTTCAATCCTGTCACTGCATCTATAGGTGCATTATGTAGGATCAATTTACATGCTTTTTTAAATATAAACATTGAGAAATCCTTATTATGCAACAAAACTATGGTCTGGCTAAATTAGTAGTGTTTTATTCATGTATTTGCTTATTTATTGAGAATAAGCACTGTCTGTCACCAAAATAGAGGAAATGTTGATGGCTTTTATGGCTTCAGGCAGAAGGGCAGACAGGCTGCTCCTATATTATTTTGTTCAGTGACATAAAATTAAACTCAATCTGACTAAATAACCATAATGGGATACAAATAACACGCAAACAACCAAACAATACAAATGTCACATGGCACAAAACCAAGAGAGTGAGAGAGAGAGAGCAGAAAGCCGGGGCCAATAAAAGGAAAGAAAGGAGAGAGGGATGGAAGACAGGAAGGTACGCTAAAGGTTTTTCAATGTTTAATTTTCAAATAGGATTAAGCAGAATGACATTTAGCTGAAGGTTACAGGCTCAGCATTGTCTTAGCTGATATTGATATGCAGGAGGTGCCCTACTTGTCACCGGGACAAACACCATTGATGAATGAGAAGCCTTTCCCCAGGAAGGTGTTAAGTGCAAATTTGAAATGAGAGAGCACGCTGGATGTAGCAAAAGAGAGGAGGCAGCAGGCAACAGCGCTGTACCCAGAGACACACAGTGATTGAATTACCACAATAGTCGGCCATGTATACTGTCGCTAGATAATGGTGCCAAAAAGTGTGAATTGTTCAATAGAGTATGGGGGGATGCATATTGAGATTGGCAAAATGAGACAGAGACAAAGATGAGTTCCTGTCTTGTAGGTAATTTCAACATGTGCTGAACAACAACGCCTCTTATAAATGCATAAGTAGGCTGAAGTTGACAATAACTTCACTGATATATCCCCATTTCGGCAAGTTTTCGACTCAGAATTTACATCTTAATAAGGGGGAGTCTTACCCTTTAATTCTTATGGGCCTGGCTCATTTCTCATGCATTAATACTAGAGCTGCTGACTTAGCGCTTCCTCTGAATACAGAATAGGACACACATATTAAGACTCGTATATTTACACGATTGATGCCACACGAGCCTCAATCAAATGTTCTTCTTTATTAACAAAATGTTGGAAAAAGTTGGGACGTTGTCTAAATTTAACAGTGTACACATTTTGCAGTTTATGAGACTTTATAGCAGGGAAAAACTACTACTAAAAACTAAATGGGCTTCTAATACATCCAATAATGATATTTATTTATATCTTTATTATATTAGATATATCTTTATTATCGTTATTATTATATTTTTGACCCATTTGTCTATCAAAATTGAACAATTGTTTTTACCCAAAACATTTTTTACTTTATTTTGTTTGATAAATCAAACCTTCAAGTTTATTTTCTGTTAACAACACAATATTTCATATTTTATTGGAATTATAACCTTGATAATGCAAGTGGAAGATGCTAAATCAATATTTTGAACCATAAAACTCAGAGAAATAGCCAGAATACCGTGCAAACATGCAGAAATGCTCAAAGATCGGAGACAGTATCCAGTGGTTGTGGTGCAGCTGTCAGGAGCTGAGTGCTTTTCTCCCCGTGTGAGCTGTTTGTGCCTGGGTGCAGAGGGTGCCCTGGCCTGCCTCTCTGCCACTGGGCTGGCTGTTTGTTTAAAAGGCTGGCCTGTCAAACACAAAGAGCAGCGACAGCCAGACACTCGGCTAAATGACTCTGACAGCAGCTCTAATCAGAGGCTTCACACATTGCTGCAGGCCCTGGAGGATCCATCATAACCCCAGCCTAAATATTTAAAGTGCTAAACTTTCCAAAGGTCAGACCTTTCCATGCAAGCCAGGGCGACATGTGTCACAGAAGTAGGAAGCGCAGGGCTGAACTACACAGATTGTGAGGGAGAATATTGCCTGCATGTCTCCTCCACTAACGGTCATTTTAGCCCTTTTGGAAAACCACTTTAGGAGCATACTGCAGTTAACCTGACATGACATTTGTTTGTTTTTGAAAATATTTAGTTTAATCCTATTTGAAGTTCCAATCCTTTTTCATAGTATCTAGAATGTTTTAAAACAAATCTTATAATCACACCTGACAGGCTTACTTGTTTCCCAAATTGTAGGAAATATATGCATTTTTAAAGTACTTTTTTAATGTAAGTGTAAGTAATGTTAAAATCAATATTGCAAATGCATAGCCATTCTAAGCAAACATGTAATACCAACTAAACAATGCCCAAAATATCAGCTTCAAAAAGCACTGGGGGGGGGAAATATTTAGAAAATATGGAACCAGACAGGATGTTTTGCATTGCCATCTAGTTCAGTTGGGGTAACTGACAAGTTCACAATACGGGCCAGGAGGTCATCTCTTCAACTCAATTTCCATCGAGAAGCAAACATCCAATTCAATTTAGATATGTGCCTCTGCAGGGCCATGAGCCGGAGGGAGATTGTAACTGACAGCCATTGGACAGCCAGCTGGATTTGAATATTGACGAGACAGAGACTTGACAGAAAGGATTATGCTCTACCTTCTGACTTAGTAGCCCTTACACTGATCCATTGTATTGTCAGATCAAGTCAGTGTCAGGGCTACTGTATGTCCAAGGAGCGCGCTGATGCCACTCCAGATTAGAGCTCACCTGAGATCCTTCTCCATCCACCACCATGTCCACTCAGGTACAAAACATGCACTAAATCAAAATGAACGAAAATGGGATCATGTGGAAAATGAGAACGGGGACACAAATACAAGTGGACATTTGTAAAGAAAAATGATAAGGATACAGGAAAGTAACTGATGGGGCTTTGGGTCCCATACAAAGGCGGACTGCTGGGTTTAAGATGACATCACACATGAATATTCCAGATTTTTGTAGTAAATGGGTCTAGTCACTCATCAGGTTAAGCATTTGTGAATATACCTTTTGGAGATTTCATGTCAAAGTACAATGAAATAAAAAGAGAAAACTGGCTTTTGCCCCCCCATCTGAACATCCCATTCTAGAATATGAAAACCACCAACCGTTTTTTCAGATCAAGATCAAGTATATTTTAAAGGCTTACTATAGTAACAGTAAAAAACAAAGGCGTTTAATCCTGAGCCTCAGACTACCAGCCATGTCTATAGCCAACACCTTCATTCATGCCCAAAGTGAATGAATGTGTTCGCTCTGCAACAAACTTACTTGAGTCCAGGATCTACAACTAAAGTCCAAGTCCATAGTTGCAGACCAAGGAAAACATTTATGAGATGTTTGTAATTGGTTAAATGACAATGCTTTTGCAATATTATAGTGATATTTCTCTAGGAAAGTGTTCATTTTCAAATTAAAATGTATGTCACTTGTGTTTTCCATTCCTATGCCTCTTATATTTACATGTTGATGTGTGATTGTGAGTGTATTTGTGAGACGGTGCAGGTCAAAGCCGGTGCCTCATCCATGTCAAACCGGGCCTGTCTCCCACCCAGCACGCACTCTTCAATCTGGAGGACCGCTGAGAGCAGCCAGCCACAGAGCGCCTGATCAAAGGGCCTCGGACAGATCAGTGAAGGCTCTTTGAAAGGACATCCACAGTTACACAAGTTGACACTTGGGTGTACGTGCTCAAGCCCTGACACACAGCTGAAAGACAGATTATGCATGCGCACATACATACACAAGAAGACATGCCATGCCCTGGCCTATACGCCATGAATGTATAGCTTGAATTACCAAGAATCACAACAATCTAAAGGGCCAACGACAGGCTGAAAATGCAAATGCCTTGGCCTGGTTAATGATTATGGTCTCTGATGATCCGGTATGATAGCACCCAAACTTCTCTATGTGTCATGTATAATAAGTTGAATTACTATTTAGGCATTGTATGTTGTATTATTGTATTTTAATGTATCAAGTGTATGCAGATCAGGATTGGTTACATGGCGCTTTTATTTTTTGAGAATGTGGGCAGTTATTTAACAATTTGAAAAATATATACATCATGAGAGATTCATTGTGCTGTAAACAGGAATCGTCTCTGTAAATACTGTTTGAAATAATGATGGCAACTGCAGTGAATCTAACAAAAATGTTGCCATTTGTATCTGGTGATTTAAATTAGCCTTTGTACCAGATACCATTACTCCTTTCCACACAAATATGGCAAAGTAGCCGCATCACATGGCTGCATATTTCACATCGCACATCGTCTGCCTGTTTCGAGCTCCTCACCATTCTCTCCTGTCGACCGAGGGGAACTAGTGTAAATTTGCAGTGGCTTAATTACTGAATAATTTAGACTATGCTTCAAATTAATGTAGACATTTCCATATTAATGTGTTTGCCTACCGATTTCACGTTTATTTGTACTGTGGACAGGAAGATAGCAATTATTACAGCATATCATAGCTGTTGTGACGGTATTTCCAACATCATTAGGTGGCTTGTCCATTGCAGTGAGAACAGGACGGTTGGTTTAAATAGCCTCTCCGCTCTTCTACACCAAATCTTACTCTCAATAACGTATTGAGTTTGACATAGTGCATGCCAATTTAGAAGCTGTACTCTTAGTGACCAAAAAAGTGGCCTGTCCTTCTACGTCTGTGTTAAATCAAGTGGTCAGTATAGCACACAGCAACGGATTCCAAATGCACTCTGAGCAATGTGTGTGTCGCTGGAAGGGTGACATGTCCATGCTCTTCTTATCTCCCCATTTCACCCACTCTGCACCTCACCTCTCTTGACTGTTTGGCTCTTGTTAGGAGCTTGGCAAAGTAGGATGGCACGTCCCAACAGGAGGTTGTGACACAGACATGCAGCCCGCCTGTAAATGTGAGCTAAGTTTAGAATAAGGGCTGGATGATATGACCGATTCATTTTTATTTTGTCTATTTAAAACACACATATGATAATAAGGATTTCCTAAACACAAACAATACAGACTTTTAATAATTGAACACAAACGACATTAAACTCAAACGACATGGTCAAATATGTTCCTCCAAAGTGTGAATTCTGATCCAAAACACCCGCTTTGGCTAGCAGAGGATTGGCTGTAGACCTTCCCATTCAAAAGACCCAACTTGATCTTTGACCAATAGAAATGACGGAATTTCGATCGCAATTTAAATGTGATTATTGCAGAGTCTTAGTTAGAACCAAAATGTCCTTTATTAGGGAACTTCATTGGCAACTCGCAAACCTGTTCTGCTTCTTAGAGGTGCACTGTGTAACCTTTCTGGTGGGAGTCTCCATAGATATGACATTGTTTTGCAAAGACTGTTCCTGAGTTTGACATTAATTGCCTCATGTTAAAAAAATAATAAAAATACCTTGAAAAACATGCGTTACCCCTCCACAGATCTGACCTGTAACTTGGACAGGAGTCACTCGTTTTGATAAGTTTGAAGCTATTCTGTGGAACAAAGCAATAATATATCTTTCCACCAGAAGTTACATAGTGCACCTTTAAGCACAGGGTCAATATTTTTCCATTACAGCTGATTACCTCCATAGTGTAAATCCAACACAGCACTCTAGACATGGGTGCATTTTTTGATTACACAGATATCAGAACATGACCACATCTCTCATCTTGCCCACATGGCCTTCATACCACCACCATTGCTCTGTCATCACTGTCTGTGTGGAGCAGCAGAGAGGCCGATGCAAGGAAAGACATCGAGTCAGTCGTCAAACCTGGCAGTCATAGGCAGCAAATTATGAGCAGCAAAACTGATAAAATGAGTTTCTTTCCTTTTTTGTTTGCCAAATTTAGTTTGTGGAGCTATTCTTTCACTCAAATTAACTTTATATGGTCAAATGGAATCTGAAAGTTGTTTCTCCGTTGTTGCACCACACTTCAACTCACCTCACAACAATTGATTTCCTCAACACAGAAACATCTGATAACAGAATCATCCATGTGTGATCCCAACGTCATCAGTCATAAATGTGAGTGTTCCTATTGTTCATCTGGTTTTCTACTACAGCTGAAGTGATCTTATCTTTTTAGGTGCCAGGTACAAACTGAATATTTAGCGGAGTTGTTTGTTATTAGACTTTCACATTTCGGATGGATTTTGAGCTTTTACAGAAGAAACCGCTCACTGCCAAATGTTGTCCCTGCATAACCTATATAGGGGCATAGACAGAGGCAACACACAAGGTTACTACAATCAAACATACATAATGTACTCCCTAATGTACTATCACAAACGATTTCCACCTTTGATCTGAAAAAATCTGCCATACATTTATTTTACTTGGATAGATAGCAATGCTAAGAGGTGGTCAATGATGTACAAGTTAACCACTGTACTGATGTCATGTTACAAGGAAGTACTCAGAATAAAATGCATAAAATACGACTTATAAATTAATGAACAAAGCTGAATTGTTGAAACAGCGAACAAGCGGTTATGCAGACGTACAGTGGGACAAGAATGTTCCTTGTGATTCCACCTCAGTGTGCTTCGAGGAAAATGTTTTATTTATACAATATATTCTCTTTGTCACTTGTGCATAGAAAATCTGTGAAACCCACCACAGACGACTAAGAGTTGAAAAGCCGGGATGTAAAGACACACATTTTGCTCCCAGACACAGATTTCAGTTGCAGGAGTGTATTTACCGTATTTTCCGGACTATAAGTCGCACCTTTTTTCATAGTTTTGGCCGGGGTGCGACTTATACTTATTCTTATATTTATACTTATATACCTATACTCCGGAGCGATTTATATGTGATATTATTTGTTACTTTCACACTTGCAACCTAATTTCATACTCTAGTGCAACTTATATCATAACTTATATTATGCATTTTTTGGCTGGTGCTACTTATACTTATAGTCCGGAAAATATGGTAGTACATACCTGTATATTTATTCTTATTTCTGGGAAGATTTTCTCCTAAAATAGTTGCAAGTATGAAATTAACTAAATATTATCTTAGACAAAGTTGGTATTTATACTGATTACTTAACAACACAGTTAAAAAGAATTGTTAGCAGTTGTGCGGTACGGTTGCGTTTCAGTCTTTTCGGTGAGACCAAAAACAACTTCCTGCCTGTCGACCTGAGTGTCAGCCGGCCCCAGTCAGTCAAGCTAAGTACTTGTATAGATATAATGGATGGGAGGAGCATGCAGTTGTACTTCTTCAATATAGGCCTGGGTCAACAGAATTTACAGCATGTTGACAGATGTAAATAAATGATCATTGTTTTGAATATTCACAAAATCCACTAGCACAATCTGTGATGTAATAGACCACATATTGTCGTGACAAAAAGCCTTAAAAAAAACTTTTGGTATAGTGTTGAGTGTGGGTAAGTGATAAGGGAGCAGTTGTATTCTCTATAGTGATTGACTTTATAGCTGAGCAAAATAATAAACAAATGTCACCCAAATCAATCTCTGTTGCCAGCACATAATTCATTTGTGAAAAAAGTAATATTGTTGTAGAACTTCTGATGGACACCACACTATATAATTACAATAAAGTAGATTGCTTGGTTTCAGAAAACCATCAATCATATACAGTGAAGCCATTACAAACATATTCCCTATAGAGAAGCATAAAGATATTGCTATTGAGCTCTGAAAATGTCAGGGCAATGGAAAGCCTGGCATTGTGCAATTACATAATGATTATTGCAAAAAGTTTCTCCCCCTCACTCAGTGATGCAGTAATATGCAGTGGATGGCCATGGGGGTTCATTAGTGAGAACAGTCTGCTGTTGAAAAGCTCCAGTTTCACCTCTGATCCCAGCTAATGTGATTTGGACCTCAGATTGGTAGTGCAGAGATTAGATGCTAGCTCACCTCAGGGTGGGAACCAGAGAAGGAGACATACATCAATGTTGTTTGCATTCAAACTCAAACGTCTTCTCAAGTGTAATTTGCTCTAAAGCTGCAGCAAAAAATGCCTAGAAAGCAATAGTGTAATTTGTTTTCTGGCAAAGAAGAGGCACTTACTAATCCACTCCGTTACATTTTAGAGTGCATGATTTGGGCTTTCATAACAAATCAATTGGTTTGTAGCGAGAAGAGCAGCTAAGGATGACAACTGTGTTAGCATTCTCCTCTTATTAGCTCATGGCTTACCCCACGGTCCGCACTGCCAGTTGCAATGTCAGGCTACCCCTCCTTTCATTTCCTTTTCATTAAGCTTCTGCTCTCTCTATCAGTCCTTAGCCTCCGTCCTCACACACTCACCACCTTCTCCCGTATACCACCACTTCCATTATGTCTCTACCTTTCCCTCAATCCTCTCTCCTCCTCTCATTAGGTCATAGTTGTGGTGATTTGTCAGAGTGCCTGTGTTGATTAATAGGCCAGTGGAGCCCCTATATTTGGGGGCTGTCAGCAGGGCTCCGGAGTGCCAGGGCCGCCCAGCTGAGCTCCCTAACCACCCAGGTGGCCCCATTTGGGCTAAATGAGCTGTGAAGGGTCCCGGCTATGCCCGCCTGCCCCACACTAAGGCGTTACACACAAACACATGCGGGCCTGCATACACTCATATAGACAGATGGATATATGTATTCTGCAGGCACATGCAACAGCGCTCAACACCCTGACTCTTACTGCCATGCACCCCTGCGTTCCCACATGATTTGTCACACTCCATCAATAGACAATAAGTTACTGCCACTCTAGCCTGTCAATGGGCCCCGTCTTCAGTGGACCCCTCTGTGCTGTCTCATAGGGGGCGAGGATGGCTAAAGTGGAGAGAAATGAATTGAAACAGAAGTAACATCGTGAAGTTATAAAACCTTTGGTCATATTTTTGTTGGGGTACAGTTAACATATTTTGATTGATATGAAAATTAACAAATACTATTGTATTTGTGTTTCTTTCTTTTCTTTTTCTCCCCCACAAAATTCACAAACCATGTAATACATCCATGTTTTGACAACAGGGGGTGAAATGACAATAACCAAATTGTCATACTATACATCCCCCATACAGGCCCCAGTGGAGGACTTAAAAGTGCTTGTCCTGATGCACAGCCAGAATATCCAGGTTCAAGGAAATGGCTCCTGGTGTGATGTGCATGTGTGGAGTAACATGGTTCAGCTGCTCCCAGCCAATTGCCTGGCCTTGGAGTCAGCAGCGCCTTGTGTGCATGAATGCGTGTCAATGTGAACGTTCCTCTTTGCAAGATTATTTTTGTTCCTGCTTAAACTATAGGAGTGTGTGTGTTGGTGGACCTTTGTGAATGAGATCATCCTGGCATGTTGTCTACGCACATGCACACAGATACAGCACCACAGTGGCACACACGCCTCCTCAATGATTCAATCTGATGATGGGTATTGGAGGGGAAACTGGAATCTGTGAAGGTCACAAAAGTCTGAATAGGAACATCCCGCACTGGCGGCCATACTGCCACTGTCTCTGCTTCTACACTGTCATTACTGCTGGCCAGCTAGCTCTCATTATCAACTTACTTCATCAAATACACTTCATTATCAGCCTATACTTAACAGACAGATGGGACGGGCCCTCCAGCAAAATGACAGTGTAACTGGTATAAAGTGATTCCCCTTTTAAAGTCCATTGAGTGAGCAGGTCATAACACATGTAGACCTCTGCTATTAGTTTATGTGCAATTTACACTTGATTGGACATCTGGTGAGTGAGAATTAAAGTGGTATGTTTCTTCTGAATATACTGTTTGATTGTACCAGTGGCTATGCATTATAATTACATGTGTAGTGATTATAGTCATTATGAAGTCGTTATTTTTGAGACTGTTGAGCATATGAAAGGCGGATAGATAGATACACTGGATGAATAGGCAGCTGTTACTGAAGATGTAAGTAACAGACAGCCCTATCCGTGCAGCCAATATGGACGACCATGAAATTAAGACTCAACATATAGCAATTACAATGACAATGTGCTTTGTTCGACATGTCAAGTATCAATCTAACACTTGCCAGGCAGCTTTCATATCATAGCTAATAGGCAGTTGGCGGGGCCCGGGCCGTTGCCAACCACTGAACCGAACTATTCATAGGCCGGCCCCTGTCATTGTGCTTATGCAGTTGATGTAACAGTAACACACACATCAGCAATATACCATGTGCCCCCCCCCCCCATGCAAATGAGCGCATTAGAGCGGACCTCAGAGAACGGAGCGTGGCCAATAAATCCAGCCGGGGTGAGAAATGTAGCCTTTACCATGCGTGTCCAACCCCATCTATTTAACCTAATTACACACACCATACCAGGTAATAAAAGTCTGCATGCCATCAATTCTGACATCTCATCCAGGGCACCGCAAGGAATGTCTATTAGGACCTATAAATCCTGGGGATAGAGATCTTGTGAAAAGGTGCCATTGCCATGTGTATCCAGGGTGAGAGAGAAAGTCAGAAAGTAAGTTACTCCCACAGAGTTATGACGTGTGTGTGTGTGTGTGTGTGTGTATATGTGTGTCTATGCACATGCACGTGTCCCTGTGTGTCTATTCCACTGTGAACACTCATAATGTAGTGAAATTCAAGAGTAAGCGTTCCCATTTGCTAGTGTGCAGCAGATTTTAAGTCAGAAAGTGCCACCGTTGCACCTCATCTCTTCACTATATTCTCTTTATTGGCCCTGATCCAAAAAGAATGAAGAAAATACAACAAATACCTGATTCAGATAATATGTCACCAAACGCAGATTTTAGCTGGCAGATTTCCATAGCCAGGTGTTTGATCTTGCACATGGCCCGGCTCATCTCATGCAGGTACTTTCACTTTCCGGCGTCATGCCTTGCGATTGGACAACACTAGCTCACACTGAATGGTTTATATTTGACTGACAAATGACTTGAGATAGATCGATGTGGTTTCAGTGGCTTCCTTCACGTTCCATTTCCTTTGTCTACAGCGCACCTGAGTTACACATGAACCAACCCAACTCAGAGACGCTTACTCTGGAAATCAGGGGTCTGTTGAGGTGAGGATCTAAAAAGCAAAGGTTTTTCTTATATCCTTTGCTGTTCAGATCCTTTTACCAAAACATCAGAAACTTTTAACCCTTTTTGTTAGCAACTAGACATGATTAGGGGACATTTGCCAGTGCATATTAGAAGGGGGGAAAGAGTATTTTTTCTTTTTTACATAAGACAATGATTATGAATGAAAGTTTTTGAGATTTTCCACAACATACCCAATTACGAGAGAGCAGACCACAATGGATAGATCATTTACCAACAGATCCAAAAAAAAAAGATACCTTTAAATACTTAATAATATGTTTCCAAGTCTATATTGCTTTCATCGCCCTCTGCATTAAATTAATTGCATGTAGTTCACTGCTTACCCTGTTTTCAATTCCCGCTTGTCACCAGACCTGGATTTCCCCCCCCCCAGGATGTCATCCATGGAATTCCACTGAAAAACTAATCCATCAAACTCACATGGAGTATAGTGTTGCTGTGTTTATTTTTCTATTAAAAAGGATTACTCTATTACAAAAAAATACTTTGCTTGAAAAGGCAGCTCAAACTAAATGCTTTTGTAAATTGATTTATGACTGACTTATCTCACAGGCAGAGTTGAATGTGAGCAAGCTTTGTTGTTAACATAATAACCATTTCAAAGAGAAGTTGGTTTCAAAACATCAGTAGCCTGACTCTGACAAAAAATAGCACAAACAAAGTGTGAATCTCCTTAAGTCTAGATTCATAAAACAGAAACACTTACAGATGTAACACATTATTTATGAAGATACACGCACTGCTGGTTAAATGGCGATTTGCTGTTTGGTTTATGAAGATAATCCTCTTCTTCATTGTGGTGAATGTTTTGGTGCATTGTGCTCCTCCACAGTGAGCTCCGGGCTTCAAAGCCACTGTGGCGCAATTGTTGCCTCAGTCACCCATTATAAACAACGCATTTTTAGAGAAAAGACTATAATTGTGCAAAAGTGTGGCACAAATGGCTTTGTAATATTACTGTGCTCCTTTCTTCAATGCAAGCCATACACAGGACCCTGAAAGCTTGTGCCAATTGAAGTTGGGCTTTCATCCAGCATAAAAGCCATGTTTGCAATTGAGCTTTGGTGCTATACCTTTACTCGACTTTAGCCCTAGTCCTCCTGTCTTGCTTCATACGAGTGCACAGCCACAATCGCTTCAGTAATGGGCCTAAAATGCCTTCCTTGAACAAAATAACTGTTTTTGTGGGTCATGCAGAGGCAACCCTAGGACTTGTACAACTTGAACGGACCACCACTATTACTAATTCCACCTCTCTATTCTAATAGTGAAAACCATTCTACAGTGGCTTCCATTATTCTGGCAAGCTCGATACAACAAAACATAAGTGAGAAAAAGCACACAGCGGTAGAGAAAAACACAGGAGGAGAGGATGTGAGCCCAGGTCAAGCACCAAGCTTTTTTCTTGTTTGAAAATGTCAACATAAAAGGGAGGCTTCTGTGTGACATTAGGGGCATGCTGGTGGGCTCCGAATGCTGCTACAAAAAGAATCTCAAACCAAGAGCAGTCCAAAACAGCCTGATGACTGCACAGGTCTGACCTGACAGATTTGAAAGTATGAAATGCTTGCTTTTAGTCTTAGGATGACAACAGTACATTCAAGAGTGAGCATCTTTTCAATAAATTAATTTTGTTCAAATGGTGCATGGTGGATTCTAGCCCCTGCCTAACACAGCAGAAAGTTGTGGGTTCAATCATCCGGTCAGTTGCCATACAGTCTTCTTTATATACTTTAGCATTTATTCACCTCTCTATGTGTATTATGCAAATTATTCATACAGCAAATAAAATAAAGCGTTGTCTGTAGAGGTCTTTGTGTCAGTCCAGTTATTGAACTAAACGCTAAACTATGTGACAGCAGTAACATGTGACATGGCAAATCTTTCCAATTCAGTACAACTATGTAAATCCAGCAACGTCCTAGCCTTTGACTACAGCTGATGTAATGCGCAGTGACATGTATCTTCTATCACATATGAAAGGATGCTGGTGACGCGCTGCTCTGTTGCGTCTGTGTGTGCGTGTTTGGGAGGCGTGAGCAGGCTCCAGACAGCGGCCACTGGGAAATCAAGGAGCACTTTGTCATGCATCCTTAAATGTGTGACACTGTGTCTCAGGAGACATCGGCTGATTGGGCTACGAGGCATCGAAGAATGACGGCTGAATGATGGCCTCCAGGGGCCTGTGTGTGTAAGATGTTGTGCGTGCATGTGCGTGTGTGTACGTGGCCCGGGTTACACATAACGGACAGCACTGTGACATCTATGGATGCCACACTATCAAAGCCAGCTGGCTGCTTAATCAGGGGAGCCAAACTCACTACTGTAATCTTAACAATTACTACCTCTGTAAACTTCACATTGCTGTGAGAGGGACAGAAATGCCAGTTAAGTAAGTTGATCGTTGGCTCAATATTACAGCACTATAGTAGCACTGCGTGAACTCCAGTTCAGGGGTAAATACTCAAGTTTCAGTCAAACTAAATTTTGAACACAAGAAGTGGTGAGACTTTTAGGTTTTTATCTTTACTCACAGAGCCTTATGAATGACTGAATTAGAACTAGACTTTTGCGGCTTATAGATAAGAGTCAGAAACCAACAAAGAGCAAAGGCCAATGTCTGTGTCTTAATGCCCCAGATAGGATTTATATCAGATGAAATAAACCGACTGAACTACCATCCACCAGTAACACAAAAAAATACACAAAGTACAAGTTTTATAGCACAGTCTAAAGTTGTCAAAATGTTGTCAAAAAGCCAACACTGATATACCACCAAATTAAAATTGATGTGTCATTTTATAAGCCATTTGCCTGCATTGTGCACTACTTGGTTGTAACGATAAACTGGTCACATATAAAAGAAGGGTTCTCATTTTTAAAAGCATAATTTGCTTTTCTTCACTTTGTGGTTTGGGTCAATAAAGCATTAAAACAATATAATGAATTGCATCTGGCAGTCACTTGTTGACCCCATTACTGTTACATTATATTAAGCTTTTATTTTGCCAATACTAAAATAGCTGCACTTGTAACCTGTATATAAATCTCATGTGCGTGCTGAAAACGAGAAAAGCTGAAATCCAAAAAACCAACAGGGGGCAGACATAATTACCGTGCATGTGCCTCTTATTTACAATCTCTTAATAAGCCGCCGACACTGTGCAGACAATGGCTGTCATCTTTATTTCTAGTTTTTTTTTTTCAGGCTCTTGTATTTTCATTATCAGATCTGGGCTGCCATGGAGTGAGAGGGAGTGTTTAACTTTGTCTCGCCGGTCACTGGTTCTGATAGATGTTCGCGGCTCTCACCACTAAGAGGCACATAGAGCGAGAAAGGGAGGGGCGGATTTACGCTGGCACCGCATTTTTGTCCAATTAATAGATTGCCAGTGTGTTGTGTTTTGCATGACAAAGGAGGGTAATATTAAACTGCCATTTGTAATGAAAATGCACTTTGCAAATTAAAAAGTGCAGAAACCCAATTTTTCCTACCTCTTTAGGAAATAAACAGTCCTTAACCAATTAAAGCGCATTGTAATAATTCTGTGATTTATTGCAGGTTGTTTAACTTTCAAAACTCGCCTAACCTATATTAAGGTCACAATCCATCATGTTTCGCGTGGAGTGCCGCGGAGTAATGGCTGTTGTATTAGCTGCTTTTGATGATAGTATGAAAGAAGTATTAGCACTTGTCAACAAAACTGCTTACAACATAACATTAGCATGCATGAGCTGCGTTGCCTATTCATTATCTTGGCAGCTGCACACATGCGGTTACTGCCTTATAAAACACTTTTTGCCAGGCCCAAAGCACATGCACACTGTTTATGATGTAGTGGCAACATACTGACCAATGCTATGGTTTCAATGCAAGCAGCTAGCATGAAAGATATTAGGACTCAAACAGCTCAAGCTACGTACTAGCCCTGATGACTCTTTTTCATCTAAGCTTCACTTTTTATGTCATAATCAAAGTGGTAAATACCAACTAGGTGACAAGGGATGAATAGCTAGGAGGACAGGGAACGCAAAAGAGATGAATGCTCAAAGCTTTCCCCCTTTTAGTACAGTCTGGATAATGGCGAGAAGAAATATATTGCCAAATAGCATCGCAAACAAGAGTAGGACTTGGAAAAGCATTGAATCAAATGTAAAATAGCAATAAAGAAAAGGTTTAGTGGCAGGGAATAACTGCATTGCAAGACGTGATGATGGGGTGAAGATTGTGAACGTCAAGGGAAGCGATGCAAATATGGCGAACAGATCTGGCGTTGAAGGGCACTGCAGGGTACCAGGCGAGCAGAGAAGGATGCAGAGATGTGGGGCGGTGTGACATGGTGACATTTCGCCTCCACAAATGGGCTCTCTGGCTTTAACCGCACAGTCTGCCGTGATGCCCCCCGACTGTGAGCCAAGAATGCACTTAGCTCAACGAGAGCAAATGAATGGGCCTGTTTTGACTTCTACCATTGCACTCCTCCTGTCGGATAGCTGGTGCTGGGCAGAGTGTGGCTTTGTGGGGGCACAGGGATCCCAGAGTGTTTAAACAGCCCAGCTCCACGCTCTAATTAGTGTGTTAAATCAGCATTGAGCAATATCTCAACTTCAGAACGTATTTAATCTGCAGTGTCTACAGCTGAGAGAAGAAAGAACAGAAACAGGAAGAGTAAATCTGAGTTACTGTAGCTTTGCACAAGTCCCAAGCCCCAACAAATGAGGGTTGAAAAATATGCAAGAAGCGGCGTGCATAGAACAAAATTATGAAAAAAGTATATTAGTTACTGCTCGAAACTGCATCATCCTTGTTGGTTGTTTTTTCTCAAGTATAACCAGGATTTACTGAAGCAGTATTGCTTTACTTGTAGCTTGTTGCACAATTACGTTGAAATTATGTTGAAATACCATAACTATGGCATTTTTTCTTCTTCTTTTACTTCAGTGCCACTTTATGATAACTACAACTTAATTTGCCTTAACAAAGCATGAACACAGATTTCAATCATAATGAAGATTTAGTTTATTAAGCATGATTCAGGCAAAGTACCGGTAACTACTTAATTCAGGTTCAATTTAAGTTTAGAGATTAGGATTAGAGTATTGGTTATGGTAAATAGTTGCTGAGACTGAATCATTCCTACAAATACATTTTCATTATCATTATAATTATTTGTTTACTAGGAATTAAGGCTTTGGTCATGCTCTATTAAGGCAAGAATACGTTTAGTTATTATAAAGTGTTGCCTTAACTTTTGACTGAACTAGATAATTCTAATGTTGTTTTAAGCCCTAAGTAAGTAAGTAAGTAAGTAAGTAAGTAAGTAAGTAAGTAAGTAAGTAAGTAAGTAAGTAAGTAAGTAAGTAAGTAAGTAAGTAAGTATTGGTTCTATGATGTAAAGCGCTTGGAGTTTCTTGAAGTAAAAAATGAGGATTTACCATCTACAATCATGTGACAAATTATTATAAATTCTGGATAAAAAGTGAAAAGTTAATTTGCAAACTATTATTAGTTAACATACATTTGTGGCCCTGCTATTGAGTTTATACACAATTAATTAGATCTGTATCATAAGGAATGATTCTGTTTTGTGTGTATACTTTGAATATGAGTATGGGGTAGGCGTCCATACGATATTACTTCAGGACCCCATTAAACAGGCATGAGATGTATAATACTGAAACAAGCCCTAATAAACTGAACTACATCATCTAAAGTACTAACATATTTAGGTAACATAATATGTTGACAAGGGTGAAGAGGTTTATTTCGATGTCAAATGATATTTTGATCATCTGCATAGTGCATTTAGCATAAGGAGGTTGAAGCCACAGAAGCAGCTGATAAACTGTTGATGTTGATAATGTAAACATAATCAACATCAACATTCACGAGCAACAACTCTTTTTAATAGAGCTAATTGCATACAGAAAATGCCTATATCCTTGAGTTCCACTGTAACACAAGAGGAAATAGTATATGTGTATGAAGACATGTAATGAAGTGAGATAGCAGGTGAAATGTAACTTGATGGTAATTGCGGGCCTATAATGTGAGTAATACACGAGGAACTTGGCTGTATGTAGCATTGGAGATGTAGCAGATAGTTCCCCATTATGAGTCTCTATGGCTCTGATCACTTAGTCAGCCTAGCCCTTTGCTGCATGTGTTCATATTCAAATCTGATGCTTTTTCTTTGTAGCCCCGGCTCCCAGACGATTATTCATGTGCGTTTAACTCTCAAACAGCCCCTCATTAACTGTGGCACACTGGGCCATACGTTGGGCCAAATTACGCCGCTTTGACATACACAAACCAGCAGGGGGGGTGATGAGGGAGCGAGGGAGGGACACCGAAAGAAAAGAGGCGTGTGGATGAAAGATCTGCCTCTCTACGTTGTTCTGTAATACTACGGATAATGGCTGCCAATGTCCGCGCGGCCATTTAAAGCAATCAGCTATTTCACTTTTAGAGGACTGAGCTCGGGCTGTGAGAGAAGGGCTATTAACACTACACACTACTATTTAGTATCAAGTTGACGAGTTAGTTTTATAGTATTTAAAAAAGGCAAAATAGCATTGTCATTATCAATTGAAAGAAAGGAAGAAAGAAAGAAAGAAAGGAATGTATAAAGATACTTTAATCTGAATATTTGGTAATTTTCTTTTTCTTTTTTTTTCATCCATAACTAGAGTGAATAAATGTGACAATTTCAAATTTGATTTAAAACATCTAGTCTTATGCGAAGCGATGAACTGGAACCACTGGAATAAAAAGACATTGGCACAGCGCTTAATAAAGGTGTTGGAGAAAGTTAGTGAATTCTTTTTGCTCCAAGTACATTCATTAACTGATTAAATGAAAGAGATAATTATAGCTTAAAAATTAAGGTATTTAAGAAATGATAGGGACAACAATACTAATACTATTGCAGTGGCCTTATTTGAGTCAGGGGAAAAATCAAAACCTTTTTCTTCACTTACAGCTGATGCCCTAATAATAGTGATCACAGTAATAGGAGAAAAGCCTAACAATGGATCTGGGCGATACAAAAATCAGGCCTTAAAGCAGCAAGAAAATTAGCTGGCGAATCAGCAATCTTCACTATGGTGAGGTGATTAGTATCTGTCAGATGGCTCTCTATGCACCGTGGCCCACCATATGCAATGAGAATAATAATGCTATAGTTATAGGATAAAGACAAAATTAAGTAGTGTTAGCTATATTAATATCTGATGCAGCCTGTGTAATTTTTGTCCCATCCATAGGCTGATATATACATTCTATGGTCCCATCCGCAAGCCAGAACCCAAATCTGATGTAGGCTAATGCAAGAACATCGAGTCAAACAATAAAATGTAATCTATCATTCTGACACAGGAAACCAGACAAAAGACAACCTGAAAATAGAAAGGTATTTTTTAAGGGATTACTTCCTTTTGGTAGGAAATTATATCCTTTCAAGCGTTGAGAGTGAAGGGTAATGGTCACAGGGACAGGGACAGGGACCTTCTGAACAAATCTACATGACTCTGTGGAAAGGGTCAAGATCTGTAAAGGGATAAGTTGAAGTCACATGCACCATATTCTTCTGGGGTGATCTTTTTGATCAGAAGTGAATTCATGTTTAAATCCTCCCATGAATACAATTCTTGCTCTGTATCACCTTGTTGTAAAGTTCTCACGTGGCAGGAAAGAGTCTCAAAGTATTTAAATGTTTAAGGTTTTCTACTTCCTAGATGAAGTTTAGGAAAGTTCAGGACACTGCTGAAAAGAATAGCATTGACTTTCATGTCTTCTCCATTTGTCAATAATGGCTCTAAAGGTAAATCAAACTATCAAAAACAAATGTTCTACAAATCTGTACTATCTTATGTGCAGACCGAAGAATTTCATAAAAGGGAAAAGAATCCAGAAGGGCTAACCACTCTGCCACTTAGCACCACCTCCTAACATAGCTCAAGCCTGCCAGTCAGGCTTCATAGATACCAGATACAGCATGGTTGAACCAGGGACAGTCATATCAGCTTAAAATAAAATTGGACATTATCAACTTCCATCGCCAGATCATAATAGCCCTGAATGAGAAAGAACACATTTTAAATGACCTCAACCATCGACTCTCGACTCAACATAGCCATTACAAATCAGCCGTTATTGAACTGCGGGCTGAAAATCACTCATCACCGCATCACATCAAAACGCACACTAATTTGACAGTTGCAGTGAGTGACCTCAACATAATGCAAATAACTATCCTTTATTACGGAGAAGAATTGAGACTAATTCTACATAAGTTGGCACGTCTGAGGTGGGACTTTAAGGTTTGGGGGGGTGTACCATATGCTTGGTACGTGACAGCGGCATCACAACACGGTGTGTAGTCCTGGTGGGACGGTAATGGGCAAGATGTGTGCGTATGTGTTTGTGTGTGTGTCCGTGACTGCCACAGATGTTACCGTCAGAGGTCTAGTGCAGATGGCTGTAGGTGCAGTGCCAGTGATCTGCTTCCAATGAGAACAGCAACCACACACTGAGCCTGGACCTCAGGAAATGTAGCTAAGCCAGAATGTTTAGCGCTATCATTTTTTACATTGTGCCATATGGTTTTGGACACCAGCTTGGCCATGTTAGCTATTATTTGTGATGAACTGCAGGCTTTTCAGGGACATTTCTGCTGTGTGATAAGTAAAGTGAAATCCTACATAAAGCCACAGCAACAGGATTCAAAATAAACAAATAGGGTATTTAACGCAGTTGATAATTTGTTGATAATTGCCATAATTATTCACATATATAATATTAGAAAAAAAAAATGAAATGTTAAATCAAGTGTCAAATGTAGCTTTGGTTGCAAAGTACTAATAATGCGTAAATGTGTACAATGTATCATTGGATTAGATGGGATTTTTGTACCTCCCAGGTCAGATCCTACGTCTCATTCATAAACATATGCACACTGTTTCTGCCTCCTCACTGCTTGTCAGTGCCTCTCTCAGTGTACTGTGTGTAGCTCAGTGGCTAAAGGTGTCCTCTGGGGAAGGAGGGGCCTCAGGGGATTTGTGTTAGTGTAGAGTGCCACCTTGTTGTCAAGCCGGCAATGACACATTTCTCTCAAAGCTGCTTCTGACAGGCACCTATACAAGAGAAATGTCAAATCATGATGCATTGCAAACATCTATGCAGTGCATGCACCGATATCTTCTATGATAACTATTAAGATGAAAAGGCAGACGGAGGATTGTCCTGGGGCCAGACAGATTATGACATGAGTGAAGACTGTGATACGACCTCCATTACCTTATGACATGCCGCACAAACAGCTGGATGTGACAGCTGGATTAAGCTGATTACTGCATGTCATTTAACTATATTGTATGATATGGAGGCACGCCCTCTGCACATTTCAAATAACAACTGGTTTTAGCATCAGAAGAAATTCAATTCATGGACTAATTACTCTTTCAAATACAAAAATGTTCAATTCATTTCAAGGATCAATATCGGTTCAATATATTAAACCAAAATAACTTGAATTGATCGTTTTCTACTATATTTATAGGAAAAATAGGTAGTGGTTATAGTAGTTAGTAACGAACATATTTGATGGCAACTGATTGATTTAAAATTGTGTATGTGTTATGATCAATGTCTGGAAAAAAGATAAATTCATTCTCCGCATTCGACCCATCCTTCAACGCCGCTGGGGAAACTTGTCAGAAGCAGAGAGCAGCAGCAGCGCTCGGGACAGTGATCTTGAGGTAGGCTTGGTCAGGACTAATGTCGCTGGAGGATTTGACTTGTGCATGTTTTTGGGTTGATGGAGGAAATCGGAGCGCCTGCAGGAAACCCACCCAAACTCCACGCAGAAACAACCGGTCCGGCACGAAAACTGCTTGAAAAAATTTGACAATCAGTAGCAAACAAATTCTAAAGAACAATATAGTCCAAAAAGAAACCATTAGCTCTGGCTCACGCTAATAAGTTATGTAGAATGGGAGGAATGCAGCAGGGCGACTATAAGAATTTCAAACATGCATCCCCTACACAAAAACATAAATTTACAAAAAACACATTAATTTCTGTCCAAAGTTCCCCTGAAAACCCAGAGAGACGTGTGAGGTTGCACATGGCTGGTGGGGTGCTGACATGCCACACAGGGGACTATGCAGAATTAAATCACTGTCCTGCCTGTGGGTGGCAACGAAAGCCGCTCTTACACACCAAAACACAAGGCTACGCACACTTGAAAACACGCTTTCCTTATTTTGAAGCCACACAGTGTTCACATTCACACCCCCCCAGCCTTACAGTATCTCTGGGAGTATGCAAGGGGTGTATGAGGCAGCTGCATATGTGGCCCCATGCATAAACAATGTGCCCTGAGAGACAGTGCAGTGATACTATGGCCCTTAGCACATCTCCCATGAGCCTCGGTGCCCCCTCCATAACTGTTACCCTGCTCGCTCCCTCTCTCCTTCCCTATACAGGCTGAATATACAGAAATAAAGAACGAGTGGCAATGCGTGGTGGGGGTTGGGGGTGTGCATAAAAAAGAAGCATGCTCAGGATACATGTAAACATATAGATAGTGTAGCGGGGAGGCAGCTGAGTGCGAAGATTATACTGTGGAAATATTATGTAGAGAATGATCTCACGGTCAGTGCCTCGTCTCTTCTGGTTCTTATCCCTTTTACTAACAGGATAGCATGAACAATTCAAAGAAAATGAATGAAAACTCATTCTACAAGTCTTTAAATAACATTGGATTGTTGCTAGTATACGTAGTTATATTATGTTTGTTTTTCATATCTTGCAACTTTGATAGATCCTTGTCCATCCAAAGGGGCAAAAACAAATGATACATTTTCTATTTTCAGTGTCAAACTATTGTGACATATCCCAGTGTGATTTTCATATTTCCATATCACCCATATAAGTAATAAAAAGGCACATTCATGGCATGTGTACATATATAACAATAATGATTTATATGTATTTATTTTTTTAAAGAAAGAAAGAAAAAACAGCAAATTTAATTTGGTCTTAAAATTCATTGATTTAGTAAAAGAATCATCCTGTTGGTAAAACTAATGGTGATGGTCCAAATTTTACACTGCCACACCATCTTGTATGCAAATATATAGTATAATAAAATAATGGTTTGTAAAATAAAGTTTGTAATACAACATCCGTGAGACAAATATACTTTGCTTGGTATCACTTTCTATGCACCACAACCCAATTCTTGTTTTCCTTAGTTTTGATGTTAGATCATTCATAATTTGTAATCATGTCATAAATACACATAAGTCATATGTGGCAAACTGGGATCTTAGTAAAAAGCAGTGTTTGCAAATTATAGCCAAGATAATTGAGACATCTACTCTTACACTTTCACTTGTGCTGGAGAAGGATAGATAAGATGGAACTATAGAGGAAGAGCGAGGGAAGAGGAAAGAGGGGAGTCTAGTGGGAGGTGACAGTGGTGAATGTGGCTCTGCTGTGTGTCTGACCTGATTGCAAATAAGCAAAGAAGCTCCACCATGGCCCAGAAGCACTTCCTCATGCACACAAGTCTCACAAACACGCAGCTCTCTCTTTAATAAGACTGCTTAATGGTGTCTGTACATTCATGCAGCATCTCTAAAATGTGTGTGTGCATGCATGGTTATGTGTAACTGGTGAGGAATGGGACAGGGAGGCGGCGGCTGTAGTGAGACAGAGGGGGGGAGGAAGGAGTCGCAATACTTGGTTTCCGAAAATGCATTTGCAATTTAAAACACGTTTTGGTATAATGAAAATGTAAAGCAGTGGTTTTATTTTATTCAGTGTGGCAGGTTCAGATTCCCAGAGAAGCTCCACTTGAGCAATCAATCCATTAATAATTGAATTTTTTTCAGGAGGTGCGTGTTTGTGTATGTGAGTATATGAGTGTGTGCTTGGCGTGCTCAGACTAGTGTGTATTGACTGTGCATGTGACGAAGCGCTCTCCTCTTTACAGCTGCTGACCCTAATATGAAGCAGCCAATTAGAGATCTTTATTTAATTGCTGGGCGACTCGTTCTTGCTTCGCGCTGCTGCACTCTGCCAGCGACTGGCACAGTGGCACTGGGGCCAGGCCAGACACACACTGTCCTCCAATGCAGGAAATACCCTGATGATGATTCCCACAGGAACACACTTTCTAGTAGCTGGGATAATAAAAGGCTGAATTATAAGAAACAATTTGCAATAAAAAAATAAAACGTACGTACAAATGACCACATGGGAGAAAATTCTCATGGAATTCATTTTCACCTCCTTAAATGTGTTGTCTTTTCAGTCAGAATGTAACTTTGTGAACTGTAAATTTGCCATTCACATGTTGACCTAATGATCAGTACAGTTTGTAGAATGTAACGCTAGGTCTGTGATTTTAATTTAAGGCTATGAGACACAATAAGCACACAAATTCAGTAGCCATAAGTAAAAGTCCTTATTCCTTATTTTAATAATAGATAAGGTAAAGTCCAGTTGACTGACCATCATGTGTGAAAATACATTTGCTGATTATATTTTATACATAAATGTTGTGTACCATGTAAATATTTTCACTGCCATAATTTATGAGTCTTGTTGGTTGCTTACACTGAGTACATAGGCATTATTGTATTCCATCAAAATCCACTACAAGATCATTAACCTGATCTTAGACATATGTGTTAGTTTACAATATGTTTCTTAACACTGTACCTTCCTCCTATAGTTGACTTATCTCGCTTTCCTGGATAACCTCTCTCTTGACCTAAATGCTCCCCTCTACACCTCTTGTACTGTGGCTCTATCTCCTGCCTTTCCTTGACTGTCAGACAGTATCAGATCAGTAGTTAGATCCATGGCGGAGGCCAAGTTGCCCTCTCCACTCTTGGTACTATAACACATCATTGCAGCTGACAGCGGGCTCCACAACACTGCCTTCACTGACATACACACACTCATATTTCCTTAATATTTTTGAATTCATTTTTTACAGATTCAATTGAATTAGTCAATCAAATATATAGCCCTTTCATACATGTATAAGTAACTTATCAGGAGGGCTCATTCATGTTTCTTGTAATACTTTATTAAAACGAGGTGTGGATTGAGAATGAAGGATAACTTTAGCAGTAAGTATTATGCTGCCAGAGAGAGTTAGCCTCTGTATAACACTTCCAAAGAGAGGGATAGTCTCTCATAAAAGCCGTAAGGGCCAGCAGCTATGTGTGAATTTGTGAAGTGTGTGGGTGGAAGTGTTTTCAAGGCAGACTTCTGACTTTAAACCCATTTTAAACTAGACTTTACACACAAACCCACTCTCAAAAATGCTCCTGAGAATACATACAATCACCGTGTAGAACAACAAATGTAACACTTTGCCCACTTTGATCGGCTACTCAGAAAACAAGCTAGTGGGGGGCTCTGGGCTGGGTATGTGATTAGATATGGGAGGGGAGTTTCTGAACAGATTTGGAATGTGGTGCCCAAAAAGTGCCCACTTCCCTCCCTTCTGGTAAGATGACAGGGGAGAAGGGGGAAAACAAAACACACTAATCTTCTGGAATCGCAGGAAGCCACAAAGCGTCATTTACACAGCAGAGTTAACAGGAGAGTACCGGGCTTCCTGATTTGCAGCGAGCAGCCTTGTTCTAGATAGAGATATTCAGACTGTCAGTATAAACTGCTTCTGTTTTCGTTTTGCATTTATTTCAATGCCAGACTCAGAGCATAAATTTTTCATCACCTGCTAAGCTATGAATAAAAGATTAAAAAAGGAACTGAGAGGAGAGAGGATAGGAGGCGAGGCAGGAGGGACATAGGGAGAGAAAGGGAGAGAGAGAGAACGCAAGAAGAGGTACAAAAAGTCTAACAGATGTGGCACATGTGGCACAACACGCCGCCTGTGTTTCCCATTCCTGGCACTCTTAGCCCCTCCCGCTTCACCCCGGTCCATACCTCTGGAGGAGCACAGTGGCTACAGTGCAGTGGCTACAGTGCAGGGTAAAGATGATATAATGAGCGTGAGGCAGAGGAACACCTCACCTTGGCTTTTTATAGGATTACCTGAGTGCTGAACTCTGTACTCTGTGAGAAGATTCATCAGTACAGCAGCTCACTCTCTCCTTGCCCTCAGCGCTCTCTGACAGCCTGGGCCAGAGTGAGATGTCGAAGAGTTGCTGGAAAATTTGCTACACAGAGCTGACAAGTTCAGTTGTGGGTTAAAGAATAGAGAAGAGGAGGGAGAGAGGGATGGAGAGATGGAGAGATGGATGGAAGGGCTTGGGAGCACCTTATCATCCAACTTTGAACTATGACTGGAAATCCACACTGAGCTCACACCATTACTTGAGTTCACTACATTTATACAGTATTTACTATTCCACTGTATTCTAACGTCCAGCAGTTTGACGGACAGTTAACAGATATTAAACTTCCAGTGAAGGATTCAAACATTAAGAGATCTGCAACCAGAAACACAAAAACAGACACTAAAACAATTGTAATTTGAATATATTGACTTTATCCAAGAATTTAATGATGTCATTACATCCATGGCACAATATTTTTTAACTTATATGCTGCTGAAAAACAACCGTAGGACTGCACTTAAATATATATGCTTCATATGACCTTGTCACTTGTCAAAAATTAATGCCCAGTCTCCTGAAATATATACATTATACGGCACTACAAGCTGGAGCACACTCCCACACTCCCTCACACCATATACAGTATATTATATATAAATATGTGTAGCTAGAAGGTGTAGTAACGTATGTGCACAGTAAAATTCATCTCTGGTTAGAGAAGAGGTAATATATCCCACCAGGACCTGTGTTCCTCGTAGCAATTTAAAATAATTATTGTGAGACCCGAGCAGCGAGACGTCAGCCCTAGCCTTCTGCATTTAAATAAGGTTGTGTGTGTGTGTGTTCTGTGTGTGTGTGTGTGTTCTGTGTGTGTGTGTGTGTGTTCTGTGTGTGTCTGTGTGTGTTCTGTGTGTGTGTGTGTGTGTGTTCTGTGTGTGTGTGTGTGTGTGTGTGTGTGTGTCAGTGCACCTGTGTTGACATGCTGAAAACCATGATGGGGGACTGTCCAATCGGATTCACATAGCATACTTTCTCTTCAAGATATTAAATCATGGAAAAGACAAATGTTTGGGATTTTTCCACAACAGGTTTTAAAATAGTATTTAAAATATTGTAAACATGACTTGATTTAGTTGATTTCCTGGGCTCTAATGCAGATCCTCAATCATCAATCCTGTAAATCCATAAGAATAAACGCTGATGTAAACAGCAGATGTCTCCATGGGTTCACAACTTAAAATTCCAAAAAGAAATAAGAGAGAGAAAAATCAGTTGTTATTGTAAACATAAAAGGCCCTTTACGGTCATTAAAAAAAACAAAAAAAAGTTACTAATCCAGAATGTGCGAAATGATATTGGTACAGTGATAGCAGACACTAAAGAAAAAGCCAGAGCCCCGACATAACACCACAATAACGTAATTCATTTTTGTTATTTTTACAAAAAGAAATAAGTAGCATTTGGCAGATTCAGAGCTGAAAAGATAAATAAAAATGTGTGAGGGGTTTTCTAACATGGTGCCACTGATTTGCCCTATACAACACATATCGCCTACAATGTAACCCCCTGCTAGGCGTCACCTCACATCACCACCTACTCACCACATCAACTAGTAACTGTACGTTTGAGCCGTATTTTATAGCCATTGTGCTCACTATGCCCTAGCACTGTGTCCTTGTTCTTGATCTTGCATGTGACCCTCTTTTATACTATATTATCTTGGACGACAGTGTGGCGCTTGGCTTTGAAACGCCATCTGAGGGAAGATCAGAGGTGAGGGCCATGCCAGGAGGAGTTGGCATCTCCCGATCACTCAACCATTACGGCTGCCTCCATCTGTCAATCTGTTTAATGAAATTACCTCACTCACCGATGCACATGCCCATTCCACAATCGAATTCCCGGTAAGGCGCTCTCCTGCCTCACCAGCCTCTCATTTGGGATCTCTGTCAAAGTTATTTCAGGCGACACCAAAAAATAGAACGTCCCAACAAATAAATACATTTGAACAAATTCATACTGCTGAGCAACACAAAACGCTAATTAAATTTCCCTCCTTTTAGTCGCTTCCTTCCTGTAAGCCCGTTTGCCCACGCTCCAAATGTCAACAGGACTGGGGCACGTTGAGTGGCATCTGGTGCCACATCAACCAGCGCTCACGGATACAAAAAACCTCACAGCACGCCGAGTTAACCTGGAGTGTGGCCAAACCAGCAGCCATATTCGCTAGCTAAGTGCCACGGCACCAGTCAAGTGCCCGTTCGGCTGTGCGCCCACCCGCATCAGTACATTCTTCGCACACGCACAGGCACACGCAACGCAAAAACACACACACAGAAACACACACACAGAAACACACACACACGCTGGCACTCTCAACCCCCAATGGCACTAGCCGATGACAGGCAAACAGAAGGGCCCTGCCTTGCTGAGCTGCTCCCTGCCCCCAGCACATACTGTACAGCTCCCTAGCTAACCCCAGAGCCATAGAAGCTCAGAAAGTCTAGCTGGCAGCCTGTTAGTGTGGGCTACGCAAACAGTGTCAGCTACAGTAACAGTGTAGCTATGAGCGACCATGGCCCTATCCAACATCTGAATGGTGATGGAACAATTACACAGATCCTAACAAAAGTCAATCCATGTCCTCCCAACCAAAAGTCCCTTCGGAGTTTTATTTGTTTCTAGATCAAGTCACTGACATGATATAGATGTCACAATCTATGTTACTTTTCATGTCATTAGCTGCTATGACTTGAGTCACGGCTGCTTTTCAAAAAGAAAGTTTGTGTTGCCCGAGAAAAATCAGCAGTATACTGTACCTTGTGAGATGTGTGAAATCGGCCCACATGGCCTAAACTATAAACCCAATCTATTTAACCGTTTAAAATGTATTTCATTCAAAACATTTAACAACAAATATCCTGTCAGTGAGTACTTGCAGTTAAGCTCAGTTCAGTGTACCTATAAACGACCATTTCAGCTCGTACCCTCAGCCCGGCTCAATACCACTGAGAATTGTCTCTCAATTACATCCCAACTAAGAGTGCAGATGACAGTGTGAAACAGGCCCAAATAAAACACATCAGGCTGTTCAAATGGGCTGGTGCAGGACCACTGAGCAGCCAACGTTGCCAGCCAGCTAGCCAGCCGGCCAAATCCATATAGATCTGTGGCGGGATAAAAAAAGTGCAAGCAAGCTCCAAAGCTAGCCATAGTGACTGAGCCCAACATATGTTCTATTCCAATCCATGTCGCTCTTCATTTGCTTGTTCGTTTGCAAGCTGGCCATTAAGCCCTCCCAATTTATAATCCCATTTTATGTTCTTTGAAAATGCGCAGTGGAGTTATTGTTATGCAACATTGCAGTTTAATAAATAACCAACTATATTCACTTTTATGTCAATTCGGGGGCTAAATGCAGTCTTTAGCTGAAAAAGACAAATACAATGATAAGGCTCTATAGTCATATACAAAACAAATGCAAAAATAAGTACATTTTCATTACCTGTAAAACAAAATAAAAGTTAGAAAGTTAGATCTAGTACATATGGCTTTTCCTTGACTTTTGCCAACAAGATAAACACATTATACATATTTCATAATAATTCATAAGCGATAATAGAGAATTCTTCACTTTAGTAATGGAGATTGTGTGCACTGACTGTAGCCAATAGCACACCAAAGAAACTGAAAATAACTATTGCTGCACCAGCTCTTAGCCCAGGACAGACTGAGGGGTAAAACAGAGTTCATTAAGAGCTTTCAAGGCACCTGAAGTTCATTTGTCTCACGTCAGCTTCAAACCAAGATCATAGGGACACGGGAAGAAAGGGATGGAAGCAGTTCTTCTTCTTCAACTTTAAATACTGTTGACTCTTTCTTCATTAGCTTGTCAAATTTTCAGTAAATATATAGATAATACATATATACCAGTGGGGATTATTCAACTGTCTCTATCACACAGTGCATTCAGGATATCACAACACTAATCGCTAGAAAAATAATAATAATAAAAAAAAATAATACTAATACTAATACAATACTACAACTACTACTAATAATAATAATAATAAAATGTGCCCTATCGACCATTCAATGGGTTGGTTTTGGCATTTGTTTGTTTTTTTATTGTTGAAAAAGACAAGACATATTTGAACCCACATGTATGACTCAAGGCCTGAATATTTTTTGAATCAATCAAAATGCATCTCTGACAAAGATAATGATGAAGTTAAAACCTACGTAAGATACATAAAAGTTCAAAAATGTTGATTTTTACAGTGAAAAATATAATTTGGTTTGCATTCAAATCTTGCATTGGCCAAGGAACCACAGGAATGTTGAATTTTAAATGATTCACTGTAGCTCAAAAACATTGCATGAATTAAATATTGTCAGAGAATGTCTTCTCCTTAGTGGACAATGCGGTGGCTAAAAATTGGATTTATAATCCCACTGCTAGGGTCATCCAAGTGTCACTGGAGGACATACGGCAGGGTGACTGTGGGGTGCCCCTTGTGGTGTGGTGGTGTGTGTGCGTGTTCAATTAGACTTTGCACACATGAACGCTTGGCACTGGCTGTGGACTGTGTGTGTTACTGGTGTGTGTCCATTTCTGAGGCTGATTAAGATGCACTTTTCCCCCGTGTGGAAGGACACCTGGTCATGGTGGGAAAGTGGGCTATGGGCCACCAGGGCAAGGCTAGAGGCAGTGGAGAGAGCAGCAGGAGCGAGGCAAGATGAGCTACTGCGATACACCGTCACTTACTTCCACACCAAAAGGACGGTTCATTTTGCTCTGGTCAGATAAGGCCAAGCCACATGGCAAAGGCTGAGAAACACAATGCCAGGAGTTAGATAACCTTGAGTGGGCAAACTGACAGAACACAGATAGAAAGAAAACCAAAACATCCATAAATGGATTGGTTCAATACAATCATAAGGTCTTCAATCAATTTAGCATTTTATTCAGGAAGTGACTTACTCCTGCTACCAAATATATATAGAATTCTTCATGTGCATAATCAAGTAATAGTGTACACGAGGCATGCAAATATCTAAACTTTAAGTAACATTTACATTATTGACAACATACTACATACATGAAGGAAATGAGTTGACAACAGGCGAACAAACATTATAAGTAGGGGGAGGGGTATATACACTCACACCTGCATTGAAAGAAGCAAACTATAACAGCTTGTAAGACTAAATTAACAAAGCTAAGCGTGAATGACAGTTTTCCTGGCGTCTGCTTGGACTATAAGTAATTGGTGCGTGTCTGTCATTGCCAGCAACAGCGAGGAGAACGTCTTCCTCAGCTGCTCTCCTGTCTGTTTTGTTCACTGCACTTGTGTAAAGTGGGAGAAAATAAGTGTCATTCATTGAATGCCGCTATTCTTTTCATGACAGCTTCATATCTGTAAGTTGGGGGAGGCCACCTTAACATCCTCCTCTTTTCTGGTAACGCCTTTGACAGGGTGTTAAAAAAGGGCCCCACCTCTTTGTCCGAGGATGGCTAAGCACACACGCACACACGCACACACACACACACACACACACACACACACACCTACACAGCTCTCTAATAAGTTTTTACACACCCACTGAACAATGTCCAGGGCCTAACAATCAGCCACACACAGACGGACTCCTGGGCCGCCAAGAGAGAGCTGAAGAGTATCTGTGATGAGAGAAAGCCTGCCCTTTGTAACCTGCCGCAGTCACAGTTCCTGTTTTAATACAGCTGATCAGAGGGTTCAGTGAGCACTGGAGAGGCAGACTGTAGTGTATACCTGCATCAGGCCATCTGTCTGACCTCGCCACGCACATCTTCTCAGCATCTTTCGCCCTCACTTATGGGTCGGTCGCCATGGTAACGGCTGACATGACTACTGATCCTCATATCTATAAAGAGCAGAGCAACGCTGTCCCGGCACAACCTCATGCAATATCCAACTAACTTAAGGAGATTTTCTATTTTAATACAAAAAATAAATAAATAATCGACGTAAAGTATCCTTCAAGATGAGTGACATGCTCATAATAAAGCAGTAAACATGTTGACACTAATTAAGTTTAGTCAAGAAAACATACTGACAATCATCCACAAAAAACACCAACAATAGAACCTTAACGTTGTACACTGAAACAACATGAATTATATTTAGAAAACTATCAATTTGCAGGAACAGGAAGAAATTATTGCAAAACAGTTGATAAAAGAATTTGAACTGAAGTCTATGGCATATTATGGCAGGGCTAATTAATCAGAGAGACTGTTTTTTCTCCTCCGTTCCACTGAGTTGTTTTCTTTGTATACTCTGGCTGTTTAGAGATGTCTATTGAGTAATTCCTTACAGAGTAACCTTTTGACCTCTTATAGCCGGCTGACCACAGACCACATTGCTCCATCACTGCAGAGGCTTCCGTCAGGAGCCCATCTTGAATATTTCAATAATCAATTAAATATTAATATGTTACATGGAGACGATGGGTTGGGGATTTACGGCGCTAGACTGGAACAACAGCATGAAAGGGTGAAAATTGATGTCTTGAATTAAGATTACATTTAGTTTGTTTGTTTGTTTACATTTTACAGATTTTCCAACTTATTTTAATTTGAGGTTGTGAAGGATCTCTCCCAAAGTCCTCCAACATGTAGCTACCACAAATACAAAATTCTGCAACTGAGGTGGTCACAAAAATAAAATAAAATAAAAAAACATACCCCAGTACTACAAACGTTACACGGGTTTCCAGTCCCTCATAGATTTCATTTTAAAATTATTCTATTAGTCCACAAAGTGATCTAAATTAAATGTTGATGTTGTTAATGACAATTAGTTATCCATTAAACTATCTGGATAAATAAAGGCAAAAAAAATGAAACAAATAAATAATATTGTTTAAGTATATACGATTATGCAGGAGTCCATACATTAATTGATTTTAAAGTTGTTTTTTTCATAATTGTTTATTCTTTGACTTTATTGGAAATGTGTAAATTATATAAATGTTTATCCTTGAATTCTATATAAAGCACTTTGAGTTGTCTGTGTGCATGAAAGGTACGCTACAAATACATTTGACTTGCAGCAAAGCATTCACTGATGTCCTGTTAAAGAGTAATAAGTAAACCAATGGCAAACCTATGACAACATCTCTCTCTGGAAGTTTGTTCAAAAGAAATATCAACAGTTCAATAAAACCTAATATCAGGTAAATTCTGAACAACAGTCATGAGTAAGGCTTTGGCATTACATTGGATTAAAGTACAAGGTGATTGGCTCAAAGGCAATGGGTAGTGAATAGGAGAGCGAGCGAGAGAGCGCCCTGAAGCTCCCGTTCTGATGTGTGTATGTTATTCTCTATTTAATTAGCATGGGTTCAATATTAAAATAATAACATTTTCCTCCACAGTAAATGCTTTGAGTTCCAAAATCAATACCACTGCCTCATAATGCCAAAGTATCATTACACATAATAAGAGCAAAGTTGTCGCAATTTATTGGGGATTAGAAAAAAAAATAAACAACACGTTCACATATTATAGATTAAATAATGTCTTAAATGTCACCAATTCCTATACGTCTTAATGGGATTTTATTTTTCCGCCGGTGCCAAAACAGTGATGATTTTGAATGCGTAAAAAAGGGAGTACTTACTACACACTCTATATGCATTGCTCTCCACTTGAATGAAAAATGGAAACCGATGGTAAACTTACAAAGTGAAGGATTACCTTGTGCTTAATTGCTTTATTTAAACATCCTTTATGAGCGTTCCGTAACTAAAGGCACCAAAACCTCACGTCTATCTGTATCCACAAAGAAAATCCATTAAGGGCACACTTGAGGAAAAAACTGCTGCTGGAAGTAGGAATTGTTGCTTGTCACACACAAATTAAGCGAATAAAAAGAACAAAAACTTTGGAGAAGAGCGACAATTGTATCTTCTTCGGGTTGATAGACGGTGCAGACAGTAGGGTGAAAACAGACTGATAGGGAAGTATACAGCTGTCTCGCTAAGGCCTCTGTCAGGCTCTCCATGGCCTTATTGGATGAGCCACTCTCAAGGTACTCAATCTCTATTCAGTGCACGAATCAATGGCTGCTGATTAGATTTCGGAGGGTTACTATGCTGTTTTCGTTTGTTGTGACATCTTCCCCGCGCTTTGTGAGGTCTCCGTGCTCCTGTCTGACAAAAGCACCACCTCCTCCAATGGCGGAAGAGACTAGAAAACATGGATACAGGATCTGGGGGAAGGGGATTATATAGCTACCGTATATGAGGCTGATTGGGCTTTACGTTGCAATGCATGCAATTGCAGACAGGATTACAGGTACACAACTGCCTAATTATCCGTTTCTTTTTATTATTGTATAAAATGTAAGTCTCAGTTCATTATAGCCTTGGATCCTAAAGATCATCATATTTTTTTTTATCTGGTTTTGAATTCCCTCATCTCCTTGTGATCAGACTACAATGGCAGGGTTGAGACATTACAGTTGAATCTAGTGTCAACATTTGGACCTTTAGACATTTATTTTCTTAATATTTCATGGCTCTACTGTACACTATTGAGGCATCCCTTGTAACCCCAATCCGTAAGGGATTTTTTTTTTTTTAAATCAATAAAACGTCTACTATTTGGATTGTGCTAATGCCACAAGTGCTACAGTGTTCACTGTGTAGTACAATCCTTAGTATGGAACATTTATAGTGTATAATATTTACCAGGAGCAGTTTGAGGAAATATATCCCTTTGCATCCAAGCCAAGTCAAGGCCAACCCTCACAGCGATCCAGGGTAAAACTGCCCATGTGATAAGAAGCTGAAAGAATCCGATAAGCTCTAAATCTAAACAGGGCCAAAGCATCTGCCTCAATAATAAATGTGCCATGCTAAAAGGTTACTTGAACTGGCGGATTCAAATTTAATTGAGGCTGTGTGATGAATAATTAATCTTTTTCCCAGAGAACACAAGGCAGTAATGTAGAAATCCCAGAGTTGGCAAAGCAGACGAAAAGATGGAGGGTGAGCCTATTCCACAAAGTCCTCTGAAGCCCACCACCACACTACTACTACACAGCATGGTCAGGGCATGTTCGTCACCCGCCATATCGTCACCCTGGTAACTGACCTGAGCACAAGGGAATAAAGAGATCAAGCTTTTAACAGGAGAACACAAACACTGAGGAGTAATGACAAAGCTGGGCTAAAAACAGAAGGAAAAATCAAAGCGTCAATGATATGATAAACCAGCATGTGATGAGGAGTTAGTTGTAATGCTTGAGTTTAGCATTACAAAGTCAATATGAAAGAGCATTTAACACCCGTCTTTAATGTTTTAAAGACAGATCCCCCCCACACCATTTTTTCTGTTTAGGTATTTCAGCTGGAGACGTCTTTATTTTCTAAAGCGGACTGCCACAAATCTGTTGTGGCTGATGACAAAAGCAAGCTGATTGAAACAATAGATCTGTTTTAATCAAATTAACACCATTGTATGAACAAGTCATATTTAACTTAATTAAAAAAGTATCTGCTTTTAATTAATCCCTAATTCATCCAGGAGTTGTCCATTGTCAAAAAAGTTTCAATGTTAAAAAAAAATAATAATACATTGTTCAGGTTAATACGTCTGAAACTTTTTGTGCTATATTTTAGCAATTCATATTTTTGTTATCTCGCAAATCATAATGATCCTGGAAGTGTTTAAAATGTGCACTGTGAACAGAATCCTGCCATCATAAAAATGAATTGCAAATCTAATCTGAATCGCAATGTTGTTCAGCAGAAACTAAAAAGTGGCATCTGATGTTTGACGGATTAAAGCATGTAGGAGCTAGATGATTGCCATGACGACACAACAGCCAAACGCCTCAAACAAGACAATACATCCTAATGATTTAATTATAATGGGGCATAAAAGGAGGAATGCCGGTGTTACAGTCCTAAGTCATCCCTGCTTTGGCCCTCTCCCTCTCGGGGGTACCGGGCTGCTCCCCATCACGGCTGCTCTGACTCTGGGCTCCACATTGCTGAGGTAGCGGTTTGTGGTGGCGTAGAGATGCCTCTGTCAGGAACGTGCTTATCCTCTCACTCGAGCCACCCTCTTATACATAAAATATCAAACATCTGAGGGACAATATGCTGACCTGCCGTGACCTCCACACATGCCATAGAGCACAAAGGTACACACTTGCACATGTGCGCCAACACACACACACACACACACAGACTCTAGGTGCGTGCACAGATGAACACTGGCATACAGTGACACACACAAACGCAGAGAGCTCCAGTCGCCTCACATCCCCCACTCGTACGTGCCTGGACTTTCTCCGCCACATCCCTCGCATGATCTATTTGCGACATCTGGCGGCGCCCGCTATATTCATGGTTAGAAAGATATAACAGTAACAGAGGGTAAAAAGAGAGGGAGAGAGAGAGAGAGAGAGAGAGAGAGAGGAAGAGAGCGAGAGATGGTGGGATACTGAGGTTTTTGAGAGAATGTGAAAGCGATGTTAATGCGAGATAGATTTAACTTAAAACATCATTGGTAAATTGAGTAAAACGTAAAAAGCTGTAAGCTCATCACATTCTATGGCCAAAGGCTTGGGTACCCCCTAGTGGGAGCCCAGCAGCAGTCTGGCCCTTTTGGATCTGACTGGGGGTGTATGTGGGGTTCTGCAGCAGGCTGCCATGAATCCATAGGGGTCAGGGGTCAGCCTTCTTGAGTTGCGGTGACATCATAACAATGGGACACTTCTCGAGCCTCAGAAACACAAGCTGATCCATTCTGCTGAGGCTAAGGCACCAGGCCCCTCTTTTCCCACACATTCACACCCGGTGCCAGACAGGCAGAGAGCCTCACCCTAGAACCCCGGCCCCCCACCCCATCCCTTTCCTTTCTCTCTGCTCCTTCTTTCAGAGGCTAGATTAAAAGAGATGGCTTAATTCGGTCTAATTATCTACCCGTACCCTCTCCCTGCGTCCTCCCCCTCTTTACTCTGTCTTGCTTTTACTATATCTCACCGTGTGGATACTAATTAGCTGATGTGAATTGTATCTACTATACAAATAGACTGAGCAATTATGTAAAAATGTATAGGCTGCTTTTTAAAACATTACACAATCTCTGCTAAAGTATAAGCCTGAAGTATTCCTCCCCACTGACACATTACATAAACTGTCTTTGATGTGGACCAGACAGCACTCTGGTACCATGACTGATGATATTCATCTCACATTATGAAATTGCAGAGATAATTGCAAGACATAGGGGGAACGCTGGTTTAAAAGCTCTAAACACTGAACAAAGCTGTCAGCTAAACCTACAGCACGGCCGCAGTTTTGACATGGGAAAACATTTGATCATCACTCTAAGTTTATTAGAGCCTATAAATGATGCATTTTCATTCACATCTTCATTTGCTTTATGCAATAATCCTGCAGTTGGAGTGCATTCATATACATGTTACATAAGCAGAAATCACATTAATGAGATCATACACTTGTGTTGAAAGTGCTAATTAGTTGCTGGGCTGAGGCTAAGGAAACTAGGCGAGGATCCTAGTGACTTCTACCATTGTTTCCTAATCCCCTGCTCACATTCATAATTCATTCCATCACGAACCGCGATGATACAGCACTGTTCATTTTGTGGTTTTTACTTTGTCTCTGGTAGAAAGAGGATTTTTTTTCCCCCTTCACTTCTGCCTTCCTAGCTGTGAGGTTTTACTGTAATAATAAAATGTGCAAGCCGGGGATGTACGCCTCGGGACCCAGCCGTCGGGCCACTTTGACAGCTTCATTTGTGCTGTCACTCTTTGATCCTTTCTGTCACTGATATCCAACGCCACTGAACATACATTTACCCCTCCACAACAAATATAAATAAATAAAATACTGAACTGTATGTTATGAAGCCAAGGGAGGCTATGGTTGTTTTGCTACATCTGCTGTGAAGTAGCTCCCGCCTTTCGGTCTCCATCCACCGCTGCAATGCTTCGCCACCCTCAGGCCTGATCTCTTTTGTAAATGGTCTCTGACACACACCCACCCACTCGCACAAACAAACACATGCTCCGCACTGTACCGAAATAACAGCTGAATCCGGCCCAACTGTAACTCCCCCTTGCATGCAGTATAGTGCATATTCCCAAAGTGCCCCATTACTGTGAAGGCAACTGAGAAAGGGAGGTGTTGTTAAGATATGAGGAGCAAGGTGGAACACGGAAAAAGCCCCAAAAATACAGATGTAGCACACCTGGTATAATGTTGTGATGCAGAAGGGGGAAAGAGCTGGAGGGGGACTGATTATGATCACTGCTGTCAGGTCTGAGACTGACTGAGATACAGCCATATCTGCTCTCAGTGATACATAGACTGATATCTGCCCACACTGGCACTATACTCAATGAAACCAGCAAAAAGACATATATAGATTTTGAGTGGAACCTATGTCTTTGTTCTTAGAAAGACATTTACGATTTTTGCCAAGCTATGGAAAGTATAGAACTTTGACTATAGAGTGTTATCATGAAATAGATGAACTATAGCATTGTCTTGAAATATCATTATTATTATATTTTTTTTGAAACATAATAATGATTGAATGATGAATTGTTTCCTGGGTGTAAAAAAGTGAATTTGTGTTGTCATGATTTTACATTTGTCTGGTCAGAAATACTAAAACCAAATCAAAAGTTATAGGGAAGATGCTGGTGCAGTGGTTATAGCATGAAAGCTAATTTGCACATGTAGTCCCTGAGCAGGTCAGTAGTAAATAGTGTAAATACCGATTAAATATATAGAGAAAAAAAGGACCATGAAAAATGACACAGATATTAAAGGGTTACATCTTTTAAATACCTTTTTAAATGTATTTATAAGCACATACATTCTAAGCCCCTCCCATTAGCCTAACATACACACATCTATATGCTCCAGATCATTTAAAATGACACTCATCGCTAATGCTTTTGTTTAGATATCAGCCACTTCTTTATCACTTCTTTATCGAAACAACATTTCAGAGGAGGGGCATTTTGATTGCTTTGATAAAACATGAACACTTTAGAGAGTTTCACTGTGGTAAATATGACTCAAGTACGGTCAAACTGTTTGAAAATAATGCAATATCTGACTGAAGGATTCTGAATGAAAAAATACGTTCAAAAATAAATATATTTATGTCTGTTCAAATTGTTACAGAAATCACTGCTGATATTTGTTTGTGATGAGATGATGTAAAATCTTCTACCGTTAGTGGCAGTGGCAGAGACACAGAGAAAGCAGAATTATATTCTTATATAATTTATATTCTCTTATAGTTCAATGGTTCAACAACTGACCTATTCTTAAGAAGAGCTGACAATAACTTCCACTCAACCTTTTTATTACAAGACATCTTCATGTTTTGAAATATGTTAAGACTGTGTTGCATTGTGTTATTGTTAAAAGTAACCCTGAAACATTTCTAGCGTCTCAAGTACTGACCTCAAATATAACGTGCAAGTACAAAAACAACCCAAGAGTCAGAACAATATACAAGATGAGAGGGTCAGACTTTCATTCTAACAATTCATCCTGAGAATCCAAGGATGATTAAGTTGATGTGGTGACAAGGTGAAGAGAAGAATATAAAAGTATAAAAAAAAAAAAAAAAGTGTAAGCGAAGGATGAGGGCAGGGCCGTGGAATCTTTGACTCCCTCTGCTTTGTCAGATGTCCATTGGAATACAGTAGAAAGAGGGGTGGTCCCCTTAAAAAGCACAAGGACCGCTCACCTTCAGCGGGTAGGAGACAGAAAACTCTTCTGAATCACTCTAAAGAACACGCAAACGAATAACTACCAGTAGGGCACGAATGGAGGCAAAAAGAAAAGCTATGAAGTGTGGCTAACCTTGAGAACAGTGAGGGGCACAGGAAAGGTCTACCACATGCTGATAAGAAGGGCTCCTTTAAAGGCTGAAGGAGGAATACTCAGACGGAGGGGATAGGCAGGCCCACTGATTGCAAGGTACAGTCCAAGGGTCACACTTTGAATCAGAAAGGGCAGACACACATACCTGTACCATAAGACTCCTATTAACACACACCCACACACACAGCTCACACACACACACACACACACACACACACACCCCCACACACACACCCCACACACACACACACACACACACCCCCACACACACACACACACACACACACACACACACACACACACACACACACACACACACACACACACACACACACACACACACACACACACACACACACACACACACACACAATGGTCATCTGCCATTACAAAACCTGTAGAGACAAATTATAAAACATTTGGAGTGAAAGAAAGAAAGATAGAAAGAGTCAGGATAGGAAGCCCTGACAGTAATCTAAATGTCCTTTCTTATGATTGTCATTGGCATTCTTGTAGACTGGCATGTAACAGGACTATATGTCAGATATCACTACTCTCGGCTCTGTCTTCTCTAAAGGGTAGAGCAGTATTCATAATGTCACCGGAAAAAAATGATGATTCCAGCCAGCCAAAGTCCCGGACCAAGACGTAAAGAACCTATCAAGATCACTAAATGTCTCAGGTAGCAAATGTAATCACACAGGCTGTTCTTAACAGCCATGACAAAGGGACAAACCAAAGTTTATTTTTGAGAAAATAAAAAAAATAATTGATTTGAACAAAATCCTATTCACCTTAAGAAAAATTCAGCTGCTTTACTTTTTATTTCATTTTCTCCTCCCCTCTTCCCTTTTCATTGTATTCTGTCAAAAACAACTTGGGCTAACATAGCAAGCTGTCACATCAAGGCCATCTCCTGCATCTTACAAAGGGGAGAATTCTGCAGCAGCTCTCAGACAGGCAACCGTCATCTACACACAAGATGCATAAAGACCGGAGGGAAAAAGTTTTTTTTATTTGAACCACAGTTTCTGCCCTGAGGACAAAACCATTACAGCACAGGGAGTGAAGTTTTCTAGCAATAACCGAATAAATAGAAAATGCTCGGGGAAGAAGAGATCAAAATTCAAATCTGTTAAGCCCTTTTAATAGGCGGAGTGTCATAAAAGAGTGGCGCATTTTCATTCTGGATAATGTCATTAGCAAAAAGGTAATTGTTATCTTGCTGACAGATGTATAAACACATTGGTTACCAGGCGGCTTAACCACAATGTATCTGCAATCTGATCATAAAGCAGTGCTATAACAGTCTTTCATCACAGCCGAGTGGACACACACCCGCGTACACGCTCACTTTCAACATCAGCAAATGCTTTCAACCATCAACATCATAGAAGCCAGATAAGTGTGCCCCCTCTTTTACAACAACCACTGGGGAGGTGAGAGACCTTGTAGTCAACATACTGAAAGACTACTCAGTGATCAAAGACTGAGAAAAACATGACCCGTGATGGTTTCTCCAAGATAAGAGAGTGAGTGAGGGCATCAGGTAAATGCAGAAAAGAGTTGAAATAGAGAGTAAAGAGCTTCATATTGGTGAGGTGAAAACAGTGAACACTGTGCCGGGGCAAGAAGTGGCAGAGGCCAAGCATGGAGTCAGTCGACTTTTGCCACGAAGGTAATATTTGACATTTATCTGGGCCAGAAAATCTGAATAAAAAAAGGTAGGATATAACGTTATTTTAAGGTAACAGAATCTCCCAAGTAAAGACAGTGTGTAAATGTCTGCTCAAATGAATAATGCCATAGAAAGCATTGTTGAGTGATACAAGAAGTGCACAGAGTGGACATCAAGACTCAGAACGATCAAGTGATGTCCTGCCCTGGACCTGTGAGAGCACTAACTATTCTGCCACCATTCCCTCGTACAATAAAGGAGAAATATCCAAACCTATACTAGGAAAGACATCTGCCAGCTCAAAAGCGTATAAGGCCAAAATGAAGACGCCCATAGACTTGTCTAGACAAGCGTCAAGCGCATACTTGTAACGGCAAACCGGCAGAAAAGTGGGATGGGTCATTTCAATTGTGTACTAGAGTGTCTGAATAGGCCTAAATGTTTTGTGTGTGCAACTGTACATGTGCACTCAACTGTGAAGTAGTCACACTGTGAGGAAGAAGTAAATATACGGGAAAAAAAGTGGAAACAAGTGTAGAGGGAGCGCTTGGACAAAAGCTGCAGACCACAACGATGACCACATTAGAATATGAATCTGACGCTACTGTGATTTTGGCACTTAAAGAGCCCCTAAAGTCAAGTGTCAACTATTACGTGTCATCAGCGGAGACACGAGGTCACCGAGTGGGACAGATGAGGTCAGCCATGGCGCTCACCCTTTCTCTCAACATGCACCATTAAACAGTCCCATAGTGGGCAAAAAGACTGGCTGTCATTTGGTTGGAAAAAGGGGTTCAGTGGTGATAAGAACATATTTTCAAAGACAAGAAAAAGTACTTTTTTTGAGGGAAAGCGCATGTTTAATCCAATTAGTCAAACAGGAGTAATGAGTAATGATTTGAGATTTTACATAATATTTAACATGCGTCGCCTTTCCCAGATGCAGTTCATTCCCTCTGATTAACTTTTAAACAGGTACAGATGAAACACACATGTAGGCAACAGAATGCTGAACGTATCAAATGCTTCAGTTGTTTGCTGCTAAACCGGCTCTGTAATTACCTGAAGCATGTTTTAATTGTTGCATGTTCTACTCTTAATATTAGTCAACGCTTTAGTGGCGCTCCAAGTGAGATTGATTGGATAAATCAGTCGGAATTATGGGGAAACAGGAGGCATGCCAATCAGTGGAGTGTGCTGTGTGTTTGGGTGTGTGCCAGGCTGAGCACACGCATGTACGTTTGTTGGGATGTGTGCGAGAGCAAGAGAGTCTGTGTGGAAGTCTAAGGCTGACAGCTGGGCTTGTTCAAAAGGCTTACTGAGCATTCTGTCTGTTTGGGAGGCAACAAGCACACTATCTGAACAGGGATCTAAAACCTGTGTCAACAGCAGAGTACGACTAGTGTAAACAGCCCCAGAGTCAACATGTACAAACTCAAATAACCATTCCACTACAGTCTATTATAAAGAAAACAAGTCAAACATTTGAAAAGTCAGAATTGTAATGAATTTTGACTAAATAAAACATAATAAATGCAAATACACACTGACTTAGTGAATAGAATATGTTGCTTTTTGCATGTGGTTCCTCTACTTATTCTCTGCGTCCGTCCTGTGCCAATCTATGACGCTGCACTGTGTCTGTGCACACCATCATGTCAGTCCATCGGCATCACAGCCCTTCACTAAGTCCCAGATTAACAGTGACAGGCAGAGATCCCTCTAATTATCTCTTCCTGGACCACATGCAAATAGAAAACCAGGCAGAGAGCAGCGATTGGCTGGGGCAGTCTGGGCGCTGCCGTTGGGCTAATGAGCCTGGCGACAGGACACAAACTTGTGATGCACCACCAAAACAAACTCCTCCGTCACACACGCTCGTACTGGAGTAAAAAACATGAAGATTGTCATGCTCAGCTGAGGTCCTTCTGACTGATACTTATCATATTTAGATGCCCTGAACATAAATACTACAAATAAAACAAATAAATACACCACATGCTATTGCTAATTATAAAATAAACTAATGCATGCATACAATATATTCATCTTAATTATTATCATCGGCTTAACTAACAATATAATTTAACACACCAAGTAAGACACTTGTTGGAGTTTTGTAAATATACATGATGTTCCCCTTGTACGTATACTTAGATGTAACTCTAGTATCTGTAGATAAGCATAGAAGAAATAGACTATAGAAGAAAAACAGATGAAAACAATGACTGGAACAGACAGCCTCACTTTGGCTCTTAAAATGGACTCCTGCCGTCAGCTGAAATAAGTAGAACAGAAGAAAACATGGCAGCGGAGTAAAATTGTACACCATGTTTTGAACTTCATCCCAGTTTATCTTAACTGGGATGAGAAAAAGGACAACATCTTGGATGGAGATTTAGTGTAAATAACTGATGTATGGCACTTGGTGTAATGGTGAACGCTTAGAAAATAGCCTTTTGGCTAATTCTGGCATATTTACAGAAATGTTTATTGATATGCAATGTCCTGGCAATAAATCAACACTTAAACAAATAATAAATAAATAGATAAACAAACTAACTAACACTCAGACAACACTGTCAGTGGTTTATCAGCATGTAGTTTAGTTGATATTATTTTAGTATTCTACAACAAATGACAGTGACAAAGTATTTGATGAAAGAAATTAATTAATGTTTAGTTAACCATAAAAAAGATAAGAAAAACTTTTCCAGGTTTTAACTTCTAATGAGTGCCTAATAGCATTTTTGAAAGCTAGAAAGTTAAAACTGTGTAAAAATGCTCTAGAGGGCTTACGTATTTGTAAATCACATGTAAAGGTGTGATATGATATTTAGGTGACTTCTGACAGTCTTTGTGGATGGTGGGGCAGAACTAGTACCCAATTTTAACAGTGAAGATAAATTATCATTGACCCTGTAGCAAGGCTTTTCTTGTATGAACAGATGCACCACAGTGGAGGTGAGAGAGAGTAGGAAAGGAGAGACTGAAGATAAATACAGCAGAGGGGAAAGTATTGGTGAAAGGGTGAGAGAGGCAAGTGCAGCCTGCTTCACTGGCTGACAGTTGACTCTGTTGGATGTGACTTTCACAGTCTGCTGGCGGTTTGTGTGGAAGCCATCACATCTGTGACTGGCCGTTTGATTAATGAGCCTCTCAGCTTGTCTGTGCAGTTTGAGACGGGGCCACGGCCTTATCCCAGGCATCACTGATTTATTCGCCTTTGGAGCAAACCCCCAAATATCACACACACTGAAACGTAGAGTAGAACATTCACGCGCACACAGGCAGACACATGTAAGCTCTCCACGAGATGAATACAGTATACAAGTTGGCGCTGCGCATGTGTATGCAAACTGGAAGACATGAGAACAAATGGCTGTGCACAAGCCTACTCCACCACCTGTTTGGGGGCAAATGTGAAATAAAAAGTGTCACATGTCCACTTTTGCAAAGAAAAGCCCTGTACAAGTATGCAAATAAAATATGTACTCTACACAATCACAAGCTGACATCCTTAGCTGTCAGTCAGCACACTTAAGGGGATCAACACGAGAAGAAAGAAGGCCTTCTTCACACATTCATCATATTTTGTTTCGTTTATACCCTTTGAAATTATGGTCTTGTATGGAGAGTCTGATTATGTTTTTAGCGACAGCTATGAAATGTCAGTAAACAACACAGTAGAGCTTCAAGGTTAGTTACAATGTTGTAAATACTAGAGAAACCACATGTTCAAAATGGTAGAGCAACATCACTATTCAGGAGAAATACATTTTAAAATACTTGCAGGTACATAAACGCACATGAGTGCATGTTTTCCTTTAGGCACAACCACACAATATCCCACATTGAAACACAGCCTCTCATTCCCTGAAGCATAAAGTAAGACCATTAATCCAGACACACTCAGACACAGCTTCTCCCTAGGTTGATCAGCGTCCATGGAGGAAGACGAACATTCTGACATATTTGTTTTTATTTTATTCCCTGAGAAAAGGCCTGCCATATGGCAACGCCTGTGAACAGATGGCGTTTGCCCACTTCCTGAAAGCACAAGCGTCTATCGGCGCAATTTAAGGAGTTGCTCAAGCAAGAGAATGCCACAGCCTGGCATTTTTCCACAAACTGCTATTGTTATAGACCTGGGGGTAACTGCAACAATGAGACAATGCAGTGGAAATGCTTTAGTGTTTAGTACTTACAGTGTGACTTACCATATTCAATTACCAAATCCAGTAGAAATGGGACATCAAAAAAGTGATTTAAAATGTATATGGGCAAAATGAAGCCGATTATACAGCTCATATCAGTTACCTTTTTAAGATGCAGGTTACACAGCCATGGGCAGGCTTGTAGACGTTAGCATGAATGTCCTTGGTTGAAATCAGGTTTTTATGATGGAGTAGAAGAGCTGCCCTGTGACACACAAAGCTTCATCTCTCATACTTGGCAACACCTTATCAACCAGGTCAGACGACCTCTATGACACAGACACACTCCAATGCAGCTCAAAAAGTCACCTTGGAACAACATTGAGTCTCCTTTCAGACTCTGATCCCAGCTCTGTACTTCCAGCAAACTCAAAGGAGAAATGACGACTATATTGGTACAATCATTCACACATTCAAAAAGGTTATGTTGGTTTGATTGACTTTATATAAAATCATGCTATGACAAACTGAACAAATGTTCAGTAAAGAAAAGATTTCAAGGGGTGACCAAGGACAAAGCAGATGAGCAAACCATTGATAGATCACTATCTTTGAAATATCTATTTCACTATTGTGAAACTATTCAGTTGACTCACTTAGATATTAGAAAAGTCTATGCTTTTACAATAAATAAGAGTGTCAAATATTTCAGTAGAAAATATATGTGGACACATTTTCCTTTTGCAGCTTATAACCATTAAAAAGAACCCTCAGTGCAGTTTATTCAAGGTTAAATGTTAAGTGTGTAGCTAAACCTAGGTAATAAAAAAAAACTTTGCTTTGTTGTCAAAAACTATAATGATAAATAAAGGAAACTTAGCCAAGATTAGTGTGATTTTTCTTTTTTTGCATTCTCCATTATTAAAGATAACAAAGAAAAACAACATATTGGGATACATATTGTAAACTCAAAAGGTTTCATCATAAAAAAAAAAAACTTCGGTCCAGTTAGTTAGAATTAAAATTTATTTTACAAGCTCAAAAAGTTTGGTTAGCCAAGTCTTTCTTTCTGAACAGGCTGTCTGAGAGGAGGCCGGGTCAGCCCGTCAACGAGGCAACCCTGGGGGTCCGGGGGTGGTATTAATCAGTCTGGTTTCTGCTGAAAAGCTCAATCTGCAGATGATGGATGAGCCATCGCGGTGAGGGAACTCAAGTGACAGGTGACAAAGAAGGACACACACACCTGTATAAATCCACTGGCTCCTGTCTGTGGGCCACAGTGTAACCGTGTGGAGGTAACAGGGCAGAGTGTTTATGTGAGCATGAGTGTCTCAGCGTGTGCCGCTCTCCTAATGAAGTCATCTGAACGGTGATTTAATAGCCCCTGTGTAAAAGCCTACGGACCTTAACTCATAGCCTTGCTCCATTAGAATATGATATAAACCCAAGGCACAATATCTATTATGCCACTGGAACAATAGATAGGAGGTCAGTGGTTTACAGCAAACTGTGAGTGGGGAAGGTTAGTGCACAGTAGTAGATAGTACAGCATCACAACTCAAACCAAAAGGTCAGGTCACCAGAAAAGCAACTCTTTTTGTCCCAAAAGGGCCACTGATTGGCCACTAATTTGAGACACACAGAGATTAGGGTAAATTCCACTATGTATTCTTGTATTTTTTGCCTTCATGATCTCTTGTTTTGAGCGCTGGCTCAACCTGTCACTCAAACTGTTCCTACTCTTATTTGATTTCGTATTCACTCCATTCAGCTCCTATTCAAGGATGCTACAACACTAACTTTCTTCAGTCAAGCAATGACAGGATCTGTTTTAACTTGCAACAAAGCGGCGTATAAAAAGAGAAAGCATAGACGAGATGTGAGTGGGAAGAAGAGCAGAGGCATTGAGTCGATCAAGCTCATCAGCAGAGCACCGAGCAGCGCTCTTCACCCTTATTAGACCTGTGTCCTTGGCAGATGCAGAGCTTGCCCTTTGTTATGAAAGTGTGCCTGCGTTACAATGGTGGCGATTTAGAATGGATTGGGTGTAGGCGTGGAGACAAGGTGCAGTAGCCCCAAGGCTCTTGATAGCTGGCAGTGTGACAGCTGTGAATGGAGAGAGCAAGGAACAACCTGAAGTATTGCCATCTAATAAGTGTCACCTGCCTGCATAAATATTTATGCCCATTGCAAAGCTGAACAGGAGAGAGCGGGGGGTTGATGGACTTTGAAGGCAAAAACTCTTCAATCAGGTGACCAACATCTGAGATAACCACTTTTCATATTAAGCCAGTCTGTCTTCTCCTGTGGCTATGAGCTGTTAAAGGGATTTGGAACCCCACCTTTTTGCGATCGAATCAATCATTCCGTCATGATAAAAGAGTGTATTAACATAGACTCTTCACTATAACAACGTCACAAATGATACACTGTATGTCTATGATAGGAAGTAGCATTCTGAACAGCTGGTACAGAGCAGCTGCAGTAGTGTAGAGCATCAATGGATTAGACAAATAGACATTTATATTGTGGAAAATTCTGATTATGCACTGCCGTATCTTGACAAAATATTAAGGCAACCCCGCATACAATTCCTCGTAGTGGACATTTAAAACCAAATCTTTATGCCAAGGAGAATAAGGCTAAATTCACCAGGTTGTTACTAGACAGGTTTGTGGAGAGGCAAGCCTGCTCACAGAAATATATATATATATATATATATATATATTTTTTTTTTTTTTTTTTAATGTGTGTATAATAAAAATATTTTTAATAAAGTAAATGCTTTTATTTCTATCTTCATTTCTAATCTTAGGCAATGCGACTGAAAGTATTACTAGTATTAATTCATAACTTTATGGTCTGCTCACTCACATCAAAGTTCACACCCACAGCTGAAAAGAGAAAACTAGCTGACCACTGCTAGTTTGGCCCAGAGACAATTAAAGAACAATCATGTGCTCTCATAACCATTGGTAAAATACTAAATCAAGTATCTCCAAACCAAAACATGAAATAATCTCTGTGTTGTGTAGTACACGCTCAGCACAACAAAATAATCAGAATCTACATCTGCTCATGAAATTAAGCATCCCATGTGGTGTAACAGGTGAAAAGGCTGTCTTACCTGTTTGCCAGCAGAGTTTTGAAGGTGACCTCACTCATGCCCTGAACAGTTGGCAACAGCCTTGACCAGTCCCATGCCCAGTCGACAAGCTCATTCTGTTGATGTATGAGGAAAGTGTATCGTTAGTTATTAATCAGGGTTAATACCATCAGTGGATAACCGCTCCAGCTGGGACTCACTAACAAAAGAGGAGGAGGTCCCCAGCACTGGCCACTGACACTGTGCGATCAATCATGTCCGCACAAGAAGGTTTTTATTCCAAAAAGACAGCAATTAATTTATAAATCCATTTGGGGGGATGTAGTCATCATTTATAGAAAGATAAATCAATTTTCGGAAGGAGTCGTTACTCTTGTTTTTTTTTTCTTTTTCCTTCAATGGCAACCAGCCAGCCCTCCACTTCTATTCTTTCTTTTCCTTCAATCTCGATCCAATCCCTCTCTCTTTCTCGTTCAACACAAACACACACACTTACACACACACACATACACACACTTGCCACTTGCACCACTTTGAGGAGGCAAATAAAAATCAGATTGCTTTGATTGCCAAAATGTCACTCTTAACTCCGGGCTGAGTTTTATTGACAAAAGGAGAACTTGACTCGTTCCCTCTATCCATCCGCTCGCTGCTCTTTCCTCATAGGTGATTGATGGATGTAACTTCTTCCCTCCTCCCCCTATTTTATTTGACAAACAACACAAGCACCTCAAGCGGAGAAGGCATTTTAATCATTCTCTTAATAGGATGTTTCTATGCAAAGCTATGCCTCCTTTTGTGATAAGCCTAAAGATGCAAAACAAGTCTAGGGGTTCTTTTCTAGAAAAACAATCACGTCATTAAATGTATACACCTAATGCAGTCGCGTAAATAAGATTAATCTGCATCCTGAGGGATCAAATTGTGTTTTCTAAGGGCTCATTTATTATTAATGTTCTGCTTCAGCTGGGGGTGGCGGGAGCTTATTAACTATGGGCTTTAGGTGGGTCGGACAGACAGTTGCAGACCTCACAGAAACATACCTTTAACTATAACACTTTTATAAAACTAGTAATACACTTATTTCTAAGCTCACAGAAAGTAATATTGATGACAATCACCAATAACACTGTGCACCTCAGTCTGGCAGTAACCATATACTCTGACAAATACTTTTTAATGTGAAGGAAAAACAATTAGTGAACAACATAACATAACATTTTTCCCCTCCATCCCTTCTTGGGAAATGGGAGGTTTTGTCTATAGGAGTTTTTGTTTATAAGAGTTCTTCTATTAAGGGTGTTTTTTAAACTTCCTATAATCTGTTATCTGTTCTTTTTCTCTGTATCTACATCTGTATCTACCTGCGTTGTATCAATGAAATTTCCCCATGTGTGGACAATAAAGGATTATCTTATTTTATCTTATCTCATAATGTCACTCCTGGGGGAAAATGAGTTTAAGAAGGCTCCTACATGAAAAAGGTGTCAATCTTAAACTTCACATGAAACAATATTACAAACTTAACTTAAGCATACACCAACCGTCAACTTAGGCAAAAGCAAATGTATAACTTCTACACAGAAATACAGAAGAACATTGCACTAAATAAAAACTATACGTATTATAAAGAGTAACAAACCTGCTCAAGTTTTGTCTTGCCAAGATGGTCAAATTGGAAGAGTGGATTAAAATGTTGCATGTCTGAATGACTTTCTTGTCCATACGCAAAGTTCACCAGAGAAGACGTTTGACCAGAGTCTGAATGTCCACATAATTTGGAAATCAGAAGTTCCTGCATTGAAATGAAAACAAAAACAGAAGTTAGAAAGGTGCAAAAAATGTGAATAGCAGTTACATTTATGGATTTATTTTGCGAGAACTTTAAAATAGTATGTGGCAGGTGACCTTGTTTCACAGACTATTCTCAAACTAGATGGCAAGATTATACATAAAGGCCAGTAATATTTCTTATGTTTGGCGTTTAATGTAGATTACTTTACTTTATTTGTATATTTGAATGTTCTACGAATGCCACTATTACCAGTTTGCAAACAGATGAACAATTCAACATCCATTCTCTGTTCTTAGAAGAGGGATAAAACTGACACTTTAAACTGAGCATTTCTGAATGAGCTGTAACTCCACACAGCTTCCTCCTCTCTATGTGAAAACTAGTGTTGCTATGGCCACTTAAGGTGATCCCAAAAGCAGAAGATCAGAGTGCGCCTGTACACTAGCTGCTGTCCGCTTCCCTCTGTCTCTCCCCGGTGAACAGCCTGCAGCCTCAGGCCAGCAGCCACCTAATTGCTGGGGAGAGGGAGTGTTTCCCTACCTCATTGCCTTGGATGATGTGATAGATCTGCCTCAGGTAGTCGCTGCCACCTGCTTTGTGGCAGACCTCCAGCAGCATCAGGCCTATTTTCTGCTCAGTCAGTTCAGCCTCAGCCACTCCACTCTCCTTTGCTTGCTCAAATATACTGGGAAATAAAGACAAGGGTGAAAAAGAATACAACAGAAGTAGCAATGGGAGAGAAAATACAAAAAACAGCAAGGAAGAAGATGAAGCATGTCAAAAAGTGTGTGAATATACCCCAGGCTGAATGTCTTATTTCAGCTATGAATTTGGAATAAAATTGCCAACATGCTGCAAGAAAATTAACTAAACTTGTCTGTTGACTTTTACCAGCAATGCTTTAATTGTAAAGACGCTATTTACCCTGAAGGGCAAATGAATTTAAAATGTATTTGTTCTCAGCTTCTGCCACAAAACACACTTAACACATGTAACAAACTAGTGAGAATGGCATCGCTAAAAAGTGAGAGAAAGCCATAATTATTGACTGACTGATAACAAAACAATTCAGTGTTTTCATTACCATTCATGAGATACATAGGGCATTTTGACTGAAGGATGTTGGTGCACTAAAAGTGATTGGTGTGTGTGTTTTAAGCGCGGGTGGTGTGTGTGTAATTGTGTGTCAAGGTCTTCATGCATGTGCGGTGTGGAGCCCTGGCAGGCGCCCGCATCATTTTCCTGCCCTTCCTGTATGGATAGATATGATACTATCGTCCATCAAACATCCTCCTTCACATACAGTTCCTGTCATTGTTCTCTCTCTTTTCCTGGCTTGCCTTCTCTTGCTCGCACTCACTCCCTACCCCTTTGTAATTATAAGGTGGCAGAAACACTGTCGCCTGTCAGGAAGCGATTGGCTGCTTGACATTGAGAGCAGGAAAAGAAAGAGGAGTCCCATCTTGTCCGTACATCCCTCTCATTCTTTTGCTTGGCGGCCCGGCGGTGGTATGTCGGTGACGGTGGCTGTGCATCCGTGTCAGCACCTGCGCTGTATCCTTTCCTGTCCATCACTGTGCAGGTGAAGCAGATGATTGGATTCAGTCAGCGGGGTGATTAATGAGGGCCCCTCCGGATTTGGGACAGCCTATCAATCATGTCATTAGGGCCAATGTGCCCTGAAAGAGGCAGACCTCCGCCAAGGAATAACTGCATTCATCTTCATCTGTGTATGCATCCCGTCAGCCCAGCCAGGGTCACCATGATGGAGAACAATAATCTTCTCCTCTACAAATTACTTTGCAAAGACAAGGTGGGTGGCATGGAGAGGGGGTTACAGTTGAGACAATGAGGGTCGGTAAGTGGAAAGACTAAGAGGAACCAGAGGTATGAGCACTCAAACAGGGCAGATGCTTAAGTGGACATGTATTCCCTACTTATGGGATGAGAGTTCTGTCTCCTATTTCAGACTAGGGTAACTGTCCAGTTCTCAAGACAATGTGTAGCCTTAAGTCAGTCGTAATAAACCACAAAAACTCTGTGCCTGTGTGAGATGCCAGCTTTGTTT